>NC_140589.1:1878929493-1879529493 GCF_964204655.1 Triturus cristatus
CTATCTTGGTTTTGTCTGGTAGCCAGTCCACATTAACCTAGGGACTACCATTTACTTACAATTTGAATGGTAAGGCTACTGTAGAGGCATATATTTTTGTACTTGGGCTTCAGGAGATCTACCTTAGGGGTGACTTTTGTATATTAAGGCAGTGGTGACCCTGTCGCACATGGTGCGTGCAGGGTAGTTCTGGAGCAGGGAAGCTGCTTGTGGGATCAGGGGAAAAGGAGGCTATTGTATCCCAAACAGTCAATGGGTTACAATGAGGTGGCTCACTCACAGGATGCAGCTATTAACAAACTGGCTGTGGTTTTGGGCCAGCAATGGGGCCACATCGCTCTATCTTCCATAGTAAGCCCGACTTATTTTTCAATAGTTTTGAATACTTGGCTCAGGTGGCCCGAGGATAGATGGGGAGTATAATTGGGGCACCTGCTTACGCTGATATGCAAACTGCCTATCAGACAGCTAATCGGGAAGAAAATTCCCCTATGTTGATGATAAAAAGAGCATCTTAGAGAGGCTAGAGGTGTACGCTTAAACATGTCTGGCTGAGGCAGAGATCCTTGAAAGGATATACCTGGAGCAGTTATTATCATCTTTGCATCCTCCAGTACAAAAAAGGTTGAGACAGCACAGCTCAGTCTCCCTGGACAATGCAGTTGGAGTTAACAGTGCCCATTAGCGCCCTCAAGAACTTCAAAGGGGAAGAGAAGATGCCAGTTGGTGGGGCAGAGGTCATGGTCCTGAGAGATATTGCAAGCCTCTGAGACACAAGAGTTCATCCCCCTTGTAATAAGACCTGGTCTGAGACCCGTGCTGCCCAGCCCACAGTGTTTCAACTACTCAGGAATAGGGCACATAGGGCCCAGTCCGCAAAGGCAATCGGAGACAAAAGTCTAACTTTACAACTTTTGGTATTCACAGAGGTCATTTATGAGTTGTATCTTTGTGTCCACAGTGCGGCCGGAATCTCCGCACCCAGGCTGTACTCTCCTGCTTGGGCCATAATCTCTGGCTTGGGCCAGATGAAGGGTTACCAATGGGCCGGAATGCAATTTTCATAAAAATGAACATTGGGAATGTGTGATTAATGGTAGAGAAGGTCATGAAAATCAGTTTGGACATTGAAAAAGTTGTGGCCAGACACTACATCATATCCCAGAAAAGTTTGCCCTTTGCATCATGGTACATGCAGTCCAAACTGCGGAGGGGTACCAGGAGCAGCAAGTGCAGCAAGATGGGAATACTGTGTATTTTGTAAGGAAGATACTCCTAGGAGTTTCATGACTGATGGTTGCAGTATTAAGAAACATTATTCTTCATTCATCATTCACTCCTCATGACACACTTAGACTCATCACTCCTTAGTCATTAGCAATCAGTCCTTAGCACACGCCCTTTTCTTTCAAACAACAAGTTATTTCGTGTTTCCACAATGACAGTACAAATTAGTAGGTAAAGAAATAGATTAGTCTCTTCTTATGGGTGGTTCTTTATTCATAAGGTGTCTTCCGTGTGATACACAACATCCAGCCGACACGTGTTTCGTCGCAACAGGGGAAATTAGTCCCGCGACTTTTTCAAGGCTATTCTTTGTTCGTTTAAGTATTCTTATTAAGTGGTGATAATTCCAAACCACCTATGGTTTCAGTAGTGGTGGCGTCAAAATTCCTCAGTATTTGTTCAGT
The DNA here is from genome assembly GCF_964204655.1 of Triturus cristatus. Lineage (NCBI taxonomy): Eukaryota > Metazoa > Chordata > Amphibia > Caudata > Salamandridae > Triturus > Triturus cristatus. The sequence goes on from NC_140589.1 coordinate 1,878,931,185, forward strand.
GGTCAGGTTCAATAAAGTTATATTTCCAGTACTTATTAGGCTGAAAAACGAGCCGGAATAATGCCCGTCACTGGTTTCCCTTTCGAAGGTGAACACTTCGAAAGGGAAACCAGTGACGGGCATTATTCCGGCTCGTGCGCAACACCACAGCGGACTGACACTGGTTAGATCATCACCAGTACTGCCACGTTTCTCATCATAGGTTACTACCTTGCTAAAAAAAAACTGGGTAAATATACCAGAAAAAAATAATAATCAAAAAGGTGAAAATATGTGAACATCACACACCATAGTCCAGACTCAAAATTGATAGAGAGCCATGGCCACCATCATTTTATTCTTAGCTCATGGGTCAATTCACAGATAAAAAGTGCTGTATTGTAACAGACAAAAAGCCAGTAAGCCGACATGTTTCATTGCCTTACTCTTACGGCAATTTCTTCAGGGCAACAGGACTTCATTCACCTTATCAGCACACTTGCAATTAACTATTTGTGACTGCAAAAAAACTGAAGAAAAGGGTTCTTGCCATTATGCACTGAGCGCAAAAACAGAATCTCTCATGGCCAATACTCTTCCATTCATACATGTGTAAAAAACAACCACTTAGGTTATCATTACCCGTTGTCAGCCAAGGTTTTTCATACCAGCTCAACAGCGTGTCAAACAGGCACTGTAAATTTTGCAGTGATTCTGTATTTCACAAGCCCTCTTGTACTTTGGGCATTCTGTGGAGAAATTGACTCGAATCAGAAACTAACCATTTAACAAATGTTGCAAAGATCATATAAGACAATTAATGGCACGGGGAGCGTTTCACATTTTAACATCCCCATTATTCATCAGTCATAGAGGCTAGGAGTATTTAAGCCGATCTCAACTTCGTGTCCCTTATCTATTTAGGGATGTAATCGTACAAATTACACTGTCTAACACTGTCCCAGAACATCTTATCGGACATTCTATCCCAAAGCAATGTTCTACACCAATTCACTGGCCATAGCTCACACTCAGGTACATAGTAACCATATACATAAATGTACCCATTCCTGCATCACTCCCCACACGTACGTCTCACCGCAAAATACTCGCGTCCCGAGCTTCGTCTCAGCCGCATCGAGATTCCTGCGCGTCCATCTAATATACACGCCGGTTCCTACGTGACCTACATTGGCTTCTAAAAAGTCACGTGATATATGGTGTGAGGAGAGGCGCCATCTTAGAATGAGCAGGTATTCAGCAGGTTTCCTGGGAAAACGGACACCAGGGGTTCCTAATCACAAAACGTGCACATTTGTTGGGATAAACAAAGTAATTTCAATGTACCGAATGATTTACATCCGCCCACCTGATTTGGATTATTACATTGATTACCCCAAAAAGAACAATCACGCAAACGCGTTAATTTCTACAGAAAACACGTGATGCATGGGGCAACAAGGAGCGCCATGTTTGCAATAAGCAGTGAATCAATGCCTTTACAGCTACCACCGGGTACCAACCCGGCCCTCCGGAGATCCTATTCTCAAAATGTACCCATTTGCTGGTGTAAGCATGATTTTTTCTAACGGAAAATTCATACCCGTCCGCCCCATACAAGTAATATTATTGATTCAGCTAAACACACTTTCGCTACTAAGAAAAAAATCCTCAGGTGGACCCAACAAGGTCTCAACTCATAAAGGGAATTAAAAACAGACTCCCCCAAATTTCTGGAAAAGGAAACTGTCCTCCATCATGAACCCTAGAACACAGTTTATTAAGATGTTTTTCTCTCTTTCCTGCCAATTATCGGTCCCATCATGATAGACAGACAGCGTTCTTTCTGAATCGCAACCAAACTCATTTCAAAGCCCATAATAGCGTCATGCTGACACAAAGAAACAGTCACCAGCCTCACAGGGAGATTCTATTCCATTCAATCCCGTCGTTTAATCCGATTTTATCGATTCTTTCAGAAAAAATTCAGCGTGCTTCCTTATTGACTAATAGTCTTTCCATATTTGAAGCATCACCCTTGATTCTCTCCAAAATTGTCCAAGTCAAAGATCTAGAATCATGTTTCTCAGTAACAAAATGCTGCACAAATTTTGTAGTCAATTTCCCTATCCTAATGGTACTTAGATGTTCCTGAATTCGTATCTTGACCTTCCTTGAAGTCAAACCAATGTAATGCAGCCCGCATCTACACGTAATGCGACAAATAACATTGGCTGTGTTACAATTGATGAACTGAGTTAGATGCCATATTCTACCATCCGTCAATGTTACTCGGCCAGATTTGGAAGTCAAACCACATACAGAGCATGACCCACACGGGTAATGGCCTGCCGGTAATGTAGATGTGGTTTGTTCAACTCTTGCACGGGAGTGCACTAGTTTGTCCTTCAGGTTGCCTGCTCTTTTAAATGCGAACCTGGGGGGTGGCATCTTGAAATCTGCTGTGGAAAGTAGATTCCAATTCTTACGCATTAGTTGTCACTTTTTGATTTTTGATTGGTATCCCATAGAGCACTGCGTGGTGTATTCAAGGCTCTTTTTCTCACATTTTTTACCACCTTTTTAGGATACTGTATTTGAATCAATCTATCACACAGACCCTCAGATTGTTGCATGAAATCAGCTGTGGACGAACAGTTTCTCCTGTAGCGGAGGAATTGACCCACCGGCAGATTGTCTCTGAGGGCCCGAGGATGAAAAGAATTGAACAATAACAGGGAATTCCTATCAGTGGTTTTTTGATGTACCATCGTTCTCAATTGGCCCTGATCAGCCCGGATATCAAGATCCAGATAGGTAGCAGACTGGCGACTATATGTCCAAGTGAATCTCAGGCTCGCATCTAGTGTTTTCAGCCGGTTCAAAAAGAGCAACAACTCCTCCTCAGTGCCTGCCCAGATACACAGAACATCGTCAATATACCACTTCCGGAGGAGAATATTCCTCTGGAAGGGATTGGCATGATGGTAAATGTGATGTTCTTCAAACTGGCCTACAAATATGCAGGCCAGACTGGGCGCAAAGGTTGCGCCCATTGAAGTACCGGAGACTTGTAGGAACAAATCATTCTTGTAACAGAAATAGTTCCTAGTTAGTGCGATCTCGATGCATTGTAATACAAACGACTGTGGTGTGTCGTAGAACCACTCTTGTTCCTCCAGAGCACGAGCTGCTGCCACCAGCATCGCATCCTGGGGGATACAAGTGTATAATGACTCGGTCAATCGTCACTAGAAATTCAGATTGTATGTCAAAACTCACAGTTTCTAGTACATTCAGAATATCTCTAGTATCCTGCACAAAAGAGGTTTGTTTAATGACTGATTCTCTCAGAAAAAAATCCGCGAATTGCGAAAGAGGCTCAAGGACTGATTGTACTCCCGAAACTATAGGGCGGACCGGCGGTGGCCTTGCGGCCTTGTGAATTTTCGGGAGAATATAGAATGCCGGTGTCCTAGATTTAACATTCACCAGAAATTCAGCTTCTTTTGCAGTAATCCATTTCTTTGCTTTCGCCGCGGATACCATAGTCCCAATGATCACCAGGAGTTCATTACGAGGATCACGAGTCAAAAGTTGGTAATTTTCACGTTTATTCAAAAGTCTCAAGACCTCTCCTTCGTAGTCCCTAGTGTTCAATAGGACTATCGCACGACCCTTGTCCGCAGATTTTATAGTGACGAGGGGGTTGTCCTGTAAACTTTTAACTGCTGCCCAGTCTTTTTTACTCATATAATTGAAAACATGATTGTCATTCTTATTTTCCAGAACATTGATTTCATGAAGAATTTTATTTTCAAAGGCCGCCACCTCTGGACCCACATTCACTGATGGCGGGCAAAAATTAGAGGGGCAGTGTAAATCAGAAGAAAACAGAGAAGGGGGGTCCTGTGTCTTATTGGCAAAGAATTTTTTGATCTTCCTCATTGTTTCGTGAAACTCAGTACGACATTTGAATTTACACAGTGCAAAAAGTAGTTCTGTACTAAATAGATTGGGTCTTTTTTGTTGGAAAACTGATTTGAGTGGGGGACATCCCAGTCTTGTACTTTTCCCCTTCAGCTCCTTATTGTTATGTCACATCCAGCACACCCCCAAGTAAGGCACAGCGCACACCTCCTGGCACGCACACTCAGGGAGATGTAGGCACACCCCCAGGGTCTGGGGCAGACGGCAGACACGCAGCCACAGTCGCAGTCCGCAGTCCTCACAACCCTGTTCCTCCAAAACCACTCCCCTTAGCTCCCCTGCCAAACTCTCACCCAAGGACATCTATATGGGTGAGCTGGACCTCGCCCCCACTGAGACACTACCCCAGGCATGGGAGTTGAGTCCCCCACCATGTCCACCCCCTCCCCCAAGAGCGCTGCACCCCATCCCTCGGCCACCACACCCTCCGTTGGCCCTGGGGTATCTTCAGGTGCAGGGGTTAGGATGGAGGCCCTAGCAGAAGTGTGCAGCGCCGTGCTCACCTCCACCTTTGGCACTGCCCCACCCCCTGTGGTGGAGACATCCACCCCTGCACCCACCACACCTACCCATCCCCCTACTGTACCTGCGGTGCCTGGTCCTGCCACAGATAATGCCCCCCCCGTTGACAAACCTTGAGGTTCCTTTGCATTTCAGGTACTTGATGTTGGTGATGAGGCTCATGGAGTTGGTGTTTAGGTAATGTGTTAGGGTTCTGAGAAATGTTTTTGTATGATGGTCATGAGGTGGACCATGGGATCTGTGTGCCATCACAATGTCTGTGCAAATAAACATTGGTAGTGTGTGTTCATTTGTGTTTGAGACATTGTCCCAAGGAGTGTTCCTTCCTCTGTAGCACCTGACATCTTCCCTGCAAACAGTTGCACAATTGTTGTGCTGACCTGTGTCAACATTTCCTTTGTTGGTGATGGATCCCTTCTACAATGGCCATGCCTGCTCACCGATGTCTCCTGCTGAATCGTCTGTGCCATCCTTGCTAGTCACTGTACTTGTGTTTTGGGTATGTAGGAATGCCTTCAGGGACACATTGGCCCTTTTCAGCACTATGCTTGTGTGTAATCACGGCCTACCACACAAATGGTACTTGGTATGCAGGGTATTTGTGCACCTGACTCACAATTGTGGGCATTGTATCTAGTGGAACTGAACCCTATTCCTTCCATGAGAGACAACATCCTGGTGGCTGGACCAGCACCTGAACATTCCTATCACTCCTGGGATGTGCGTGACAGTGTGTGTTCCCTTTGGCTATCTTAGTTTTGTATGCAGTTACATGACTATACAGTCTTGTGGCATGAAATCAGGGTGTGTATTGTGCTGCATCCGCCATGGGTGGGGATGCATGTGTTATATGTCCTCACACTCGCATGTGGTGTGTCATGCAGAGTGTGAAAGACATCCATCCTCCTGGGAGTGGGACACTGCTGTCAGTGATGTGTTGTAATAGCACTAAAATCATAGTCCAAAGTTAGGGATGCGTCCATACCACCATGTAGGTGTGGTCATCTGATAATGATGTACACCCCCCCATATCTCTGTCCACTGATGGGAGTCCTGTGCACCCACCCCTCATATGTCTGGGCACTGCTGGGAGTCCTCTGCACCCACCCCTTATATGTCTGGACACTGCTGGGAGTCATATGCACCCACCCCTCATATATCTGTCCACTGCTGGGAGTCATATGCACCCACCCCCCATATCTCAGTCCACTGCTGGTAGTCATTTGCACCCACCCCTCATATGTCTGGACACTGCTGGGAGTCATAGGCACCCACACCTCATATCTCTGTCCACTGCTGGGAGTCATATGCACCCACCCCCATATCTCAGTCCACTGCTGGTAGTCATATGCACCCACCCCTCATATGTCTGGACACTTCTGGGAGTCATATGCACCCACCCCTCATATGTCTGGGCATTGCTGGGAGTCTGTCACGGGGAACACGGGGAACAACCCCTTGCCGAGGGTGACTGGTGGGCACACCACCACATGACAAAGCCTGGGGAACAACCCCTTGCCGAGGGTGACTGGTGGGCACATCACCACATGACAAAGCCTGTGATTTATACTCCCCAGGATGATCCATGGACTTCATCCAGCACCGGACCATCCCCGGAGGACGCCTGTTGCTTTAACTGGGAAACCCTCCCAGTGAATACCGCCCTCTGTGCAGACCTAAGCAGCCGGCAGCCAATAAATATCCACGAGACAAAGACACCGGAGGAAGTGGAGAGAGCGAGAGCCAAGGTGGACGAGAGCGACGGCAAGAAGACGGGAGAACGGAGGAACCAGCGAGGAGCAGAAGTGATACGGAGGAAGGGAAGCCGGAGCTAGGAGGTCTCCGCAACCACGCTCCGCCGAGCCACGCTCAAGGGAGAGTGTGGCTATCCCAGGTACGGGATCGCTTCTCGGGCTGGGTCGGGAGGCGGAGAAGGGAGGGCGGCTCTAGACGCCACCACTCGCCGCCGTGTACATATTGTATATACCCCCTCCTCACAAAACACCCCCCCCCCACGAGACGCGGACTGGGTCACCGTTGCACTGGTGTGTTTTCCCCTCACTTTCCCTCCTTCACGACTGTGCCTGACCGGGCGTGAGACTAACGATAGTCTTTCTCTTTTCCTTTTGGCACCGGAGTTCCTCCAGTCAGCTGTAAACCACCCCCGCCCACGAGCAAGACTCGGACCCCGGAGATCAGACGAGTGCCTCACCTGGATATCTGACTTGTTTCCCTCCTACATACCTACCCTGTACAAGCCATTAAAATCAATCTATACTGCAACCCACGCTCTAGCGTCCTCCTTCGATCCCGCTTACACTGGTGGAGAATGGGGGCATAGAGGACCCATCTGTACAACAAGATGGACGCGCTGATACAGCATATGATCAAGGGACAGGAGAAGCTGGAATGGGCGGTGGAACGCCAGATGGCTTCTGCGAGCGCAGACAGGGAGGTCTTCAAGGACACGATAGCGGCCCGGTTGGAAGGGTTACAGAGAGCCGTAACCGACCCCGTGGTGGGCACCGGGAGAGACGGACGCCACACCACCCCCGCCGGAATATCCTTACAAAAGTACGTCCAGAGAGACGATCCGGATGCATTTTTTACGAACTTTGAAAGGGTCGCTAGAGCATGTAGCTGGCCCGTGGAGAAGTGGCCTTTCTTCCTGGCCCCCCTGCTGACGGGAGAGGCTCAAGCCGCTTATCAGGTGGCCAATGCCACCGGTGATGCCCCGTATGGCTCGATTAAGACCCTCATTCTGGATCACCTGGGCCTTGACGCGGAAGCCTATCGGGTACGCTTCCGTAAGGAGAAGGGAGCGCCTGGTGACAATCCGAAAACACTTTATTTCCGACTGAAAATGGCAGCAGACAAATGGCTCAGTCCCGGTACGAGTACAAAAGAGGAAATAATGGAAAAGATATACCTTGAGCAGTATTTAGAGGCCCTGCCCTATCACACACAGAGGTGGCTTAGACAACACACCCACCTGACGGCGGAACAAGCCGTAGAAATGGCCACTACCTTCTCCAGAGCACAGCCAAAGGGGTACGTCTGGGACCTGGAGAAAATGCGCAACACCCCCTCATGGACTGAGAAGAGACCAAAGATCCCTGAACCCCCAAAAGGTCGTGCCACAAGGTACGAGGTTCCCGTCCCGAGGGGACCCCAATGCTTTGACTGTGGGGAGTGGGGCCACATCGCCCGGGCCTGTCCCAGGAAACGGCCCTTAGACGAACCCATGGAGGTGGGGTATATACCCAAGTCTATCCTCTACACCGCAGAAATGGGGTCCGCTTTTCACGCTCAGATGCAGGTAAATGGCTCATCCTTACACGCACTGCTGGATTCGGTATGTAGGCAGTCCGTTATTCAGGGGTTGTGGGTGGCTCCTGAACAAGTTGTACCCGACGCTTTCGTACACATTCGGTGTGTCCATGGGGACGTTAAGCCTTATCCTGTAGCTGATGTTCCCGTGGTACACCCCTCAGGCGCCAGGAGCAAGATACGAGTAGGAGTCCTTGATAATCTTCCCGAAGAGCTAATCATAGGGACCGATAATCCCCAATTCCAAGATATGTTCCGCATGGCCCTGTCTAAGACGGGAGGGGGGGAAGAACACCCTAGCAGGAGGGAGAACATCCCGGCCCCAGCCCTGATAACCGCAGAACCCTGGCTCATGAATCGTAGCTTTCGATTCGCCCAGGCCAATGATGCCACGCTCCTAAACGCATGGGAACATGCCCACAGATCCATAGGAGTAGACCCTGTAGTATATCCCCGATTTCTCATTAAAAACGACCTACTGTACAGACAGGGAGCTCCCTCCGAACCACACCAGCTCATAGTACCCCAATCCTTTCGAGAACAAATCCTATTTTTCGCACATTCCCACCTCACGGCAGGACATACTGGGACGGAGAAGACCACACAAAACGTACTCCGACACTTCTAATGGCCTGGCATCTACAAGGACATCAAAGAACATTGTCAGTCATGCACAGTATGCCAGACGAGGAATACACAGAGACCCCCAGCTGTGCCACTACAACCCCTCCCCGTGATAGGGTCCCCGTTCGAAAGAGTGGGTATGGACCTCATAGGTCCTCTACCCCGTACAAAACGAGGCCATACCTATGTGCTAGTAGTGGTCGACTATGCTACACGCTTTCCGGAGGCATTCCCCTTAGGAGCCCCCACTACCCGCAACATAGCCGACAGGTTCGTGGAGCTGTTCTCAAGAGTCGGCTTTCCGAAAGAAATATTGACTGACCAGGGCACACCGTTTGTCTCTCGCCTGATGAAGGAAGTCTGCAAAATCCTTGATGTTCGCCAGATCAAAACCTCCGTGTACCACCCGCAAACCGACGGGTTGGTGGAACGCTATAATGGAACCTTGAAAGCGACCCTCAAAAAGATGCTACACGTGGAGGGCAAAGAATGGGACCAGATATTACCGTTAGCCCTATACGTTATAAGGAGCTAGGTACAGAGCAGTCTAGGCTGCTCGTCTTTTGAGCTTTTGTACGGACGAAGACCCAGGAGTCTCATGGAGATGACGAAGGACGCATGGGAGAAAGAAGACCTAGAAAACACCCGAGAGATGTTAGAGTACACCCAGGAATTACAATCTAAGCTAGGGAAACTCCACGACCTAGCCTACTCGAATCTGGAGAAACGACAAGAAAAACAGGCAAGATATTACAATCGAGGAAAAAGATGGAGGACTCTTACAATAAACGACTGGGCCCTGGTGATGCTACCTACATCCTCACAGAAGTTCCTGAAGGAATGGAAGGGACTATACCGAGTAGTAGCAACCATTGGAAAGACTACCTATAGGTTACAGATCACCCCAAGACGAACACAGGTGTTTCACATCAACTTATTAAAGAAGTGGATTGGACCCCCACCCAAGAACACGAACCTCACGGTACCCACTCCGCTGAAGGAACCAAATACGTTACACCATCTGGTAATCAACCCAGACATAGGCCCGGAAAAGACCGAGGAACTGCTGGAGGTGTTACACCCTCACGCCTCGCTGTTTTCCAATGCCCCGGGGAGAACGCACTTGACAGAACATCGAATAGACACCCCTACTGGGAAAATCATCAAACAAAGACCATATCGCATACCAGCAGCCAGAAGAGAAGCGATACAGCAGGAAGTACAGGATATGTTACGGGTAGGAGTGATACGCCCGTCTAGAAGCGAATGGTCATCACCAATAGTGATGGTGCCTAAGCCAGATGGAAGCATACGATTTTGTATGGACTTCCGTGCTCTCAACAACATCTCCTCCTTCGATGCCTACCTTATGCCTCGCATCGATGAACTGATAGAGAAACTAGGAGAAGCCCAATATATCACCACGCTAGATCTAACAAAGGGCTACTGGCAGGTGCCGTTGAGGGAAGCAGACCGGAAAAAGACGGCGTTCTCAACACCGGACGGCCTCTTCGAATTTACGGTCCTACCCTTCGGACTACACGGCACCCCAGCCACCTTTCAACGCCTGATGAATGAGGTGTTGAAGGACCACCAGGATTTCTCGTCAGCCTATTTAGACGATATCGTCGTCTTTAGCCCGGTTTGGCACACGCACCTCCAACACCTACATACTCTTCTTCAGGCTCTACATAACGCAGGTCTCCACGTGAACGCAAAGAAATCGAGGATTGCCTTCCAGAAAGTGAACTATTTGGGTTATGTATTGGGGCACGGTCTCATTGCTCCCCAGACGGAGAAGGTAAAAGCCATTACCGACACACCGTTTCCGTCTACAAAACGAGACATGAGAGCATTCTTAGGCCTGATCGGGTATTATAGATGAATCATACCGAGCTTCTCCGATCTGGCTTCCCCACTGACAAACACCCTTTAGAAAAACGTGAGTCCCCGAATCTTCAAAGAACCTACGGTGGAAATGACGAACGCCTTTCAGGTCCTGAAAAACATCATAACATCCAGCCCCGTGTTGTCATCCCCAGACTTCTCCAAGCCATTCATATTACATACGGATGCATCCAATCACGGATTGGGGGCGGTGCTGTCCCAAGTGCTAGATGATAACATAGAACACCCCATACTGTTCATTAGTAGGAAGCTCTTTCCCCGGGAGACCAAATACCCCACGATAGAACGGGAGTGCCTCGCAATTAGATGGGCAGTCGACAAATTGCGTTACTATCTAGAGGGGCGACACTTTACTTTATATACTGACCACGCACCCCTGCAGTGGATGAGTCATAACATCTCTAACAACCCTAGGGTCCTCAGGTGGTTCCTTGCCCTACAGCCCTTTTCCTTTTCATTGAAACATCGTAAAGGGTCGGAAAACGGCAGTGCAGACTACCTGTCTCGGACGTATCCTCTCCCCGAGCGGGAGAATCCAGTGGTGGAGGAGTGTCACGGGGAACACGGGGAACAACCCCTTGCCGAGGGTGACTGGTGGGCACACCACCACATGACAAAGCCTGGGGAACAACCCCTTGCCGAGGGTGACTGGTGGGCACATCACCACATGACAAAGCCTGTGATTTATACTCCCCAGGATGATCCATGGACTTCATCCAGCACCGGACCATCCCCGGAGGACGCCTGTTGCTTTAACTGGGAAACCCTCCCAGTGAATACCGCCCTCTGTGCAGACCTAAGCAGCCGGCAGCCAATAAATATCCACGAGACAAAGAGCCGGGTGTGTGACGACACCGGAGGAAGTGGAGAGAGCGAGAGCCAAGGTGGACGAGAGCGACGGCAAGAAGACGGGAGAACGGAGGAACCAGCGAGGAGCGGAAGTGATACGGAGGAAGGGAAGCCGCAGCTAGGAGGTCTCCGCAACCACGCTCCGCCGAGCCACGCTCAAGGGAGAGTGTGGCTATCGCAGGTACGGGATCGCTTCTTGGGCTGGGTCGGGAGGCGGGAGAAGGGAGGGCGGCTCTAGACGCCACCACTCGCCGCCGTGTACATATTGTATATACCCCCTCCTCACAAAACACCCACCCCACGAGACGCAGACTGGGTCACCGTTGCACTGGTGTGTGTTTTCCCCACACTTTCCCTCCTTCACGACTGTGCCTGACCGGGCGTAGGACTAACGATAGTCTTTCTCTTTTCCTTTTGGCACCGGCACCGGAGTTCCTCCAGTCAGCTGTAAACCACCCCCGCCCACGAGCAAGACTCGGACCCCGGAGATCAGACGAGTGCCTCACCTGGATATCTGACTTGTTTCCCTCCTACATACCTACCCTGTACAAGCCATTAAAATCAATCTATACTGCAACCCACGCTCTAGCGTCCTCCTTCGATCCCGCTTACAGAGTCATATGCACCCACCCCCATATCTCAGTCCGCTGCTGGAAGTCATATGCACCCACCCCTCATATGTCTGGACACTGCTGGGAGTCATATGCACCCTACCCTCATATCTCAGTCCACTGCTGGTAGTCTTATGCACCCACCCCTCATATGTCTGGACACTGCTGGGAGTCATATGCCTCCACCCCTCATATCTCTGTCCACTGCTGGGAGTCATATGCACCCACCCCCATATCTCAGTCCACTGCTGGTAGTCATATGCACCCACCCCTCATATGTCTGGACACTGCTGGGAGTCATATGCACCCACCCCTCATATCTCTGTCCACTGCTGGGAGTCCTCTGCACCCACCCCTTATATCTCTGTCCACTGCTGGGAGTCATATGCACCCACCCCTCGTATGACTGGACACTGCTGATAGTCATATGCACCCACCCCTCATATGTCTGGACACTGCTGGGAGTCATATGCACCCACCCCTCATATGTCTGGACACTGCTGGGAGTCATATGCACCCACCCCTCATATGCCTGGACACTGCTGGGAGTCATATGCACCCACCCCTCATATGTCTGGACACTGCTGGGAGTCATATGCACCCACCCCTCATATGTCTGGACACTGCTGGGAGTCATATGCACCCACCCCTCATATGTCCGGACACTCCTGGGAGTCATATGCACCCACCCACGCATCCACTTGGAGCAGTACACTGCTGGCCTGGACCTACACACACACCAATATGAAGGTAACATGCTGGGCCAGTCCTCTAAGCCCACATTCCTGGTGTGTGTACACCTCGTATCCCAAATGTACTGGTGCCGTAACGGGGTACGTGTGACACGCACCGTACCCACGCATTCATTGCGTGTGTACGGTCCGTATCACTGATCTACTGTGCCATAGGGGTACATGTGGTACGCACCGTACCCACGCATTCATTGCGTTTGTACGGTCCGTATCACTGTTCTACTGTGCCATAGGGGTACGTGTGGTACGCACCGTACCCACGCATTCATTGCGTGTGTACGGTCCGTATCACTGTTCTACTGTGCCGTAGGGGTACGTGTGGTACGGATGTATGACGTTACAACGCATACTTTTACAACGCATGCACTTACAACGCAATTTTTACAACGCAACATCCACTACAACGCATTCCATTACATCGCATGACACTACAACGCATTTTTAAAAACTACCTTTACAACGCATTCCATTACAACGCATTCTACCTTTACAACGCATACCATTACAAATCCAGATGGTGGGGAGTGGGTTAGAAGAAGTTAAGTTTATACTTCTCAGTCCTTTTTCATACAGTGTTGAAAGATTTCACGTACCAAGTAGATTGGGTCTCTTTGTTGGAATACTGATTTGAGTGGGGGATGACCCAATCTCGTTTTTTTCCCCTTGAGCTTCTTGTTGATATGTCTGGCATGTGTGTAGTGCCTGCCAGATAGAATTTCAGAAGAAACTTGCTGACAGGCATCACATTCTGGAGATACAGCGCAAACTTGGCACAAGGGCATTGAAGCACTTTACTTGAGCAATGGATTGTTCAAATATTATAAGTGCAATAGGATGTGATGTGCTTGCAGTAAAGCTGATGGGATATACTTCATGGCTGTGATGGGGTATTCCATCCACCAAAACATTGGGCCCTAAGTGATTTGCCTAATATTGCAGGGTCGCTGCGCTGACACCAGTACTTGAAATTGGTTCCTCACTTCCAAAGTCAGCAACTCTGGGGCTTAGGGCACATCTACTCCTGTCATGGGTATAAGCAAAGTACATAATGTAATGCAATAATTATTAATGTAATAACACTGCGTCGTCCCTCTCCTTGATTCTAAAAGCAACTTTGTTGGAATAAGGTTAAGGTTAAGAGTAACCCTTATGATAGTCCACAGTCAAGAAAAGGAAAGAAAACTGAGCTGCATTCCACCTGTTTTGACTTACATGGAAATCTTGCCTACCCTTCTATATAAAGTGTGGTTGGCTACATCAACTTTACAAAATGTATATGAGAAAATTGTAACTCACTCCACATAGGCAATAAACCTAAAGAAATAACATCCACTGAATTGACAAATACTAAATATATTGATTTGCAAAATGTAAACATTAGTCCCTGTCTTACAGAATTTGAAGTCCTCAACATCATAGTCTCCTCTGACTGCACCCTGACGCCACTGAACTCAACCCATTGGTTTAGTGATTACTGTGATTTGCTACTGCACCACTGAGATGTGATAGGAATGGGTTGGCACAAAATCTTCCACCACTTCAAGAACTTCTGCAATGCTATTTCAATATCTCTTTTGTGATCTTGTGAGCTGAGCATTTTTGTTGAGGTTATGGCTTGCAAAGTCTGAATATCTTTGTAGTCAATGTCTGTAGTGAATCATAGATTTCCACAAACATCTTGTCAAGTAGAGTCTTTATGTCATCAGACATAAGGCCCAAATCAATGAAATGTATATTATTATTAACTAGTCCAGAAAATGTTCTATGATGGCCATCAACAAATCCTCCAAAACCATCAATAAGTTGTTGTGCTACATAATTCGATTGCTCTTCTGAGACAGGCAAAGGTACCATGCTCTGTTGAAGTCCCTTGAATAAGTCAACATGGAAGCATTGCAGGACATTTTGAAAAGACTGGCTGGGTGACTCAGGTGTTACCTCATCAGATGGTCTTGTGTCTCAATGGACATCTTGAGTGCCTTCAGTACTCAGTTCCTTTTTCCTGGAACATTGTGTTCAAGTTGGTCTTGTTTCTATGGTCCTGAAACGTTAGTCCAGAGGTCATGGAGATATGTTTTCCTGCAACATCATTAAAGTGCGATAATTAATGCATGCTTCAGTCACTGACCATGCTGTATCCCTGCCTTAGCAATGTCATTTGTAGGTTGTGGGCCATCGCCTGTTCTACTAATCCCACCAGATAACAGCTGATTGATCAACCTTGTATAGTTAAATAGAAAAAATACCCATTAATGGTAACATGTCAGCTCCACGTTTTATAATCACTTATCGTTATGTACTTTGAGCTGGACAAGCTGCACAGAAGTATGTAATTTCTAATAGTCACTGATTTTCAGTGAGGGGCACATGTTGGTTACAACATCTTAGAAATGATGGGCATCATGGGCAATGCAGAGGGTTTGCTACGGATTCATGGCACCACAACTCACAACTAGAATGTGGAAGGGAAAATACAGTGTCACTGCTGACGTGTACGCCATAGTCCATTTTAGCTTCACTCTGATAGGTGTCATGTTAGATACATGCAGTGCTGTAGGAGACTCGTTCCATGTCCATGCCGTTATCCCAGTTCGGAACTTTAGGCAAAGGTATGCTTTGGAGTCCCCTCTATCCATTACAAGTGTTTTCTTTTCATTATGAACAAATATCAGAAAAAAAGGGAGATGGTCTGGATGGTGTCATGTTTGGCACAGGAACATCCTTAGCCTAGTGAATCTTCACTCAAAATCATCACACTTCCTGATATACAGCCTGCACTAAAGTCTGGCAGAGCTGTCTCTGTTCAGATAGCCAAATGCTGGAACTTACAGCCACCAAAGATAAGGAGCATCTGAGGCCTTCAGGGATGAGGAAAAGACCTAGGAGCTTCCAAAAGACACAAATGATGATGCAAATGCAACTTCCTCTCTTACTTCCCTTCTGTCACTCCACGCTTCACTGCAGCAACAAGATTGCTTCAATACAACGGGCGCACCCCTCTGGTCCTCACACACCACACTGACTCTTCCCATGTAGGTGTCACCTTAACACCATACTAAAACCAATTGTGTCCAATGAATGGAGTGTTCTACTCTTCCACTACTCTTCCACTGTAAAGCGTTGCTATGAGGCACAATATAAATACTACTGCAATGTAGTGTATGGGAGGGTGTGTCAGTGCATGCCTCTCTGGTTATATATCTTTCTGTCCTTATGGATGAGCAGATGGTGGTCCTCTGAGATAAGGAGACACTCCCTTGCATACTCTAGCCCCTTGGCCACTCACAGGTATTCCTTTTAACACTGGGTGCTGTTGCATCTCCCCCAACAACTTAGTAGCAACACGGCCAGTATAGTGGACAACTTCAAACTTCCAAATATTCCTTCTCTGTGTAGCTTTCATCAGATGTAAATGTCATTATCTGAAGGAAAATCTAAATAGGGACCTGAAATTCCTCCTCAATATAAATCCTCTGGAGTAGGGATTGTTTTTACTTCATGTTTAGCACTTGCTCCAGAATTCAATTTTTTTCTCCAGGAAGCAGCAATTACACAATTTTCTGTGAGACATACTGGTTCTTAAATAGACCCGTAAAAATCAAACTTCATTCCAAAAAAAGCACATAAATTGAGGAAAGACAAAAATCATAATATATGCAAACAAATTATCCTCCAGTTTCCACTACTGTTCCATTAATGGCCCCCATATCAGTCGACCGCTTGCCCTCCCACTTCTACCTTTACATTTATACAATGCCATCTCCAAATTAAATATATGAAAAAGTCTGGCATAGCATGCCTGATAGGTTTGAAGGTCTATGTCCTTCCACATAGAAGCAATCAATATACGGTAAATAGCTGTAACCATGAAGCATAAATAGACGTGAGACCGTTCTAGCTGTAATCTTTCGTCACAACCAAATATCAACATGGTAGAGGTTAAAGAGACAGCCAGACCCAGATTTTGACATAAAAACAGTTCGATACCTTCCTTAAATGCATCCAATTTACAGCAGTCAGAGAACATGTGGACTATATCAGCCGGGCCCTGACCACACCTGGGGCATTTATTATTATCCCTTTTCCCCCATGCCCAGAGTTTAGCCGGGTTGAAATAGATTCTAAATACAGTTTTAAAGATTTGGGCTTTGAGATTAGCCGATAAAAAGTTTTTTTTTAGATAACTCTAGTGATCTACACATATCTACATCCGGGTTATCCAGTTAAATCGCCCACCCACTTTCTGCTCTGGCGATATCATCCGGAGTAGCCTCCATCAGTATTGAGTACAAATCCTTAATTCGAAACTGTTTTTTCGTTAAGTATTCTAAAAGCGGGATTCAGACAAGATTACTAGGTTGTACGACCACCTTTTTTATTCTCTCCCTTACTTGTATATATTTTAAAAAAGTGTTAGGATCTAGCCCATATCATTTTTGGAGTTCCCCAAATGAAACCACCCCGTTCTGATCGGCAATATCTCCTATATTTTTTACTCCTGCCTTTTCCCAAGTTCTGCTTATATTATCATAAAATGGATCCAGGAAGGCTGAGGAGCGCTATAATGACACATATCTTTGAAATCTAGGCATTTCCATAGTTTCAGAATTCCATTGTTTTTATTGATTGCAAAGTTTGTCTGTCCCCCCATCAAGAAGTTCAGCTCTGGAACCACAGAGGCCATGCAAAGGATGGGAGTGGATGAATGTAACGGAATAAGGGGCCATCTCAGTCCTTACTATTGTCCACACGTTCTAGTGTGACCAACCTCCATAAAGTCTGTATATCACAAACCATTAATTAGATGATGTGTTCAGCACCAGAGAAAGCTTCTGAGATTTGATGTGTCACATGGGAAGTGTTCTGTGAAGCATCAGATGCAGGTGGCTAGGGCTCTGATCCTTTATAAAGGACTCGCCTCTCACCTGACAGTGCACAGGAGCTGATTCACAGGATGATGTGACTGTGAGAATGTGTGCGCCACGCTCTCACCTGCTGAAAGCATCTGAAGAAGCTTTGTGAGACAGATGAAAAGGGGTTGCATTGGGACACCTGCAGCAAAGCCTCTAGGCGCTTAAATGCAACAGAATGTTCAACAATGAGAATTGTTTTTCTGTAAATGTGAACCTCTGCCTGTCCACTTGCTGATCCTTCTCCAGTGATTTTTCAAGACATTTCCATGAAATTTCCCAAGACTGCAACACAAACTTGAACATCTATGAGCGAAGGAAGTGCCATTGTGGTGGGTACAGACAAGGGGTGACTCCCTGTGTCCTACAGGTTAGAGCTGGAGAAGTGAACTCTATTCTTGACTACTGAAGACCAAACACAGGTTTGTTGGGGCAGCTGCAGAGACAGGCCATCAAGTTGTCCCTCCTCAGCTGCTGGTGATGGTAGGACCCTTTGTGATTCACTTGATGAGGGGTCATGAGGTCTGTCGGGAGTTATCTTTCCTCAGTGAATGCAGATTCAGGTATTTTCACACTTTCACAAGCACTTGGCATCATTCATAGACGTTGGACAACCAGGGGGGGGGGGGCTCTTGAATAAAAAGCAGTGACAGCATGGGGGAGAATCATCGGAAATTAGAGCTCCATGGGTGGGTTTCGACTGTAGACTGGGCTAAGAGCCGTCCGTGGCACCCCATAGGCACAAAAGCAGAGAAACAGAGTCTGTCCATGTCAAGAACAGATCGATTGGGAAAGTCTGATACCAGGTCTATCTAGAAATAGAAACAAAGAAGAATTAAGACGCATTCCTTGTTCCAAGTCCATGCTCTGTTCACTGTTTACAAACTGAAACACTGCCTGTCTGACTCCTGTCTTGTTCACTCCATGCATGAACCATCTCACCCACCACAATCCAGCACACCCCTCAGGCCCCCGTCTGCTTTGTGTCAGGTGGCTATTATGTTCTTATCCAAGAGTTCTGTTAAAATGAAAGCAGGAGTGGCTTCATCAGTTCACATGTGTGTGCAGTGTCAAGCAGGCCCTGTGGATTTCCAGCAGCCACAGTCACACGCCCTTAGGTCCTCACCCCTTCAGGCGTGTTTGTTAGAGGCGTGACTGTTGTCATGCCTGCGATGTCGCCTCTCTGCCATCACAGCACACTCCTACGTCCTGTTTTTCAATTAGCATCTTTTTTTTTTTTTAATAACAAAAGCATAAGAAGGCTCAACCACAGCCAAAAGCAACAATAATGCAGCATTAACAAAGAACAACAAAAAAGCAACACAACTTATCATCACCTCTACAAAACACAAAACTGAATATACAAGCATGTTCTTGTCACACAGGGCCACCTGCACATATGTGTTCTCGACATACTATGGAACAAGGAGTTTGCACAGGCATTGCTCTGCTTGCCACCAGGGAGATGTACTAGTAGCAATGTTTTGTGACCTGCCACCCGATGTCTCAGTGCTCTGACACTCTACCATTGAAGATGTCCAAAGTATCAGCCGAGCCAAGGGGCAAATTATCAAGTCATTAGTGCAACGAATGACAGACAAGCAATATTGCGATACCCTGCGACAGTTGAAAGGTAGGCAACACGTTTCTAGGTTTAGCATCTGAAAATAATTCTTCATTTTGCTAAAAACGATATTTAAAATATACTCCTGGGGGCTCTCGGCCATCCCTTTACAACCATTGGTCTTTTGTTGCATTAGTCAAATTATTGCCCCGCCCATCACACTATTGAGCGTGGGAGCATGGGCTAGACCCCTTCTGCACTGGCTAACGTCACCATGAGTGATGCCTCTCGCTCTTTCATGCAGAGTCTGCTCTGCAGAGATTGTCAAGGCTGCCCGTGGGGCCACGCAGTGGCCCCTCAACAGTGCGGCTGCCTTAGTGCCACAGGAAGGCACTGGAGTCGGCCTCCTACTTTCCCTGGCCGTGGGACCAGGGGGACTTCTGGACGGCCACTTCCGGAGTGGGAGGGGGGACAGGGGTACATATACTGTCCCCCGCCCACTGAGCAGCCTCTTGTCAGCTGCCCGTCTCGCCTTTCGCACCTCGTCCCTTTGTCCTTCACCCCGACGCCGCTTGGATGTGTCCCCCGGAGCTGCTTACTATTGCGGTGAGTGCGTACCTCCCCCAACCCCCCCTCCGAAGCAAGACGGCTAAGCCTGGCTTCTGCCATGGTGGCAGTTCGCCATCAGGAAGAGGACAGCTCCTTGGGGCCAGGGCAGCGGTACACCTCCCCTGGTCGAGCCCAGCACCATACTGACCGGGGAGGCATCCGGAGCACCCCGTGGCTCGGCGCGTGCTGGGACCCGGCCCGACTTGGGCCCACGAGTCCGGCGAACCCTTGATTGGGGCTTTGACCCATGTGAGCACGATGCCTATGGTGGTGGGTTAGGGGTAGCCGCTGCAGCCCTTCTACGCGGGAGTGCAATTAGCCCCCTCACCGTCACGATCTAAGGGTAGTATTCAGGGCAGGGACCTTCTCGGCGGTCCATCCTAGGAGGTGGGGGGGTGGGATGGCGCTTACACCGTGTATTCCTGGTCAGAACCAGGTGTGGCAAAGCGACTCCTCGGGGGGGGCGAGGTGCGGCACAGAGGCCGCGCTAGCTGTAGGCCTATGAGGTTGCGGGTTCCCTCGGTCTGCATGGATCTGTCGCGTGGGGTTCCCTTTCTCGCTGCGCCTTCAGATCTCACTGTGCATTGTGGGATTTAGGGTCATTATTTACAGTCTGAGAAATAAGGATGTAAATACAGCTCTGCAGAAATGTATCCTTCCAGCAAATTTTTATTAAACATATCACATGTGCTCAGCAAAGTTTCAGAAAATGTTCACCGTTTAAATTATGTATACTGTCTGTGTTATATAAAAGCAAGCATTGTGCTAAATCACTCTAGTCAAACGTACATCACAACCACGGTTCCATCATGGTGGTACCAGGCAGGTGCCGCTCAGAAGGGCCTATTATTTACTGTTTCTTTTGACAGCTTAAAACTCCCCAACTCGCTGGATCGTCCTAGAAATTCCTGTAACCCCATTCACACTGGATGGTATAAAGCTGATGTTTTGAAACCCCCCATAGTAAAACCCTTTCAGTATGTTATTTCATATTTTACACAGGGATTTTGGTGAGCTCTCTGAAAAAAAGGAAATGTAGATGTTGATCTGAGCATTTACACCAATTAGAACCAAAAATGCTACTAACTTTGAACCATAAGTTCCAGGAAAAAGTTTTAGCAAACTGAAGCTCCTGATAAGGTTTATCAATAACAAAATGGTTTTATACCAGCATGCTAATTATCAACTAATGTCCACTTTCTCACAGACACAATATATATCTTTTTTTAACAAAATATCCACTGCAGCAATACCTTTTTTAAGATGCCAAAAAGGCTTTTGACCTTGTAATCCAGGAGTTGTTTGTAGTTTTAAATATAATGCAATTCCGGTCACAGCTCACATGGTCCTTGTCCTCCTATTATCAGGTTTTGGGTTGTACCAATCCGCTAAATTCACAGAAAACTGGGGCATGATGAGAACTATTAAGTGGACTTAGCAGATGCACCCTATCTCTCAATTTGTAATTGATCTAGTAATAAAATCTCTTTCCATCACCACATAACTTGCACAACAGATCAGGCCTTCTATTACTGATGCTCCAAATAAAAGCTAGATGTGAACATTATGGCCTTATGGGTGCAGGTGACAGATATTGGCCATGCTCTAGAACTAATTATAAAGTACTCATGATTGGGCAGATACATAATTACCAATGTGTACACTAAGATCTAGCTGTTTAGCTTCACAGTATGTCCTTTGTTCACCACTATGCTAATGGTACAATCAATACCTCAGAATCAGATAGACAAACTATTATTCCGATTTATATGACCATAGCAAGGATTCATTGGAGGGCATTTCTGATACCAGCAGCCACTGTAATTCCAGCTCCAATAACATATATGAAAGTTATTGCAGTTAAAAAGCTCTCAGTAGATCTTCTAATTGAGCTAGAGGTCCACTGTGATGTGGGCAACATTCTGTCCCAGCCCTTGCTTCTCAGCAACCCCATTGAAGTGTCACGGTAGGTGAAGTGTTTACTTTAAAAAAATTGAAGTACTGAAAGCAGGTGGGTTGCCTGAGTATGTCAGCTAGGAATAATGGAATACAGAACTCTAATTCTATTTTTGAGGTTTTTAAAACTGGAGCCATGATTAAGATGGGCTATCCGTGTATTCATATTTTGCAGCTAGAGATGAAATTCTTAGACTGGATCAAGATTAACCAAAGCAAAAGCATTTATCAAGGTTTTTATTAATCAACACCAAAAGTTGGTGGTTCGAATGTTTCGTCATAGTTCCTATATGGATCCAGTGATATCATTCCTATGATCTCCTGAGCAACGTCCAGAAAGCCTCTATTTAATTTGACTTAACATGGGAAACCTCACTGGACCCGGGCAAAGAAAGAATTGACAGATTTTCTTTCTCAATTTTGTGGGTGATGGTACATGGCTGATCTTAGTAGGTGGAGTAATTTATCTGGTTATTCCCAATAACAAATGAGAATTCTCCATCTCAGTTAGTAATGAGAACCCGAGTGGTCGAAGTTCAACTTCTTACAGGAACAAATGGCATTCAGCCACATGAGATTACACAATAACGTGTGTGATGCCTCTAGATGTATGAGTCTGCATGTGTCCTATACTGAATAGATTAACGTGTGTCTACCTCTCCGCGATAGATGTGTGTAACCCGTTGAACAAAATCTGAATATTGCAATTATGTGACATGACAAGGAATTCTCAGTAAGTGCAGGCAATTAACCAGCATTTATTAAGTCACTGCCCTTTGTACACATCACCTGTCTCTGCTACCAAAAGAATGTTTCTGGGAGTGCTTCAGAATAGCCCTGTCTGGGTCAGGCAAAGCTCTGGCAGAGCACCGGGAAGATCAAACTTGACTATCTAGAGTAAGTAAAAGTCATAACAAGGTTTCCATAGGTGAATCTATCCAAAAATGTTTTGCAGTGAAGCAACCCAAATAACTGATGGTGCTGGCCAATCCCTCACCTCCTTTGAGGAACAGGGCTCAGCCCTTCCCTCATACACCAGCCAGCACAGTGTTCTGGGGCTGATGGGTATTTGATTAAAGTCTAGGTTTGGGATAGGCTCCTCAATCCTGAAAGACCTGACTGACTTGCAAGGGAGCGAGGGCTATCCTGCGAGGTGCCTTTAGGTGATCCGTCCACAAGGAGAGGTGCACAGCAGGGGACTCTGTTTCCCCCAGTGGCAGAATATGACAGAAAGAGGAACCCATGCTGACACAGAGCAACCATGACTGTATCATGCCCAATCCCAGCCTGCACAGGTTTTGAGTAAAGGAGGGTGGCATGGCAGCCAGAATGAGAAGGAATCAGGAGCATTAGAGAACTCAGAGTAGAGGCATTGCCCCCTCCCCCAAAGATAGTGCAAACTGCTTTGAGAGGCAGAAGGGCAAGCTGTCCCCAACTGCCCATGCTTTCATACATGTACCCATGTGGTCATCATATGAGTTGATTTGACTGTGTCTCCTAAGCTCAATACTCAAGACTTGAAGTGTTTAACCCCTGGCTCCAGAAAGTGGCAGGCCATCAATGTTCAGGTGGGTTGAACCTCCTCCTTGTCCGGAACCTGTTTGGCTGGTCCTGTGTGACTGGGTTGGGGATTCTAGACTTGTGAAGTCCTGCCTACGTATGATGGTGAAACTACTTGCCTTCTGTATTGTGGGAGCCAGTTGCCAAAGCGGGGGAGAGCTCCCCACCAAAGTCTCTAGAAATACTTTTGAATTATTGAAACCAAATCCCAAACAGGATGTCTGAAAGGATACTGAGCAAGTGGTGAACTGCCCAATGATGAAGCATGACACCCGCTTGGGTGTTTGAGGGCACTTCTTCAACAAGGAGGATTTCCCCTCTGACCTCAATATGTCCAACCGATATTCACAGAAGGAGTTCTTTTCACCTGTCCTTCCAGCGATCTAATTGGCCAGCTTTTTCATAGGAACAGTTATCCTCTAGTTATGGAAAGAGAATTAAGGACTCTGTCTTGGTTATGAGCTGGACACCCTGCAAGGGAGGTCAGACCGCTGCGTGTTGATGCCTCAGCATGCAGGGGTCTCAGTGTCAGTGTCAGCATAGAAGCGTCTCCTCTACTAACTAGTGTAGGTGCGGTTCTGTTATACCAACAATGTAGCCTCAGGCATTCTACAACAATGGATATGTTGTGAGTATGATTAAGTAGATGAGCCTAGATCAATAATTGTAATCCTACAAAGTAGCCCTATCACTCTAGGATGAAGATAGAGATGACTTTTGTCCAGAGTTTGTTAATCCTGTTAAGTACGATATGTGCAGGGGATTTTAGTAAGAATCTTCATGCTTAATGAATGAGGCTACTTTCAAGGAAACCAATCAACATCTATTCAGCAAATAACTGGGTAAAAGGTCAGTGATTGAACCCTTATGCAGAGCAAGGTAGGACAAATGTAGGCAAAAGGTCGCTTGGGTACTTAGGCCTAGGTTAGGGAACAAGGCACTTGTAATCAGGCCATATGTGATTTCTGCCTAGTGCTGAGAATGTCAAACTGAAGAAGTTCAATGAAACACGAGTAAATAGTGGGAGTAACTAAGACTCTCTCAAACAATTCTCCCTTGTAGTGTTACAGTTGGTAATTATCTCTATGACAAGAATCTCTTTGAGGAGAGATTGTCCAAATGACTTTTTATCAAAGTTATGATTATGATAGTGAAAATTATGTATCACTCCTAATTCTAGATGAGGTAGTTCCTGAATAACAATTCATTAAGATGGTGAAAGGATGTGCTGATTTGGCCACAACTTATTAATTTCCTTACCAGTTTGATGGACTCTGCATTCAGGTCCAACAGCACATTGAATAACAGTGCATTGAAACTCAGTATGTCACCATGTTGACCCTCTGTACTTATTGATAGTGAGAAAATTATCGATCTAAATGTGGGCATCAAATTTGTAGCTTCATCAGATGAACACATAAAAGATGCACCAAGACTTGAAAAAATTGCAGGAAGGCCATGAGTTCACAGATAAACCCAATGACATGAAAGCTGCCTTTCTCAAAAAACTCATGGCCTGATTTTTAGGGGTGGGCGGAATTTGCGTAATCGCGTTACGCAAATCTCCGCGAAACTGTAAAAAATCTCCGCGAATATGCAGAAATTCCGCGAACACGCGGAATTGCTTGTTCGCGATACTTTTTTCCTGTTCGCGATCGCTGTTTGCGTGCTCGCGGTGAAATATCTTGCGAACACGCATATTGAGAACGCGAACAAGCAAAAAATTTCGCAAAGTTGCGGAACGTAGATTTTTTTTCAATTTCGCGTTCTCCGCGGAACGCGAAATTACCCAAATTTCGCAAATTCCGCGAACGGAACGGAATTTACCGCCCAGGCCTACTAATTATGAATTTTGATGCAGTGGCAGCGGCACCAGCTCAAGCAGGCTCCACTGTGCCAAACTCCTGCATTGACCACCGGCTGCATTACAAGTTGCAAAAGTGCAACTTGTAACATGGTTGGTGGTCCTTTGGCCATTCCCATGGCAGTGCCTTAAGCATAGACTCTGCAATGGGAACAGCCAAAAAGTTCCATAACAGCATTATGAATGGTAACATCCATGCCATGGTGGAATAGGGGTAAAAACTGAGAGGAAGGCACATGCTGTGCCCACTGTTTGTATCCCCATGGCAGGGAGGACATGGGGGCCCTGTAGGGCCCCATTTGTTCCTGATCCACTAACCTTTTCATGCCGGGGTTCTGCCATGAAAAGGCTCTTGGTCAAAGGAACGCAAAATATGCTGAGCAGGAGAGCACCAGTCCCTGCTCAGCATAATGTGTTGTGGCGTTCCCTGGTGCAACTGGTGGTCCACCGCTGATATGATATGCAATCTGCAAAACGGTGGACCGCCACTTATGTTACAGTGAGTCTGGTGGTCGCATGGCTGCTAGACTCGATATTAGTTTCACAAAATTTCATGTCACCATCCCGAATTCAAATTTCGAAAAAATAAAGAAGAGCTGTTTTTATGTAGCATTAATAATTTGATATTTGCAAAAGCACAAAACAACACTAGACTCTCAGCTCTAGAAAGCAGCAACCTTCAAAATTGTGATCAAGAGAAAATATTGCTGATAATTGAATAAAAAAAATATTAAAATAAAAGGAATATTACGTACTTATGGATCCACACATTGAAAACAAGAACAGCGGACTGTAGAAAAAGATGAGGTATGCAAATTGTTTTTAAATATCATGGAAAAAGTATCCACTAGTATTGAAAGTGACTGCAACAATGAGCCAAAAATAAAAAAAATACACACAATTAAAAAAAGGTGCAAAGACTTCATAATAATAAGAACACCTAGGATCCCAAACTTTCATGATTAGGATGATAGAATATGTAAAGTACAAAAATGTTAAGTGTCAGTGTCAGTGTCAGCATAGAAGCGTCTCCTCCACTAACTAGTGTAGGTGCGGTTCTTTTATACCAACAATGTAGCCTCAGGCATTCTACAACAATCGATATGTTGTGAGTATGATTAAGTAGATGAGCCTAGATCAATAATTGTAATCATACAACGTAGCCCTATCACTCTAGGATGAAGATAGAGATGACTTTTGTACAGAGTTTGTTAATCCTGTTATGTACGATATGTACAGGGGATTTTAGTAAGAATCTTCATGCTTAATGAATGAGGCTACTTTCAAGGAAACCAACCGACATCTATTCAGCAAATAACTGGGTAAAAGGTCAGTGATTGAACCCTTATGCAGAGCAAGGTAGGACAAATGTAGGCAAAAGGTTGCTTGGGTACTTAGGCCTAGGTTAGGGAACAAGGCACTTGTAATCAGGCCATATGTCATTTCTGCCTAGTGCTGAGAATGTCAAACTGAAGAAGTTCAATGAAACACGAGTAAATAGTGGGAGTAACTAAGACTCTCTCAAACAATTCTCCCTTGTAGTGTTCCAGTTGGTAACTATCTCTATGACAATAATCTCTTTGAGGAGAGATTGTCCAAATGACTTCTTATCATAGTTATGATTATGATAGTGAAAATTATGTATCAATCCTAATTCTAGATGAGGTAGTTCCTGAATAATAATTCATTAAGATAGTGAAAGGATGTGCTGATTTGGCCACAACTTATTAATTTTCTTACCAGTTTGATGGACTCTACATTCCAGTCCAACAGCACATTGAATAACAGTGCATTGAAACTCAGTATGTCACCATGTTGACCCTCTGTACTTATTATTAGTGAGAAAATTATCGATCTAAATGTAGGCATCAAATTTGTAGCTTCATCAGATGAACACACAAAAGATGCACCAAGACTTGAAAAAATTGCAGGAAGGCCATGAGTTCACAGATAAACCCAATGACATGAAAGCTGCCTTTCTCAAAAAACTCATGGCCTGATTATGAATTTTGACGCAGTGGCAGCGGCACCAGCTCAAGCAGGCTCCACTGTGCCAAACTCCTGCATTGACCACCGGCTGCATTACAAGTTGCAAAAGTGCAACTTGTAACATGGTTGGTGGTCCTTTGGCCATTACCATGGCAGTGCCTTAAGCATAGACTCTGCAATGGGAACAGCCAAAAAGTTCCATAACAGCATTATAAATGGTAACATCCATGCCATGGTGGAACAGGGGTAAAAACTGAGAGGAAGGCACATGCTGTGCCCACTGTTTGTATCCCCATGGCAGGGAGGACATGGGGTCCCTGTAGGGCCCCATTTGTTCCTGATCCACTAACCTTTTCATGCCGGGGTTCTGCCATGAAAAGGCTCTTGGTCAAAGGAACGCAAAATATGCTGAGCAGGAGAGCACCAGTCCCTGCTCAGCATAATGTGTTGTGGCGTTCCCTGGTGCAGCTGGTGGTCCACCGCTGATATGATATGAAATCTGCAAAATGCTGGACTGCCACTTATGTTACAGTGAGTCTGGTGGTCGCATGACTGCTAGACTCGATATTAGTTTCACAAAATTTCATGTCACCATCCCAAATTCAAATTTCGAACAAATAAAGAAGAGCTGTTTTTATGTAGCTTTAATTATTTGATATTTTCAAAAGCACAAAACAACACTAGACTCTCAGCTCTAGAAAGCAGCAACCTTCAAAATTGTGATCAAGAGAAAATATTGCTGATAATTGAATAAAAAAAATATTAAAATAAAAGGAATATTACGTACTTATGGATCCACACATTGAAAACAAGAACAGCGGACTGTAGAAAAAGATGAGGTATGCAAATTGTTTTTAAATATTATGGAAAAAGTATCCACTAGTATTGAAAGTGACTGCAACAATGAACCAAAAATAAAAAAATACACACAATTAAAAAAAGGTGGAAAGACTTTATAATAATAAGAACACCAAGGATCCCAAGCTTTCATGATTAGGATGATAGAATATGTAAAGTACAAAAATGTTAAGTGTCAGTGTCAGTGTCAGCATAGAAGCGTCTCCTCTACTAACTAGTGTAGGTGCGGTTCTGTTATACCAACAATGTAGCCTCAGTCATTCTACAACAATCGATATGTTGTGAGTATGATTAAGTAGATGAGCCTAGATCAATAATTGTAATCATACAACGTAGCCCTATCACTCTAGGATGAAGATAGAGATGACTTTTGTACAGAGTTTGTTAATCCTGTTAAGTACGATATGTACAGGGGATTTTAGTAAGAATCTTCATGCTTAATGAATGAGGCTACTTTCAAGGAAACCAATCGACATCTATTCAGCAAATAACTGGGTAAAAGGTCAGTGATTGAACCCTTATGCAGAGCAAGGTAGGACAAATGTAGGTAAAAGGTCGCTTGAGTACTTAGGCCTAGGTTAGGGAACAAGGCACTTGTAATCAGGCCATATGTGATTTCTGCCTAGTGCTGAGAATGTCAAACTGAAGAAGTTTAATGAAACACGAGTAAATAGTGGGAGTAACTAAGACTCTCTCAAACAATTCTCCCTTGTAGTGTTCCAGTTGGTAACTATCTCTATGACAAGAATCTCTTTGAGGAGAGATTGTCCAAATGACTTTTTATCATAGTTATGATTATGATAGTGAAAATGATGTATCAATCCTAATTCTAGATGAGTTAGTTCCTGAATAACAATTCATTAAGATAGTGAAAGGATGTGCTGATTTGGCCACAACTTATTAATTTCCTTACCAGTTTGATGGACTCTGAATTCAGGTCCAACAGCACATTGAATAACAGTGCATTGAAAAACAGTATGTCACCATGCTGACCCTCTGTACTTATTGATAGTGAGAACATTATCTATCTAAATGTAGGCATCAAATTTGTAGCTCCATCAGATGAACACATAAAAGATGCACCAAGACTTGGAAAAATTGCAGGTAGGCCATGAGTTCACCGATAATAGCAATGACATGAAAGCTGCCTTTCTAAAAAAACTAATGGCCTGATTATGAATTTTGATGCAGTGGCAGCGGCACCAGCTCAAACAGGCTCCACTGTGCCAAATTCCTGCATTGACCACCGGCTGCATTACAAGTTGCAAAAGTACAACTTGTAACATGGTTGGTGGTCCTTTGGCCATTCCCATGGCAGTGCCTTAAACATAGACTCTGCAATGGGAACAGCCAAAAAGTTCCATAACAGCATTATGAATGGTAACATCCATGCCATGGTGGAACAGGGGTAAAAACTGAC
The DNA here is from genome assembly GCF_964204655.1 of Triturus cristatus. Taxonomy (NCBI): domain Eukaryota; kingdom Metazoa; phylum Chordata; class Amphibia; order Caudata; family Salamandridae; genus Triturus; species Triturus cristatus. The sequence continues at coordinate 1,878,960,480 of NC_140589.1, forward strand.
AGGAAGGCACATGCTGTGCCCACTGCATGTATCCCCATGGCAGGGAGGACATAGGGGCCCTGTAGGGCCCCATTTGTTCCTGATCCACTAAACTTTTCATGCCGGGGTTCTGCCATGAAAAGGCTCTCGGTCAAAGGAACGCAAAATATGCTGAGCAGGAGAGCACCAGTCCCTGCTCAGCATAATGTGTTGTGGCGTTCCCTGGTGCAACTGGTGGTCCACCGCTGATATGATATGCAATCTGCAAAACGGTGGACCGCCACTTATGTTACAGTGAGTCTGGTGGTCGCATGGCTGCTAGACTCGATATTAGTTTCACCAAATTTCATGTCACTATCCCAAATTCAAATTTCGAAAAAATAAATCAGAGCTGTTTTTATGTAGCTTTAATAATTTGATATTTGCAAAAGCACAAAACAACACTAGACTCTCAGCTCTAGAAAGCAGAAACCTTCAAAATTGTGATCAAGAGAAAATATTGCTGATAATTGAATAATAAAAATATTAAAATAAAAGGAATATTACGTACTTGTGGATCCACACATTGAAAACAAGAACAGCGGACTGTAGAAAAAGATGAGGTATGCAAATTGTTTTTAAATATTATGGAAAAAGTATCCACTAGTATTGAAAGTGACTGCAACAATGAACCAAAAATAAAAAAATACACACAATAAAAAAGGTGCAAAGACTTTATAATAATAAGAACACCTAGGATCCCAAGCTTTCATGATTAGGATGATAGAATATGTAAAGTACAAAATTGTTAAAAATATCTGCAACATCACGATGTTCTTATGGACTTGATGGAAGAAATTGTGATCCATAGCACAGCAAATAATGGACATATTTTTCAAAAAGCTTGTCAATGAAAATCAAAAAAAAAAACTAATGAAGAAGATAATTAGTCTATGAACACTGTACAAGATGAGAACCTAAAGGTTTCAGCCCAAAGTAACGTACCTAAGAAAGATAAGAAAATTGAAAGATTCAATAAAAATTATAAGAAAAGATATGCAAAATTGAGAGGTACCTTTAAAGAATTTCAGAAAAGGTTCAAGTAAGTCAAAAAGAAAATGACAAGAAAAATCACCAAACGTTCAATGACAAAATATCAAAACTAGAAATATCCTACACAAATATTGTGAAAAATATTGAAGACAATAATATCGTCTCAGCAGTTTCCGGAAAACCAAAGTCTTTGGGTTCAAAGGGAAGCATGGTTGCAAATCTGACACCTAACCCCTTCTGTGCCACGCCCTTTCCCCCTCCTGTGCCGGGCATTTCCCACGCAGGTGGGTTTCATGACGAGATAGTCTCGTCATGGGCACAGTGCGACCGTGCTCCATGACGAGACTTTCTCGTCATGGGCACAGAAGAGGTTAAAGGAACTGACGGATGGGCAACACCAGAGTGAAGTTTCCGGCTTAATTACATGGAAAACCTCACCAGGCCCAGACACAAAAAGGATTGACAGCGTAAAGCGCTTTCTCAATTCTGTGGGTGGTGGTGCATGGCAATTCTTAGTAAGTGGAGTTATTTGTCTACTTCCCAATAAGGAATAAGAAGCCTGCATTCTACTTAGTTACGAGAACCCCATTGAAAACTTTGCTGGTAAATAATTTAATTACCGGAACTGAATTTGATACGGAATCTTAGTAAAATAGCTCAGTAAAATAAGAGGCAGAATCCGTGGTATAAGAGGTTTCAGAATGGGCTTTATTCCAATGGACGATTCGAATCGTGGCCTCCAAGTTCCATCACCACGGGGGTTCAGGAAGTGGAGTACAATACTTTATTGATAAGTAATCATTTTTATAGAACAGACATTACAATGAAACCAATGTAAGAGGCGTAACAATTGATAGCAAAGATAACATTTCACATGCGTAGCTGAAGGAGGCGTAATTGGGAGTAACAAGGAAACGTCATTGGTTGTGATGTCACATATGGGTGGACCTATGAAATAATTTCGCAATGTCAGCAGAAATACTTGGCAGAGATGCGCGCGCAGCAGCATGACGTGTGATTGACGTGCAACTAGGGGGTGAAGGGGACTTGACATTTAGCTCTACATGTGGAGACAAGAAGTCTGGGGGGTCAAGTCAACCTAATCCCAAATCATATCTAACATCCTATGTTTAAAGAACTATGTTATCCACAAAGGAAGGACTTTTGGACAAAATCTATTCTATACTGACTGTGTGTGCATGCACAAGCGTCTAAGTGTCTACATGAGATGCAAGGGGCAGAAACCTTCCATGGTAACGGGGCTATGAATTACTTGCATGAGGACAGAGAAGCCGGGCCCTTTGCTCAATAACTAAAGGAAATGTTTACTTAAACTACTAGACAGGAATGCATCGGCTGAGGAGCGAAACAGATAACTTGAAGGTGAAATACAGTTTTTGGCAGGCAGACAGACCGGCGGAGGCAGGCACCGTTAGCCGCACAGGGAGTAGGACAAAGTTCATGGATACAGATGCGAGCTCAGACTGGAGCTGTCAGAGGCAGAAAGCAGGGAAAGGCTTGATGGCAGAATCAGGGCCTACTCGCCTGAACTGCAAAATGGAGTAACTGGGCCATATAAAGTCGGTGGCCTTTCGTACTTAGGAATCGAATATCCAGCCCATTCATGGCGGATCTGAAAGAGGACATGTTGACGGTGGACGCACATGTATTTGCGTCTTCATAACTGGAACTGGAGGGAACATACATGTACTTGTAACATGCACATAGAACCGTTGGGGTCCAAGATAGGGGACATAACTGACCAGAAAAATCCATATTTCCACATTCCCTCCTTGTCCCCTACTTGCCCGTCAAGAGATATCAATCTTCATCAATCCATTGATCTGTTCATATAGCATCATTTGTTCTTCTTTTTTCCTTTGGGATCTTGAATGAAAATCTTGATGTGGAATACACGAAGTGGCACACAGACCACAAATCGCTGGTCCACATTGCAGGCATAAGCAGCAACTGAATAGTATAAGAAGGCCAATACCTAGGAATGATAGAACTCTCCATCCCCAGGCTGATAACACGCTCCAAAACCACCCGGACCAAGTCCAAGTGCCTGGATTCTGGTATATCTGGCTCACAATCTTATGAAGGCGAGTTATAGCTTTATATACAGATGGCGAATTTTCTGGTATGAATACGCAGCAGCTTGATCCGATGACCCTACAAGCTCCGCCCCTATCGGCCAGGATGACGTCAAGGACAAGACGATTTTGAAGAACAACAATCCTCATCGCAGACTGCTCCTCTGTCAAATTGCCTAGGGCGGAAATAGTTTCATTCACTACAGCTTCAAGAGTCCTGGTTAATCTACGTATTAGCTTACTATTGGTAACTGTACCTATATAGGGAAAGAGCCCTTTATTCAAATCTACATACTTTTCCCATGCCGTCTCAGTGTAATCGACAATTGGGAGATCTCTCCGTTCTCTATTGTGTACTAAATGAATATTTCAGTGGTAATCAGGAGGAGCTAGGAAAACAGGTGGCAAAAGGAATGCAATGTAACAGGTACCATCCCAATCTAGAGGCAAACGCATATATGCAGTCTGACCACATACAAAGTAGGAATGGCGAGAAGCTCTAAACGAAGACTTGCCTTGATCACGGAATTCTATTACAGTAGTGCATCTACTATGGCCCATATGTATGGAACCATTCTTTCTTACACACAATTCACCCTTAGTTGGGAATACTGACATGGCAGGCAAAATTGGTGCAACTTCGGATTCGACATTCAGGATCATGAGATTAAGTGTAAAATTACCTAATCCATATACTTCATTTTCTAGATCAGTTCCTGTTCTCTTGGGACGACCCTCCTTGTCGGGGTAGCAGACTTTGAGTAAAACTAAGTTCAAATTTCCCCATACCCAATTGTCTTGATAAACTGCTGTGTTTGAATCTAAGGAATTGATTAAACTAAACCATGCTCCACAGGAGCCATTGTGTGTAAACGGATATGGAAAGAGGGGCAGAACTCCCTTATAATTCTGATAGGGAGGGAGTCGACCACATATCCAACAATTGGTAGTATTACTAGTCTGATGGGAATGATGTAACATACTAATGAAAGTGTTATTGCGCAGCGCAAATCTATAGGACAATTCATGCGGGGGTAGGTCACTAAAAGAATGTTCAGCAGTAACATTATAGACATGTTTAGAAATAGGATAATATATGTGCAACAATATACTTGCAGTTATTATTATAAGACTCAAGAAAAACAAAATTAATAACGTCACTATACAATGACTACGCAGTGATTTACAGTACGCATGTCGTTTCAACATTTTTCGAGTTTTTTCTCTATTCAGGTCTAAGGGATACATGTCAGAGACAAATTCAACCGCTTCACCTTGGAGAGGACTTAAACAATCAAATTGTCTGACTTATTAGACCTGAGTTTTAATTTATATTGTTCCGGGCTACTAAGTTCAACCAAAGGAAGCTTTGAGTCAATGGGTGAAGACACACGAGGTCTGGCATTTACATCCGATGGTAGTCCATGAAATTTCTTGATATGACTTGAATGTATCCAGCCTTTTCTGCCCTCGATCTTCACGGCTGTCCTTGTGGTGAGCAGGACCAATTGCGGCGACTTCCACCTAGGATCCAGCTGAGTCTTCCGATCAAAGTTCCTCACTAAAACGAGATCCCCCGGAATTACGTCATGGGGTTTCACCTCAGTGTTGTCAGGAAAGGCTGCAGCTACCTGTGAACGACAAGATTGTAGTGCAGACATCAAGGAAGCCAAGTAATCTGTCAGCATATTACAGTCAACATCAGTTATTTTACGGGGTATAGGCGTCCCCCACATATTCGGTGGTCTTCCAAAGATCACCTCATAAGGGGATAGCCCTGTTCGAGAGTGTGCTACCATTCTCATGTAAAAGAGTGCAACTGGTAAAGCTACTACCCAGTCAACACCTTTCTCTCTACATATTTTGGACAATCTGATTTTCAAAGTTTGATTATGTCGTTCCACGAGACCTGCTGCCTCGGGGTGTCGGACACAATGAAACTTCCACTGATATCCTAGCAGAAGTGAAACATGTTTCATCAGTTCGGATGAGAACGGCTGGCCGTTATCTGAATAGACAACACGTGGTAAACCGTACCGTGGGAAGAATTCTCGAACTAGCTGCTTGGCAGTGGTCGGGGCAGTGTAATCTGATACTGGGTACGCTTCGGTCCAACGGGAAAGAGCGCAGACAACTACGAGAACATATTTGAATCCTCGACATCGTTCCATCTGGATATAATCCATCTGAAGGGCTTCAAAAGGGTGATCAGGAGGCTGAAATCCACCCTGCTCTACGGGGATGCTTTTACCTGGGTTAAACTGACAACATATCATACAGGTACGGACTTTTTGCTTCGCTGCTGCTCGTAAATGTTTGTTGAACCAAATGTGTTGAATGCTGTCTAGCATAGCTTTCTCTCCTAGATGCGCTGGACTGTGTATTGTATTTATGATAGCTTGGACCATAGAGTCAGGAAGAAACCATACAGATTTCTCCTTCGTCATCCATCCCTGGTCCGTTTGGATCCCTCCTAATTCCGTCCATTTCTTTATTTCTTCTGGTGTAGCATGTGTCTGTATGTCAATTATATCAAGAGCGGGATCCTTAATCGTCATACAATGTGTTGGTGTCTGGACTATTGTCTTTGTCATGTCGGATGTGCGAGTTTGCGCAGTCTGTTTAGCTGTTCTGTCAGCTAAATCATTGCCTTGAGAAATGATATCAGTAACTTTCGTATGAGCTTTGCATTTCATAATCGATATTGCAGTGGGTAAATGTATTGCATCTAACAGAGCATGAATGAGGGATCCGTGCTGAATGTGGGCACCGTGAGAAGTTAAATAACCTCTCTCTCGCCACAGCACGCCGAAGTCATGTACAACTCCGAATGCATAACGTGAGTCAGTGTATATGTTGACTTTCTTATTTGTGGCTTGGATACAGGCTTGTGTCAGAGCAATAAGCTCTGCTGCTTGAGCTGACAAGGTATTTATACAGTTTGTTTCAATGACTTCAGTATCTGTTGTGACTGCATATGCGGCCACTAAATCTCCTGTACTTGTTCTCATACATGAACCATCTACATACAACGTCAGGTCTGGATCTAACAATGGAACATCTGTCAAATCTTGTCTGGGTTTCGTCGTTATTGTAATAACTTCAATACAATCATGAGCTAGTGGGTCTGTTCCGATTACAGGTAAAAGTGTAGCATGATTTAATGTATTACAGCGTCTGATTTCTATGTGTGGCTGAAACAATGTTAGTTCGTACCCTGTAAGTCTTGCTATGGTCAAGTGTTGTGTTTGCGTTCGGTTCACAAGAACCTCTACTGCATGCGGTACTTGTACTGTCAATGGATGTCCTAACACTATGGCATCGCTTTGTCTTATTGCTAGAGCTGTTGCTGCCACTGATTTCAGGCACGCAGGCAAAGCCTGGGCTACGGGATCTAATGTACTAGAGAAATAGGCACATGGTTTGCGTGATCCTGCTTGTTCCTGAGTGAGTACGGACAAGGCAGTACCTTCGCGTTCTGTAACAAAGAGTGTAAAATGTTTTCTGTAACATGGTGTTGCTAAAACAGGTGCTTGACATAGAGCTTTCTTTAAGCTTTCAAAAGCTAGTGTGTGTTCCTGAGTCCAAGGGAGGACAGTCGATGTGGCCGCCTCCTGTGTTGTCAACTGAATGAGTGGTTTTGCTAAAAATGCATATTGAGGGATCCACTGCCTACAATATGAAGTGAGGCCTATAAAAGCCCGCACCTCCTTTTGTGTCTTGGGTATTGGCATGTTAGCAATTAACTGAATGCGGTCGGGTGTAAGCTGCCTTCCCTCCTTGGACAGCGAGTGACCAAGATAAACAACTCGCTGGACACAGAATTGCAGCTTAGAAGGGGACACCTTGTGCCCCTTTTTGGCTAGAAATTGTAAAACCATCAGAGATGCTTTTTCACATTCCGGTTCGCTTCGGGCGGTGATCAGCAGATCATCCACATACTGAAGCAGTGCAGTGTTAACTGGCATGTGTATACTGTCAAGTTCTCGTTTCAGTGCTTGGCTATAGATGCTGGGGCTTTCTGTAAATCCTTGAGGTGCGCGTGTGAATTTAAAACTTCGTCCATTTAAACTAAATCCGAACAAGTATTGGCTCTCCGGATCTATTGGGACGCTGAAAAAGGCATTCTTGAGATCAATTACAGTAAAGAATGTTGCGTTCGAATCAATGGCCGTCAGTAATGACGAGATATCGGGGACCACAGGGAATTGTGGCACAATGCATTTGTTTAATTCGCGCAGATCAATAACCAATCGATATACTGGCGGGGCCTTTGGATCAGTTTGTTTAAGAATCGGAATTATCGGGGAATTACATACATTGGAGTCGGTTTCCACAACCACTCCTTGGGCAATGAGCTCGTCAATGATTTGCAGCAAAGCCACTACAGCATCTGGTGGTAGCTTGTATTGTCGTATTCGTGGTAGTACCACTCCTGCCTTTAGTGTGACTCGATATGGTGTAATGTTCATGCAACCGACATCAGTAGGGCCTTGTGCCCATAAATGTGTGGGTAAAGTCTGTAGTCGGTGATCCATGTCTCGGGATACATAGTGACCTTTGAAATCACGCAAAAATAATCTTACTCCTTCCGGAGAACAACATATTATCGCTCCTAGAGCTTTCAATGTTTTTATACCTAACAAGTTTTCTGGACATGATTTAGTAAGCAATAAATCTGTAGTTCGTGTCAAGGGTCCGATCGTAAGTGGAAGAGGCTGTGATACTTCATTAACAATAGGTTTTCCTGAAAAACCAAGGGATATATTCTGTGAGCCTGAGAGGGGTGCCTCCGGAACTTCACTACGTTTTATTGTTGTTCGACTTGCCCCTGTATCAAGTAAAAATTTTCTATCTTGACCCAATAATTCACTGTGCACATAAGGTCCTTCTTGATCTACAGGGACCTCGATAAGGGGTAAGTCAACTTCCCTCTCTAGGCTGGTTCACGCGTATCGTTGATACTCAGGATATTCATACTGTGCGGTCTGATACATTTGTCGTGTCGTGGTTTGTGTGGCAGCAACAGGCAGCGCTGGTGCAGCTGGCACAAACTGTATAGACTGTTGCGGAGCTGGCATGGACTGTTGCGGAGCTGGCATGGACTGTGCATGCTGCGGGGCTCCTTGTTCATTCTGATCCTGTCTGGGTGGCCGTGGCCTTTCCTTTGCAATACCTACGGCGATATTACGTTTCAGGACTGGACAATCGTGTACATAATGACCTGGCTGTTTACAATAATTGCATGTCCCTTTTACAGGAACTGCGGAATCTCCAGAATGTGTCACACCCTTTTTGTGACCGTCAGTTGGAACTGTCTGGGAGACTAACATTTTCATTTTTGTGTCTTTCATACGTCTTTGTTCATGTTCTTGTTCTTCTCTAATTCTATTGTGATGATACTGTAAGATTTGTAACATTTGTGACGGGGTGTTACCTTGCCAGGTACTTTCGAACTTCAATACTCTATTCTTCACTTGGGGCAAGGAATTTTCAACTAATTTCGTCACAAACAGATGTGGATATGACTCACTACTTGCTTTTATGCCACTATTTATACCAAAACATTTCTCGAATCGGGCATAGAAATCACTAGTGTCTTCATCTTGCTTTTGTTTACAGGCTGAGATTGCACCCCAGTCTTCCTTTTTCGTAGTTAATAAACGTGGCAGTACCTGTACTAGTAAACCTGGTAGTGCTTTAACTTTATCCCCGAGCCCTGCTCCTGCAGTTCGGGCCTTTTCTTCTGCTTCTAATGCTGTCCAGTCTATCTTTTGGTCTCCCACTTCCCACTCTTTTTCCTTAAGTTTTTCATAAATGCCAGCAGGCATTAATACCTTTAATATTGTCATAATGTCAGGATAGGTATATTCTCCCATGAGTAACATGTCTTTAATTTCTCGGTGAAAACCCGCTGGGTCTTTGTCATGACTGGGTACTACTTTCTTCATTTCTAACAATTCTATTTTAGATATGGGCGTATATACAAATACGCGTTTAAACTGATTGTCTTCGCCTTTTATTGGGTGCACTTCTCGCAAGGGATTCTGTCTATCTATGTAATACGGCGTTCTTTCCTTGATGGGCAGTGAGACATGTTCTGGGCATACGAAAAGAATGTACTGCTTTCTGGATTCTAGTATTTCTCTAATTAACTTAGTACCTGAACCTCTCCATCTATTCGTGAGTAATTCAGTCAATATTTCAGGTAAAGGACCAGGATCGGAATGTTGGTTCTTATATAAGATAAGAAGTTGTTGAATCATATAAATCCCAGCTAAACGCTGTTCATCTGGGCTGAGGTTCAAAAACGTGTGTGCTACTGTTTCATCACCATATTTTCCTGGACTATCAATCCAGTGAACGGCTGATCTGGCTAATTCTTGTTCATCCATAGAATCGAGTAGGTGATAACCCCTTCGTTCTCGGAGTAGTTTGTCAGCGGTTTGGAACGAATGTTCGGGAGACCTTATATTTATTATAGGTGTTGGATAAGTTCTGTTATTATCTGGACATATCGGACGTATTGGATCAGTGAAACATCTAGTATTATTACCAGATCTTCCTCTACCTACATAGGCTATAGTTTCTGACTGTCTTGCGGGAAATTCTAATTCTCCCTCTTCGTTTTGTTCAAACTCGTCTACTGCCAATCTCTCTTCATGTATTCGTTCTATTTCTTTTCTGATCTTTCGGCACATAGCTACTATACATGTTTGCTTATCATGTTTCCCGTCTGATATATTCTGACTCCATCTCGTAAGAATTTGCATTACTTCCGGGTTTACCCCCGGTCGGTCTTGATTTCTGATCACACAATTTATGAGGAAACGTAACAGTTCCCCCTGTATTTCCACTTTCTGGTATTCCATAGCTCTATTAATACATTCAGAATCTCGCCCTGTTTGGACAAAATGATATATATTATCTAGATGCATAGTCATTCCTGGTAGTTTCCCTAAAAACATCGCAGCTCGTCTGATACGTAATGATGCCAGGACCATTTCGTCCTCTTTGCCGGGCACAGGGTCATATCTACAATCTACTAGAAGTTCCTTAAGTGTGCGGGTATTTATAAGTTTGGGCGTACGTGGATGTGCTGATTCTTGAAAAGTAAGTTTATTTATTCTGGGTGGCGTAGAATACACGCTGGTAGCACCTCCGGTAGCCCCATCTGGGGGACTGGGCGCGAAAGGATTCGTTGATCGTGATACAGCAACTATAGGTGTAGACACAGCTGTAGAAACGGCCGTGGGAACAGATGTAGAAACAGATGTGCTTGCCGGAACTTGTGTCGGAATTTGTGGTTGCAAAGGTACAGACACATGGTCTTGACGTTGAACCCCCCCAGCAGACGGTCTATGTGGTACAGGGTTAGCATACTCGGGAGCTGCGTCATCTAAATATGAGGAAAGAAAAACATCTTCTGCGGTTCTGGGATGCCCCTTTGGATGCGCTTTTATCGGAAACAATGGGGGTGGCAAGTCTTTTGGTATCTCCGGAGTAGCCTTAGGTAATCCTTCGGCCAGAAGGGGATACATACCATTCATAAGGGCATTTCTTTGTCTATCTCCTTGTTCTAATTTTACTCGTGTACCTTCTTCAATTAACAGATTTTCTCGAACTTTATTTGAATTTTCCTTACTTTTCTCTTCCTGTCTACGTGCTTTTTCTGTACGTCTATACGATTCTTTACGCCATAATTCAATGGCGTCTTTCTGTGACTGTCTAGCTTTCCTTTTCCATAACTCTTCCTCTACTTTCACGATGCACTCTGCATCCCAGGTCCCAGCTGCGGGCCACCTGTGACTTTCTGGTAGTTCCTTGGTGTAGTGCACCCATAAATCAAGAAATAATATGGCGTCTAAGCCATGTTTGTGATACATAAAGTGCCCTGGAGTGTCCCTAGGAGGAATAGGAACAGCTTCTTCGAGTACCCCTTTTCTAGTTGTGATCTGTCTTAATTTCGAAAAGAGCGGCATACTGACAACTGATCTGATACTTATTCTTAAACACACTTAATACAAAGCACAATAATGAACAGTCATTCATACCACAATATGCAGAACGTATTTAAAACATTTAACATTTAACATTTAATGAATAACAATGATGGCCGTTCACTAAGCATAATACTCGATACTAACTAGATAATTCTGACTTCATATACTAGACATACTCGATATACTGCTAAACAGTACATATACACTGCTGAAACAGTGCAGACCGGATTTGTGTACCCAAATCCGTCTTGACCGGCACAACCTATGTGCACGTCAGAACGCCTCCCCAGCAATGGTACTCACCGGGTAGCTCGGAACGGAAGGCCTCAGAACGGAACTGAACTTGAACTGGACTCGACTCGAAAACTTCGGCACTTCGGATCATCGGAAACTTCGGAACTTGGTGGGCCTCTGTATACCTCGGATCTTGCTCTCTCAGCTAGGCTCTGGTTGGGATACTTCGCACTTCTCACCGCCTCGTCTGGGTGTTGATCGCAGCCTCAGTCGCCCCCGCTTGACCGGAGGGAGATACAGGAAATCCTGCTGGTACGCGTTGTTGTCCGTCCAGCTGTGGCAGGAGACCGGGCCTGCAACGCACCACCGGCGCGTGAGATGAGAAAGTGTCCCTGTTCGGGCGCCATTCATGTGGTAAATAATTTAATTACCGGAACTGAATTTGATACGGAATCTTAGTAAAATAGCTCAGTAAAATAAGAGGCAGAATCCGTGGTATAAGAGGTTTCAGAATGGGCTTTATTCCAATGGACGATTCGAATCGTGGCCTCCAAGTTCCATCACCACGGGGGTTCAGGAAGTGGAGTACAATACTTTATTGATAAGTAATCATTTTTATAGAACAGACATTACAATGAAACCAATGTAAGAGGCGTAACAATTGATAGCAAAGATAACATTTCACATGCGTAGCTGAAGGAGGCGTAATTGGGAGTAACAAGGAAACGTCATTGGTTGTGATGTCACATATGGGTGGACCTATGAAATAATTTCGCAATGTCAGCAGAAATACTTGGCAGAGATGCGCGCGCAGCAGCATGACGTGTGATTGACGTGCAACTAGGGGGTGAAGGGGACTTGACATTTAGCTCTACATGTGGAGACAAGAAGTCTGGGGGGTCAAGTCAACCTAATCCCAAATCATATCTAACATCCTATGTTTAACGAACTATGTTATCCACAAAGGAAGGACTTTTGGACAAAATCTATTCTATACTGACTGTGTGTGCATGCACAAGCGTCTAAGTGTCTACATGAGATGCAAGGGGCAGAAACCTTCCATGGTAACGGGGCTATGAATTACTTGCATGAGGACAGAGAAGCCGGGCCCTTTGCTCAATAGCTAAAGGAAATGTTTACTTAAACTACTAGACAGGAATGCGTCGGCTGAGGAGCGAAACAGATAACTTGAAGGTGAAATACAGTTTTTGGCAGGCAGACAGACCGGCCGAGGCAGGCACCGTTAGCCGCACAGGGAGTAGGACAAAGTTCATGGATACAGATGCGAGCTCAGACTGGAGCTGTCAGAGGCAGAAAGCAGGGAAAGGCTTGATGGCAGAATCAGGGCCTACTCGCCTGAACTGCAAAATGGAGTAACTGGGCCATATAAAGTCGGTGGCCTTTCGTACTTAGGAATCGAATATCCAGCCCATTCATGGCGGATCTGAAAGAGGACATGTTGACGGTGGACGCACATGTATTTGCGTCTTCATAACTGGAACTGGAGGGAACATACATGTACTTGTAACATGCACATAGAACCGTTGGGGTCCAAGATAGGGGACATAACTGACCAGAAAAATCCATATTTCCACAATAGGAACAAGTGGCCTTCAGACACATGAGATTTAGCAATAACAGGAATGTGGTACCTTTAGATTTACAATTCTGCATCTTTACTAAACTGAATGGATCAGCATGTGTCTACCCTTAAGCGACAGGTGTGTGTAATCCGTTAAACCCTGTTAGTGATAAAATATAGATTAGGGATTGCAATTACTTCCCATGGACGAGGAATTTCCAGTAAGTGGGGGTCATAAACTTACAATTATTTAATCTCTACCCTTTGTACACATCACATGTCTATGTTACCAATTGAATGGTTTGGTGTGTCCTGGGATCAGCCCTGCGTGTGTCAGGAACGGCCTTGGCAGACCACCGAGAAGGTCAAACTTGACAATCTAAAATAAGTAAAAGTCATAACAAAGGTTCTGTAGGTTAACCTGTTGATGGTTTATTAACAGTTAAGTCACTCAAGGGACAATTCGACTGAGTGGCTGCTGGGTATTTGGATGAGGACCAGGCTTGGGTTGGGCTCCCGCACCCTGAAAGCTCTGACCGACATGCAAGGGCTGAGTACTTTCTTGCTAGGTACTCATGGTATAGCAGTCCAAAAGAAGAGGTGAACAGCAGAGGACCCCAGTATCCCCACAATGGGCAAAATATGAAAGAGAGTCCTCATGAGTTAAAACCCATGATCTCCCAGAACAGCCCTGTAGGGAGACTGAATCGCAATGCAATGATGCAATGCAGGCTGCTACAATAGCCCTTTCCAACAGCCCTTTCATGTAGAATAGACTGCCATGAAAAGGCTGTTGGAAAGGGACTTCATCTTGGGCCACAGTAGAGTGGTCCAGGGGGCACCTGTAGTTACCCTAGTCACTTCCATGCACAGTGTGTCAGAAACTTACACAAAGTGTTCATTTACACTGTGACTTGTTCTGAAGCCCTTTTCCGTGGCCGCAGCACAAACTGCTGTGTAAAGGAGCACTTTTTGACCACCATAGTGGTTGCATTGAAATAATCAGATTGACTGCAGGCTGGTTGTTGGGTGTTCTTTTGACCTCTACGATAGCGCTCAGTAGTCAATTTCTGACAACCTTTTTATAGTGGTCGATCTGACATGAAAGGGATATGATTCTGACCACCGCCCAGGCAGGATCTCAGATACTGTATGACCAACATCATAATCAGGCCCATAGTGTAGAATAAGTGTACCAACATTACTACACTTACTGACACTTCATAACAAAGTTTTTGAAATATGTTGCTAAACTACCTGAACTTGCAGTTCTAAAATGCAAATGAGAACAGCAATCTGTATCAACTCCAATTAACTTCTGCTGTGCACAACTCCAAAAATCTTCCTTCTCCAATGCACCAAGGACAATATTAGCTATCTCTAGGTGTGCAGCCAATCACAACCCAGCATTTAATCAACTATTTAATAAGAATGATAACAATTAGTGCACTTTGGACATCTTTTCTACTTCTACCATTACCATCTCGCGAGATTCTTTTGGAATTGTATGCCAATTAGAGTGCTCTCTCTTGTGGGATTGGGGATCCTCTCACTCCTTTGAGAGAATGATGAGGCACATGAAAACCAGGTCTCTCAACAAATCACAATGCTCTATTTTGGATTTTTCACTCTCCTGGGAGGCTAGCGAGAGGTTCACTTGACTCTTGCCAGGTCAAGTGCCAAAATATACAACTATGTTTGACCCTCAATTTCTCAAATACTACTGAATGAATTTATACCGAATTACAAAAAGCACAATCTGCAGACCCAGATCTAGCTTCCTGTGAAATTTGATGTAATTCCATTCAGCACTTTTTTCTGTAATCCTGTCTAAAGAAGTTTATAGAAAATGCATGGGGATTTTAATTTTTGGGACCCCCTTTTTTCAGCTCCCTCTTGACTGATCAGACATAAACTTTCCAGGAAGGAGCTGAGGTAGACTTTCTTTTTTTTGGAAAGTTTTGGAAAGATTCATCAAACAGGGCCAAAGTTATTAGCAAAGCAAAAAACGTTCCATTCATGGAAAAGCTGATATAACTATAACTACCTAGTGGCAATTGCCACTATATAATATAAAGATGTGTACATATTTATATCCCATCCAAAGCCCTCCTGGAGTCTGCTCTCTTGCCCTTAGGATCCGCCTCTTTGTGCTCTTTCTACATAATTGTGTTCCCCCTCCTGCGCTCTTTCCTCCTGCCCCTCTCCTTAACTGCTTCACCCGCAGGCCTTCTCCTACTGCTTTCCAGTCCTCCATAGCTTGCCTCTGTGCTCCTCTTCTGCTAGGACCTACATAATTTAGGGCACTGCACGACTCCATTGAGCAAGTGACTAAGCACCAACTCCCCCTTACCTTTGACTGGTCCTCCAATCAATCTAAGGCCCTTCCGAAGCTGTCCATTTTTGCCTACAGGCCCTGCTTCTCAGTTCTTTTCTTCATGCCTGTCTGTCCCTGTGCTTGGCCTTCTGTGCCCATTGTCGTATGTGCACTCTTTGTTGCTCTGTCCAGCCCTTTTGTCTTTTGTGCCAGTTTTTGTGCCTGTTCTCTTGTTCTCCTTTGCACTCTGTGCTCATTTTGCCTTTTGTACTTTTATTTTTGTCCTAATGTTTCCTCGGTGCCCATTTTGCCTTTTAACTGTTTTTTGTGTATTTGTTCTTTAATGCCCATTTTGCCTGTTTTTATCTGCCCAGCCTTTGTGCCCATAAGTGTACCCCCTCCTCCCAATACTGTGCTCTTTCCACCTTTCTCTTCCCCCTCTACTTACCTGATTCTCTTGTGTTCTTTCTCTATCTGCCTTCTCCCACTACTTTCCCTTCTTGTGCAAGCACTACACTGAGATCTGGACACTCACTCTCCGAATCTCCTCTTCCACACTAAGACCTGGCTCAGCCTGTCTACCACCCCCACCATCGCCATGGTTATCCACCCTAGAATCAAGATCATCCACACTGACAGGCCACAAAAGCCAGGAGGAGGCCTTGCAATCATCCACAAGGAAAAAATCACCTGTACCATCTCTTCAGAGGAACCAACCACGCTCAGCCTCTTCATGACCATCTGAGGCAATATTTATTAGAGACCGCCAGGTCCTGCACTACCTTCAACAACCTCCTCACCGACTTCATCACTCTCCTTGCCATCAGATCCAATGACATCCTCCTACTCAGCAATCTCAACATTCATCGATGAACCCACAAATGGCAACACCACCAACCTCCAAGAAATCCTTGACAACATTGGCCTTATGCAGCTTGTACAAGGCCCGACTCACGCAGCTGGACACACTCAACTCAATATTCATGTTCAGCAACAAGATCACCTCCTGTCACATCTCCCAGCTCACATACACAGACTGTTATTTAGACAAAATATCAAAAATTACATATAGAGATATGCAAGTATCGAGTTTGAAATATCGTGATACATATATTATCGAATGCAGGAATACTGTTGACAAGAATAACTATTTTGAGGAAATTAATATCTATTTCAAAAAAAAATCTAAATTGTGTATATTTCTTACAAAAATAAATGGCCCCCATGCCCCCACCGCCTTGGAGATTTATTCAGAAGGTTACAGCATTTGCCCCCATGTAGTAATGGAACTTCTTTTGATTTGCTATTACGGTGCCCATTTTCAGGGTACCTCAATGGGAACAGCAAAGGAAAAGCCGGCCAAACATGAGTTTTACTCGTAATCTGGTGGACGGACCATGCATGGATTTGACGGTTCTGTTCCGGCGCAAAGCCGATGCAGCACTGTTAAAATCGTAATCAATCGCTATTTTCTTAATATCATTTACAAAAATATTGTTGTTAATAATATTGCTTTTCAATTATTCTTATCTATTTTTGTTAGAGTTTTATATAGCGCAAACTAGACATAAAGATATTGGGTATCAGAGCGCTTTACATAGCACCAGTTTTGTTACACAAGGAAACATTCATTTTTGTAAGGCACAGGGAAATTAAGTGATTTGCCTGAGACTCAAACCCAGTTCCCCAGCTTCGAGGGCGACTGCTCTACCCGTAAAGCTACATTCTCTACCCTGTTTTATTATACATTTCAATTGTATATGTTATAAATTGTTAGTATAATTATTGTTAATGTTTTTAAATATAGTTTGTACATTTTTGGTTGGGTTAAAATTAAATGTAAGAGTTTTTTGTATCATTTTTAGCAACAAAGTGGGTTGTGGGGTTTATAGGGGTACATGGTAGGAAGTAAATGAATTATAATTATTAAATAATGTATTTTTAATTCATATTAATATGTAATGTGTTGGAAATGGCCCTTTTTGCAGGGTCATCCCTAAACTTTTTGCTTTCCTCCTGTATTTTTTCTAACCTGTTTTTGTTGGCTTTATGACTCTGAGCACTTTACCACTGCTAATCAGTGCTAAAGTGTATTTGCTCTCCCTTGGTAAATATGACAGTGCTTAGCGTGGAGAAGTTTGTCGCTTTGTCCCGCACGCATCTGTAGATCAGCACATCATCCTCCCTTTCGGCAAGGATTCAACGCATCGCTGGTCTCGCGTGTGGAAAATCATCGCTACAGCTCCTTTGTGACATTTTGGTTGTTTTGCTACAGAATCCAGGTACTTTGTAAGTAAAAGGGCCGCAGAGACTACTGCTTTAATCTGAACTCCTCTTTGCACACTTTGAACTATTTTTGCGGCATTTAAAGAGTAACCCTATTTTTCTAGTATTGTGGCTTTTTACTGTTATTGGTCTTGTGTTACGTCTATATATAAAGATACTTATTTTTTATAACTACTTGTGTGGTGTCCCTTTGTAGTGTTCCTCACTGTGTTACTGTGTATGGTCATAAATGCTTCACACACTGCCTCTGAGATAAGCCTAGCTGCTCGTGCTACGTTACCACAGGGTTGAGCAGGGCTTATCAAAGGGTGTAGCCCGCTTACTCTGACTTAGGAAGAAGGGTCCCTACTTGGACAGTGGCCAGCCATTGCCAACTAGAGACCCCCATTTCTAACATAATGTATACGTAATTATGGTAACTGTATATTTCATTTTTATTTTAAGGTTATTTTTAGGTGCAGGTTGTGGGTTTTTCAGGGGTATAAGGTGGAAATCAAATTGATTCAAATATATTCATAATTATGAATAATGATTATTAGAATTAATTATGTAATTGATAATTTATTATGTAAATTGTGGAAAAATATTTGGGGTGTGGGTTATGGATTTGTATGGGTTAAGGGTTTGTAGGAAATTAATTATAATATTTAATGATTCATGTACATGTATAATAAATATTGAATGTATAATTAACTTTGTAAAATGTATTTTTTAAGTTATATATTAGGTGTGAGTTGTTGGATTTGTAGGGGTAAAAGGTGTAAAGTTAATAAAATATAACTAATTATTTATTAGTGATTCTTTCTTAATTGTTTATTTGATCAATGATGGGAATTATGTAATTAAGATTTTTTAAATGTATATATTAGGCGCAGATTGTCATTTTTTCAGGGCTAATGGGTATAATATAATTATTTTACTGTTAATTATTTACCATTACGTTTTTTATTGGATAATTATATAAAACAAGTAAATATTGTAAAATATATTTTAAGTGTGTGTTTTATTTATATATGTTATATATATTTTAGAAGCAGTGCTCCCACCATCCCATAGCAAATTGCAATGTCCCAGGGTGGGAACCCCGGGACATTGCAGGAGCCGGCCCTGGGGTGTGGGGGTACCCAGGGCCATTTAGAGCTCCTTGAGGGGGGCCATGTGGCCCCCTCCCATCTTTAAAATAGCCTTGTGGTGGTGGCATACCTGGTGGCTGCAGGAGGGGGCTGTAGCCCCTCACACCTTATTATGAATATAGTCTCAGGGAGATGACAGTTCGCGGGCTGCATCTGGGGCTGGAGTCCCCCACACATTAATTTAAATATAACCCAGGTGAGGTGGCAGTCCCTGGGGCTGTGGGGGGGCATGTGCCTCCCTGCATTAAAAAAAAATTAGCCCCGGGAGGTGGCGGAGCCCCCCACATAATATAATTAAGAATAGCCTCGGAAGGTGGAAGTCCCCTGGGTCTTTGGGGGGCTGTCAGCCTTCCCAATACTTCAAACTATAAGCCTTGGGGTGGTGAGGGTCTCTGAGGCTGTGGGAGCCTGAGCAGGTCCCCGCATCTTTATCTCTAACTACCCCCAGGACCTGGTCGACCTGGGGCTTAAAGTAAATAAGACGCAGAAGCCCACACTTAGTTTTTTGTAAAATATTTGTCCATATTTGTGGATCCACTGCGAATCCCAACAAACTTTTTTTTTAAATGGGTTTTTTTAGCCCTGGGGGTCCCTGTGGGACCAGGGTGTTTCTACCCTGCCCTTTTTCTTGTTTTTCACATTTGTGCTTGTGACTCTGTTGAACAGAGTTAAAGGATTGGTTTGAAGTGCTGGTAGTCAATCAGATCTCTGTCACAAGTTCGAGAGGGTTTGCAGATCCACTACGGCCACAGTTGTATATTTGAGAAAACTTAAAATGTCACAGAAACTACTGAGCAGATTTACACTGCTCAGTAGTTATGAGATGTCATCAGTGATGTCACTACCATGTCATGAGTGATGTAATATGTGACGTTATCGGCTGTATACTGTGGGGTGCGAGTTACAGTTAGCTCAGCTAAGTATAACGGCTGAATTTCTCTGGCTTTGAATGAGTGATATGTCAGCCTAGCTATAAAGTTTCTGTAACTTGTATTTTTTTCAGTGAATATTTAAGGTTTTTTTAATACTAAATTCTAACTACAACGTCCCTGAAACTTGTGTTTTTTTCAGTGAGTTGCTATGGTTTTTTAAATGCTAATTGCTAACAAAAACGTCATGAACCAGACAGCTAACATCAGAGGAGTCCTTATAATTTTTAAGAAATCAGCCAAAGCGCATGTTTTATAGCAATTGGTGGACCCAGGTGGCAGATGGGTGATTGTTAGAGGCAGGATAAGGGAGACTCTGTATACTCTGGTCTGCTACTATGAACCGAATTTTGATGACCCCTCTAGTCTTAAGATCATTTTCTCTCATCTATTAGATTTTCCCTTGCCAATAATTCTAGCTGGGGACTTTAATATAGTTCTGAACCCTGTGCTGGACAAAACTCCAAATAGTAGAGCTGTGGCCCCTTTAAAATCCCGGGACTTCCTCCTGGAGGCTATGGAACAATGTATTGTTTAGAAATCATAAATATCGGCACCAATCTATAATAGATTACGTACTGATAAGTAACTCATTGAGAGAAAGAGTTAACGATATTTCATACCTGGCTAATCATCTTTCAGATCATTCAGGGGTCTTGCTATGTTTGAATGGTCCAGCAGTAGCACCTGCTCGTACATGAGAGTTTGACCATTCTTTACTCTCGATGGAAGAGGAAAAGGTTTTCTTATTGCAGGAAACTGAATGTTTTTTTTAAATAAATCTGGCGTCAATTTCAATAACTAACGCATGGTACTTTTTTAAGGCCTTCCTACGTGGCCTACTCACCAGCAGAGTGAGCTTTAGAAACAAAAAATATAAGGAGATATAGAGGCTGAATTATCTTTTCTAGCCTCTCCTGAAATTCAGCAAGAATGGAAAGCCAAATGGGATAGTTTAAAAAGGCAGTTGGAAAACATCCTTCATTCTAGGCTTATCCGTAGATGGGAGGCTAGTAAAATCGCCCACTTTGAATATGGGGAGGGTGCAGGCAAGCTTCCTGCCTGGAAAGCAAAATCTGATCGGGCAAGAAATAATATTAATGAGATCATCAGCGGAAATTAAACCTTCTGCTCTGATGGGGAAATGAGCCAGGCCTTTTAGACCTACTTTCAGGAGATCTTTTGTGAGGACAAAAGGCTAGATGCAGCCAGTGTTCAGAATTTGTTGGGGGATATTCCCCTTCCGTCCTTTGGAATGAAACAACAACAATACTTGGATCAAGCTTTTACCCAAGCTGAGGTTAGAGAAGCCATCCAACATTGTAAGACCGCGAAAACGGCAGGCCCTGATGGCCTTTCGACGGAGATCTATAAGATGCTGGGAGTTAAGATCGTCCCCGCCCTAACGCAGTTGTTTAATTATGTGCTGGAGGCTGGTTTAGGGCTCCCAGCTTCATGGAATGACGCTTTAATAGTTCTCATATTGAAACCTGGGAAACCTCCATCAAGCTGTTGGTCATGTAGACCCATCTCGCTTTTAAATGTAGACTATAAAATCTACACCTCCATTTTGTCAGTGAGATTAGGTCTTTTGGTGGGAGATGTTCTCCACTTAGATCAGAAGCGTTTTGTTAGGAGCCGGCAGCTTTCAGATCTCACGTATTATCTCATTGGTGCTAATGACCTCGTCTCTACATATTGCCTCCCATTAGTGGCCATGACATTGGACGCTACCAAGGCCTTCGACAGAGTAAATTGGATTTACCTGTCGGAGGTCTTGAGGAAGTTCAACTTGGGGGAAAGATTCTGTCACATGGTCCAGTTGATTTATCGGAACCCCATGGCTAGGCTATTGGTTAATGGGAATATTACAGATTCGCTTAGAATTACAAGAGGCACTAGACAGGGCTGCCCACTCTCCCCGCTTCTATTCAATCTTTACATTGAGCCATTTGCTCAATGCCTTAGGACAGATTCTAATATCCAGCCATTTAACTATGGGGAGTGGGAGAGGAAGGTAGCCCTGTATGCCGATGATATCTTGGTTTTCTCTGCTGATTTACAGTCAGCCTTCCCAGCAGTCATTGGTTTAGCCCGGGAGTTTGGTTCTGTCTCTGGATATGAGATTAATGCCACAAAAACGGAAATCATGACTTGGAATCTAACACAGACACAGCAGTATCACCAGCCCAGCTCCAAAATGAGATATTTGGGAGTTAATGTGGTTCAGGATATTACAAAAATTGCTGAGATCAACCTTGATATAGTGGTAAAGGAATATAAAAGGCTAATGAAATCCTGGGCCATACTTCCTTTATCTATCTTGGGAAGAATTAATCTGATCAAGATGACGATACTACCAAAGATTACATTTCTTTTTAGTTGTATTCCCCTTTATTTTGAAAAATTCATGATCGACAAACTTCAGAGTGAAATCAATTTATTTGTCTGGGCATCTAAATCATCTAGGATTGCATGGAAAAAGCTGAGGCGGAGAAGAGAAAAGGGGGGCCTGGCGTTGCCGGACCTCCAGTTGTATGCCTGGGCTTTCCAAGTCTCACACTCATGCATGTTATTGAAAATGCCTGTGTACTGGTGTCAGAGGGATGTTCTTGGCTATGCTCAGGGGTGCTAAACAGGCAGAAGAGGGCTTTTTGTTTACATTTGGGGATCCAAAGTTTTTAAGAAAAGTTAAGCTGAAAGTTCTTCAGGGGGTATTCAAAACTTGGGCTAAGGTGAGAGGGGCAGTGGGGCTCGATTATTTTTCCAGTTTGCCTCCCCTTTGGGATTCCCCTGGTACCCCAGAGTGCCTAAAGGATAGGCTGGCAAAATGCTTGAGAGACGCGGGGCTGGCGGTTTGGGGAGACCTCCTCTTTTGAGGCACCCTTATTTCCTGGGAACATCTCCAGGATAAGTTTGGGGGAGGACTCTCCCGGTTCAAACATTATCAACTGGCAAGCTGGGTTCAATCTCGCCCATGAAACAATTCTATGGGTTGTGGTAGCATTTTAGAACACCAGCTTGTCACCAAGCCCCTTGGGATGAAAGAAGTCTCCTTCTGGTATCAAACCCTGTTGGAAGAAGTAGATGGCGAATTCAAGCTAGCTGTGGAATTGTGGGGGGGCTCTTTACCTACACAGGACTGTGCCAAATTATGGCAGAAATCATGTAAGATTCTACATGAAGTTATGAAACCAGCTTGGCTAAAAAGAAACCACCTGTATATCATCCATAGGGCCTATTTTACTCCTCACAAATTGACATTAATTTCCAATGGGCCACCGGTTAGTTGTAAAAAATGTGGCCAGGTATCTGCCTCAGATACACATATGTTTATGGAATGCCCTTCTCTTGCCACTTTCTGGGGAGAGGTCGGTGATTTTCTGACAAGTGTTTTGGGCTGTACTATCAAGATGGATCTACCCCTAATAATATTTGGCCTTGCAGAAAAAATCACTGGTCTCGCTGGAGTGCTACTTTTCTACTCCATTCTACTAGCTAGGAGGCAAATTTGTATAAAATGGACTTAATCAAGTCCTCCCACTTTTGTGGATTGGCATTCTTCAGTTTTGGCAGTCTCTAAATTGGATATGGCCAGACAAGGAAGTGACAAGAAGAAGGCTTTCTGGAAGCCTTTGCAACTTAGATGGGCGGCTCAGATGACGAAATAAAATTGTGGAAATCTTGTGTTTTTTTTCCCTCTCTTTGAGTCCGATGATTATGCCATTAAACTCTTCAGGCTAAGCCGTGTACTGCCAGGTATTGTGGCGGTTTATCGGTTTATCGGCGAAAGTCATCTTGCTTTTAGAGCTTGGCAGAAGAGGTATCTCCGTGGTTTCTTTATTGATCTCCAAGGTGTTTCTGGTACCAGTAGGCGGGGCCCCTCTTCCAACAGCCTATACTCCTCAGCTCTTGAGAGAAAGTACAGACACCAAGAGAGCAATTTGAAGTGAGATTAATGGCGAATGAGGAACAAAAAAAAAGATTGTTAATATATTTTAATGTTTGATATAAATTATTCATATAATTTTATATATAGTAAGTAGTTTTTTTTAATATAAAAATGGGCTACAAGATGCTACCATGGGGAATGGTTGCATGAGTGCATGGGTAGTGCCTGAATGATTGGATGAGTGCATGGGAACTGCCTGGATAAGTGTATAGGTAGTAACTAAGAGAATTCAAGACTGTATGCATAGTGAATGATTGAGTGCAAGGAAAGTGCATGAGTGATTGGATGAGTTCATTGGTAGTACCTAAGTGAATAATTGAGGGCAGGAGTAGTGCCTGAGTGATTGGATGAGTGCATGGGTAGTACCTGAGTTAATGCATGTTTGGAAGGATACTGACTGAGTGATTAGATGAGTACATCAGTAATGCCTGTGTGATTGGATTAGTGCAAAGGTACTGCCTGGCTGATTGTATGAGTGCATGGGTCATGCCAGGGTAATTGAATGAGTGCATGAGTAGTGTCTGAGTGAACAGGTGAGTGCAATGGTAGTGCCTGGCTCATTGCATGAGAGCAAGGGTACTGCCCGGGTGAATGGATGAATGCATGGGTAGTGCCTGAGTGACTAGATGAGTGCAATGCTAGTTCCTTGGTGATTGGATGAATGCATGGGTAGTGCCTGAGTAAATGGTTGACTGTAATAGTAGTGCCTAGGTTATTGGATGACTGCACAACTAGTGTGTGTGTGATTGCATGAGTGCATGCATAGAGCCTGATAGAAATGATGATTGCAATGATAGTGCCTCAGTGAATGCATGCAGGTAAAGGTAGTGCCTAGGTCATTGAATAAGTGCATTGGTAGTTCCTTAGTGAATAAATGAGTGCAGGGCTAGTGCCTGGGTGATTGCATGTGTGCATGGGTAGTGCCTGAGTGAATGGTTGAGTGTAATAGTAGTGATTGGATGAGTGCAACATTTGTGCATGTGTAATTGCATGAGTGCATTCATAGTGTCTAGTCGATTGGATGAGTGTATGGGTAGTGTCTGAGAGAAAGGAACAGTTTATGTGTAGGGTCTAAAAGAATGGATGAGTGCAAGGGTAGTGTTTGCATGATTGGATGAGTGCATGGGTTGTGCCTCAGTGAATGCATGAGTTCAGAAGTAGTAGTGCCTGGGTGATTGAATGAGTGCATGAGTAGTGCTTGAGTGAATGGGTGATTGCAAGGGTGGTGCTTGTGTCATTACATAAGTGCATGGGTAGTGTCTGAGAGAAAGGATCAGTGCATGGGTAGTACCTCAGTGAATAGATGAGTGCAAGGGTAGTGTCTGCATGATTGGATTAGTACATGCATAATGCCCTGGTGATTTTATGAGTGCATCAGTAGTGCATGAGTCATTGGATGAATGCATCGATAGTGCCTGAGTGAATGTATGAGTGCAAGGATAGTACCTGAATGATTGGATGACCTGAGCGAATGTATGGGTGCAGGGATAGTGCCTGAATGATTGGATGAGTGCATGGGTAGTGGCTGCTTGATTGGATGAGTGCACGTGTAGTGCCTGGGTGATTGGATGAGTGCAAACATAATGCCTGAGAGAATGCATATTTCATGGTTAGTGCCTGAGCAAATGATTGAGTTGAAGAGCAGTGCTTCAGTGATTAGATGAGTGCAAGGATAGTGTCTGGGTGATTGGATTAATGCATGCATAGTGCTTTGGTGATTGAATGAGTGCATACATAGTGCATGAGAGAATGCATGAGTTCATTGGTAGTGCCTGAGTAATTAGATGAGTACTTGGGTAGTGGTTTAGTAATTTGATGAGTGCATGGGCAGTGCCTGGGTGATTGAATGAGTGCATGGGCACTGCATGAGTGAATGGATTAGTGCAAGGGTAGGGCCTGGCTCATTAGATGAGTGCATGGGTAGTGTCTGGGTGATTGGATAAATGCATGGGTAGTGCCTTAGTGAATGAATGAGTGCAAGCCTCGTGCCTAGGTGATAGGATTAGTGCACAGGTAGTGCCTGAGCAAATGGCTGAGTGTAATAGTAAAGCCTTGGTGAATGGATGAGTGCATGACTTGTGCATGTGTAATTGCATGAGTGCATTCATAGTGTCTGGTTGATTGGATAAGTGCATGGTTAGAGCCTGAGAAAAAGAAAGAGTTTATGTGTAGTGTCTGAAAGAATAGATGAGTGCAAGGGTAGTGTTTTTGTAGGACTGGATGAGTGCATGGGTTTTGCCTTAGTGAATGCATGTGTTTGAAGGTAATGCCTGGGTGATTGAATGAGTGCATAGCTTCCCACATGCATATCATGTATCAGTGACTGAAAAAGGCTTACCAGCCGAAACATGTCTTGCTGAATAAATATCAAATGGATATCAGAGCATACCGGTGAGTGACCATTATTTTCTCTCCTCCACAGAGAGATTTTTGTGTGTGGATATTACTTGAGAGCATCCTCGCGTATGGAGCACCCACCTGCTAGGAGCTTAGCAGTTTTATGATGGATTGGTGAAATGAATTGAGAGGGGACAGAATGCCAGAACCACTGCATTTTTGAGGAGTCATGTATGGGAATCATTGAGTAGGATGAAGGACTCAATGATGTTTGTGCATTGACAAATTGGATAGCGGCTGAGGTGAGGCCCACTCTGTTTATTGAGAATGCAGAATATGGAATTACATACTGTTTCTGGAAACTGAGGTGGCTAATACAAAGCTTGATTGAAAGAAAAAGACTGAAAGATTCAGCCATGGGGGGGGGGTGAGTGTATTTTTGGTTACTGAAAGATTTCACCAATTACCCATTGTTGGTTTGATTTCTCAAATCGGAAATTATGACACAATTTTTAAATCTGCCAGTACGGTTATTAACAACACATTCAAATGTCACACCCAAGATGGCAGCCCAAATATGGAACTATAACGGAACGTATCTGTCTTTCTATGACACCCCAGTGTATCTGGTGACCGTGGTGGATCCACAAACCCTTCTGATCTCGGGCTTGACTCTGATTGGCTGCCAACAGTTCCAACCAGGAAGTGTTGGCAGCCATCCTGTGACTCAGTTGAACCGAGTCACAAGAAAAATGGTATAAAAAGCGTAGAAACACCCTGACCTACTAGGCCCGCTCAGGGGTTCCCACAGGGACCCTGAGAGCCCCCAAAAACATGTTTTAATATGTTCAACAGCATTCTCATAGGGTCCGCAAATCCTGCTGAAAATACTTATAAAAAACAAAGTGCTGGAACAATGAAGGCCCGGGATGGGCCAGGTCCTGGGGGCATTTCCAAAATGTGATGTCGGGGCCATGCCCTTTTTTACAAAACTCTGCAAACACACCTCTTGGTCCACTGCTGGTGGGGTGAGGAATTCAGGACTAAAGTAAACTTCATCTCCCTAGCATCAGTGCACCAGGAGGCGTGTTTGCTGAGTGGTGTCTAAAGGGGGTGTTGCCTTACCATTTTCAGCAATCTACCTGTGTGGACCTTACTAGAGCTAACAGGAGGACTAGTTGGTCCCCCAGGGACCCTCAGGAGGCAAGGGGACTTCACCCCCATCCAAGAGCACAGCAGGAGGTGCTTTTGCAAAGTGGTGGAGAAAGGGGATGTGGGGGCATGTCCATCTCTCAGCAATCCCACTGTGTGGGGCTTACTGGAGGTAACAGGTTGGCCCCTAAGCCCCCTGAGAACTGAATAGGACTTCAATCTCCATCCAAGAGCATACCAGGGAGCACGTTTGCAGAGTGGTGGGCAAAGGGGGCGAAGCCTGCTATGAAAACTTAGCAATCCTGCTGTGCAGGACTTATTGGAGGTTAAAGGATGGATAGTTGGCCCCAAGGATGCCCTTGGGCCAACTATCCCTCCTGTTACCTCCTGGCACACTACTGGTTGGGGGATGAAGTCGACTTTACTCCTTAGGGACTTTGCGGGCAAAGAAGCCATCCTCGTACCTTCTGTGAGTCCTATACAGTGGAATTCCAGAGCACTGGTCGAAGGCCTAGCCCCTTTTCGCCACCGCTCTGCAAATGTGACTACTATTTAAAGAAGCTTTTGCAATGTAAGATGTTTCGCATTTGTCAGAGTTGGATCTGTTGGTGTTGTAAATGTGAAATAATTTTACTAATGTTTTGGGAGTGGAGTGCATGTACGTTGTGTGTAGTGGAATTATGTGGTATGTTGTGCAGTAAAATTATGTTGATAGAAATTATGTGGTATTTAGTGTATAGGAATTATGTAGAGTGGGATTATGTGTAATGGAGAGTAATTATGTGGCATGGGAGTCTGTGTTGTGGAGTGGTAACCTCAGGTTTAGTCTTCCTCTTTTCCTTAGAAGCTCAATGAAACAAAAAAAAGAAGAAACAACTTAGGAGGACGACTGGACCTAGCCAGAAGTATGAGCAGAGCCACTGGAACTATAAGACTGTTCAACGGCATCGAATTTTGCTATTTTATACATTTTCTGCATTTGTCACATAATCCATCATCTGCTGCATAATCTGCAGATTTGAAAAAGGAAAAAACTTTTTTCTAGCTCAAACAGCTCAAACGTTACCAAAAATGCAGGAACACGTGTTACAGCGTAGTGGAAGGCCCTTTGCAAACCCAGCATGTACGTCTGTTACTTATTACTAAATATGGGTGTTAAATTGGTGCTAATGGGGCACAAAACCCTATTGCTTCTATTTAAACCTCTCTGGCCTCTTTCTGCATTTCTCTTGCTTCTTTCTGCACCTTCCTTCCTTCTTTCTTGCTTCTTTCTTCTTCACCACACTTGTCTCTTTCTGCACCTTTGTTAATTCTTTCTGCACTTCTCTTGCCTCTTTCTGCACATCTCTTGCCTCTTTCTGCACTTCGCTAGCCTCTTTCTGTACCTCGCTTGCTTCTTTCTAAACTTCTTTCGCTTCTTTCTGCACCTATCTTCCTTCTTTCTACACCCCTTTTGCCTCTTTCTGCACCTCTATTGTCTGTTTCTGCACCTCTCTTGCCTCTCTCTTCACTTCTCTAGCCTCTTTCTGTACCTCGCTTGCTTCTTTCTAAACTTCTTTTGCTTCTTTCTGCACCTATCTTGCGTCTTTCTGCACCCCTTTTGCCTCTTTCTGTACCTCACTTGCATATTTCTGCAACTCTCTTGCCTCTTCCCATAGTTCTCTTGCCTCTTTCTGCACCACTGTTGCTTCTATCTGCACTTCCCTTGTCTCTTTCTGAACCCCTCTTGCCTCTTTCTGCACCTCTGTTGATCCCTTCTGCATTTCTCATGCTTTTTTATGCACCTCTCTTGCTTCTTTCTACATATCTCTTGCCAATTTCTGCATCCCTCTTCCCTACTTCTGCACCTCTCTTGCCTGTTTCTGCAACTCTCTTGTCTCTTGCTATAGTTCTCTTGACTCCTTCTGCACATCTGTTGCTTCATTCTGTAGTTCTCTTGCCTTTTTCTGCACCTTACTTTTCTGCCTGTTTTTGCACCTCACTTGCCTGTTTATGCACCTCTCTTGCCTCTTACTGCACCACTGTTGTATCTTTCTGCAACTTTCTTCTCTCTTTAATCACTTCTCCTGCTTCTCTCTACACCTCTATTGCTTCTTTGCGCACTTCGCTTGCCTCTTTCTGCACTTCTTTTGCCTGTGTCTCCACCCCTCCTGCATCTTTCTGCAACTTTGTTACCTCTTTTTGCACCCCTTTTGCCTCTTTCTGCACCTCTTTTGCCTCTTTATGCAACTGGTTCCCTCTTTCTCCAAATCTGTGGCCTGTTTCTCCAACTCTGTGCCCTGTTTCTGCACATCTCTTATCTGTTTCTGCAGCCCTGTTGTTTCTTTTTGCACTCCCCTTGCCTCTTTCTGCACCCATCCTGCTACTACTTGCACCTTTGTAGATTCTTTCTACACTGCTCTTGCTTCTTTCTGCACCCCTCTTGCAAATCTTTGCACTACTCTTGCCTCTTTCTGCATCCTTTTTACCTCTATCTGCAACTCTCTTGTCTCTATCTGCACCCCTGTTCCCTCCTTATGCACCTCGTCTGCCTGTTTCTGCAACTCTCTTGCCTGTTTCTGAAAAGTTATTGCCTCATTCTGCATCTCAGTTGCTTCTTTCTGCACCTCTAGTGCTTGTTTCTGTACTTCCCTTGCCTTTTTCGTACCTCTGATGCTTCTTTCTGCACTTCTCATGCCTGTTTATGAACCTCTCTTGCCTCTTTCTGCACCTCTGTTGGTTCTTTCTGCACTGCACTTGCTTCTTTCCGCACCTCTCTTGCAAATTTCTACACCCCTCTTGCTTCTTTCTGCAACCCTCTTTCCTCTGTCTGCACCTCTCTTGCCTCTGTCTGCTCACCTCTTCCCTCTTTCTGCACCACTTTTGCCTGTTTCTGCAACTCTCTTGCCTCTTTCTGCAGTTCTCTTGTCTCCTTCTACACCTCAGTTACTTCTTTCTGCACTTCTTGTGCATCCTTCTGCACTCCTTTAACCTCTTTCTGCACTACTGTTGCTTCTTTATTCACTTCTCTTGCTTCTTTCTGAACATCTCTTGCTTCTTTCTGTACTTCTCGGGCCTCCTTCTGCACTTCTCTTGCCTGTTTCTGCTCCTCTCTTGCCTTTATCTGCACATTTGTTGCCTCTTTCTGCTTCTTTTTGCACTGCTCTTGACTCTTTCTGCACCCCTCTTACCTCTTGTTGTACCTCTTTTGCATCTTTCTGCACCTCTCTTTCTCCTTTCTTCACTACTCTTGCCTCTTTCTTCTCCTCTGTTGCTTCTTTCTGTACTTCTCTTGCCTCCTTCTGCACTTCTCTTGCCTGTTTCTGCTGCTCTCTTGCCTCTTTCTGCACATTTGTTGCCTCTTTCTGCACCTCTGTTGCTTCTTTCTGTACTTCTCTTGCCTCCTTCTGCACTTCTCTTGCCTGTTTCTGCTCCCCTCTTGCCTCTTTCTGCACATTTGTTGCCTCTTTCTGTACCTCACTTGCTTCTTTCTGCACCCCTCTTGCCTCTTTCTGCACCATTCTACCATCTTTCTGCACCTCTCTTGCCTCTTTCTGCACCCCTGTTCACTCTTTATGCACCTTGGTGGCCTGTTTCTGAACCGCTCTTGCCAGTTTCCACACCTCTGTTGCTTCTTACTACACTTCTCTTGCCTCTTTCTGCACCCCTCTAGCCTCCTTCTGCACGTGTGTTACTTCTTTCTGCACTTCTCTTGCTTCTTTCTGCACCCCTCTAGCCTCTTTCTGCACCTCTGTGGGTTCTGTTTGCACTGCTCTTGCTTATTTCTGCACTTCTCTTCAAAATGTCTGTACCACTCTTGTCTCTTTCTGCACCCTCCTCCTTCTTTCTTCACCTCTCTTGCCTCTGTTTGCACCACGTTTCCCTCTTTCCACACCTCTTTTGCCTGCTTCTGCAATTATCTTTTACAGAGCCTCCTTCTGTACCTCTGTTGCTTCTTTCTGCACTTCTCTTGCCTCTTTTTGCACCCCTAGACTCTTTCTGCACCCATGTTGCTTTTTTCCACACTTCTCTTGCTTCTTTCTGTACCACTCTTGCTTTTTCTGCACCTCTCTTGCCAATTTCTGTACCCCTCTTGCCTCTTTCTGCAACTCTCTGTCTTCTTTCTGCACCTCTCTTGCCTCTGTCTGCATGCTGTTCCCTCTTTCTGCACATCTTTTGCTTGTTTCTGCAACTCTCATGCCTCTTTCTGCAGTTCTCTTGCTTCCTTCTACACCTCTGTTGCATCTTTCTGCACTTCTCTTGCCTCTTTATGCACCCCTTTAACCTCTTTCTGCACCCCTGTTGATTCTATCTTCACTTCTCTTGCTTCTTTCTATACCTCTCTTGCTTCTTTATGCACCCTTCTTAACTCTTTCTGTACTCCTCTTTCCTCTTTCTGTACCTATTTTGCATCTTTCTGCACTTATCTTTCCTCTTTCTTCACTACTCTTGCCTCTTTCTTCACCTCTGTTGCTTCTTTCTGTACTTCTCTTGCCTCTTTCTGCACTTCTCTTGCCTGTTTCTACCCCTCTATTTTCTCTTTCTGCACAACTGTTGACTTGTTCTGTACCTCACTTGCTTCATTCTGTACCCCTCTTGCCTCTTTCTGCACCTCTCTTGCCTCTTTCTGCATGTCTCTTGCCTCTTTCTGCATTCCTGTTCCCTCTTTCTGTACCTGTTTCTGAACCTCTCTTGCCAGTTTCCACACCTCTTTTGCTTCTTACTGCAGTTCTCTTGCCTCTTTCTGCACCTCTGTTACTTTTTTCTGCACTCCTCTTGCTTCTTTTTGCACCCCACTTGCCTCTTTCTGCAACTCTGTGGATTCTTTCTGCACTGTTCTTGCTTCTTTCTGCATTTCTCTTGCTTCTTTCTGTCCCACACTTGCCTCTTTCTGCACCCCTCTTCCTTTTTTTACCACCTCTCTTGCCTCTGTTTGCACCACAGTTCACTCTTTCCGCACCTCTTTTGCCTGTTTCTGCAATTAGCATGTCTCTTTTACAGAGCCACCTTCTTTCTGAACTTTGCTTGCCTCTTTCTGCAAACCCCTAGCCTCTTTCTGCACCCATGTTGCTTCTTTCGGCCCTTCTATTGCTTCTTTCAGTACCGCTCTTGCTTCTTTCAGCACCTCTCCTGCCTCTTCCTGCACCTCTCTTGCCCCTTTCTTCACTACTCTTGCCTCTTGTGGCACTTCTCTTGCTTCTTTCTGCACCTCTCTTGCTTCATTCTGCACCCGTCTTCCCTCTTTCTGCAGCTCGCTTGCCACGCTCTGTACCTCACCTGCTTCTTACTGTACCTCTCTTCCCTCTTTCAGTACCTATTTTTCTTCTTTTTTCACAGCTGTTCCTTCATTTTGCACTTATCTTGCTTCTTTCTGTACCTTTCTTGCTTCTTTCTGCACCACACTTGACTCTTTTTGCAGCCCTCTTCCCTCTTTCTGCACTTCTCTAGCCTCTTTCTGTACCTCGCTAGCTTCTTTCTAAACTTATTTTGCTTCTTTCTGCACCTATCTTGCCTCTTTCTGCACCCCTTTGCCTCTTTTTTCACTTCTCTTGCCTCGCTCTGCACTTTGCTTGTTTCTTTCCACTTTTCTGTTGCTTCTTTCTGCATCCCTCTTGCCTCTTCCTGCACTTCTCTTCCCTTGTTCTGCACCTCTCTAGCCTCTTTACCCACCTCTCTTGCCTCTTTAATCAGTTCTCTTGCCTCTTTCTGCACCCCTCTTTCTTCTTTCTGCACCTCACTTGCATGTTTCTGCAACTCTCTTGCCTCTTTCTGTAGTTCTCTTGCCTCCTTCTGCACCTCTGTTGCTTCTTTCTACAATTCCCTTGTCTCTTTCTGAACCCCTCTTGCCTCTCTCTGCACCTCTGTTGGTTCTCTGTTGGTTCTTTCTGCACTTCTCTTGCTTTTTTCTGCACCTCTCTTTTTTCTTTCTGCACCCCTCTTTCCTACTTCTGTACCTCTCGTGCCTGTTTCTGCAACTCTCTTGCCTCGTGCTATAGTATAGACTCCTTCTGCACCTCTGTTGCTTCCTTCCGCAGTTCGTTTGCCTCTTTCTGCACCTTTTCTGCAAGTTTATGCACCTCACTTGCATATTTATGCACCGTTCTTCCCTCTTACTGCACCTCTGTTGTTTCTTTCTGCAACTCTCTTTAATCACTTATCCTGCTTCTCTCTACACCTCTGTTGCTTCTTTCATCACTTTTCCTGACTCTTTCTGCACTTCTTTTGCCTGTGTCTGCACCACTCCTGCTTCTTTCTTCACCTTTGTTACCTCTTTCTGCACCGCTTTTGCCTCTTTCTGCACATCTCTTCCCTCTTTCTGCACCTCTCTCGTCTCTTTATGAACCCCTGTTCCCTCTTTCTCCAACTCAGTGTCCTGTGTTCCCATCTCTGTGGCCTGTTTCTGCACCTTTCTTTCCTGATTCTGCACCTCAGTTGCTTCTTTCTGCACTTCGCTTGCCTCTTTCTGCACCTGTCTTGCCTCTTCCTGCAGCTTTGTTGTTTCTTTCTTTCTGCACTGCTCTTGCTTCTTCCTGCAGATCTCTTGCACATTTTTGCACCACTCTTGCCTGCTTCTGCATCAGTTTTTCCTCTTTCTGCACCCCTTTAACCTCTTTCGTCACCCAGTTGCTTATTTCTTCACTTCTCTTATTTCTTGCTGTACCTCTCTTGCTTTTTTATGCACCCCTCTTGAATCTTTTTTCACCCCTCTTACTTCTTTCTGCATCTCTTTTGCAACTGTCTGCACTGCTCTTTCCTCTTTCTTCACTACTCTTGCCTATTTCTTCACCTCTGTTGCTTCTTTCTATACTTCTCTTGCCTCTTTCTGTACTTCTCTTGCCTGTTTCTGGTCTTCTCTTGCCTGCTTCTGCACATCTGCTGCCTCTCCCTGAACCTCAATTGCTTCTTTCGACACCCCTCTTGCCTCTTTCTGTACCCCTCTTTCTGCATGTCTCTTGCCTCTTTCTGCATTCTTGTTCCCTCTTTCTGCAACTTGCTGGCCTGTTTCTGAACCTCTCTTATCAGTTTCCACACATCTGTTGCTTCTTACTGCACTTCTCATGCCTCTTCATGCACCCCTCTACCCTCTTTCTGCACCTCTGTTACTTCTTTCTGCACTTGTCTTGCTTCTTTCTGCACCCCTCTTGCCTCTTTCTACACCTCAGTGGGTTCTTTCTGCACTGCTCTTGCTTCTTTATGCACTTCTCTTGCTTCTTTCAACACCAATCTTGCCTCTTTCTGAACCTCTGTTGGTTCTTTTTGCATTGCTCTTGCTTCTTTCTGCACCTCTCTTGCAAATTTCTGGACCACTCTTGCCTTTTTCTGCACCCCTCTTCCTTCTTTTTATAACTCTCTTGCCTCTGTTTGCACCACAGTTGCCTCTTTCCGGACCTCATTTGCCTGTGTCTGCAATTATCTTGCCTCTTTTACAGAGCCTCCTTCTATACCTCTGTTGCTTCTTTCTGCATTTTTCTTGCCTCTTTCTGCACGCCTAGCCTCTTTCTGCACCCATGTTGCTTCTTTCTGCACTTATGTTGCTTCTTTCTGCACTTCCCTTGTTTCTTTCTGTACCGCTCTTGCTCCTTTCTGCACCTTTCTTGCCTCTTTCTCCACCTCTCTTGCCCCTGTCTTCAGTTCTCTTTATGCACTTCTCTTGCTTCTTTCTGCACCTCTCTTGCTTCTTTCTGCATCCTGTTGCCTCTTTCTGCACCTGTCTTCCGTATTTCTGCACCTCTCTTGTCTCTTTCTGTACCTCACTTTCCTCTTTCTGCACAGCTGTTCCTTCATTGTGTACTGCTCTTGCCCTATTTCTGTACCTTTCTTGCATCTTTTTGCACCACGCTTGCCTCTTTTTTGCAGCCCTCTTTCCTCTTTCTGTACTTCTCTAGCCTCTTTCTGTACCTCGCTTGCTTCTTTCTAAACTTCTTTTGCTTCTTTCTGCACCTATCTTGCTTCTTTTTGCACCCTTTTGACTCTTTCTTCACTTCTCGTACCTCGATCTGCACTTCGCTTTGTTCTTTCCGCATTCTGTTGCTTCTTTCCGCACCCCTCTTGCCTCTTCCTGCACCCCTCTTCCCTCATTCTGCAGCCTCTTTCTGCAGTTCTCTTGCCTCTTTCTACAAATCTGTTGCTTCTTTCTGCACATCTCTTGCCTCTTTCTGTACCCCACCTGCCTCTTTCTGCACCTCTGTTGGTTCCTTTTGCACTTCTCTTGCTGTCTGGGTACCTCTCTTGCTTCTTTCTGCACCCTCTTACCTCTCTCTGCACCCTTCTTTCCTCTTTCTGCACCTCACTTGCATGTTTCTACAACTCTCTTGCCTCTTTCTGTAGTTCTCTTGCATCCTTCTTCACCTCTGTTGCTTCTTTCTGCAATTCCCTTGTCTCTTTTTGAACCCCTCTTGCCTCTTTCTGCACCTTTTTTGGTTCCTTCTGCACTTCTCTTGCTTTTTTCTGCACCTCTCTTTCTTCTTTCTGCACCCCTCTTTCCTACTTCTGCACCTCTCTTGCCTGTTTCTGCAACTCTCTTGCCTCGTGTTATCGTTATCTTGACTCCTTCTGCACCTCTGTTGCTTCCTTCTGCAGTTCTTTTGCCTCTTTCTGCACCTTTTCTGCCTGTTTATGCACCTCACCTGTCTATTTATGCACCTCTCTTCCCTCGTACTGCACCTCTGTTGTTTCTTTATGCAACTCTCTTTAATCACTTATCCTGCTTCTCTCTACCCCTCTGTTGCTTCTTTCAGCACTTCTCCTGCTTCTTTCTGCACTTCTTTTGCCTGTGTCTGCACCCCTCCTGCTTCTTTTGGCACCTTCGTTGCGTCTTTCTGCACCCCTTTTGTCTCTTTCTGTACCTCTCTTCCCTCTTTCTGCACCTCTCTTGCCTCTTTATGCACCCCTGTTCCCTCTTTCTCCAACTCTGTGTCCTGTGTTCCCAACTCTGTGGCTTGTTTCTGCACCTATCTTTCCTGATTCTCAACCTCTGTTGCTTCTTTCTGCACTTCCCTTGCCTCTCGCTGCACCCATCTTGCCTCTTCGTGCAGCTTTGTTGTTCCTTTCTGCACTTCTTTTGCTTCTTTCTGCACCTCTCTTGCAAATTTCTGTACCCCTCTTGCCTCTTTCTGCATAATTTTTCCCTCTTTCTGCACCCCTTTAATCTCTTTCTTCACCCAGTTTCTTCTTTCTTCGCTTCCCTTACTGCTTGCTGTACCTCTCTTGCTTCTTTATTTACCCCTCTTTACATTTTCTGCACCCCTCTTCCTTCTTTCAGTATCTCTTTTGCAACTTTCTGTACCTCTCTTTACTCTTTCTTCACTACTCTACTATTTCTTCACTTCCGTTGCTTCGTTCTATACTTCTCTTGCCTCTTTCTACACTTCTCTTGTCTGTTTCTGGTCTTCTCTTGCCTCTTTCTGCACATCTGCTGCCTCTTCCTAAACCTCAATTGGTTCTCTTGGCACCCCTCTTGCCTATTTCTGCACCCCTCTTCCCTCTTTCTTCACTTCTCTTGCCTCTTTCAGCACTCCTGTTCCCTCTTTCTGCAACTTGGTGGCCTTTTTCTGAACCTCTCTGGCCAGTTTCCACACCTCTGTTGCTTCTTACTGCACTTCTCTTGCCTCTTCATGTACCCCTCTAACAGCTTTCTGCACCTCTGTTACTTCTTTCTGCACTTCTCTTGCTTCTTTCTGTACTCCTCTTGCCTCTTTCTGCACCTCAGTGGGTTCTTTCTGCACTGCTCTTGCTCCTTTCTACACTTCTCTTGCTTCTTAAAACACCAATCTTGCCTCTTTCTGCACCACTGTTGGTTCTTTTTGCATTGCTCTTGCTTCTTTCTGCACCTCTCTTGCAAATTTCTGTACCACTCTTGCCTTTTTCTGCACCCCTCTTGCTTCTTTCTACACCTCTCTTGCCTCTGTTTGCACCACAGTCTCCTCTCTCCGCACCTCGTTTGCCTGTGTCTACAATTATCTTGCCTCTTTTACAGAACCTCCTTCTGTAACTCTGTTGCTTCACTTATCTTGCCTCTTTCTGCACCCCTAGCCTCTTTCTGCAACCATGTCGCTTCTTTCTGCACCCATGTTGCTTCTTTCTTCTCTTCTCTTGTTTCTTTCTGTACCGCTTTTGCTCCTTTCTGCACCTTTTTTTCTCCACCTCTCTTGCCCCTGTCTTCAGTTCTCTTTCTGCACTTCTCTTGCTTCTTTCTGCACCTCTCTTGCTTCTTTCTGCATCCTGTTGCCTCTTTCTGCACCTGTCTTCTGTCTTTCTGCACCTCTCTTGTCTCTTTCTGCACCTCACTTTCCTCTTTCTGAACAGCTGTTCCTTCATTGTGCACTTCTCTTGCCTCTTTCTGTAACTTTCTTGCTTCTTTCTGCACCACGCTTGCCTCTTTCTTCACTTCTCTTGCCTCGATCTGCACTTTGCTTGGTTTTTTCGGTATTTCTGTTGCTTCTTTCCACACCCCTCTTGCCTCTTCCTGCACCCCTCTTCCATCGTTCTGCAGCGTCTTTCTGCAGTTCTCTTGCCTGTTTCTGGAAATCTGTTGGTTCTTTCTGTACTTCTCTTGCCTCTTTCTGTACCCCACTTGCCTCTTTCTGTACCCCACTTGCCACTTTCTGTGCCTCAGTTGGTTCCTTCTGTACTTCTCTTGCTTTCTGTGCACCTCTCTTGCTTCTTTCTGCACCCTCTTACCTCTTTCTGCACCCTTCTTTCCTCTTTCTGCACCTCACTTGCATGTTTCTGCAACTCTCCTGCCTCTTTCTGTAGTTTTTTTTGCCTCCTCCTGCACCTCTGTTGCTTCTTTCTGCATTTCCCTTGATCCTATCTAAACCCCTCTTGCCTCTTTCTGCACCTCTGTTGGTTCCTTCTGCACATCTAATGCTTTTTTCCGCACCTCTATTGCTTCTTTCTGCATATCTCTTGCCTCTTTCTGCACCCTCTTTCCTACCTCTCTACCTCTCTTTCCTGTTTCTGCAACTCTCTTTCCTCTTGCTATAGTTATCATGACTCCTTATGCACCTCTGTTGTGTCCTTTTGCAGTTCTCTTGCCTCTTTCTGCACCTTTTCCGCCTGTTTTTGCACCCCACTTGCCTGTTTATGCACCTCTCCTGCCTCTTACTGCACGTCTGTTGTTTCTTTCTGCATCTCTGTTCTCTCTTTAATCACTTCTCCTGCATCTCTCTACACATCTGTTGCTTCTTTCAGCACTTGTCTTGACTCTTTCTGCACTTATTTTGCTTGTGTCTGCACCCATCCTGATTCTTTCTTCACCTTTGTTACCTCTTTCTGCAACCCTTTAGCCTCTTTCTGCACCTCTCTTCCCTCTTTTTGCACCTCTTTTGCCTCTTTATGCACACCTGTTCCCTCTTTTTCCAACTCTGTGGCCTGTTTTTCCAACTCTGTGTGGCCTGTTTCTGTACCTCTCTTGCCTGTTTCTGCACCTCTGCTGCTTCTTT
This sequence comes from Triturus cristatus, assembly GCF_964204655.1. Lineage (NCBI taxonomy): Eukaryota > Metazoa > Chordata > Amphibia > Caudata > Salamandridae > Triturus > Triturus cristatus. Next base: position 1,878,998,935 of record NC_140589.1, read on the forward strand.
CTGCATTTCACTTGCCTCTTTCTGCACCCATCGTTTCTCTTCCTGCACCTTTGTTGTTTCTTTCTGCACTGCTCTTGCTTCTTTCCGCACCTCTCCTGTAAAATTCTGCACCCATCTTGCCTCTTTCTGCCTCCTTTTTCCCTCTTTCTTCACCTGTCTTCTCTCTGTCTGCACCCATGCACCCTCCTTATGCACCTCTTTTGCCTGTTTCTGCAACTCTCTTGCCTCTTTCTTCAAATGTATTGCCTCAGTCTGCATCTATGTTGCTTCTTTCTGCACCTCTCCCGCTTGTTTCTGCACCTCTCTTGCCTCTTTCTAAACCACTGGTGCTTCTGTCTGCACTTCTCTTGCCTCTTTGTGCACCCCTTTTGACTCTTTCTGCACCTCTGTTATTTCTTTCTGCACTCCTCTTCCTTCTTTCTGCACCTCATTTGCTTATTCCTGTACCCCTCTTGGCTCTTTCTACAATCTTCTTCTCTCTTTTGGCACCTCTCTTGCTTCTTTCTGCATTTCTCTTGCCTCTTTTGCACCTTTTATGCTTCTTTCTTTACTCCTCTTGCCTCTTTCTAAACCTCTCTTGCCTCTTTTTGCTCTGTTGGTTCTTTCTGCACTGCTCTTGCTTCTTTCTGCAACTCACTTGCCTTTTTCTGTTCTTATCTTGCTTCTTTTTAAACCTCTGTTGTTGGCATTTCTCTTGCCTCTTTCTGCACTTGGACTCTCCAGTACCTCCAGGAGCACAGATCAGACGGCTGTCCAAATGTACCATTGGCAATATTCTGGAGATTGTGGAAATTGATAGCCTGGACAGAAAAGGCAACAAAAGTGGCTTTACTCATACTGGGACTCAAATAGATATTCCAGAATTAGAACGGTTCGGGTTTTCTACAAATCAAACCATTGAAAGTGGCTTGAGACGAGCTAGTAAGTTCATGCCACAGTTACCAACAGGCAATCTGGTGGATGTTTAGTTACCATGAACTTTTGATAGAAGATGTCAATAGGATGAGGGATATGGCACACCAGCAGCAAAATAATAACTTTACTGCAACTGACTGTCGGGAACTGAATGCATTGAGAAACAATGAGCCCATCATACTGAAATCCTAAGACAAAGGTGGAGACATTGTGGTATTAAACATTGACCAATACGCCAGAGAAATGAACAGACAACTAATGGTCAAGGAACATTGTGAGGAAATAAAAAACATTCCCATTGAAATCCATCAAAAAGAATATCACAAGATGTTAATGAATTGGAATGATGATGGTCTACTGTCCAGAGAGGAATATCATTATGTGGATACCTGTGATATACTGTCTTCCAAAAATTCATAAACTTCCTCCTGGATGACCTATTGTGAGTATGATTGGATTACAACTAGAGAACACTTCTAGATTCCTGGATTTTTCTTTATGCAATTATGTCACCAGTTTGCAATCCTACAAATTCTTTTTTTGCACAAGATTCATGATATCCCACCATGTAATCTCATGTTAACTGTGGGTGTCTGCTTTCTCTATACATCTATCTCTTATGAACATGACATTGAGTCCTGCAGTTATTTTTTTAAATCACGCTCTCTTAGACTGGCACAACATACAATGATATTACTCAAGATGCTTTTGTTCTGTCTATCACGCAATGTCTTCCTTTTTTTCATAAGAAGTATGCAACATCTACAGACTGGTGGGGAAAAGAAGTTGCATGGGCTGAGTACAACGTGCACCAAACTGAGAGGATTGTGATGTGACTGTGCGTTATAGATGTTTATTATGTGGAATGGAAGTTAAACATCACTGATTGAATATGTGTTCATCCTCAACAGAAACCCATTCAACGTACAACTTACAGTAAAATTCAACCCATATGAGATAGACTTCCTTGATTTGAAGCTACAGATCAGAGACAAATCAAAAGAAACAACAATTTTTCTCAAGACATTATGCAACTCCATATTACATGGAAACAAGCGGGCATCCATGCTCCCTCAAATGGAGCATTCCATATAGCCAGCTCCTGAGTAGGCCTGGGCAAAATTTCCGTTCCGTCCGCGGAATTTGCGATAATTTGGCATTTTCCCGTTCCGCGGAGAGCACGGAAATGTCAAAATTTTCGCATTCCGCAGCTTTGCGAAAATTTGTTTCATGCTCGCGCTGTAAAATAATACAGTCTCGCGCGCGCGCGATCGCCTTACCTGAATCCCCGCGTTCGCCGACAAGTTTTCCCGATCCGGTCACGTTCTCCATGAGATGTTGTATTGTTTTAGCCATTTGCGCTGTCTCGCGACAGTTCGCGTCCGCAGTGACGTCATGCGTCGCGCGATCACGTCTTTCTTCTCGCGATCATGCACCGCGAGACAACTGAAAACAAGTTGGCCGCGCCCGCGAGCAACCGCAGGGGTAAGTTAGCGACCCGCAACCATGCAGAAAATATCGCGAACGGGCGGGAAAAAAACTTCCGCATCTTCGCGATATTTCCGCGTGTTTGCGGAGATTTGTGACATTTTCGCAATAATTTTCGGAAGTGAATTTCGCAAATTCCGCCTACCCCTACTCCTGAGAGCATGTAGAATATGCTCCACTGATGAACTATTCAGGAACGAGGGCAAGGTGATAATTGTAAGATTTAAAGAGAGGGGATATCCTGAACAAGTTCACATTGAATCAAAAAGTAGAGTTTTAACCAAGAACAGAGCACAACTACATTTTAAAAACAGTGGAACAGAAACCACAGTACAAGAAACAATGGAGCAGGACAACAAGATAAGGTTCTTCATGGGATACAACATGGAACACAGTACATTTTACAACATGATGAGCACTTAAAGGATGTAGTTGGCCAGCATCCAAGCATTACATATCGCAAAGCTCCATCTCTAGGTGATATGCTAACAAGATCAATGTTTTATCGAGAAACAAACTGGATCACAAATAGAAGCAATGACTTCTGGAAATGTGCCACATGTAAAGCCTGCATGTTTGGATCAAATAGAACCTGCTATACAGCCCATGAGAGCAGAACTGGCAGGATTAATGTAAGGATTACCTGTGAAGCCAAATTGGTGGTCTATGTACTAGAATGTGGTTGTGGAAACAATATGTAGGTAGCACAATCAATAAAGTGAAACTTAGGATTTTGCAACATATCAGAGCCATTAAACAACAATACAGATCATCTCCAATGGCCAAGCACTTTTTTTAGAAACACATCAGGGTAGCCTAGTATCCCTACAATACTATGGTATTAAGCATATGAGGAACCATCCACAAAGAGGGAATAGGGAATGGAACTAAGACGCTGTGAATCAAAAAGGATTGTCTTATTAGGGACTGAGAAACTATGGTGTCATAACGTTGATGCAGAAATGCATGTCCATCTTTGATGTCTCATGATCTGTGGATGGTTTTCTGCCTTGTTTTTGAGGATTGAATGAGAGGAACAGACTTGAATTGGCTCTGATTTTCTAGTAATTCTGAAAAATTGTATTGTATTATGGAATGAAATTGAATAGTGTTGTGCTCTTGGAATAATGACTCTGATGACGTTAAACGGCAATGAAGCATTCACCAGAGAAATATTGTTTGTCAGTAATCTGCACACATGATTTGCACCCTCACTTTATATTGCAACTAGAGATTGATACAATATGAAATATGGTTCTAGACCGAGCAAGCAATATACCACAGTGAATCATGATAATAAATTAGTTTCTATGCTAAGTTAAATATGCCACCTAGGTGGGATGGGAAGATGTGTATCCTACATATGCACTTTACTAGTAGAGATTTGTAGGAACAATAGGGATAGAGACGGTCTGTATGATCAGGACTGTCTCTTTGTCATTAGATGAATGAAGATTGCTTATATACATTTGCACTTTATAGCCATCTTGGCGCAAGATAAAATACTCATATTAAAAACAGGGTGTCTGGATAGGGAGCCAATGAATTTGATTACATTTTTTGATAGGCAATTGCACTTTGTTCATCATTGTATGTTCTCCACCAAATACAGGATAGATTGGAGGCAAACCAATTAAATAGAAAATAATGGAGAATTTGGATGTGGTATTTATGAGCTTCCAAGATTGAAAAGAACAGTTTTTATTTTGCATGACACTAGTATTTTATTTTATAGACCCTGTATTTGCTGCAAAAGGGGAAAGGATCTTGTTAGAATGGGTAACAGTATACTCTCCTATACTCCTATACCTATTGAATGTGTTGTGTTTACATCTATACACTGGCACTTTATTAAGTATCTATGTATATCCATAAGAGTGCTCAGCCCAATAGCAGTTTAAAATCAGTATATAATACATTGGATTAGGCATTTGCACTTTTAAATTATAGTGAGATGTCAATTGGACATATAGTAATTGTTTACACCACAGTTATGATATTATAAATATTGATGTATACACGAACATTGTGCTGACCAAACTAAATCCTCATTAAACTGTGCTGATGTCAAAGAGAACAGATTAGTATTTCACTGTGCTGATATATGTGGACACCAGTTGCTACCATCCTGGTTCAGGGATGTGTTGATTTGTGTTTCATATTTATATAAGCATCTGCACTTTATGTATGTATATGAACATTTGCACTTTATGAGACTTTTGAGCATTTTTTTTACATCAGTAGTGGAAAAAAGATGATAGAGTAACAAAGGATATGGAGGAGTAGGGGATGTTTCAATTTTTCTGATATGTGAGAAAATAGTCATCAGTCATATACAGAAAGTGGTAGAGGTTCATGTGATGTCCTTTCTCTGTTTTTAAATCATGTTGGTAGTGAGAATGGGATTGCCCAGTTGAAGGCTTCCTGTTTTGGGTGTTGTGGCTCATAAGATTAAAATTGAAATAAACGTTTCATGACTGATCAGAATGGATTCACTGGATTTTCTTTGCTGTCTGTCGAGTTAGTACGGCTGGACTATCCAAAATGGGTGGTCGTTTTGGAAGAATATATATATATATATTCACTGAAAAAACCATGGGTTTCACACACGTTATAGTTAGGAATTAGCATTTAAAAAACCTTTGAAATTCACTGAAAAAACCATGGGTTTCACACACGTTATAGTTAGGAATTAGCATTTAAAAAACCTTAGAAATTCAGTGAAAAAACCATAGGTTTCACACATGTTATAGTTAGCTGGACATTTTACTCGTAAAAAACCAATGAAATTGCCCCGTTATAGTTAGTTCAGCTAACTATAACTCGCGCGCCCGCAATGCACTGCTGATGACGTCACATATTACATCACTCATGACATGGTCAGTGACATCACTCATGACATCACTGATGACATCTCAAATGACATCACTGATGACATCACTGATGACATCATCCAGTGAATGTGTGTTTTTCTGAAAATTAAATATGTTTTATATATGTATATCTCAAGGTCGATGGAAGAATAAATGGGTATATAAGTGTCTAAATGGATGATTTGTTTTTGAAAAATTGATTGTTTAACTGACTGATTAAGTGTATCTTAGTGAATACATGGCTTAGTGAGTAATGTTTAAATATGTATATATCTGTATCAGTCTCTCACTTTGTGTATAAGTGGCTGCATGGGTTGGTGAGTAGCTACATGGGTGACTATATAGGTTATTAGTTGGTTTTTTGAGTATCAGTCTGAGTGTCTGCATGGTTCGGTGGGGGGTATTACGTAGTGCATAGGTGCATGAATGAGTGACTCACTGTTTGTGTGTGTTGAAGACAGCATGTGTGCAGGACTGCATGGGTGGATGAGTGTGTGTATGGGTGTGTTAGTGAGTGAATGACTGTCTCAATAGTGTCTTTATGAGTAACTACATATGTTTAAAACTAGTATATGTGACTATTGGTGTATATATGTGAGTATATGCAAGGGTGAGAGATTGGAAGAGTTCCTGTATGAATAAGTATGTGTTTCTATAAGTGATTGTTTAAAAGACTAAGTATGTGTAAGTTTCCGTAGAAGTAAGTATGGTGGTGTGTGTATAACTGTATATGCAAGTAAATGTATGTTTGATTCTTTATTAGCACGAGTGACTATGTGTGTGAGTAACTCTATGCATGAGTGGCATTGTGTAACAGGATGTATAGGTGTATGAGTACATATGATGAGTGAGTACATGTATGAGTGACTGTATTGGACTGTTGGTGAATGAGTGGATGTGTATGTGGATCTTAGAATTACTGAAGAGGTTGTTGTAACTGGTATTGGTATGTCCATTGTTTTGAAAATTTTAGTCTCTATTTTTGAATGTGTGTGTCAAAGGTTATATTAGGGTGAGAGGAGGTCTACCACTCTATCACAAGGATGATGTCATCAGTGATGTCATCAGTGATGTCATTTGAGATGTCATCAGTGATGTCATGAGTGATGTCACTGACCATGTCATGAGTGATGTAATATGTGACGTCATCAGCAGTGCATTGCGGGCGCGCGAGTTATAGTTAGCTGAACTAACTATAACGGGGCAATTTCATTGGTTTTTTACGAGTAAAATGTCCAGCTAACTATAACATGTGTGAAACCTATGGTTTTTTCACTGAATTTCTAAGGTTTTTTAAATGCTAATTCCTAACTATAACGTGTGTGAAACCCATGGTTTTTTCAGTGAATTTGCAAGGTTTTTTAAATGCTAATTTTTTTATTTATTTTTTTATTTTTTTTAGTACGCGTACCGTAAGCTCACGGTAAGCGTACGGTTTACGCAACGTCCGTAATTTTCCTACGCTGCTTGCGTAAAGTAACGCAATTTGCGTAGCCGTGCGTACTCCGCGTGGGACGCGTACGCGTGTACGCTACACGCGCACGTTACGCGGAAGTGCCGGGAGTGACTGTTATGCGCATGCGCGCAAGCGCGTGTCTTTTTTACGCGCATGCGCACTTTTGCCGTAAGCGTACCGTAAGCGTACCGTAAGCGTACGGTAGGTCATGTGATCATGAAACACAACTTTTGATTGGTTGAAACTACTTTCAGTTCTAGAACTCTCCTACACCACACCCATTCCCCTCATTTCTGCTTGCGATCCCTTAGGAGAAGGAGCTGGGTTGTCTTTGTGATACGATGGCAGAACAGCAGAGCTCTTCTGAGAGTGAGGCTAGCAGCACTGTCTTGAGGCAGAGATCGAGGAAACAAAAGCCCTCTTATGTATGGGATTATTTTACTTTTCCTGAAGGCCAGCAAAAGGTAAATGCACCCTTAGTGACTTGTAAGCTGTGTAAGCGTGTACTTTCTAGAGGTAATCCTAACAGGAAGTATTCCTTTGGGAATCACACCATGAAGAGACACCTCCAGGATGTACACAGAAGGACACATGGTCATCTTTTTGGAGGTAACTCTTCAGAAAGACGAGCCAGTACATCCACAGTAGCTCAGCCTGAACCATCATCCTTCTTCTGCAGGTCAGGTGAGCCCTTCATCTGTGGGGGGAGCATCTCCTTTTTCTGGTCCTCTGGAAATTAACCCTCGGTTTGCGAGGGTTGAAGTACGGTGCGCCACTTGTCACGATCTAATTACTTATAGGGAGACCAGTGTTTCCCTAGTGAACAGTAAAATAGATCAGCACACTTGTCGTACCGTCTAATATTCCCAATCTTTCTTTCCTCTGTCCCTGCATGAACACAACAGCTCTTTTAAGAGCCAACCTTACCTTTCATCTATTTTTTATATATTTTTTTAAAAACTTTTTTTTTTTTTTTTTTACCGTACGCGTACGGTACGCGTAATTTTTTTTTTTTTTTTTTAAAAACACTAAAAATCAATTATCACATTACAAGGTCCTTGAGAGACTACAATTAAAAACTGCAAATGTGGTTGTAGAGAAGTGGAAAAAAGGGACCATGACATTATTGACTTACCATACCCACTCAAAAAAAGATTTATTCATTTAATTTTTTTTTTAATTGCTTTAAAAATGGTTCTAGTTTTCGAAAATTTTCTATCTCAATCGGAAAAAAAAGAAAAAAGTATTAATATTTAATAAAACATTTAATAATACAGTACACATATTTACATATTTTTCAAAAAATATTTTTGCCTTTTTTTTGCTGTTTTCAGAAAATATTGCATTTCACTATAAATTGTGAAAGCAATTGCATTCATCATTTAACAGCAGGCAAAAAAAAAATAACAATCTCAAAGATTGTTTTTAAAAAAGCCCACATTATCTTTTTGCATAACTCGGTTGTGAATACTGTGCATGATTCCACATGGTAAGTAGCTGGCTGTGTGCTAAGAGTCAGCTTCTGCACCAAAAAATGGCTCCCCCTTTCCATCTAATGCAACTGTGAAATCACCAGAGCAATACGCAATAAATCTCTGCCTGTAATTCCTCTTTGCACACAGAGTCATGTTTTCACATTAGTCACAAAACGAAATTTCTTTGCCAATTTGAAAGCACACTTACTGCTCTTTTTTTTGGCAAGTGATAAACACTTTTACAGACTGACACATTATGAATCCACTTTTCATATTTTTTAAAAAGCACATGTCCAAACTGCTTTTTCAGACCACCACCATGTGTAACCTGGGTGTCTGCCTACACTCCAGCAAGGGCAACCAGCCTTAGTGATGCTGAATGTATTTGCATTACTGACTGAAACCTCAAACCCCACTCGCTTGTGAATACTGTGCATGATTCCACATAGTAAGCAGCTGGGTGTGTGCTAAGAGTCTGCTTCTGCACCAAAAAATGGCTCCCCCTTTCCATCTAATGCAACTGTGAAATCACCAGAGCAATACGCAATAAATCTCTGCCTGTAATTCCTATTTGCACACAGAGTCATGTTTTCACATTAGTCACAAAACGAAATTTCTTTGCCAATTTGAAAGCACACTTACTGCTCTTTTTTTTGGCAAGTGATAAACACTTTTACAGACTGACACATTATGAATCCACTTTTCATATTTTTTAAAAAGCACATGTCCTAACTGCTTTTTCAGACCAGCACCATTTGTAACCTGGGTGTCTGCCTACACTCCAGCAAGGGCAACCAGCCTTAGTGATGCTGAATGTATTTGCATTACTGACTGAAACCTCAAATCCCACTCGCTTGTGAATACTGTGCATGATTCCACATGGTAAGTAGCTGGCTGTGTGCTAAGAGTCAGCTTCTGCACCAAAAAATGGCTCCCCCTTTCCATCTAATGCAACTGTGAAATCACCAGAGCAATACGCAATAAATCTCTGCCTATAATTCCTCTCTGCACACAGAGTAATGTTTTCACATTAGTCAAAAAACGAAATTTCTTTGCCAATTTGAAAGCACACTTACTGCTCTTTTTTTTTTTCGGGGCAAGTGAAAATCACTTTTTACAAGTGAAAATCACTTTTACAGACTGACACATTATGTAACCACTTTTTTTCATTTTTTTAAATGCACATGTCCAAACTGTTTTTTCAGACCACCACCATGTGTATTCTCGGTGACTGCCTACACTCCAGCAAGGGCAACCAGCCTTAGTGATGCTGAATGTATTTGCATTACAGACTGAAACCTGAAAACCCCACTCGCTTGTAAATACTGTGCATGACTATACATGGCAAGCACATGGGTGTGTGCTAAGACTCTGCTTCTTCCCCCAAAAATTCGCTCCCCCTTTCCATCTAATGCAACTGTGAAATCACCAGAGCAATACGCAATAAATCTCTGCCTATAATTCCTCTCTGCACACAGAGTCATGTTTTCACATTAGTCCCAAAACGAAATTTCTTTGCCAATTTGAAAGCACACTTACTGCTCTTTTTTTTTTCGGGGCAAGTGAAAATCACTTTTACAGACTGACACATTATGAAACCACCATGTGTAACTACAACAAAAACAATTTCCATTTCTATTATTCTTTTCTTAAGTTACCACATACATCCCCTCTCAAACTGTAAACTCACCTTTAAAATTAGTTAGTTGTGAAAGAAATGTGACACTCAAACAGCAGATTATCAGAGCCAGGATCTCTGTTGTGTTCACCTCTCTCCTCTCAGCAGAACCAGATAATGGCAAACTTTCCCTCTATTTTTCCACACATATACTTGTAAGTTTCAAATCTCAGTGCTTCCCCCTTTTTTTCAAATGAAATCACACATTTCTATTGGTTGAAAACCAACCCTTTTCCAAAAGTACCCTTCCCCCAACTTGACTTCTGCCTAGTACCCTTCCCCCAACTTGACTTCTGCCTGCTACCATAGCAACAGCTCATGGAACACTGCTGTGTTGAGTTAGGTCAGAAGTTCGCCAAACAATGTTTCAATTCCACAGAGCAAGAGTGCTTGACTTTTCAAACGTAACAGCAAATCCATAGTACTGTTCTTTGGTTACACATTTTTTTTTACCAATACAAAACATGCTTCTATTAATTTACACATACAGCCTAGTTTTTATTCTAGAATGGTATGAAACAGCCAATCAGTTCTTTTTGTTTTGAAAAAAATATGTATGCCTCCATTTCCAAACTGTCTTTCTTTTCATATTGCCATTCTACTGAAAGACACCTCCTGAGTGCATCCAGTTCTCCTTTGAAGATGTTCACAGTGTGGATTGTAGGGCACAGCTATGTCTTCTGGAGTGAAAAGTTTGCAGAGAAAACAGGTATGGTGAGAGACCTTGCTTTGCCAAATGTAGACATTAAATGGATTGGTCAGAGAGGGTTAAAGTGGCACCAATTGATGCCATTGGTGAAATCCTTCATTCAAATCCAACACCCTGACCTCATAATAGTGCACTGTGGTGGCAATGACCTAGGCACTTTGACTGGGGTAGGTCTGGAAATGCTTATGAAGGACACCTTTGCACAACTGTTTACACTTTTCCCTAAAACTGCCTTTGTGTTTTCCAACATATGCCAAAGGCAAAAATGGAACTGGTCCAATCATTTCTGTCCACAGATTGACAAAGCAAGAAAGCACGTCAACAAATCTGTTTCTGCTTTCCTCCGTGACTATGGTATGGGTGCCATTTTCCACAACAACTTGCGTTATGACATGCAAGACATTTATAGAGGAGATGGTGTGCACTTCAATGATGACGGGAACAGAGTCTTCCTCTTGAACCTTAGACTCTGCATCGGTACTTACTTGTAGGTACCACTTAAAAAATGACTTCATAAACACAACAGCTCTTTTTAGAGCTCCCTAATATCTAAACTCTTAAATCTGCTTTTCATTTATTTAATTTTATTTTTTTACCGTACGCTTACCGTAAGCTTACCGTACGCGTACCCCGTGATTTTTTTTAAAATCAATAAATGGTTTTTTTGTACTTTTCTGTCCTTCTTTGACCCCCTTACAAATGTTTGGGGGTCTGTAACTCTCCTCATTGCCCCCTTTCCTTGTTTTCACTCTTTTTTTTCAGAGTGAAATACACAAAATGGCGGCCGCCGCTTCCTGGTTTGGACCGATTCGAATGTTTACTAAGATCTAAGAGCCAATCAGAATCGCGCTCGCGCACGCCACCGTACGCTTACCGTAAGCGTACGGTAAGCGTACCGTAAGCGGGCTCAGATATATATATATTGATTTAAAGGCTATTTTCTCAGAATCTACTGAACAGATTTACACCAAACCTACAAAAGGCACTTCCTTGACCTAGGGACTACCTCTCTGCCAAATTTTGAGTAATTCTGTTCAGCCGATCGGGCTGTAGCTCGTTCTAAAGGTCCTATGGAAAAATGCATGGGAAAAACGCGTTTTGGGACCCCCCTTTTATCTCAGCCCCCGCTTGACGGATCCCCCCGAGACTTTCAGGGTAGGAGCGGAGCGTAGCGCCCCACCTATTTTGAGAAATTCGCGAGGATTCGTCAACCGGCGCCAAAGTTATTCAAAATAGAATGTTGAGGTTTTCCTATGGAAACGTGGTCCTAACTATAACTACCTACTGGCGACCGCCAGTAGGTAATATATGTATATATATTATCTACTGGCGGTCGCCAGTAGATAGTTATAGTTAGGACCCTGTTTCCATAGGAAATCCGCAACATTCTATTTGGAATAACTTTGGCGCCGGTCAACGAATCCTCGCGAAATTTTCAAAATAGGTGGGGCGCTACGCTCCGCTCCTACCCTGAAAGTCTCGGGGGGATTCGTCAAGCGGGGGCTGAGAAAAAAGGAGGGTCCCAAAACGCGTTTTTCCCATGCATTTTTCCATAGGACCTTTAGACACAGCTACAGCCCGAACGGCTGAACAGAGTTACTTGAAATTTGGCACAGAGGTAGTCCTCAGGTCAAGGAAGTGCCTTTTGTAGGTCTGGTGTAAATCTGTTCAGTAGTTCCTGAGAAAATAGCATTTAAATCAATATATATCTGAGCCAGCTTACGGTGCGCTTACCGTGCGCTTACGGTAAGCTTACCGTACACGTACGGTGACGTGCGCGAGCGCGATTCTGATTGGCTGTTAGATCTTAGTAAACATTCGAATCGGACGAAACCAGGAAGCGGCGGCCGCCATTTTCTCTCTCGCACTCTGAGTGAGGCAGCAAAAACAAAGGCAAAAAACATCTAAAGGGGCAATGTATTAAGTTCCTAACCACCTAGCATTGATGATGATGTCCCCAAAGTCCCATCAAGGCCAAAAATTCAATTTTATTTTTTTTCGAAAAAACGCCGATTATGCTTACCGTACGCTTACGGTAAAAATTAATAAAAAAAAAAATACTATCCACACTATCCCCATGGCATATGCTTAACAAATGAAAATACAAAAGATTACCTTTCACAACGAAGCGCATAATATGTCCTCCATGTGCGCACGGTGCGCGAAGCGCATCGTGCGTACATGGCCCATCCCGCGTAACGTGGGCACGGCTCTAACTGCGTAAAGTGGGCGCGCGGTGCGCGAAGCGCACCGCGTGCTCACTGTGCGCGCACGGTGCACGAAGCGCACCGTGCGCGCACGGAACGAACTGCGTTAACTGGGCGCGCACGCCACGAATGGCGTAAAGTAACTTAGCATTTAAAAAACCGTACAAATTCACTGAAAAAACCATAGGTTTCACACACGTTATAGTTAGGAATTAGCATTTAAAAAACCTTGCAAATTCACTGAAAAAACCATAGGTTTCACACATGTTATAGTTAGCTGGACATTTTACTGATAAAAACAAATGAAATTCCCCCGTTATAGTTAGTGCAGGCAACTATAACTCACGCGACCGCAATCCTCTGCTGATGCTAATACTGTATTTAGACACTTATTTGCCCATGTCTTCTTCCATTAAATTTTAGCTATACATATATTACAAATATTTTTTTTTCATAAAGACACATATGTCATCAGCAGAGGATTGCGGTCGCGTGAGTTATAGTTGCCTGCACTAACTATAACGGGGGAATTTCATTGGTTTTTTATCAGTAAAATGTCCAGCTAACTATAACATGTGTGAAACCTATGGTTTTTTCAGTGAATATATATATACATATATATATATATATATATATATATATATATATATATATATATATATATATATTACCTACTGGCAGTCGCCAGTAGGTAGTTATAGTTAGGACCACGTTTCCATAGGAAATCCGCAACATTCTATTTGGAATAACTTTTGTGCCGGCTGACGAATCCTCGCAAATTTTTCAAAATAGGTGGGGCGCTACGCTCCGCTCCTACCCTGAAAGTCTCGGGGGGATTCGTCAAGCGGGGGCTGAGATAAAAGGGGGGTCCCAAAACGCGTTTTTCCCATGCATTTTTCCATAGGACCTTTAGACACAGCTACAGCCCGAACGGCTGAACAGAATTACTAGAAATTTGGCAGAAAGGTAGTCCTCAGGTCAAGGAAGTGCCTTTTGTAGGTTTGGTGTAAATCTGTTCAGTAGATTCTGAGAAAATAGCCTTTAAATCAATATATATATCTGAGCCAGCTTACGGTGCGCTTACGGTACGCTTACCGTACGCGTACGGTGGCGTGCGCGAGCGCGATTCTGATTGGCTCTTAGATCTTAGTAAACATTCGAATCGGTCGAAACCAGGAAGCGGCGGCCGCCATTTCGTGTGTTTCACTCAGAAATATCTTGAAAAGGGGGCAAGGAGGAGAGTTACAGACCCCCTAACATTTGTAAGGGGGTCAAAGAAGGACAGAAAAGTACAAAGAAAACATTTATTGATTTTAAAAAAAATCGCGGGGTACGCGTACGGTAAGCTTACCGTACGCGTACGGTAGAAAAAAAAATTAAAAAATGAAATGAAATGCAGATTTAAGTGTTTAGATATTAGGGGGCTCTAAAAAGAGCCGTTGTGTTTATGAAGTGATTTTTTAGTGGTACCTACAAGTAAGTACCGATGCAGAGTCTAAGGTTCAAGAGGAAGACTCTGTTCCCTTCATCATTGAAGTGCACACCATCTCCTCTATAAATGTCTTGCATGTCGTAACGCAAGTTGTTGTGGTAAATGGAACCCATACCATAGTCACGGAGGAAAGCAGAAACAGATTTGTTGACGTGCTTTCTTGCTTTGTCAATCTGCGGACAGAAATGATTGGACCAGTTCCATTTTTGCCTTTGGCATATGTTAGAAAACACAAAGGCAGTTTTAGGGAAAAGTGAAAACAGTTGTGCAAAGGTGTCCTTCATAAGCATTTCCAGACCTACCCCAGTCAAAGTGCCTAGGTCATTGCCACCACAGTGCACTATTATGAGGTCAGGGTGTTGGATTTGCATGAAGGATTTCACCAATGGCATCAATTGGTGCCACTTTAACCCTCTCTGACCAATCCATTTAATGTCTACATTTGGTAAAGCAAGGTCTCTCACCATACCTGTTTTCTCTGCATACTTTTCACTCCAGAAGACATAGCTGTGCCCTACAATCCACACTGTGAACATCTTCAAAGGAGAACTGGATGCACGCAGGAGGTGTAATTCAGTAGAATGGTAAAAAGAAATGAAAGACAGTTTGGAAATGGAGGCATACATATTTTTTTCATAAAAAAAGAACTGATTGGCTGTTTCATACCATTCTAGAATAAAAACTAGGCTGTATGTGTAAATTAATAGAAGCATGTTTTGTATTGGTACAGAAAAATGTGTTACCAAAGAACAGTACTATGGATTTGCTGTTAGGTTTGAAAAGTCAAGCACTCTTGCTCTGTGGAATTGAAACATTGTTTGTTGAACTTCTGACCTAACTCCACACAGCAGTGTTCCATGAGCTGTTGCTATGGTAGCAGGCAGAAGTCAAGTTGGGGGAAGGGTACTAGGCAGAAGTCAAGTTGGGGGAAGGGTACTTTTGGAAAAGGGTTGGTTTTCAACCAATAGAAATGTGTGATTACATTTGAAAAAAAGGGGGAAGCACTGAGGTTTGTAATTAACATGTATATGTGTGGAAAAAGAGAGGGAAAGTTTGCCATTATCTGGTTCTGCTGAGAGGAGAGAGGTGTAAAGAACAGAGATCCTGGCTCTGATAATCTGCTGTTTGAGTGCCACATTTCTTTCACAGCTAACTAATTTTAAAGGTGAGTTTAGATTTTGAGAGGGGATGTATATAGTAAATTAAGAAATGAATAATAGAAATGGAATTCCTTTTGTTGAAGTTGTGTTTATTATTTTCTGTTTTGGGAGAAATTTAAATGTGAGGAACATGTAAAATAATATGGACTATGTTTTCACGATAAATTAAGGTGTACTGGTAAAAATAAAGAATACTTTAAGGATTTAAGGTTGGACTCAGTAATGCAAATACATACAGCATCAGTAAGGCTGGTTGCCCTTGCTGGAGTGTAGGCAGTCACCCAGGTTACACATGGTGCTGGTCTGAAAAAGCAGTTTGGACATGTGCTTTTTTAAGAATCTGAAAAGTGGATTCATAATGTGTCAGTCTGTAAAAGTGTTTATCACTTGCCAAAAAAAAGAGTAGTAAGTGTGCTTTCAAATTGGCAAAGAAATTTCGTTTTGTGACTAATGTGAAAACATGACTCTGTATGCAAATAGGAATTACAGGCAGAGATTTATTGCGTATTGCTCTGGTGATTTCACAGTTGCATTAGATGGAAAGGGGGAGACATTTTTTGGTGGAGAAGCAGACTCTTAGCACACACCCAGCTGCTTACCCTGTGGAATCATCGACAGTATTCACAAGCGAGTGGGGTTTGAGGTTTCAGTCAGTAATGCAAATACATTCAGCATCACTAAGGCTGGTTGCCCTTGCTGGAGTGTAGGCAGTCACCCAGGTTACACATGGTGCTGGTCTGAAAAAGCAGTTTGGACATGTGCTTTTTTAAGAATCTGAAAAGTGGATTCATAATGTGTCAGTCTGTAAAAGTGTTTATCACTTGCCAAAAAAAAAGAGTAGTAAGTGTGCTTTCAAATTGGCAAAGAAATTTCGTTTTGTGACTAATGTGAAAACATTACTCTGTGTGCAAATAGGAATTACAGGCAGAGATTTATTGCGTATTGCTCTGGTGATTTCACAGTTGCATTAGATGGAAAGGGGGAGCCATTTTTTGGTGCAGAAGCAGACTCTTAGCACACACCCAGCTGCTTACCCTGTGGAATCATGCACAGTATTCACAAGCGAGTGGGGTTTGAGGTTTGAGTCAGTAATGCAAATACATTCAGCATCACTAAGGCTGGTTGCCCTTGCTGGAGTGTAGGCAGTCACCCAGGTTACACATGGTGCTGGTCTGAAAAAGCAGTTTGGACATGTGCTTTTTTAAGAATCTGAAAAGTGGATTCATAATGTGTCAGTCTGTAAAAGTGTTTATCACTTGCCAAAAAAAAGAGTAGTAAGTGTGCTTTCAAAATGGCAAAGAAATTTCGTTTTGTGACTAATGTGAAAACATGACTCTGTGTGCATATAGGAATTACAGGCAGAGATTTATTGCGTATTGCTCTGGTGATTTCACAGTTGCATTAGATGGAAAGGGGGAGCCATTTTTTGGTGGAGAAGCAGACTCTTAGCACACACCCAGCTGCTTACCCTGTGGAATCATGCACAGTATTCACAAGCGAGTGGGGTTTGAGGTTTCAGTCAGTAATGCAAATACATTCAGCATCACTAAAGCTGGTTGCCCTTGCTGGAGTGTAGGCAGTCACCCAGGTTACACATGGTGCTGGTCTGAAAAAGCAGTTTGGACATGTGCTTTTTTAAGAATCTGAAAAGTGGATTCATAATGTGTCAGTCTGTAAAAGTGTTTATCACTTGCCAAAAAAAAGAGTAGTAAGTGTGCTTTCAAATTGGCAAAGAAATTTCGTTTTGTGACTAATGTGAAAACATGACTCTGTGTGCATATAGGAATTACAGGCAGAGATTTATTGCGTATTTCTCTGGTGATTTCACAGTTGCATTAGATGGAAAGGGGGAGCCATTTTTTGGTGCAGAAGCAGACTCTTAGCACACACCCAGCTGCTTACCCTGTGGAATCATGCACAGTATTCACAAGCGAGTGGGGGTTGAGGTTTCAGTCAGTAATGCAAATACATACAGCATCACTAAGGCTGGTTGCCCTTGCTGGAGTGTAGGCAGTCACCCAGGTTACACATGGTGCTGGTCTGAAAAAGCAGTTTGGACATGTGCTTTTTTAAGAATCTGAAAAGTGGATTCAAAATGTGACAGACTGTAAAAGTGTTTATCACTTGCCAAAAAAAAGAGTAGTAAGTGTGCTTTCAAATTGGCAAAGAAGTTTCGTTTTGTGACTAATGTGAAAACATGACTCTTTGTGCATATAGGAATTACAGGCAGAGATTTATTGCGTATTGCTCTGGTGATTTCACAGTTGCATTAGATGGAAAGGGGGAGCCATTTTTTGGTGCAGAATCAGACTCTTAGCACACACCCAGCTGCTTACCCTGTGGAATCATGCACAGTATTCACAAGCGAGTGGGGTTTGAGGTTTGAGTCAGTAATGCAAATACATTCAGCATCACTAAGGCTGGTTGCCCTTGCTGGAGTGTAGGCAGTCACCCAGGTTACACATGTTGCTGGTCTGAAAAAGCAGTTTGGACATGTGCTTTTTTAACAATCTGAAAAGTGGATTCAAAATGTGACAGACTGTAAAAGTGTTTATCACTTGCCAAAAAAAAGAGTAGTAAGTGTGCTTTCAAATTGGCAAAGAAATTTCGTTTTGTGACTAATGTGAAAACATGACTCTGTGTGCATATAGGAATTACAGGCAGAGATTTATTGCGTATTGCTCTGGTGATTTCACAGTTGCATTAGATAGAAAGGGGGAGCCATTTTTTGGTGCAGAAGCAGACTCTTAGCACACACCCAGCTGCTTACCCTGTGGAATCGTGCACAGTATTCACAAGCGAGTGGGGTTTGAGGTTTCAGTCAGTAATGCAAATACATTCAGCATCACTAAGGCTGGTTGCCCTTGCTGGAGTGTAGGCAGTCACCCAGGTTACACATGGTGCTGGTCTGAAAAAGCAGTTTGGACATGTGCTTTTTTAAGAATCTGAAAAATGGATTCAAAATGTGACAGACTGTAAAAGTGTTTATCACTTGCCAAAAAAAAGAGTAGTAAGTGTGCTTTCAAAATGGCAAAGAAATTTCGTTTTGTGACTAATGTGAAAACATGACTCTGTGTGCATATAGGAATTACAGGCAGAGATTTATTGTGTATTGCTCTGGTGATTTCACAGTTGCATTGGATGGAAAGGGGGAGCCATTTTTTGGTGCAGAAGCAGACTCTTAGCACACACCCAGCTGCTTACCCTGTGGAATCATGCACAGTATTCACAAGTGAGTGTGGTTTGAGGTTTCAGTCAGTAATGCAAATACATTCAGCATCACTAAGGCTGGTTGCCCTTGCTGGAGTGTAGGCAGTCACCCAGGTTACACATGGTGCTGGTCTGAAAAAGCGGTTTGGACATGTGCTTTTCTAAGAATCTGAAAAGTGGATTCATAATGTGTCAGTCTGTAAAAGTGTTTATCACTTGCCAAAAAAAAGAGTAGTAAGTGTGCTTTCAAATTGGCAAAGAAATTTCGTTTTGTGACTAATGTGAAAACATGACTCTGTGTGCATATAGGAATTACAGGCAGAGATTTATTGCGTATTGCTCTGGTGATTTCACAGTTGCATTAGATGGAAAGGGGGAGCCTTTTTTTGGTGCAGAAGCAGACTCTTAGCACACACCCAGCTGCTTACCCTGTGGAATCATGCACAGTATTCACAAGCGAGTGGGGTTTGAGGTTTCAGTCAGTAATGCAAATACATACAGTATCACTAAGGCTGGTTGCCCTTGCTGGAGTGTAGGCAGTCACCCAGGTTACACATGGTGCTGGTCTGAAAAAGCAGTTTGGACATGTGCTTTTTTAAGAATCTGAAAAGTGGATTCAAAATGTGACAGACTGTAAAAGTGTTTATCACTTGCCAAAAAAAAGAGTAGTAAGTGTGCTTTCAAATTGGCAAAGAAATTTCGTTTTGTGACTAATGTGAAAACATGACTCTGTGTGCATATAGGAATTACAGGCAGAGATTTATTGCGTATTGCTCTGGTGATTTCACAGTTGCATTAGATGGAAAGGGGGAGTCATTTTTTGGTGCAGAAGCAGACTCTTAGCACACACCCAGCTGCTTACCCTGTGGAATCATGCACAGTATTCACAAGCGAGTGGGGTTTGAGGTTTGAGTCAGTAATGCAAATACATTCAGCATCACTAAGGCTGGTTGCCCTTGCTGGAGTGTAGGCAGTCACCCAGGTTACACATGGTGCTGGTCTGAAAAAGCAGTTTGGACATGTGCTTTTTTAAGAATCTGAAAAGTGGATTCAAAATGTGACAGACTGTAAAAGTGTTTATCACTTGCCAAAAAAAAGAGTAGTAAGTGTGCTTTCAAATTGGCAAAGAAGTTTCGTTTTGTGACTAATGTGAAAACATGACTCTGTGTGCATATAGGAATTACAGGCAGAGATTTATTGCGTATTGCTCTGGTGATTTCACAGTTGCATTAGATGGAAAGGGGGAGCCATTTTTTGGTGCAGAATCAGACTCTTAGCACACACCCAGCTGCTTACCCTGTGGAATCATGCACAGTATTCACAAGCGAGTGGGGTTTGAGGTTTGAGTCAGTAATGCAAATACATTCAGCATCACTAAGGCTGGTTGCCCTTGCTGGAGTGTAGGCAGTCACCCAGGTTACACATGGTGCTGGTCTGAAAAAGCAGTTTGGACATGTGCTTTTTTAAGAATCTGAAAAGTGGATTCATAATGTGTCAGTCTGTAAAAGTGTTTATCACTTGCCAAAAAAAAGAGTAGTAAGTGTGCTTTCAAATTGGCAAAGAAATTTCGTTTTGTGACTAATGTGAAAACATGAATCTGTGTGCATATAGGAATTACAGGCAGAGAATTATTGCGTATTGCTCTGGTGATTTCACAGTTGCATTAGATGGAAAGGGGGAGCCATTTTTTGGTGCAGAAGCAGACTCTTAGCACACACCCAGCTGCTTACCCTGTGGAATCATGCACAGTATTCACAAGCGAGTGGGGTTTGAGGTTTCAGTCAGTAATGCAAATACATACAGCATCACTAAGGCTGGTTGCCCTTGCTGGAGTGTAGGCAGTCACCCAGGTTACACATGGTGCTGGTCTGAAAAAGCAGTTTGGACATGTGCTTTTTTAAGAATCTGAAAAGTGGATTCAAAATGTGACAGACTGTAAAAGTGTTTATCACTTGCCAAAAAAAAGAGTAGTAAGTGTGCTTTCAAAATGGCAAAGAAATTTCGTTTTGTGACTAATGTGAAAACATGACTCTGTGTGCATATAGGAATTACAGGCAGAGATTTATTGCGTATTGCTCTGGTGATTTCACAGTTGCATTAGATGGAAAGGGGGAGCCATTTTTTGGTGCAGAAGCAGACTCTTAGCACACACCCAGCTGCTTACCCTGTGGAATCATGCACAGTATTCACAAGCGAGTGGGGTTTGAGGTTTGAGTCAGTAATGCAAATACATTCAGCATCACTAAGGCTGGTTGCCCTTGCTGGAGTGTAGGCAGTCACCCGGGTTGCACATGGTGCTGGTCTGAAAATGCAGTTTGGACATGTGCTTTTTTAAGAATCTGAAAAGTGGATTCAAAATGTGACAGACTGTAAAAGTGTTTATCACTTGCCAAAAAAAAGAGTAGTAAGTGTGCTTTCAAAATGGCAAAGAAATTTCGTTTTGTGACTAATGTGAAAACATGACTCTGTGTGCATATAGGAATTACAGGCAGAGATTTATTGCGTATTGCTCTGGTGATTTCACAGTTGCATTAGATGGAAAGGGGGAGCCATTTTTTGGTGCAGAAGCAGACTCTTAGCACACACCCAGCTGCTTACCCTGTGGAATCATGCACAGTATTCACAAGCGAGTGGGGTTTGAGGTTTGAGTAAGTAATGCAAATACATTCAGCATCACTAAGGCTGGTTGCCCTTGCTGGAGTGTAGGCAGTCACCCGGGTTGCACATGGTGCTGGTCTGAAAATGCAGTTTGGACATGTGCTTTTTTAAGAATCTGAAAAGTGGATTCAAAATGTGACAGACTGTAAAAGTGTTTATCACTTGCCAAAAAAAAGAGTAGTAAGTGTGCTTTCAAATTGGCAAAGAAGTTTCGTTTTGTGACTAATGTGAAAACATGACTCTGTGTGGATATAGGAATTACAGGCAGAGATTTATTGCGTATTGCTCTGGTGATTTCACAGTTGCATTAGATGGAAAGGGGGAGCCATTTTTGGTGCAGAATGAGACTCTTAGCACACACCCAGCTGCTTACCCTGTGGAATCATGCACAGTATTCACAAGCGAGTGGGGTTTGAGGTTTGAGTCAGTAATGCAAATACATTCAGCATCACTAAGGCTGGTTGCCCTTGCTGGAGTGTAGGCAGTCACCCAGGTTACACATGGTGCTGGTCTGAAAAAGCAGTTTGGACATGTGGTTTTTTAAGAATCTGAAAAGTGGATTCAAAATGTGACAGACTGTAAAAGTGTTTATCACGTGCCAAAAAAAAGAGTAGTAAGTGTGCTTTCAAATTGGCAAAGAAGTTTCGTTTTGTGACTAATTTGAAAACATGACTCTGTGTGCATATAGGAATTACAGGCAGAGATTTATTGCGTATGTTATGTTATGTTATGTTACCTGTTTTGTAGAGCGCAAACAGCTGCCCCAGCGACGGGGCGTCCCGGCGCTAGAACCGTAACACAATCAGCTGGCAACGAAAGAGGGACCTACGGGGAGGGAAAGAGATGGGTTTTGATCGATCTGCGGAAAGCTAGCAGATTATCTATGCAACGGATGTGGAGAGGGAGGGAGTTCCACAACTTGGCCCCCAGTAGTTTGAAAGAGCGCCCTCCGATGCGACAGAACTTCGTATGGGGTATCAAGGCTAGATGTTGCCCCATCGACCGGAGATTCCGTTTGGGATTATAGGGGGTCAGCAATGAACGGAGGAGCTCTGGACCTTCGTTCTTCAAGATTTTAAAGGCAAATATGAGGGCCTTGAACTGGACGCGGGCTTCCATGGGCAGCCAATGTAATCTGTAAATGGTCGCTCTCACTGAGCACCTTCTTGGAAGACCTACTATAGCTCTTGCCGCCGAATTCTGGATTCGTTGGAATCTTTTTATCTCAGCTTTGTTTGCTCCTAGCAGCAGGACACTCGCGTAGTCCAGTCTGGACAAGATGGTAGACTGTACGATGAATTGTCGTGTCTTGGAATCGAAGTAGCCTAAGATGTGGTAGAGACTTCTCAGTAGGCCAATGCAAGTTGCGGCAACTTTTTGGGTGTGCGACTGGAAGCTAAGGGTCGAGTCCAGCCATACTCCTAGATTTTTTACTAAATTTTTTGGAGGGGGTGCTGGGCCCAGCGATTGGGGCCACCAGAGATCGTTCCAGTTGTTGCTGTTTTTCCCCATTATCAGCACCTCGGTTTTGCCACCGTTAAGTTGGAGGCAGTTTGCTGTCATCCATTTGGCGACAGCAGTCAGTCCATCCCTGAAGTTGGTGGCATCAGGAGAGGGGGCCT
Organism: Triturus cristatus; assembly: GCF_964204655.1. Classification (NCBI taxonomy): domain Eukaryota; kingdom Metazoa; phylum Chordata; class Amphibia; order Caudata; family Salamandridae; genus Triturus; species Triturus cristatus. The sequence goes on from NC_140589.1 coordinate 1,879,021,878, forward strand.
CACTAAGGCTGATGACCAACTGAGTGTCGTCAGCGTACGACACCATTGTGAGGCCCCATGTCTTAGCAACCTCCGCCAAGGGTTGCATATATAGGTTAAACAGGGAGGGACTGAGAGCAGAGCCCTGTGGGACTCCTTGTCCTATATCTTGGGGTTGAGAGATAAACGGAGGGGCAGATACCCTGAATGATCTGTTGGTTAAAAATGACCAAAACCATTGAAGCGCCGAGTCTACGATTCCTATATTTTCCAAGCGTTTTAGTAGAATGGCATGGGAGACCGTATCAAAGGCCGCGCTGAGATCGAGCAGTATCAGCGCGGCACTTTTGCCGGTGTCCATAATTTCCCGTAAGCTTTCCATGGAGGTGAGGAGCGCGGATTCCGTACTATGGCCCGGCCTGAACCCGTGCTGAGAGGGGTCCAGGATGTTATTTTTCGCCATATACTCACTGAGTATTTTATTCGCGTGCGCTTCCGCTAGTTTAGCGACCCATGGTAACAGTGAGACCGGCCGGTAATTCTCTGGTTTAGAGGGGTCTAGGGAGGGTTTTTTTATAATCGGAGTTACCCAGGCCTGTTTCCAGCAGGTGGGTGCCGTGGCCATAGCAAATGAGAGATTAAGGATTACGGTTAAGGATGGGAGGAAGAATTCCAAGGCTCCTAGAAAGTGAATTGGTCTCATCGGGTCTGTGGGTGCACCCGATTTCACCTTCTTACAGAGTTTGGTGAGTTCTTCACCGGAGATAGCGGGTAGGCATGTGAGCCTGACGTCTCCGAAGGTGGCGTTGGGGGGGATGATGTCCTCTGGACTGTCCTGGGTGAAGGTGTTGTATATTTTCTTCACTTTATCCGTGAAGAAGGTAGCTAGGTCTTCACATTGTTGCGTGGAGGTGATGTGAGCAGCCGGCTTGCCCCCGTTTTGTAATTTTTGCACGATTTGGAAAATAGTTTTCGTGGGGTTTGAGCTGGCTTTTATTTCAGAAACGTAGAAGGCAGCACGGGCTGTCCGAATTGCCTTGTGGTATGATTTCAGAGTAGCCAAGTATGCGATTTTGTCCTCCTGCTTATATTCCTTCCTCCATTGCCGTTCCGTTTTTTTGCAGGCTTTCCTCATTATTTTGAGGTTCTCGTCATACCAGGGGTTGGAAGGAGTATTTCGCCCTTTAGTCCACTTGGCTGGTATGATGGCGTCCAGTCCCTTGGTGATCCAGTCCTGGAAAGACGCATACGATTTTTCTATGTCGTTTATGTTCTCCAGGGTAGGTCGCCCTAGGCTGGCCGCAAGGTCACATTGTTGGAGTTTGTGCCAAGGTCGCTTTAGACAGGAGGTGGGTGATTTTTTTACAGGACGGGAGTTATTCGGAATGGAGAGGGTTACTAGCGAGTGATCAGTCCAGGCCATGGGTTTAGGATCGTCAGCTCTGGCCTCGGGAATGTTAGTGAATACCGGATCAAGCAAGTGTCCCGCTACATGTGTGGGGGATTCGACGAGCTGGGTTAGTTGCAAGGCAGCTAGGTCCGCTACAAAGTTGCTAATTTTAGCATCCGACATAATGTCTAAGTGGAGATTGAGATCTCCTAGAATCGTGAAGTTAGCCGAGCCAGTGATCAAAGCATGCGTTACTTCAATAAGCTCTTCCGTGAAGTTAGTAGAGGGCCCCGGAGGTCTATAGATAAAAAGGCCCGAGAAAGTGCAATGGGGGCTCGTGGAAAATTTGAAGCGGGCGCATTCGCAGTTCGCAATACTTTCATTTTGAAAGGAGCAGGTAAAGGGGGATCTATAGATGGCTGCAATGCCACCTCCTCTTGAGTCTCTATTGATGCACGTCATAGAGAACCCGTCCGGTATTGCTAGATTGGGGATGCTAGTGAGGTCGTCTTTAAGCCATGTTTCACTTAGAAACATTATATCTGGGTTCTCGTCCATTAGGAGCGTTCTTACCTCTGCATGGTGTTTAACCAGAGATCTGACGTTCAACTGCATGATGGTAAGTGATGTTTCGTTCCTTTTAATCTCTTTGTGGCCTATAAGGCGTGGTTCCGGTATGGCCAGATTACAGTGCTTGCAGTGAAGGGCGGTTCGACCAATGCAACCTTCTGTATTGTTGCATCTAGGGCCGATGTTGAGCGACCGCAGTATGTTACTGTCATAAACGAATTTTTGGGCAGGGGGTCTGGCGAGAGGCGAGGACTTGGCGAGGACGGGCGAAGACGGGCTTGCCTTGGGCGCGCCTTCGGCGCGCTGACGGCGCGCCTGCTGCGCCCGTCCGCTGCGCGTCCGGTGATTGCACATACTTAAAAGAGGGGGAGGGGGCGAGTGGGTGTGGCCTAGAGGTAGGCGTGGCCTCTACTCCTCGCCGTCAATGGCGGCGAAACATTTGTTTTATTGTGGATCGTTGCAGCGAAGGAGTCGCTGTTTAAGCGTATCTCTAGCCCGCTATGGAGGTGGCAAACGGGTGAGTGCGCGTTTTAAAAGAACAGATATATTTCAGTAAGTGACACAAGAAAAATGCACATTTTTTTAAAAAAAGGCCGTCGTCTCCCGGCTTCCGCCTCAGGAGATTGCAGGGTTCTGGCAAGGTAGCGCTAGTGGCAGCGTTTTATATTGTGGCGGGTGGGCGTGGCCTAGAGGTAGGCGTGGCCTCTACTCCTCACCGTCAATGGCGGCAAAACATTTGTTTTATTGTGGATCGTTGCAGCGAAGGAGTCGCTGTTTAAGCGTATCTCTAGCCCGCTATGGAGGTGGCAAACGGGTGAGTGCGCGTTTTAAAAGAACAGATATATTTCAGTAAGTGACACAAGAAAAATGCAAATTTTTTTTAAAAAAAGGCCGTCGTCTCCCGGCTTCCGCCTCAGGAGATTGCTCTGGTGATTTCACAGTTGCATTAGATGGAAAGGGGGAGCCATTTTTTGGTGCAGAATCAGACTCTTAGCACACACCCAGCTGCTTACCCTGTGGAATCATGCACAGTATTCACAAGCGAGTGGGGTTTGAGGTTTGAGTCAGTAATGCAAATACATTCAGCATCACTAAGGCTGGTTGCCCTTGCTGGAGTGTAGGCAGTCACCCAGGTTACACATGGTGCTGGTCTGAAAAAGCAGTTTGGACATGTGCTTTTTTAAGAATCTGAAAAGTGGATTCATAATGTGTCAGTCTGTAAAAGTGTTTATCACTTGCCGAAAAAAAGAGTAGTAAGTGTGCTTTCAAATTGGCAAAGAAATTTCGTTTTGTGACTAATGTGAAAACATGACTCTGTGTGCATATAGGAATTACAGGCAGAGATTTATTGCGTATTGCTCTGGTGATTTCACAGTTGCATTAGATGGAAAGGGGGAGCCATTTTTTGATGCAGAAGCAGACTCTTAGCACACACCCAGCTGCTTACCCTGTGGAATCATGCACAGTATTCACAAGCGAGTGGGGTTTGAGGTTTCAGTCAGTAATGCAAATACATACAGCATCACTAAGGCTGGTTGCCCTTGCTGGAGTGTAGTCAGTCACCCAGGTTACACATGGTGCTGGTCTGAAAAAGCAGTTTGGACATGTGCTTTTTTAAGAATCTGAAAAGTGGATTCAAAATGTGACAGACTGTAAAAGTGTTTATCACTTGCCAAAAAAAAGAGTAGTAAGTGTGCTTTCAAATTGGCAAAGAAGTTTCGTTTTGTGACTAATGTGAAAACATGACTCTGTGTGCATATAGGAATTACAGGCAGAGATTTATTGCGTATTGCTCTGGTGATTTCACAGTTGCATTAGATGGAAAGGGGGAGCCATTTTTTGGTGCAGAATCAGACTCTTAGCACACACCCAGCTGCTTACCCTGTGGAATCATGCACAGTATTCACAAGCGAGTGGGGTTTGAGGTTTGAGTCAGTAATGCAAATACATTCAGCATCACTAAGGCTGGTTGCCCTTGCTGGAGTGTAGGCAGTCACCCAGGTTACACATGGTGCTGGTCTGAAAAAGCAGTTTGGACATGTGCTTTTTTAAGAATCTGAAAAGTGGATTCATAATGTGTCAGTCTGTAAAAGTGTTTATCACTTGCCGAAAAAAAGAGTAGTAAGTGTGCTTTCAAATTGGCAAAGAAATTTCGTTTTGTGACTAATGTGAAAACATGACTCTCTGTGCATATAGGAATTACAGGCAGAGATTTATTGCGTATTGCTCTGGTGATTTCACAGTTGCATTGGATGGAAAGGGGGAGCCATTTTTTGGTGCAGAAGCAGACTCTTAGCACACACCCAGCTGCTTACCCTGTGGAATCATGCACAGTATTCACAAGCGAGTAGGGTTTGAGGTTTCAGTCAGTAATGCAAATACATTCAGCATCACTAAGGCTGGTTGCCCTTGCTGGAGTGTAGTCAGTCACCCAGGTTACACATGGTGCTGGTCTGAAAAAGCAGTTTGGACATGTGCTTTTTTAAGAATCTGAAAAGTGGATTCAAAATGTGACAGACTGTAAAAGTGTTTATCACTTGCCAAAAAAAAGAGTAGTAAGTGTGCTTTCAAATTGGCAAAGAAGTTTCGTTTTGTGACTAATGTGAAAACATGACTCTGTGTGCATATAGGAATTACAGGCAGAGATTTATTGCGTATTGCTCTGGTGATTTCACAGTTGCATTAGATGGAAAGGGGGAGCCATTTTTTGGTGTAGAATCAGACTCTTAGCACACACCCAGCTGCTTACCCTGTGGAATCATGCACAGTATTCACAAGCGAGTGGGGTTTGAGGTTTGAGTCAGTAATGCAAATACATTCAGCATCACTAAGGCTGGTTGCCCTTGCTGGAGTGTAGGCAGTCACCCAGGTTACACATGGTGCTGGTCTGAAAAAGCAGTTAGGACATGTGCTTTTTTAAGAATCTGAAAAGTGGATTCATAATGTGTCAGTCTGTAAAAGTGTTTATCACTTGCCAAAAAAAAGAGTAGTAAGTGTGCTTTCAAATTGGCAAAGAAATTTCGTTTTGTGACTAATGTGAAAACATGAATCTGTGTGCATATAGGAATTACAGGCAGAGATTTATTGCGTATTGCTCTGGTGATTTCACAGTTGCATTAGATGGAAAGGGGGAGCCATTTTTTGGTGCAGAAGCAGACTCTTAGCACACACCCAGCTGCTTACCCTGTGGAATCATGCACAGTATTCACAAGCGAGTGGGGTTTGAGGTTTCAGTCAGTAATGCAAATACATACAGCATCACTAAGGCTGGTTGCCCTTGCTGGAGTGTAGGCAGTCACCCAGGTTACACATGGTGCTGGTCTGAAAAAGCAGTTTGGACATGTGCTTTTTTAAGAATCTGAAAAGTGGATTCAAAATGTGACAGACTGTAAAAGTGTTTATCACTTGCCAAAAAAAAGAGTAGTAAGTGTGCTTTCAAATTGGCAAAGAAATTTCGTGTTGTGACTAATGTGAAAACATGACTCTGTGTGCATATAGGAATTACAGGCAGAGATTTATTGTGTATTGCTCTGGTGATTTCACAGTTGCATTAGATGGAAAGGGGGAGCCATTTTTTGGTGCAGAAGCAGACTCTTAGCACACACCCAGCTGCTTACCCTGTGGAATCATGCACAGTATTCACAAGCGGGTGGGGTTTGAGGTTTCAGTCAGTAATGCAAATACATTCAGCATCACTAAGGCTGGTTGCCCTTGCTGGAGTGTAGGCAGTCACCCAGGTTACACATGGTGCTGGTCTGAAAAAGCAGTTTGGACATGTGCTTTTTTAAGAATCTGAAAAGTGGATTCAAAATGTGACAGACTGTAAAAGTGTTTATCACTTGCCAAAAAAAGAGTAGTAAGTGTGCTTTCAAAATGGCTAAGAAATTTCGTTTTGTGACTAATGTGAAAACATGACTCTGTGTGCATATAGGAATTACAGGCAGAGATTTATTGCGTATTGCTCTGGTGATTTCACAGTTGCATTAGATGGAAAGGGGGAGCCATTTTTTGGTGCAGAAGCAGACTCTTAGCACACACCCAGCTGCTTACCCTGTGGAATCATGCACAGTATTCACAAGCGAGTGGGGTTTGAGGTTTGAGTCAGTAATGCAAATACATTCAGCATCACTAAGGCTGGTTGCCCTTGCTGGAGTGTAGGCAGTCACCCAGGTTACACATGGTGCTGGTCTGAAAAAGCAGTTTGGACATGTGCTTTTTTAAGAATCTGAAAAGTGGATTCAAAATGTGACAGACTGTAAAAGTGTTTATCACTTGCCAAAAAAAAGAGTAGTAAGTGTGCTTTCAAATTGGCAAAGAAGTTTCGTTTTGTGACTAATGTGAAAACAGGACTCTGTGTGCATATAGGAATCACAGGCAGAGATTTATTGCGTATTGCTGGTGATTTCACAGTTGCATTAGATGGAAAGGGGGAGCCATTTTTTGGTGCAGAATCAGACTCTTAGCACACACCCAGCTGCTTACCCTGTGGAATCATGCACAGTATTCACAAGCGAGTGGGGTTTGAGGTTTGAGTCAGTAATGCAAATACATTCAGCATCACTAAGGCTGGTTGCCCTTGCTGGAGTGTAGGCAGTCACCCAGGTTACACATGGTGCTGGTCTGAAAAAGCAGTTTGGACATGTGCTTTTTTAAGAATCTGAAAAGTGGATTCATAATGTGTCAGTCTGTAAAAGTGTTTATCACTTGCCAAAAAAAAGAGTAGTAAGTGTGCTTTCAAATTGGCAAAGAAATTTCGTTTTGTGACTAATGTGAAAACATGAATCTGTGTGCATATAGGAATTACAGGCAGAGATTTATTGCGTATTGCTCTGGTGATTTCACAGTTGCATTAGATGGAAAGGGGGAGCCATTTTTTGGTGCAGAAGCAGACTCTTAGCACACACCCAGCTGCTTACCCTGTGGAATCATGCACAGTATTCACAAGCGAGTGGGTTTTGAGGTTTCAGTCAGTAATGCACATACATACAGCATCACTAAGGCTGGTTGCCCTTGCTGGAGTGTAGGCAGTCACCCAGGTTACACATGGTGCTGGTCTGAAAAAGCAGTTTGGACATGTGCTTTTTTAAGAATCTGAAAAGTGGATTCAAAATGTGACAGACTGTAAAAGTGTTTATCACTTGCCAAAAAAAAGAGTAGTAAGTGTGCTTTCAAATTGGCAAAGAAATTTCGTTTTGTGACTAATGTGAAAACATGACTCTGTGTGCATATAGGAATTACAGGCAGAGATTTATTGCGTATTGCTCTGGTGATTTCACAGTTGCATTAGATGGAAAGGGGGAGCCATTTTTTGGTGCAGAAGCAGACTCTTAGCACACACCCAGCTGCTTACCCTGTGGAATCATGCACAGTATTCACAAGCGGGTGGGGTTTGAGGTTTCAGTCAGTAATGCAAATACATTCAGCATCACTAAGGCTGGTTGCCCTTGCTGGAGTGTAGGCAGTCACCCAGGTTACACATGGTGCTGGTCTGAAAAAGCAGTTTGGACATGTGCTTTTTTAAGAATCTGAAAAGTGGATTCAAAATGTGACAGACTGTAAAAGTGTTTATCACTTGCCAAAAAAAAGAGTAGTAAGTGTGCTTTCAAAATGGCAAAGAAATTTCGTTTTGTGACTAATGTGAAAACATGACTCTGTGTGCATATAGGAATTACAGGCAGAGATTTATTGCGTATTGCTCTGGTGATTTCACAGTTGCATTAGATGGAAAGGGGGAGCCATTTTTTGGTGCAGAAGCAGACTCTTAGCACACACCCAGCTGCTTACCCTGTGGAATCATGCACAGTATTCACAAGCGAGTGGGGTTTGAGGTTTGAGTCAGTAATGCAAATACATTCAGCATCACTAAGGCTGGTTGCCCTTGCTGGAGTGTAGGCAGTCACCCAGGTTACACATGGTGCTGGTCTGAAAAAGCAGTTTCGACATGTGCTTTTTTAAGAATCTGAAAAGTGGATTCAAAATGTGACAGACTGTAAAAGTGTTTATCACTTGCCAAAAAAAAGAGTAGTAAGTGTGCTTTCAAATTGGCAAAGAAGTTTCGTTTTGTGACTAATGTGAAAACATGACTCTGTGTGCATATAGGAATTACAGGCAGAGATTTATTGCGTATTGCTCTGGTGATTTCACAGTTGCATTAGATGGAAAGGGGGAGCCATTTTTTGATGCAGAAGCAGACTCTTAGCACACACCCAGCTGCTTACCCTGTGGAATCATGCACAGTATTCACAAGCGAGTGGGGTTTGAGGTTTCAGTCAGTAATGCAAATACATACAGCATCACTAAGGCTGGTTGCCCTTGCTGGAGTGTAGTCAGTCACCCAGGTTACACATGGTGCTGGTCTGAAAAAGCAGTTTGGACATGTGCTTTTTTAAGAATCTGAAAAGTGGATTCAAAATGTGACAGACTGTAAAAGTGTTTATCACTTGCCAAAAAAAAGAGTAGTAAGTGTGCTTTCAAATTGGCAAAGAAGTTTCGTTTTGTGACTAATGTGAAAACATGACTCTGTGTGCATATAGGAATTACAGGCAGAGATTTATTGCGTATTGCTCTGGTGATTTCACAGTTGCATTAGATGGAAAGGGGGAGCCATTTTTTGGTGCAGAATCAGACTCTTAGCACACACCCAGCTGCTTACCCTGTGGAATCATGCACAGTATTCACAAGCGAGTGGGGTTTGAGGTTTGAGTCAGTAATGCAAATACATTCAGCATCACTAAGGCTGGTTGCCCTTGCTGGAGTGTAGGCAGTCACCCAGGTTACACATGGTGCTGGTCTGAAAAAGCAGTTTGGACATGTGCTTTTTTAAGAATCTGAAAAGTGGATTCATAATGTGTCAGTCTGTAAAAGTGTTTATCACTTGCCGAAAAAAAGAGTAGTAAGTGTGCTTTCAAATTGGCAAAGAAATTTCGTTTTGTGACTAATGTGAAAACATGACTCTCTGTGCATATAGGAATTACAGGCAGAGATTTATTGCGTATTGCTCTGGTGATTTCACAGTTGCATTGGATGGAAAGGGGGAGCCATTTTTTGGTGCAGAAGCAGACTCTTAGCACACACCCAGCTGCTTACCCTGTGGAATCATGCACAGTATTCACAAGCGAGTAGGGTTTGAGGTTTCAGTCAGTAATGCAAATACATTCAGCATCACTAAGGCTGGTTGCCCTTGCTGGAGTGTAGTCAGTCACCCAGGTTACACATGGTGCTGGTCTGAAAAAGCAGTTTGGACATGTGCTTTTTTAAGAATCTGAAAAGTGGATTCAAAATGTGACAGACTGTAAAAGTGTTTATCACTTGCCAAAAAAAAGAGTAGTAAGTGTGCTTTCAAATTGGCAAAGAAGTTTCGTTTTGTGACTAATGTGAAAACATGACTCTGTGTGCATATAGGAATTACAGGCAGAGATTTATTGCGTATTGCTCTGGTGATTTCACAGTTGCATTAGATGGAAAGGGGGAGCCATTTTTTGGTGTAGAATCAGACTCTTAGCACACACCCAGCTGCTTACCCTGTGGAATCATGCACAGTATTCACAAGCGAGTGGGGTTTGAGGTTTGAGTCAGTAATGCAAATACATTCAGCATCACTAAGGCTGGTTGCCCTTGCTGGAGTGTAGGCAGTCACCCAGGTTACACATGGTGCTGGTCTGAAAAAGCAGTTAGGACATGTGCTTTTTTAAGAATCTGAAAAGTGGATTCATAATGTGTCAGTCTGTAAAAGTGTTTATCACTTGCCAAAAAAAAGAGTAGTAAGTGTGCTTTCAAATTGGCAAAGAAATTTCGTTTTGTGACTAATGTGAAAACATGAATCTGTGTGCATATAGGAATTACAGGCAGAGATTTATTGCGTATTGCTCTGGTGATTTCACAGTTGCATTAGATGGAAAGGGGGAGCCATTTTTTGGTGCAGAAGCAGACTCTTAGCACACACCCAGCTGCTTACCCTGTGGAATCATGCACAGTATTCACAAGCGAGTGGGGTTTGAGGTTTCAGTCAGTAATGCAAATACATACAGCATCACTAAGGCTGGTTGCCCTTGCTGGAGTGTAGGCAGTCACCCAGGTTACACATGGTGCTGGTCTGAAAAAGCAGTTTGGACATGTGCTTTTTTAAGAATCTGAAAAGTGGATTCAAAATGTGACAGACTGTAAAAGTGTTTATCACTTGCCAAAAAAAAGAGTAGTAAGTGTGCTTTCAAATTGGCAAAGAAATTTCGTGTTGTGACTAATGTGAAAACATGACTCTGTGTGCATATAGGAATTACAGGCAGAGATTTATTGTGTATTGCTCTGGTGATTTCACAGTTGCATTAGATGGAAAGGGGGAGCCATTTTTTGGTGCAGAAGCAGACTCTTAGCACACACCCAGCTGCTTACCCTGTGGAATCATGCACAGTATTCACAAGCGGGTGGGGTTTGAGGTTTCAGTCAGTAATGCAAATACATTCAGCATCACTAAGGCTGGTTGCCCTTGCTGGAGTGTAGGCAGTCACCCAGGTTACACATGGTGCTGGTCTGAAAAAGCAGTTTGGACATGTGCTTTTTTAAGAATCTGAAAAGTGGATTCAAAATGTGACAGACTGTAAAAGTGTTTATCACTTGCCAAAAAAAAGAGTAGTAAGTGTGCTTTCAAAATGGCTAAGAAATTTCGTTTTGTGACTAATGTGAAAACATGACTCTGTGTGCATATAGGAATTACAGGCAGAGATTTATTGCGTATTGCTCTGGTGATTTCACAGTTGCATTAGATGGAAAGGGGGAGCCATTTTTTGGTGCAGAAGCAGACTCTTAGCACACACCCAGCTGCTTACCCTGTGGAATCATGCACAGTATTCACAAGCGAGTGGGGTTTGAGGTTTGAGTCAGTAATGCAAATACATTCAGCATCACTAAGGCTGGTTGCCCTTGCTGGAGTGTAGGCAGTCACCCAGGTTACACATGGTGCTGGTCTGAAAAAGCAGTTTGGACATGTGCTTTTTTAAGAATCTGAAAAGTGGATTCAAAATGTGACAGACTGTAAAAGTGTTTATCACTTGCCAAAAAAAAGAGTAGTAAGTGTGCTTTCAAATTGGCAAAGAAGTTTCGTTTTGTGACTAATGTGAAAACAGGACTCTGTGTGCATATAGGAATCACAGGCAGAGATTTATTGCGTATTGCTGGTGATTTCACAGTTGCATTAGATGGAAAGGGGGAGCCATTTTTTGGTGCAGAATCAGACTCTTAGCACACACCCAGCTGCTTACCCTGTGGAATCATGCACAGTATTCACAAGCGAGTGGGGTTTGAGGTTTGAGTCAGTAATGCAAATACATTCAGCATCACTAAGGCTGGTTGCCCTTGCTGGAGTGTAGGCAGTCACCCAGGTTACACATGGTGCTGGTCTGAAAAAGCAGTTTGGACATGTGCTTTTTTAAGAATCTGAAAAGTGGATTCATAATGTGTCAGTCTGTAAAAGTGTTTATCACTTGCCAAAAAAAAGAGTAGTAAGTGTGCTTTCAAATTGGCAAAGAAATTTCGTTTTGTGACTAATGTGAAAACATGAATCTGTGTGCATATAGGAATTACAGGCAGAGATTTATTGCGTATTGCTCTGGTGATTTCACAGTTGCATTAGATGGAAAGGGGGAGCCATTTTTTGGTGCAGAAGCAGACTCTTAGCACACACCCAGCTGCTTACCCTGTGGAATCATGCACAGTATTCACAAGCGAGTGGGGTTTGAGGTTTCAGTCAGTAATGCACATACATACAGCATCACTAAGGCTGGTTGCCCTTGCTGGAGTGTAGGCAGTCACCCAGGTTACACATGGTGCTGGTCTGAAAAAGCAGTTTGGACATGTGCTTTTTTAAGAATCTGAAAAGTGGATTCAAAATGTGACAGACTGTAAAAGTGTTTATCACTTGCCAAAAAAAAGAGTAGTAAGTGTGCTTTCAAATTGGCAAAGAAATTTCGTTTTGTGACTAATGTGAAAACATGACTCTGTGTGCATATAGGAATTACAGGCAGAGATTTATTGCGTATTGCTCTGGTGATTTCACAGTTGCATTAGATGGAAAGGGGGAGCCATTTTTTGGTGCAGAAGCAGACTCTTAGCACACACCCAGCTGCTTACCCTGTGGAATCATGCACAGTATTCACAAGCGGGTGGGGTTTGAGGTTTCAGTCAGTAATGCAAATACATTCAGCATCACTAAGGCTGGTTGCCCTTGCTGGAGTGTAGGCAGTCACCCAGGTTACACATGGTGCTGGTCTGAAAAAGCAGTTTGGACATGTGCTTTTTTAAGAATCTGAAAAGTGGATTCAAAATGTGACAGACTGTAAAAGTGTTTATCACTTGCCAAAAAAAAGAGTAGTAAGTGTGCTTTCAAAATGGCAAAGAAATTTCGTTTTGTGACTAATGTGAAAACATGACTCTGTGTGCATATAGGAATTACAGGCAGAGATTTATTGCGTATTGCTCTGGTGATTTCACAGTTGCATTAGATGGAAAGGGGGAGCCATTTTTTGGTGCAGAAGCAGACTCTTAGCACACACCCAGCTGCTTACCCTGTGGAATCATGCACAGTATTCACAAGCGAGTGGGGTTTGAGGTTTGAGTCAGTAATGCAAATACATTCAGCATCACTAAGGCTGGTTGCCCTTGCTGGAGTGTAGGCAGTCACCCAGGTTACACATGGTGCTGGTCTGAAAAAGCAGTTTCGACATGTGCTTTTTTAAGAATCTGAAAAGTGGATTCAAAATGTGACAGACTGTAAAAGTGTTTATCACTTGCCAAAAAAAAGAGTAGTAAGTGTGCTTTCAAATTGGCAAAGAAGTTTCGTTTTGTGACTAATGTGAAAACATGACTCTGTGTGCATATAGGAATTACAGGCAGAGATTTATTGTGTATTGCTCTGGTGATTTCACAGTTGCATTAGATGGAAAGGGGGAGCCATTTTTTGGTGCAGAATCAGACTCTTAGCACACACCCAGCTGCTTACCCTGTGGAATCATGCACAGTATTCACAAGCGAGTGGGGTTTGAGGTTTGAGTCAGTAATGCAAATACATTCAGCATCACTAAGGCTGGTTGCCCTTGCTGGAGTGTAGGCAGTCACCCAGGTAACACTTGGTGCTGGTCTGAAAAAGCAGTTTGGACATGTGCTTTTTTAAGAATCTGAAAAGTGGATTCATAATGTGTCAGTCTGTAAAAGTGTTTATCACTTGCCAAAAAAAAGAGTAGTAAGTGTGCTTTCAAATTGGCAAAGAAATTTCGTTTTGTGACTAATGTGAAAACATGACTCTGTGTGCATATAGGAATTACAGGCAGAGATTTATTGCGTATTGCTCTGGTGATTTCACAGTTGCATTAGATGGAAAGGGGGAGCCATTTTTTGGTGCAGAAGCAGACTCTTAGCACACACCCAGCTGCTTACCCTGTGGAATCATGCACAGTATTCACAAGCGAGTGGGATTTGAGGTTTCAGTCAGTAATGCAAATACATACAGCATCACTAAGGCTGGTTGCCCTTGCTGGAGTGTAGGCAGTCACCCAGGTTACACATGGTGCTGGTCTGAAAAAGCAGTTTGGACATGTGCTTTTTTAAGAATCTGAAAAGTGGATTCAAAATGTGACAGACTGTAAAAGTGTTTATCACTTGCCAAAAAAAAGAGTAGTAAGTGTGCTTTCAAAATGGCAAAGAAATTTCGTTTTGTGACTAATGTGAAAACATGACTCTGTGTGCATATAGGAATTACAGGCAGAGATTTATTGCGTATTGCTCTGGTGATTTCACAGTTGCATTGGATGGAAAGGGGGAGCCATTTTTTGGTGCAGAAGCAGACTCTTAGCACACACCCAGCTGCTTACCCTGTGGAATCATGCACAGTATTCACAAGCGAGTGGGGTTTGAGGTTTCAGTCAGTAATGCAAATACATTCAGCATCACTAAGGCTGGTTGCCCTTGCTGGAGTGTAGGCAGTCACCCAGGTTACACATGGTGCTGGTCTGAAAAAGCGGTTTGGACATGTGCTTTTTTAAGAATCTGAAAAGTGGATTCATAATGTGTCAGTCTGTAAAAGTGTTTATCACTTGCCAAAAAAAAGAGTAGTAAGTGTGCTTTCAAATTGGCAAAGAAATTTCGTTTTGTGACTAATGTGAAAACATGACTCTGTGTGCATATAGGAATTACAGGCAGAGATTTATTGTGTATTGCTCTGGTGATTTCACAGTTGCATTAGATAGAAAGGGGGAGCCATTTTTTGGTGCAGAAGCAGACTCTTAGCACACACCCAGCTGCTTACCCTGTGGAATCATGCACAGTATTCACAAGCGAGTGGGGTTTGAGGTTTCAGTCAGTAATGCAAATACATTCAGCATCACTAAGGCTCGTTGCCCTTGCTGGAGTGTAGGCAGTCACCCAGGTTACACATGGTGCTGGTCTGAAAAAGCAGTTTGGACATGTGCTTTTTTAAGAATCTGAAAAGTGGATTCATAATGTCTCAGTCTGTAAAAGTGTTTATCACTTGCCAAAAAAAAGAGTAGTAAGTGTGCTTTCAAATTGGCAAAGAAATTTCGTTTTGTGACTAATGTGAAAACATGACTCTGTGTGCATATAGGAATTACAGGCAGAGATTTATTGCGTATTGCTCTGGTGATTTCACAGTTGCATTTGATGGAAAGGGGGAGCCATTTTTTGGTGCAGAAGCAGACTCTTAGCACACACCCAGCTGCTTACCCTGTGGAATCATGCACAGTATTCACAAGCGAGTGGGGTTTGAGGTTTCAGTCAGTAATGCAAATACATTCAGCATCACTAAGGGCGGTTGCCCTTGCTGGAGTGTAGGCAGTCACCCATGTTACACATGGTGCTGGTCTGAAAAAGCAGTTTGGACATGTGCTTTTTTAAGAATCTGAAAAGTGGATTCAAAATGTGACAGACTGTAAAAGTGTTTATCACTTGCCAAAAAAAAGAGTAGTAAGTGTGCTTTCAAAATGGCAAAGAAATTTCGTTTTGTGACTAATGTGAAAACATGACTCTGTGTGCATATAGGAATTACAGGCAGAGATTTATTGCGTATTGCTCTGGTGATTTCACAGTTGCATTGGATGGAAAGGGGGAGCCATTTTTTGGTGCAGAAGCAGAATCTTAGCACACACCCAGCTGCTTACCCTGTGGAATCATGCACAGTATTCACAAGCGAGTGGGGTTTGAGGTTTCAGTCAGTAATGCAAATACATTCAGCATCACTAAGGCTGGTTGCCCTTGCTGGAGTGTAGGCAGTCACCAAGGTTACACATGGTGCTGGTCTGAAAAAGCAGTTTGGACATGTGCTTTTTTAAGAATCTGAAAAGTGGATTCATAATGTGTCAGTCTGTAAAAGTGTTTATCACTTGCCAAAAAAAAGAGTAGTAAGTGTGCTTTCAAATTGGCAAAGAAATTTCGTTTTGTGACTAATGTGAAAACATGACTCTGTGTGCATATAGGAATTACTGGCAGAGATTTATTGCGTATTGCTCTGGTGATTTCACAGTTGCATTGGATGGAAAGGGGGAGCCATTTTTTGGTGCAGAAGCAGACTCTTAGCACACACCCAGCTGCTTACCCTGTGGAATCATGCACAGTATTCACAAGCGAGTGGGGTTTGAGGTTTCAGTCAGTAATGCAAATACATTCAGCATCACTAAGGCTGGTTGCCCTTGCTGGAGTGTAGGCAGTCACCCAGGTTACACATGGTGCTGGTCTGAAAAAGCAGTTTGGACATGTGCTTTTTTAAGAATCTGAAAAGTGGATTCATAATGTGTCAGTCTGTAAAAGTGTTTATCACTTGCCAAAAAAAAGAGTAGTAAGTGTGCTTTCAAATTGGCAAAGAAATTTCGTTTTGTGACTAATGTGAAAACATGACTCTGTGTGCATATAGGAATTACAGGCAGAGATTTATTGCGTATTTCTCTGGTGATTTCACAGTTGCATTAGATGGAAAGGAGGAGCCATTTTTTGGTACAGAAGCAGACTCTTAGCACACACCCAGCTGCTTACCCTGTGGAATCATGCACAGTATTCACAAGCGAGTGGGGTTTGAGGTTTCAGTCAGTAATGCAAATACATTCAGCATCACTAAGGCTGGTTGCCCTTGCTGGAGTGTAGGCAGTCACCCAGGTTACACATGGTGCTGGTCTGAAAAAGCAGTTTGGACATGTGCTTTTTTAAGAATCTGAAAAGTGGATTCATAATGTGTCAGTCTGTAAAAGTGTTTATCACTTGCCAAAAAAAAGAGTAGTAAGTGTGCTTTCAAAATGGCAAAGAAATTTCGTTTTGTGACTAATGTGAAAACATGACTCTGTGTGCATATAGGAATTACAGGCAGAGATTGTTTGCGTATTGCTCTGGTGATTTCAGAGTTGCATTAGATGGAAAGGGGGAGCCATTTTTTGGTGCAGAAGCAGACTCTTAGCACACACCCAGCTGCTTACCCTGTGGAATCATGCACAGTATTCACAAGCGAGTGGGGTTTGAGGTTTCAGTCAGTAATGCAAATACATACAGCATCACTAAGGCTGGTTGCCCTTGCTGGAGTGTAGGCAGTCACCCAGGTTACACATGGTGCTGGTCTGAAAAAGCAGTTTGGACATGTGCTTTTTTAAGAATCTGAAAAGTGGATTCAGAATGTGACAGACTGTAAAAGTGTTTATCACTTGCCAAAAAAAAGAGTAGTAAGTGTGCTTTCAAAATGGCAAAGAAATTTTGTTTTGTGACTAATGTGAAAACATGACTCTGTGTGCATATAGGAATTACAGGCAGAGATTTATTGCGTATTGCTCTGGTGATTTCACAGTTGCATTAGATGGAAAGGGGGAGCCATTTTTTGGTGCAGAAGCAGACTCTTAGCACACACCCAGCTGCTTACCCTGTGGAATCATGCACAGTATTCACAAGCGAGTGGGGTTTGAGGTTTCAGTCAGTAATGCAAATACATTCAGCATCACTAAGGCTGGTTGCCCTTGCTGGAGTGTAGTCAGTCACCCAGGTTACACATGGTGCTGGTCTGAAAAAGCAGTTTGGACATGTGCTTTTTTAAGAATCTAAAAAGTGGATTCAAAATGTGTCAGTCTGTAAAAGTACTTTTCACTTGCCTAAAAAGTAGTAGAAAGTATGCTTTGCAATTGGCAAAGAAATTTCGTTTTCTGCCTAATTTCAAAGCATGACTTTGTGTGCACACAGGAATTATTTTTAGAAATTTAATTTGTGAAGGTGTTATTGTGATTTTCATTTATAGGAAAGGGGTTTATAGTATTTTAAGATTTCTAAAGAACATAAAAAATGTAGTAATATATTTAAATAAAATAAAGGAATTTTTTTTTAGTTTTTTTCAGGTATTGCTGAAGAGCAGTGAACAAAATTTAAGATGCCTACAAAATCCAGAGTAAAGAAAGTCCACAAAAAAAAACCTATATTTGAAGACAACTGGAGGACCTAAGTTAGTTGGAGATGCTCATGTTGGGAAAAAGAAAAAAATCTTCTGGTAAGCAAACAAAAGATTTTTTAAAGAACATATTCAAAAAAAGGAAAAATGTACAAAATGTCTGTACTGGAAAAAATGTTTTCAATAGAAAAGAAGAGGAAAAAATTGAGCATTTAGTTAATGCAAATATACCTTCTGCAACTAAAAAGATAAACTTAAACAGAAAAACAGCGTTTAAAGAGATACGTAGAAAAATGTTTCAGAGAAGAGTTATATCCAATTTGATAAAGGATGTGAAGAAATATAAGCAAAAGGCTAAGTTTTATAAGAGAAAAAAAGAAATTGAAGCCATTGCAGCAAAGGCATTGGAATTAAAAAGGAAACTATTCATTTTAATTTTGAATAGGATGCGTACATTAGATAAAATGGTTAATGTACTGAAATCACAAAGCAAAAGGAAAAGAGTAGTGAACAGAACAAACTTTTGTAAAGTGTTTTTAGGAAAATGGATGCATAGTTCAAGTAGTGAACCTTTTTTTAATGAAGAGAGCTATTTTCAAAGTAATAGTTTGCTGCATGCAGTTGACACCAGAGGTCGTGCTTACGAAGTGAAAAATGGTTGCATAATGGAGAAGGAGATAATGGTTCCAAGAGATGAGGTACAAGTGATGGCGGATGAGGCTATGGGGAGACGTCCTAAAGCCCCAGTGTACACTTGGAATTGTAGTAGTATTTGCACTGTGCGTCAGGAATCTATTGATAAATTTCGTGAGTTTCTAAGAGAATATAGTAAAAAAAGTGTAAAACAGAAGATTAAGGTGCTTCAAAGTCTGGATCCATGCAGAGTGAGAGAGAATACTGGTTTGCAGGGTCATTCTCTGGCTTGTCTATCTAGAAAAGTGTGTAATAGTGTTTTCCATCATTTTAGGATGCTGGCTGTTCATCATACTGAAATGAGAAAGTTTGTGAGACGGTTGTATTTTGCTAAAAGTCCAGCAATAAAGTTAGATGAATTGAATAGGGCTCTGTCCGTGGATCGGTATCGGATGTAGAGAAGGTTGTTGATGAAATTCAGTTTTGTTACTTTGGTCCTGAACAAAACAGTGCAGAAAAGGACACAGTAAATGAGGAAGAAGTGGAAGAGAATGTAGAACCCTCTGTAAGTAAGACATTTAATGATCACATAACAAAATTTGCAATAATCTCTAATGAAAGACCAAATATTACTTGTATTTGTTGCCGCAGAACTCATTATAGAAAACAAACCAGGTATGTTGATCTCTATAGAAAAAGTGAAAATGAAGATAATTATAAGTGGAAGGATTTTGCCACATATATATTTCTGGAAAATTGTTTTGAATTGGGTGAAGTTCAGCGTATTTGTAAATACTGTTATAATAAGTTAGAAGAAAATAGAATGCCGACCAGAGCTGTACATAATAATTTAGAATTGGATGCAATTCCTGCTGAACTTTCTGAATTAAATACATATGAGTCTATACTCATTCAATGTGTTCATCCGTTCCAGACCATAGTACGTATGGAGCCCAAAACTGGTAAATTACCTCCTTCAGATTTACTGAGAGGTTTAAAAGGTAGAGTGGTGTATTTGCCTTTGGATTTGAAAAAAAATATGGAAGCTATTGATGCAGATACTTTGGAAACTGAACCATTAATTATTCTGGTTAATGGTGTACCTACAAAGAATAAGAAGATTTGGCAGGAGCTGGTAGATGTACGGAAAGTACAAAGAGCAAATTTGTATTTGAACAGGAATAACAAATGGTATGAATCAATTTATATAGAAGAAGAAGATTTACAAGAAGACACAGAAACACCAACTGGACAAATTGAAAAAGTGGACAAGTCAAAGGAAGAAGAAATTTATGAACATTTTAGCATACATCCTCTTCATTCAAAAGAAGTTATGGGAGACAATATTGATCTGTTTCAGATGAAGAAAGCAAAAGGAACTCCCGTTAGTGTATGGGAGGAGAGCTTGGAAGCTCAATGTTTTCCCAAGCTGTTTCCTACAGGAAAAGGAGGACGATACGATGAACGTCCGGAACAGATTCCAGCTTCTGAGTATCGGACTACAAGACTATATGCTGAAGATCCCAGATTTCGACAAAGTATTCCTTATTTGTTCCATCTTTTATTTGAAAGCGACTTGTCTGCACTGTCTTATGCAGTAAATCACATTTTAAAAAGTGGAGTACATTTACAAAATGTGTCTGCTAAGGATTTTATGGAGAAAGTGCAGCACCGAGATGATCATTTGGAAACACAACTGATCAATCTGATGGCTTGTCAGCGTGGGACAAATGAATATTGGTACCGACGTCATGGTGAATTAAAATGCATGTTACGGAATTTAGGAACACCAACATGGTTCGTTACCCTAAGCTGTGCTGAGTACGCTTGGGATGATTTACTGGATTTTCTACGAGAGGCAAATTCAAACATTAAAAACATCGAATACAAGACAGCAGGAGAACTGTGCTCATTGGATCCGGTTAATGTTTGCTGATATTTCAATCATAGATTTGAGGCTATGATGTCGTTCATCTGCAATAAAAAAAATCCACCTCTAGGAGAAGTAGTGGATTTCTTTTGGAGAAAAGAGTACCAGGCAAGAGGTGCTCCTCATATTCATATGCTGTTGTGGATCAAGGATGCCCCAAAGTTTGGAACAGATGCTGATGAAGCAGTGTTATCTTACATTGAAGAATATGCAACATGTGCTATACCAAAAAGCACAGAAGATAAAAAGTTAAAGGAGCAAGTTTTACGTTTCCAAAGTCATCAGTGTGGAAAATACTGTCAACAGAAATACAAGAGCAAAGATAAATACTACACTAAATGTCGATTTGGATTTCCTAGACCTGTTCTTTCAAATGGAAGAGTAAACAGTTTTATGTCATCTGTGAGACATACTATCACAAGAAAATCACCTAAGAATACCTACAACCTTAAAAGAAAAGAAGAATCAAAAAATATAAATGACTACAACCCAGTCATTTTATCCATGTGGAATGCTAACATGGATATACAGTATGTAGCTGACAATTCCATTGCTGTTGCTCGATATGTAACGTCTTACATTACGAAATCAGAAAAAACAGAATTGAAGGAAATGTGGGAAGAGATTTCTCACGCGAAGACTGTCAGTAAGAAGCTGTACAGTTTCAGTTTGAAGATTTTATCGCATCGAGAAATTGGATCCTACGAATGTTCAGATAGGTTATCTTCTGCAAGTCTCTACTCGAAATCAAGAAGAATAATTTGGGCAAGTTTAGGCCTTGCAGCAATGAGAAATCGGGTACTGAAATCTGTTGGAGAAATTGAATATTTGGCCGAGAATGACCCAGAAAGTACAGATATTTTGAAATCAAATATGTTGGACACATATTATCCCAAGAGAAGTCATCATCTGGAGAACATGTGTCTCTATGAAGTGCTGCAGAAATACATTTATTCACGGAAAGCCACAGAAGACATCAACAATGGAAAATATAAAGTTATTGGTGAGGAAGGATGTTTGGTGAAGCAAACAAAAGGAAGTTTGATAAATCACAGGAAGCTGAGTTGCGACACTACTGACAAAAAGGAATTTTACTACTTGGCTCTTTTACAGCTGTTTAAACCATGGCGTACAGAGGATGAACTACTGGGAGAATTTCAAAGCTATGACGATTCTTTTAATGCTTGCAAAGACAGCATACAATGCAGTACATTCTCAACTTATCTGCAAATGTTAAATGAAGAAATTGAACAGGAAACTACAATTGCAGCAGAAATAGCTAGAGACAGTTCTCAGGACAGCCAAAGTTCAGGAACACTCAGTCAAGATCCCCTAGGACAACCAATCGTTGAAAATGAAGCATCAATAGCCATGAATGAAGTGGAAACAGCTATGAATCAAGCTCAAGAAGAATTTATAGACTTACAAAATTTGGAAAGACAACTGAACGAAGAGCAGCAACAAATTTATGAAGAGATCAGAAACAAAATTGATCACGGATTTCTACATGAAAAAAAAGAGTGCTCATGCACATCATTTCATCCAATCAGGATGTATGTAAGCGGACAAGCTGGAACTGGAAAAAGTTTCCTTATAAAAGTCATCAGAAGCTACCTACAGCAAAAAACAGATTCTACTTTGTCTTGTGTGGTTACTGCTCCAACTGGGTTAGCAGCATATAACATAAAAGGAATCACTTTACATCGTTTGCTAATGTTACCAGTGGAGCATGAGAACAAAATACAATACAACAAGCTAACTGGAGAAGCATGCTTGGAAGTTTCAAGAGTATTGAAGAAGATGCAAGTTCTCATTATTGATGAGGTGAGCATGGTATCAAACTTAATGCTTGCCTTTGTGCATTTAAGAATGCAGCAAATTCTGAAGACAGACTATGACGTGTTATTTGGAGGAAAACACGTCATAGTTTTTGGAGATCTTTTGCAACTTACTCCAGTTAAAGGACAACCAGTGTTTAATACTGTGACACATGAAGACACAAAGAAGTCATTGGGAAGCATCGGTAATGCAAATATTTGGTCCTTCTTTGAGTACAAGGAACTTACTACTAATATGAGGCAAGCAAACGATGAAGAATATGGAAGTATTCTGAAAGATATCAGAATTGGACTACTCACTGAAGCTGGCAAAAAAGCATTACAGAGTCGGCTGCTACATAATTTATTTCCAAAGGAAGAAATAGTTGCAGAGAAGATATACAAGAACATTGTAGAAAAGAAAAGTGTCATCTGCTTAATGCCAACTCTACGTGAATGCTCAATATTCAATGAGGAGCTTTTGAAATTGGAAAAGGAAGATATCAGGAAATTGGAAGCAGTGGACAAAATTGAGGATGGAAGAATTACTGTCACATTAACAGGCACACTGAAAAATAAATTGGATTCACTAGAGAAGAACATTTCCAAAACAGCTGGATTAGAAAAAAATCTATATGTTTGCATGAACTGTAGAGTATTTTTAAGGAGAAATTTGGATGTTGAAAAAGGTTTAGTTAATGGAGCTATGGGAAGAGTTGTGGGTTTTATTAATTATCAGAAAAAAGATGGAATTGAATGTTTAAAAATAAAATTTGATCAGATAGAAGAAGTTAAAGACATTTGTCGTTGTTCAGTTCGTTTCATGCTTGTGAAAGATTTATATGTACGTAGGAAGCAGTTTCCGTTTTCTCTAGCATATGCTGTAACTATTCACAAGTCTCAAGGATTGACTGTAGATTGTGCATTTGTGAACATTGGTTCAACTGTGTTCAAAGAAGGTATGGCATATGTTGCTTTGTCACGAGTGAAAACATTATCAGGTTTATTCATGATAGACTTTGATGACTCAAAAGTTAGTGCTGATGCAAATTGTGTAAAGGAGTATAATAGATTAAGAAGAAGCTATGCTCCTCATTTAGGTCAGTATCCTGTGTTGGAGAAACGTGTAGTTTCTCGTAAAAGGAGAAATGAGAATATCTGTAATGAAGATGTAGAGAGGAGGAAAAAAAAGAGGAGTGATGTAATTGCAAGCAAAAAGAAAAAGGAAAATGAAGAACAGGTTGTAGGATGTCATTTTGAAAATAGCTCTGGTGTCAACTGCTACGCTAATGTAGTGCTGAATGTTGCATTTTATCTGGAAAGTGTGCAAGAGCAGATAATAGTAAATCAGGGAAAAAGATTCTGTTCTGAGTTGAGTCTCCTTTTTCAAAAGCTGAGTAATGATAAAACTCAAATAGAAAGTGCTACTGAAATTAGAAAACTTTTAGATGTATGTTCAGGACGAACACAGTTTTCTCAAAATGTACAGCAAGACGCACAGGAATTCTTGATGTTTTTTCTTCAGGTACTGGAAGAAGAAGGGGTTCCCATTAAAAATGTATTTGGTCTCTCTTATAAATGGGAACATAGTTGTGAAAACTGTTATAATATATGTGGCTCTAATGTTGATTCTGAAAGGTTTATTTATTTAACATTGCCAGAAAGTAAAACAGTCACTTTTGCTAAATTAGTTAAAGATGCTAATCATAGCATGGAATGCAGTGAGTGTCAATCTGACATGTTTTCAACGTTAATTTTAAAGGTATACGGACAGTATGTAATTTTAATGATGCAACGCTGTAAAGCTGATGGTTCAAAATTAGATACTTTAATAAAGAAGTTTAAAGGACAGCAATTATCAATTTCAGGAAAAACTTTTGTAACAGTTGCAATAATTTTCCATGATGGACCTACTGTAACTTCTGGACATTACACAGTTTATCTTAAATGTGAAAAAGGCTGGACACTGTGTAATGATTCCCAATTGATTTTTAAGCAACGTTTGCCTTTTGATTTAGCAAATTCCTATCTAATCTTCCTGAAACCTAAATTTTAGAGAGATTTGGCAACATCTGGACAAAACAATTTTACCATTTTATTGGATTACCAGTGGAATTTTCAAAAAAAATGATTTTACAAATTACCATTTGGCCTAATTGAAAGGTAACAAATTGTAATGTGGACTTTTTCAATTTTAAATGAAACTTTGGAAAACCAAAAATTTTGAAAAAATCGGTAACATCTGCACAATTTAAATTTTGGAATGTTATTGGATTGCCATTGGAAATTTATTCAAAAATGATTTTTAAAATTACTATTTGGCCATGCGGAAAGGTAAACAATTCTATTGTGGACTTATTTAATTATTAATAAATCTTTCGGAAACCAAAATGTTACAGAGAATCGGTGAGATCTGTACAATTTAAACTTTAGATTTTTATTGGATTAACATTGGAAATGTAATCAAAAAAGAATTTTAAAATTACTATTTGGCCTAAAGGAAATGGAACCAGATGTATTGTGGAGTTATGTGAGATATATATTTGTGATTATACTTCTGAAACAAAAATATCAGACGGTATTTTAAAGAAATAAGTATTGATATTAGATGATATTTTCTAAGAATATTATGCATTTCTATAAAGTTATGTTTATGCAAAAAGAGATTGTGGGCTATTTTAAAACAATCTTTGAGATTGTTAATTTTTTTTTGCCCGCTGTTAAATGATGAATGCAATTGCTTTCACAATTTATAGTGAAATGCAATATATTCTGAAAACAGCAAAAAAAAGGCAAACATTTTTTTTGAAAAATATGTAAATATGTGTACTGTATTATAAAATGTTTTATTACATATTAATACTTTTTTCTTTTTTTTCAGATTGAGATAGAACATTTTCGAAAACTAGAACCATTTTTAAAGCAATTAAAATTTTTTTTAAATGAATAAATATTTTTTTGAGTGGGTATGGTAAGTCAAAAATATCATGGTCCCTTTTTTCCACTTCTCCACAATCACATTTTCAGTTTTTCATTGTAGTCTCTCAAGGACCTTGTAATGTGATAATTGATTTTTAGTGTTTTTTAAAAAAAAAACAAAATAATTACGCGTACCGTACGCGTACGGTAAAAAAAAAAAAAATAATTAAAATCATATATAAAAAATAGATGAAAAGTAAGGTTGGCTCTTAAAAGAGCCGTTGTGTTCATGCAGGGACAGAGGAAAGAAAGAATGGGAATATTAGACGGTACGACAAGTGTGCTGATCTATTTTATTGTTCACTAGGGAAATACTGGTCTCCCTATAACAAATTAGATCATGACAAGTGGCGCACCGTATTTCAACCCTCAGAAACCGAGGGTTAATTTCCTGAGGAGAAGAAAAAGGAGATGCTCCCCCCACAGATGAAGGGCTCACCTGACCTGCAGAAGAAGGACTCGGCCCTGCAGATGATGGTCCAGGCTGAGCTGTTGTGGATGTGCTTGGATGATTTACTGAAGGGTTACCTTCAGTAAGTCGAGCATGTGTCCTTCTGTGTACATCCTTAAGGTGTCTCAACATGGTGTGATTCCCGAAGGAATACTTCCTGTCGGGATTCCCTCTTGAAAGTACACGGCCACACAGCTTACAAGTCACTAAGGGCGCATTTACCTTTTGCTGGCCCTCTGGAAAAGAAAAATACTCCCACATGAAAGAGGTCTTTTGTTTCCTCGCTCTCTGCCTCAAGGTAGTGCTGCTAGCCTCACTCTCAGAAGGGCTCTGCTGTTCTGCCATCGTATCACAAAGACAACCCAGCTCCTTCTCCTAAAGGATCACAAGCAGAAATGAGGGGAATGGGTGTGGTGTAGGAGAGTTCTAGAACTGAAAGTAGTTTCAACCAATCAAAAGTTGTGTTTCATGATCACATGACCCACCGTACGCTTACGGTGCGCTTACGGTGCGCTTACGGCAAAAGTACGCATGCGCATAAAAAAGACACGCGCACGCGGGCATGCGCAAAACAGGCACGCCCCTTCACTTCCGCGTAACGTGCGCGTGCAGCGTACGCGTTACGCGCTGTGCGCGCGTTACGTGCGTCTACGCAAATTGCGTAAATGAACGCAAACAGCATAGAAATCTAACGTAATTACAGCAAGACGTGCGCTTACCATACGCGCACGGTAAAAAAAAAAAATTAAAAAAAAAAAAAAGGAAAAAAAAAAAATATGTAATACTAATAAATTTTACCTGTTTATTTTAAAAAAATGGTAAAATAAAAACATATTGCAGAATTTTTAAAATTTAACCATAGTCTTTAAAAAAGGATAGACAATTAAAATAAAAATATGTAAAAAAAAAAGAAGAAAAAAAAAAAATAGCATTTAAAAAACCATGCAAATTCACTGAAAAAACCATGGGTTTCACTCACGTTATAGTTAGGAATTAGCATTTAAAAAACCTTGCAAATTCACTGAAAAAACCATGGGTTTCACACACGTTATAGTTAGGAATTAGCATTTAAAAAACCTTAGAAATTCAATGAAAAAACCAAAGGTTTCACACATGTTCTAGTTAGCTGGACATTTCACTCGTAAAAAACCATTGAAATTCCCCCGTTATAGTTAGTTCAGCTAACTATAACTCGCGCGCCCGCAATGCACTACTGATGACGTCACATATTACATCACTCATGACATGGTCAGTGACATCACTCATGACATCACTGATGACATCTCAAATGAATAAGTCAATCCTACTTGTGGTATAATTGAAATTCAAAGTTGGACAAAAAGTCAATCCTAGAGAAAGTACATCAATTTGTTCGTTAGTTAACAAACAATTAGAAAGGTTCAGTACCGTAAGGGTGTTCTTCATGGTGTGGCTGTTTTGCCCCTTGTCACCATTCCCATAAGGCTTTGTATATTTCCTTGCTGCTTTGCGCCCTGCTTGCCTCCTCTGGCGCCGCGACCTCGACCTCGACCTCTTGATGCCTGGGGACTTGCTGATTCCTGTCTTCCCTTGGCAATGATGTCGTACTCCCTTAAAATGCTGGATTTTACTCCCTCCGGGGTTTTACTTTTTACCACTTCAGGGAGTTCTACTTCTTGTAGCTGTGATGATGTTGTCGCATTAATCTGAACTTCATTGCTAATTACTTCAGTAACAGTAATTTCACGTGCTTGGCCAGTATTTGATGCTGTTTTCTCACGTAAATGATCGAATTTCTTGCCAAAAGTAAGAATTTGACCTAATTTGTAATCCATTTCATCACGGTAGAATTTCCGCTGTTTTTTTGTTTTAATTTCTTCTTCCGCTTTTGCCAAGCGTGTTTTCAATTTTTCCATTTCTGTCTCCAATTCGTTGGTTGTGCATTTACTTTTTAACACTTCAGACAGCTTTTCTATTTCCAATGCCAAACGTTCTGTGTCTCAACAATTTCAACATAACTGTGGAACAATCATGATTATTAGTCATCCATTCCTCAATCAAATTGGGATCAGGATCTTGGAAAGTAGGGGTGATAAAAATTCGTAACCCTCTTGGCACTCTTCCAAAATCAACATATTTTTGGAGGGCAGTTGCCTCCCACCATTTTGCCTGTTCCATTTTGGCTGCCTTCCATAGTTTATCCCACAGTTCTTTTTTATTGCGTGATTCATTAGTAGTTGCACTGCCTACATTGTACGCACCATCTTGACCATCTTTGGTGGGTATGAATAGCAGCTCCGCTGCTTCTCGTCGTATCACATCCCTGTTTGTCAACATCTTGCTTGAATGATATGGAACGTGTCATACGACCAGTTCCGTTAGATGTAATCTCCTTACATGCTTGAGAAACGTGACGCGCCCGTCACATTCTAATTCCACCAGCTAAAACTTGAAATCCGCTAACGGTCCGTCGAGGAAAAACGGGTTTGTACTAGTTACTTCCACAGGAATTGCAATCCACAGTTAGAGAAGTCAGCCAACCTCCTGTGCGTGTTCGTCGCAAATCCTTAACTTTGCTTGAAATTCACCCTTCCCTCCGTGGATACGCAGCGTTACGTTTAAGCGGGCAGAGAAATATTTAAATGCTCCAAACTTAGTTCGCGGTTAATCTCTGCCTCTTACGTGATGGCGGGCTACCGGCAGGGTCACGACCCCTCAATATCCAGAACACCAATCAATCCTTCTTCATTCAAAGATTGCGCCGAGCCCCAATTTTCTTTCAAAGCGTGCTTTATTGATTAAAGCAAGGACAAGCAATATCCCCGACGCGTTTCAGAACCTCAGTTCCTTGGTCACGGGTCGTAAGACATTTTACGTGCAGCATGTGATATAGTGCAAATCATAGTAACAATAACCAACGAAGGACTACGGTGTGGCCTTGAGGTTTGTGATTACATACGCCACCATATTGGAATGGTTAATAAAACACATTAGATATACAATAGTATACTAGTTTTGAAGCTTATTCTCATTGATAAACAGAAAATTGCCATACATATATATATTCACTGAAAAAACCATAGGTTTCACACACGTTATAGTTAGGAATTAGCATTTAAAAAACCTTGCAAATTCACTGAAAAAACCAGAGGTTTCACACACGTTATAGTTAGCTGGTTATTTTACTCGTAAAAAACCAATGAAATTCCCCCGTTATAGTTAGTTCAGCTAACTATAACTCGCGCGCCCACAATCCACTGCTGATGGCGTCACATATTACATCACTCATGACATGGTCAGTGACATCACTCATGACATCACTGATGACATCTCAAATGGTGACAAGGGGCAAAACAGCCACACCATGAAAAATCCAGAAGATCATCCCAAGCGTACTCAGCACAGCTCAGGGTAAGGAACCATGTAGGAGTTCCTAAATTCCGTAACATACACTTCAATTCTTCATGGCGTCGGTACCAATATTCATTAGTTCCACGCTGACAAGCCATCAGATTGATCAATTGAGAATCCAAATGATCATCTTGCTGTTGCACTTTGTTCATAAAATCCTTTGCAGTCACATTACGTAGATGTACTCCAGTTTTCAAAATGTGATTTACTGCATAAGATAGTGCTGACAAGTCACTTTCAAATAAAAGATGGAACAAATAAGGAATACTTTGACGAAATCTTGGATCTTCTGCATATAATCTTGTAGTCCGATACTCCGAAGCAGGAATCTGTACTGGACGTTCATCATATCGTCCTCCTTCTCCTGTAGGAAACAGCTGTGGAAAACAACAAGCTCCCAAGCTCTCTTCCCATACACTCATGGGAGTTCCTTGTGCTTTCTTCATCTGAAACAGATCAATAGCGTTTCCCATAACTTCTTTAGAATGAAGAGGATGTATGCTAAAATGTTCATACATTTCTTCTTCTTTTGACTTATCCACTTTTTCAAGTTGCCCAATTGGTATTCCTGTGTCTTCAAGTATTTCTTCTTCATCTTCATCCATATAAATGGCTTCATACCATTTATTATTTTTTTCAAATACAAATTTGCTCTTTGTACTTTTCGTACATCCACCAGCTCCTGCCAAATTTTCTTCTTCTTTGTAGGTACACCATTAACCAGAATAACTAATGGTTCAGTTTCCAAAGTATCTGCATCAATTGTTTCCATATTTTTTTTCAAATCCAATGGCAAATAGACAACTCTTCCTTTTAAACCTCTTTGTAAATCGGAAGGAGGTAATTTACGAGTTTTTGGCTCCATACTCACTATGGTCTGAAACGGATGAACACATTGTATGAGTATAGACTCATACGTATTTAAATCAGAAAGTTCTGCAGGAATTTCAACCAATTCTAAATTATTATGTACAGCTCTTGCTGGCATTTTATTTTCTTCTAACTTGTTATAACAGTATTTACAAATAAGGTGATATTCACCCAAATCAAAACAATTTTCAAGAAATACATATGTTGCAAAATCCAACCACTTAGTATTATTTTCTTTTTCACTTTTTTTATAGAGATCAACATACCTTGTTTGAATTTTATAATGGGTTCTTCGGCAACAAATACAAGTAATATTTGGCCTTTCGTTAGAGAAAGTTTTACTAACAGTGGGTTCTACATTCTCTTCCACATTTTCCTCAATAACTGTGTCATTTTCTGCACTTTCTTGTTCCGGACCAAAGTAACTAAACTGAATTTCATCAGTAACCTTCTGAACATCTGATACAGATCCACGGAATAGAGCATTATTCAACTTATTTAACTTTAGTGCTGGACTTTTAGCAAAATACAATGTTCTCACAAACTTTCTCATTTCAGTATGATGAACAGCCAGCATCCTAAAATGGTGAAAAACACTTTGACACACTTTCCTAGATAGACAAGCCAGAGAATGTCCTTGCAAACCAGTATTCTCTCTCACTCTGCATGGATCTAGTCTTTGAAGCACCTTAATCTTCTGTTTAACACTTTTTTTACTATATTCTCTTAGAAACTCACGTAATTTATCAATAGATTCTTGTCGTACAGTACAAATACTACTACAATTCCAAGTGTACACTGGGGCTTTAGGACGTCTCCCCATAACCTCATCAGCTATCACTTCTTCCTCATTTCTTGGAACCATTTTCTCCTCTTCCATTACACAACCATCCTTAACTTCATACGCTCTACCGTTGGTGTCAACTGCATGCAACAAACTATTACTTTGAAGATAAATAACTCTCTTCATTAAAAAATGGTTCAGTACTTGAACTATGCTTCCATTCTCCTAAGAACACTTTACAAAAGTTTTTTTTTTAACTTCTCTTTTCCTTTTGCTTTGTGACTTCATTGCATTGACTAATTTATCTAATGTACGCATCATGTTCAAAATTAAATTGAATAGTTTTTTTTTTTATTTCAAATGCCTTGGTAACAATACTTTCAATTAATTTCTTTTTCTTAAAAAATTTGCTTTTTTTCTTATATTTTTTCACATCCTTCAGCAAATTTAACATCACTCTTCTCTGAAACATTTTTTCGACGAATGTTTTTAAAATCTATTTTCCGTGTTAAGTCACTCTTCCTAACTTCTGAGTCTATATTAGCATTTTGTTTTTGCTGTCAACTCTGTTGTAGTTTTGTACTTGAAACACTGTTTGAATTTATCTTTCGATCATTTTTTTTTTCTGGAAGATATTTTTTTAATTCTTTATTTTGCTTACCAGAAGACTTTTTCTGTTTTCCAACACACGCTTCGCCTCCTATTTTGTTTTTTACCAGTCGTCTTCAAATATACTTGTTGTTTCTTTTCTTTTTCTTGACTTTATAGGCATCTTTATATTTTTTCACTGTTGCTCAGCAATACCTGCAAAAAACTAAAAAAAAATACCTTTATGTAATTTTAATTCATTTCATTTTTTTTTTTCAACTTTTCAAATCCTATCACATGAGCTGATCCATTCCTACGAGTCCAAGTCTTACAAAGTAGGAGAAACATGAATTAAATCTCTGACAATAATTCCTGTTTGCACACAGACTCATGGTGTGATTCTAGGCAGAAAACGATATTTGATTGGCAATTTCAAAGCACATGTACTTCTGTTGAGGAGCAAGTGATAATTACTGTGACAGCCTGACACATTTTTCTTATATTTTAGAGAACTAGAAAAGAGCATATGTCCTTACAGCTATTTGACACCATGACGATGTGTTACAGGGTGAGTGATTACACTACAGCAAAGGAAAGGAGCCTTGATGACGTTGAATGTGTTTGTGTTACACACTGCTATCTGAAACACCACACATAGCTGAGTGTACGAGAAGCTGCTGCATGTGTGCAAAGTGTGTGTTTCTGGAAACTGTGTATTGTCAGCTGCAAGACAGATCTGCATGGAGACTTCCACAACTGCATGAAGAGTGCAGACATGTGTATAAGACTACATGTGTGGTAAGGGTTAATTAGACTTTTCAACATGTAGGAACCACCTCAGCC
The DNA here is from genome assembly GCF_964204655.1 of Triturus cristatus. Lineage (NCBI taxonomy): Eukaryota > Metazoa > Chordata > Amphibia > Caudata > Salamandridae > Triturus > Triturus cristatus. The sequence continues at coordinate 1,879,053,514 of NC_140589.1, forward strand.
ATTGCAAGAATTGATGAAAAATCTACCATGCTTTTTTCAAATGTGTTTGCATTTGCCTCACATTTTTGAGATACTTATTTCTGCTGAGTGATAATCAACACATTTGAAGAAAACAAGCTGGCCCTTTCCTGAATATGCAAGTTTTACAGAACAACAGCAACACAAATTGGAACGCTGACAACAATTCCTGTGTGCACACAGAGTCAAGGTGTGATTCTAGGCAGAAAGCGATATTTCCTTTGGCAATTTGAAAGCACATTTAGTACTGTGGTAGAGCAAGTGATAATTACTGTGACAGCCTGGCACATTTTTCTTATAGTTTACAGAGACAGAATGGAGCACATGTCCTAACAGCTCCTTGAGACCATGACCATGTGTTACAGGGTGAGTGATTAGACTACAGCAAAGGAAATGAGCCTTGGTGACGTTGAATGTGTTTGCGTTACACACTGCTATCTGAAACACCACACAGTGCTGAGTATTATGCATGGGTGTGTAGGAGAAGTTGCTGCATGTGTGCAAAGAGTGTGTTTCTGGAGACTGTGTATTGTCAGCTGCAAGAGTGATCTGCATGGAGACTTCCACAACTGCATGAAGAGTGCAGACATGTGTATAAGACTACATGTGTGGTAAGGGGTAATTAGACTTTTCAACATGTAGGAACCACCTCAGCCATTGCAAGAATTGATGAAAAATCTACCATGCTATTTTCAAATGTGTTTGCATTTGCCTCACATTTTTGAGATACTGATTTCTGCTGAGTGCTAATCAACACATTTCAAGAAAACAAGCTGGCCCTTTCCTGAATATGCAAGTTTTACAGAACAACAGTGACACAAATTTGAACGCTGACAACAATTCCTGTGTGCACACAGAGTCAAGGTGTGATTCTAGGCAGAAAGCGATATTTCCTTTGGCAATTTGAAAGCACATTTAGTACTGTGGTAGAGCAAGTGATAATTACTGTGACAGCCTGACACATTTTTCTTATAGTTTATACAGACAGAAAGGAGCACATGTCCTAACAGCTCCTTGAGGCCATGACCATGTGTTACAAAAAACAAGCTGCCCCTTTCCTGCGAGTGCAAGGGTAATAGAGCAAGACCAACACAAATCAAATCTCTGATAACATTTCCTGTGTGCTCACTGTCTCATGGTGTAATTGTAGGTAGAAAACAGTATTCCTGGGTAATACCAGTACACCTTAACTTATAGTGAAGACATACTCCATAATATATAACATTTTCAAGCCACTTAAATATCTTCCTTAACATAAAATGAAAAACACAACTTTTAAAGTAGTAGGAAAATGTACCATACTATATTCAAATGTGTTTGCATTTGCCTCTCATTTGTGAGTAACTGATTTCTGCTGAATGCTAACCATCACACTTTAAGTTAACAAACTACCCCTTTTCTGCGAGTGCAAGGCTAACAGAATAAAAGCAACATAAATTAAATCTCTGACAACAAATCCTGTGTGCAAACAGACTCATGTTGTGATTCTAGGCACAAAACAATATTCCTCACTGATACCACTACACTTTAACTTACAGTGAAGACATACTCCATAATATCTTACAAGTTCAAAACAGTTAAATATCTCCTAAACCACAAAATGTAAAACTCAACTTTAAAAGAAAAATGACAATTCTAATATTTATATCAAAAATCACAACATACATCCCCTCTCAAATTCATAACTCACCTTTAAAAGTAGTTAGTTCAGAAATAAATGTGGCACTCAAACAGCAGATTATCAGAGCCAGAATCTCAGAGCTGTACACCTCTCTCCTCTCAGCAGAACCAGTAAATGGCAATGTTTCCCTCTCTTTTTTCACACATATACATGTTCATTTCAAATCACAGTCCTTCCCACATTTTTTCAAATGGAATCACACATTTCTATTGGTTGCAACTTTCAACCCCTTTTCCAAATCATCCCTTCCCCCACCATGACTTCTGCCTGCTACCATAGCAACAGGTCAAGGAACACTGGTGTGAGCAGAGAGGTCAGTAGTTCACCACACAATGTTTCAAATCCAAAGAGCAAGAGCGCTTGACTTTTCGAACCTAACAGCAAATCCAAAGTAATGTTCTGTGGGAACACATTTTTCTTCACCAATACAAAACATGCTTCTAAAAATGTACACATACAGCCTAGTTTTAACTGTAAAATGATTTGAAACAGCCAATGAGTTATTTTTATTAAAAACAAAATATGTATGCCTCCATTTTACAACTGTCGTTCATTTCATATTGCCATTCTACTGAAAGACACCTCCTGAGTACATCCAGATCTCCTTGAAATATGTTCACAGTGTGGATTGTAGGTCACAGCTATGTCTTCTGGAGTGAAAAGTATGCAGAAAAAAGAGGTATGGTGAGAGACCTTGCTTTGCCAAATGTAGACATTAAATGGATTGGTCAGAGAGGGTTAAAGTGGCACCAATTAATGCCTTTGGTGAAAACCTTTCTACATCTCCCACAGCCTAACCTTATTATTGTGCACTGTGGTGGAAATAGCCTAGGCACTTTAACTGGGGTAGGTCTGGAAATGCTTATGAAGGACACCTTTGTGCAATTGATGGCGCTTTTTCCACAAACTGCCTTTGTATATTCTAATATATGCCAAAGGCAAAAGTGGAACTGGTCCAACCAATTTTGTCCACAGATTGACAAAGCAAGAAAGCACGTCAACAAATCTATTTCTGCTTTCCTCAGAGACTATGGTATGGGTTCTATATACCACAACAACTTGCGTTACAACATGCAAGACATTTATAGAGGAGACGGTGTACATTTCAGTGATGAAGGGAACAGAGTCTTCCTCTTGAACTTTAGACTCTGCATCGGTACTTACTTGTAGGTACCGAAAAACACTAAATAAACACAAGGGCTCTTTTTAGAGCCACCTAATATCTAAACACTTAAACATGTTTTTTATTTCTATTTTTTTTCAGGTTTTTTTTTTCGGGTGCGCGTTGTTTTTTTAAAAAAGTAAAATCTTTTTTTATGCCCTTCGTGGTCCTACTGTGACCCCCTGACAATGGCTAGGGGGTCAAGAACTCCCTACCCTGCCCCCTATTCACGTTCCTCACCTTTGTTTTTCAGTGCGACAGACAAAATGGCGGCCGACACTTCCTGATTTCGACCGATTTGAATGTTTACAGACATGTAACAACCAATCAGAATTACGCTTGCGCACGTTAGGGTGCGCGCACAGGGCTTGCACAGTGCGCGCACGCTGCGCGTGTATAGATATTGATATGCTTTAAATGCTATTTTCTCAGGAAATACTAAACAGATTTACACCAGACCAGCGAAAGGCACTTCCTTGACCTTATAGCTACCTCTCTGCCAAATTTAAGTAATTCTGTTCAGCCATTCGGGCTGTAGCTGTGTCTAAAGGTCCTATGGAAAAATGCATGGGGAAAACGCGTTTTGGGACCCCCCTTTTTTCTCGGCCACCGCTTGACGAATCACCTCGAGACTTTCAGGGTAGGAGCTGAGTGGAGCGCCCCATTAGTTTTGAAAATTTCGCGAGGATTCATCAACTGGCGCCAAAGTTATTCAAAATAGAATTTTGAGATTTCCTATGGAAACACGATCCTAACTATATATATATATATATATATATATATATATATATATATATATATATATATATAGATATATATATATATATATATATATATATATATATATATATACATATATTTTCCATAGGAAATTCGCAACATTCTATTCCCAATAACTTTGGCACTGATTGACGAATCTTCGTGAAATTTTCAAAACTTTTGTCCAGCTCCGGTCCGCTCCTATCCTGAAAGTCTCAGGGTGATTCGTCAAGCGAGGGCCGAGAAAAAAGGGGGTCCCAAAACGTGTTTTCCCCACGCAATTTTCCATAGGAACTACAGCCCGAACTGCTGAACGGAATTACACCAAATTTGGCAAAAAGGTAGCCCTTGGTTCAGAGTCGTGCCTTTTGGTTAAATGGTGTAAATCCGTTCAAAAGTTCCTGAGAAAATCACATATATATCTGGGCGGAGCCTAACCACACATCTCATCGTGAGATCCGATTGGCTGTCAGCACTTCATCCAAGAAGTGTTGGCAGCCATTTTGGGACCAATATATATGATAGCACCTCATTAAAAAGCATTGCAGTTAATAGAACATTTTAAGACTTTAGTTACATTATTAATCATTTGTTGATGGTATCATGCTCATTTAAGGAATTGTGGTGGGTTCTAAGGTGATTTTACCATGTCAAAAAGCCTTCTGCTGGGATATCATGAATCATGTTTGAGAGAAAACTATCTTGTCATGCTTTTCCCACAGAGGTTTGGAAGGTGATCTATAAGCTAACCTGAGAGCATATTTTCTGTAAATTCACATTATCTTTCTCAGTCATGTGAGATTGAAGTCTGACAATCTTAGTAAAACATGTACATCCAACAAGGGCAGAGACTGTCAGTTGATTCCTTTGTGTTCTACTGCAGCTTCCCAGAGTGTTCTAAAGAACAACTAGAGCGCTAACAGTCTTACTTATGACAAAAGTATGGCACACCTGAAGCCATCTTGATTGGAATAACGTGGTAACACTTAAAACATTTAATTTGCAAAGGAACAAAATAAGGGGGTTCATTTTGCCATAGAAGATATGATTAGTGCTGCAGAAAGAAAAATTAGGGCACATTTTGACTTCTCAAATCCTCTTCTATTTCATTAAAAAATTCTGACATGCAGACTGAAACATGCACTTTGAATACCAGCAGCAGACTTCCCTGGTGAGCAGTAGCTTTACTAAAGTGATCTAATGAGAAATTAGAGTGCTAACATTCAGAATCTACGGCAAATGTGTGACACATCTGAATGCCTTCTTGATGGAAACAAAGTAAAAAACTGAAAGTATTTCCTACTAAGGAGACTTCAGTAAATGAGGAAATTAGGAAACTTCAGAACAAATAAGTCTCCCAAGATGGCCACCAGAGACAAAAGAGCCCAAATTTAGCACAAATATCACGCAGATGTAGCCCAAGTATAGCCCAATGACAGAATGTCCCAGGGTGTTCTTAAGAACAACTAGAGCGCTTACTGTCTTACTTATGACAAAAGTATGGCACACCTGAAGCCATCTTGATTGGAATAAACTGGCAACACTTAAAGCATTTAATTTAAAAAGGAACACAATGAGGGGGTTCATTTTGCCATGGAAATTATGATTAGTGCTGAAGAAAGAACAATTAGGGCAGATTTTGTGTTACAACTCAAATCCTCTTCTATTTCATTAAAACATTCTGACATGCAGACTGAAACATGCACTTTTAATACCAGCAGCAGACTTCCTTGGTGAGCAATAGCTTTACTACAGCGATCTAATTAGCAACTAGAGTGCTAACATTCAGAATTTATGGGAAATGTGTGACATATCTGAATACCTTCTTGATGGAATCAAAGTAAAAAACTGAAAGCATTTCCTACTGCGGAGACTGCAGTAAATGAGGAAATTAGGAAACTTCATTACAAATAAATCTCCCAAGATGGCCACAAGAGACAAAAGAGCCCAAATGTAGCCCAAATATCACCCAGATGTAGCCCAAGTATAGCCCAATAACAGAATGTCCCAGAGTGTTCTAACGAACAATTAGAGCGCTAACAGTCTTACTTATGACAAAAGTATGGCATACCTGAAGCCATCTTGATTGGAATAAAGTGGTAACACTTAAAACATTTATTTTACAAAGGAAAAAAATGAGGGGGTTCATTTTGCCGTAGAAATTATGATTAGTGCTGCAGAAAGAAAAATTAGGGCACATTTTGTAGCCCAATGACAGAAGTGTGGAAAACACTTTTTTTTTTGTTTTTGCAGTTTTATATAGTGCAGACTTGTCAGGTATTCAAGTTCTTTACAAGCATTGGTTACATCACACAAGATCAAATTCATTTTGCTTGTAGACATGGGGAGATTAAGTGATTTGACCAGAATCACAGAATGTCGAGCTGAAGCAGACACTCCAACCTGGTTCCCCAGTTGCAAAGTCTGCAGCTCTGGAAGTAACACCACATCCTCTCCCCTAAGTGCAACATTTAACCAAGTGGTCAACTGGATAAATGAACATAAAGATAACAAATAATTTAAAAGTGCTTTGTCGCTATTTGAAAACTTAGAAAATATGTCCTAATTTTAGGTTTTTTAGAGCACTAACCATAATTTTGATGCAAATAAGACCCTCTCATATATGTAATTTCTAAAGTAAATGCTCTTGGTATTACAGTTTTGATTACATAAAAATGACGTCAGGCGTTCCACACTTTTGTAATAAATATAGAATGTTAGCAATCTAGTTGTTCATTAGGATACTGTTGAGAGGCAGAGGCCAGGGGCACGGACTCTGAAAATTGAAGGCAGGTAGGAGGGTGCAGAGGCAACAATTTGACCACACTGGGCAGGCAGGAAGAGCAGTGGCAGCACAACAGACTATGGAGGCAAGTGGAAAGGGGGGCAGGGGCAACAAACCAACAATACAGGACTGGCAAGAGAGGCTGTGGCAATATAATAGACCATTGTGGGCAGAAGGAAGAGGCAGTGGTAGTACAACCATACATGCCAACAGACCTATTTCAGCCAGGAAACGTCCAATGTTTTTAAGCTCAAATGACCTTTATTTGATCTGTCTCCTCTCTACAATCTCCTCTTTTGCAATGTAACTCAAAGGGGAAAATCAATACCCCAGTTTTTTTTCAAAATCTCCCTCTTACCAAGTTCAAAATGTTCGCAAGTATGGTACATTGGATCATGGTAGGCAGGAGGAATTGGGGTAGGGACATGGACTCGGAAAACAGAGGACAGGAGGGACATGGAGAGGTGCACCAAACTGACCCTACAGGGCAGGCATCAGGGTTAGCAGCAGCACAATACACCACACAGGGCATGCGGGATGTAAGTGCAGCACAACAATCCATAGAAAGCAAAAGGGAGGGAACAGGACCATGCACATGGACAACAGAGAACAGAGGGGAAAGAGGCAATGGTTGCTAGCCGACCATAATGGACAGACAGGAGAGAATGCTGCAGCATAACAGACCATAAAGGGCAGGAGGGACGGATCAGGGGCATTACAATGGACCAGACAAGCCAGGAGGGATGGAAAAGGGGTCTGCACATGGAAACAGAGGGCTGGGGGCAAGGGGGCAGCGCAGGAGCAGCAAGATGACCATGGAGGTCAGGCAGGATAGACACTAGAAGCAAGACACACCATGGAGAGCAACAGTGAGACTATGACGGCATACACACAGACCATGGAGGGAAGGTGGGAGTGGGCATGGGGCAGCTAGCTGACCACTCAGGGAATGTGGGAGGGGCTGTGGCAGCACAGAAGACCATGCATGGCAAGCGGGAGGATTAGTGGCAGCACAATGGCTATGATGGGCAAGAAGGAGGGTGCAGGGGCATGCACAAAGGACCATGGAGGATGGAAGGGAGGGTCAGGACCAGGGCACAGACAAGAGAGTTCAGGGGAAGGGGCCTCACAACAGGCCATGCGGGGCAGGCAGTAGGAGTAGTTGCAGCACAACAGACCAGGGAGGGCAAAAGGGAGTGGCAGTAAAATGGACCATGGAGGACAGGAGGAAGGGGATAGGGGCATGGAACGTGGAGAGGCAGTGTGGAGGTGGTAGGGACAGGTTACAGTCATCTGACAATGCTAGGCAGGTGGGAGGGGAGTGGCTCAACAGAACACTCAGAGTAGATGGAGCAGGGGCATGCCCAAAGACATCGGAGGGCAGGGGGGGAGGAGAACAGGGGCAGCAAGCTAAGCACAGAGGCTAAGCAGGAGGTCAATGATGGGGCATAGAATTGGGCAATGGAGGGCAGGAGGAGTGGACTGGTACATCATGCTAAATGGAGGGTAGTGGCAGCACATCAGACCATGCATGGCAGGAGGGAGGAAGCTAGTCCATGGATTCAGAAAACAGAGGATAGGGAGGAGGTGGATGGGGCAGCAAGCTAACTGTTCAGAGAAGGCTGGAAGGCCAGTGTCAGAACAACGGCCACACAGGGCTGTAATAAGGGAGCAGGGACATGGACTTGGACAATGGATGGCTAGGAGGAGGGAAGGCAGGAGCAGCAAGCTTGGGTGGGGGCAGCACAATGCCAGGCCGTGTTTCCAACCCCCCACCATCCACTGTGATATGCATCTTACTTAACGTTAAAAAAAACCTAGAAATTTGCTGAACAAACAAAGATTACAAGGACGGTATAGTTAGACTCAGATTTCACTCATACACAACCAGTGAAATTCAGCAGGTCTAGTTACCTAAGCTAACTATAACTTATGCCCCCACAATGTACTGCTAATGACCTCAGACATTACATCATCCATGACATGGTCAGTTACATCACTGATGACATCACTCATGACATCAAATGAGCTGTGAATGGAATGGAACTATAAGCACCAGAACTTTATTTAGGGTTAGTGTGTGTATATTAACACCCATTTGTTTCTTTTCTTTCGTGTAAGAACCATTAAAACACGCAACGTGCCCAGATTAATATGGCCGATAGCCTTTCACTTTAAAGTAATGTGTAGTCCATTGTTTATGTTTGCAATTCTAAGTATGTTTATTATGAATAAGTCACGTTGACGAACATACAGGTATGGCGGTTACGGGGCAAGATATGCTGAAATGACATTGTGTGCATATTAACACTTGTTTTCTTTTCTTTATTGTATCAATTCCTGAATTTTTACATCGTGACCAGGCCAATATGGCCGCCAGCTTTTTGGATTAAAGTAATGCACTGCTGATGACATCACATATTACATCACTCATGACATGGTCAGGGACATCACTGATGACATCACTGATGACATCTCAAATGACATCACTGATGACATCATCTACATGATCATCTGATGCACCTCCTCACACCCTAAAATACAGACTACCATTCTCGAAACCATAGACACACCAATACTAGTACAGTTACAATATTCTGTGTACTATGCATGCAGACCTCTAATCAGCTACTTAGCTTTGATACAGTCTTTTAAATACTCAGTTAGTACCTATGCAGTCTAGAATCCTTCTGTCTGTCCCATGCCCTTTTCCATTCAAACATCCAGCACTATCTACGTATCCTATCACTCTGCCAATACCTAAGCACTAATAAATTTAGCATGCACTCTCTTTGAAGCACTGAAATTACTCCAGTTATTAGTCATATACTTAAGAAATGACCTAGCCACTATCATAAGTGCAGGTACTATAATTTGTACACTATGCATGCAGACCTCTAACCAGCTACATACTATTGATACGCTCTTTTAAATACCCAGTTAGTACCTATGCAGTCTAGGAATCCATCTGTCTGTCCCATGCACTTCTCCAGTCACCCATCCAGCACTATCTACGTATCCTATCACTCCACCAATATCTAAGCACTTATAAATTCAGCACGCACTTTCTTTGCAACACTGAAATTACTCCTGTTATTAGTAGTATACTTAAGGAATGTCGTAGTCAAAACCACAAGTACAGGTACAATATTTTGTACACTATGCATGCACACATCTAACCAGCTACAAACTATTGATACACTCTTCTAAATACCAAGTTAGTACCTATGCAGTGTAGGAATCCTCCTGTCTGTCCCATGCATTTCTCCAATCACCCATCCAGCACTATCTACTTATCCTATTACTCCACCAATAACTAAGCACTTATAAATTCACTATACACTCTGCTTGTAATACTGTAGTTATTCTAGTTACTAGTCATGAACTTATGGAATGGCCTAGCTACTAACACAAGTATATCTGTAATATTTTGTGCACTATCCAAACAGACCTCTACCTAGCTACATACTATTGATACAATCTTCTAAATACCCAGTTAGTACTCATGCAGTATATTAATTGTCCAGTCTGTCCCATGCACTTCTTTAATCACTTATCTACCACTATCTACTTATCCTATCACTCCACAAATACGTAAGCACTTATAAATTAAGTGTTCACTCTGTTTGCAGCACTGTCATCATTCCAGTTACTAGTGGTATTATTATAGAATGACCTAGGCACCAACACAAGTACACATAAAATATTCTGTGCATAATCCCTACAAAACTCTAAGCAGATACATACTATTGGTCCACTCCTTTAAATACTGAAGTAGTACCCATGCAGTGTAGGATACCTCCTGTCAGTCTCATGCAAGTCCTCAATCACCCATCCAGCACTATGTTCTTATTGTATCAGTCTGCCAATACCTAAGCACTTATGGAGCAGATTTACAAGCACCCTGCGCCACCAGTACATCACTTTTTGTAACATAGTGATGGCGCCAGGCACTTCTTCATATTTATAAGGAGAGGAAAAGCCACCCTGCGTGGTTATTCCTCTCCTTGTAAATACGACCCCTTCATACACAGAACTTTGCATTGAAGCGGCGTCCCATAGGTGTTGCTGTGGGTGTTGCCATGCAACACCCATAGAACAAGACACATCTCCAGATTTATGAGAAATCGTAAATCTGGAGATGTGTGTGAATGCTGCGCCATCCTAGAGTTGGTGTAGCAGGGCGCAACGAGGAGAATTGTTTTCATTTCTCCTCATGTTTACTCTTTCAATGCATGCTGCATTCTACAGCATACATTGAAATAGGAAAATGCTTTTACTGATTGTTTTCGTGCAGGAAGGTGTCCCTTCCTGCACAAAAACAATCTCTACAATACACAGAGATCCTTGCACCATGGTGCAAGGGTGCCTGTGTCACCGCATGGCTGCAGTTTGTGCAGCAGTGCAGAGGGAAGCACAGAGTTGCAACATATTCATGTACATACGTCACATCCCTGTGCTTTGTAAGTGCCACAGTGCAGTGCAGCTAAAGAGCTTGCAGTGTCACGCTGCAGCACTTCCTCATAAATCTTCACCTATAAATTCACCATACACTACTAATGCATTCTTTCAGTCAATCATGCTGTATACATATATACAACCAAACTTTCACACATTACCTTGCAATTATAGTTCTTTCTTTAACCAGATAAGGTAGTTCTGATAAGAACTTTTTTTTCCTTCTTTTTTCTTTTGTATTTTTTTTTTAACAATTTTGTATTTTTTTTGGTGTTTTTAAAAAATGAACAAAAAAAGAATGAATAAAACAGGAAACATTTGGAATTACTTATCATTCAAAAAACAAAAAACAAAAAACAAAAAAAAAGAACAACGATGGTTGCGTTGCGCAGCACAAACTGCATCCACCGACTGCTCACCGAAGCATATACGTTTCTTACACTTCACGCAGTGTTGCTCGAGAAAGGCGAATTCTGGCCTAATGTCCATTGCAAGTGTTCCTGAGGACGCTCCAAATGTACTTGCCACAGCAGGTGAGGGGTTCAAAGCAGCTCACCTCATTTCCTCCCGAGCAAGATTGAGAGGATGTGTGGTCCGGAGATGCTTGTACATAGAAGCAGTGCCACAAGAGTATTTATTTTCACTGCCTCTTTACAGGACTCGGTCACAAATTTTGCACATCACCTTTCTCGCATTTACTTTCTTCTCTCCAGGTGGAAAAGTGAAGAATTTCCACACAACAGATTCCGGCCTCTCTGGACATGGTGCCTCCTGCAAGAATTCTTCAGAATATACTTCCTCCTGCTGCTTCTGCTGTCCAGATGCCATTTTGTTCTTGTAGGAAAAGAGATGTCTCTCTAAAGATGCTCTAACAAGAATGAATAAAATGGGTGGGGTTCTTCAATAATTACAGTGGGAAATGTTATGAACCAATGAAATCTTTTTTTTTTAGGTCACATGGCATCCGTGCACTCTGCGCTCATGAAGTACCCACCCAACACAATTTCACAAAAATATATTTAAAAATAATTTAAGTTTATTAATAGTACAAATATATTATTTTTATGAATATCTTAGATAGTCTCTTGCCCTAATATGTATATTAAACACACATACATATCATTTTAGAACATACATTTCTTTTGCGGGAGTCGCGCACCCAGCGCTCCCCAGCACGTATATGACATCACGCCGGACTCGCCATCGCGCAAGCGTCGCGTACTGAAATGCGCATGTGTCGTGAATGCGCGGGAGCAGTAGTCGTGGACTGGTCGCATACCAATCGCGCACATCGCGTAATATTAAATTTAGATGATGTAACTGAAAAACATGCAGCCGTTGCACACCGTATGCGGATCCTTTACGACGTTTCTAAAATGGCGGCTAGAATCCGAGCACCCACCATAATGAGTACGCTTTGGGTTTGATGGAGCAGGTAATATAACATTTTTGTATATCCCCCATTCCTGCATGTTCATGCTAATTAGAACAATCTTTTAATTATAATAATATTAACTTGTGTGGAGTGGTAAATAATCAACCTTACTAATGTAAGAATTACACGTGGGATTCGCATTCTGCATGGCTAATATAATTTGTAAACTAATATACGTACGCATACTAATGCTAGAAAATTAGAATATTGCATGATATACGTTGCTTTTGCTACGTAATTGTAAGTCGCACCAGATGATATCACTGGGTGAATATAAACGCTTTGAATGTCGCAATTATGCTAGATAATTACATACACCTAGGGGAATTAGTGAGGGATTAACATTTTATTAGCTATTTCCATGTTTTAATTATGATTTTTGTTTGTTTCGCTTAAGTTAACCATTTGGGCCTAAACAAAGATGGCTGACCGAGACACCCAACGTGACTGCTACCATTTCACGAGGTTTCTGGTGAAGTGCGTCTGCGCCACCGCAAGCAACAGTGGCCTCATCCTGACCCATGCATGATGTACCCATCAAGGTCACACCAGGAGAATCGCCAAGTTCACGAAACAAAGAACTGTCTTTAAAACCGGAACCAGCAAGTGTGATGACCTAACTCAAGTGCCTGTGTGAGAACTTTACCGAATGACCCCAAACCAGCCAATCAAGGCTGCCTAAAACTGATTTTTGTTACATTTTGACGTTAATTTCATTATTAAAAGATGGTAGAATAGTGAGTGGGGAGCGAGAGTGGATCTTTTCCTGATTCCTGACGTTATGCTGACGGAGAGGACGGTGACACTGCTGGACAGCTGTTCCCTAAATCTTTGACAGACTGAATCGTTGCCTGACATTGATGAATTAAAGATAAACTAGACTTGATTGACTTAGAGGACGACTAATAGCCAGATTAGGTAAATATGAAGGTCTGTGTTTGAACTAATGAATTATTAACTTTGCAATTAATTAGATAAAGTATTGATCTACAAACAAATGTGTTCGGCTGTTTATTGAAGAGATTAGATTGAGATGGAATATAGAGGTTGAAGAATATAATCACTAATTATCACTACAACTAATTTGATCCATCGTTTAACTGGAAGGAATATCTCGAGATTCTAGGTCTAATAAAGGTATTCAATGTAAATTCATGTAAATTAGGTTCCTTAGGTGAATAGGTATTCCTTTCATGTCAGAGATTGGAAACTTATCCCTCCCCTAAGAGCAGATCAGGTTAGAATGAGCGTTGGTGTTATGGGTCCCACCAATGGAGGTATTGAGTGAAAATGTTAGAGTGATGTTTTGTCTGTAACGAAGGGAAGATTTGACATTTCCACGCTGCATCAGTTTTTCGGGTAGCAGGATGATGGTTTTATTGTTTTGGTTTGGTGATTATTGCTTGTAAATTGCTTATTGATTATTGGTTATTGATTGATATTGGTTTTTATATTAACACTCTATGTTGAGTCGTGTCAAGTTCTATGTTGTTTGCACGGCTTCTGGGATGTAGGAAGTCGGACGTTTTGTAACGGTTCCGTAGTAGAGTAGAGGTAAGCGCTGCTCTCGGGACAGACAGATTTGTTGTTGCCCTGTAGGTACACGGGGAAAACGTGTGACGATTGAAATTGCACGATGCATTGTCTGGGTTCGATTCGGTAGCATCGTCGTGTGTTGCCATTAGAGACATTTTCTGTAAGAGAGAAATGTGTATGATAGCGAAGGTTACCTGTGAAATTTTGGTCTTAGGTACCAGGAGCCCAAATGGTGCTCTGATAACGCTTATCACTGGAAAAGGTAATAGGTGTTCTCTAAGCTTGTTAGAAGGATAAAGAAGAGGGAAGTGCTACTTTATTAACGTATGTCATAATTCTGTAGTAGGACAGACTGTGACCACTGCGCCTTTCAGTAGGCCGGGTCACCCCCTTGCTCCAGCCGCTACATGACGATCCGCTGAGGACTCCCGCCCACCTGCTCCTGCCGCCGCTGCCCTCCCTGCACCCGAGCGACCCAGCCACAGCTGAGCCGCCCGGCCGCCAGTTTTCCCGCCGCTGACCCCCTGCGGCCCCGCCCACCTCCAGCCCATTGGCCGCCCCGCTCCCGCCTACCCAGCTGACCCGCCCTCCCGTCCCCCTACTTATGACGCCCCCAGAGCGACCACGCAGCGGACGCGCGCAGCGGGAGCGCCGACTGAGCACCGAAGGTGCGCCACAGGTAAGCCCGTCTGCGCCCATCCGCGCCTGGACCGTGCCCAGCACCAGGACCCCTGGCCCCCGCAGACCCCAGCCCACCCGCCGGACCTATGACGCCACCAAACTCTACGCACTCAACGCCGGTCGAATCCCGGGATGCTATCGAGCCACCCCGAGACGCACCCACGGACCCTTCTGCTGCCACTCCTGCAAGTTCACCTGCACCCGATCTGCACTACACCAGCACCGACCAAGCCGAGCACCAGCAGCAACCACCTCCAGTGCATCCTGCTCAACACCCGCTCCATCCACAGACACGCCGTCGAGCTCTGGAACCTGCTCGACACCACAGCCCCAGACGTCGCCTTCCTCACAGAAACCTGGATGAACGCCTCCTCAGCGCCCGACATCGCCATCGCCATCCCGGACGGCTACAAGATCATCCGGAGGGACCGTGTCAACCAGACAGGAGGAGGCATCGCCATCATCCACAGGAACACCATCCTCATCACGACCAACACCGACGACACCCTCGCACCCGCCGAACACCTGCACTTTCAGATCCACATCAACCCCAAGACCACCCTCAGAGGCACCCTCATCTACAGATCCCCGGGCCCACGCACATCGCCGACTTCATCAGCCCGCAGGCCCTCCTCTCCGCGGACTACATCCTCCTCCTCAGGGACCTCAACTTCCACCTGGAGAACAACAACGACCGCAACACCACCACCCTGGTGGACAACCTCGCCAACCTCGGTCTCAAGCAGCTGGTCACCACCCCCACCCACTACGCCAGACACACACTCGACCCCGTCTTCTCATCCAGCAAGGACATCGCCGTCAGCCACGCCACCGGACTCCACTGGACGGACCACAGCTGCGTCCACTTCAGCTTCAGTAGGACCACGATCCACCACCACCAGCAACAGGTTGCACGCAGAAACTGGAACAAGATCACAGCGGACCAGCTCGCGACCTCCCTGAGCATGAACCCTCCCACCAGCACAACGAACCCAAGCCAGGCGGCCACCAACCTCGCGAAGTGGATCAGCAACTGCGCAGACGACCTCGCCCCTCTGAAGACCCGGCCCAGCAGACCCGGCAGCAAGAAAGCCCCATGGTTCACCGACAAACTCAAGAGCTCCAAGAAGAACTGCCGAGCACTCGAGAAAACCTGGCGCAGAGACCAAACACCAAACAACATGACTGCCCTCAAGCTCGCCACCCGAAAACACCACCAACTGATCCACGCCACCAAGAAAACTGCATTCAAGGACCGACTGGACAACAATGCACACAACAGCAAGGAACTCTTCAACATCGTTAAAGAGCTCTCCAACCCCAACGCCGGAAACAACGACATCACCCCTTCGCAAGACCTCTGCAACTCCCTCGCCTCCTACTTCCACAACAAGATCGTGGACATACACACCAGCTTCAGCACTCAACCGACGCACGCCATGACTGAACCACCGCCCCCCACCACCACCCTCCGCGCCTGGACCCCGATCAGCACCGAAGACACCATCCGCTCGATAAACTCCATCCACTCCAGATCTCCGACCGAACCCTGCCCTCACCACGTCTTCAACAAGGCCGACGCTGTCATCACACCCCACCTGCGGGACATCATCAACACCTCCTTCGACACCGCTACCTTCCCGGAGAGCTGGAAGCACGCCGAACTCAGCGCTCTACTAAAGAAGCCTCAGCCGACCCCACCGACCTCAAGAACTACCGCCCCGTCTCGCTGCTCCCGTTTCCTGCAAAAGTCATCGAGAAGACCGTCAACAAGCAGCTGGCCGCCTTCCTCGAGATGAACGGATCCCTCGACCTCTCGCAGTCTGGATTTCAGGCCAACCACAGCACCGAGACCGCCCTGATCGCAGCCACCGATGACATCCGAGCCCTGCTGGACAACGGAGAAACAGCAGCCCTCATCCTCCTAGACCTCTCTGCGGCCTTCGACACTGTCTGCCACCGTACCCTAGTGCGGCGCCTCAGCAACGTCGGAATCCAGGAGAAGGCACTGGAATGGATCATCTCGTTCCTCACCGGAAGGACACAGAGAGTCCGCCTCCCCCCGTTCAGATCAGAAGCCACCAAAGTCATCTGCGGCATTCCTCAAGGCTCCTCACTCAGCCCAACCCTCTTCAACGTCTACATGAGCCCCCTCGCAGCCATCGCACGCCTACACAACCTCAACATCATCTCCTATGCTGATGACACCCAGCTGATCCTCTCCCTCACCAACGACCCCGCCACCGCCAGAGCCAACCTACACGAAGGGATGACAGACGTAGCCAAGTGGATGACGAACAGCCGCCTGAAACTGAACTCGGACAAGACGGAAGTCCTCATCCTGGGATCTTCACCCTCCGCCTGGGGCGACTCCTGGTGGCCCCCCGCCCTGGGCAGCGCACCCAAACCAACACGCCACGCACGCAACCTGGGCTTCATCCTGGACTCCTCCCTCTCCATGACCAGACAAGTCAACGCCGCCTCCTCGTCATGCTTCAACATCCTGCGCATGCTATGTAAGATCTTCCGGTGGATCCCCACCGAGACCAGGAAGACGGTCACCCAGGCCCTCGTCACCAGCCGTCTGGACTACGGCAACTCCCTCTACGCCGGAACCACCGCCAAACTCCAGAAGAGACTCCAGCAGATTCAGAACGCCTCAGCACGACTCATCCTGGACATCCCCCGTCGCAGCCATATCTCCGGACACCTGAGAGATCTGCACTGGCTCCCGGTCAACAAGAGAATCACCTTCCGTCTCCTCACCCACGCACACAAAGCCCTACACAACCAAGGCCCAGGATACCTCAACAGCCGCCTCAACTTCTACGCTCCCAAATGCCAGCTTCGATCGACCAGCCAGGCCCTCGCCGCCGTCCCCCGCATCCGAACAGCCACCACAGGAGGAAGGTCCTTCTCCTACCTGGCCGCCAAGATCTGGAACTCCCTCCTGACCCACCTCCGCCTGACCCAGGACCACCTTGCCTTCAGGAAGCAGCTCAAGACCTGGCTGTTCGAGCAGCAGCGGACCCCCCCTCCCCCAGCGCCTTGAGACCCTCCGGGTGAGTAGTGCGCTATATAAATGCCTTGATTGATTGATTGATTGATTGATTGACTGTTCGCTGTTCTCGAGAAAGACAGGATTCTGTGTGAATGTACTACATTTTCCGTGTGAAAGAGCGTGAATGAAAAGGCAGTCGGGCTAATTGCGAAACTCTGGTCTTATTTCTCAGGAGCATTGGGTCTCCAACCAAGTGTCTTCATTCTGGAGAAACAGTTAGCTAATGCTTGCTAGAAGGGTAAGATAGAGGGATGTGCTACTTTATCAACGGAAGTAACGATTCCGTAGTAGGGCAGAGGTAAGCGCTGCTCTCGGGAAAGACGGAATTCTTGTGAGAAAGTTCTTTTGCTATTCCTTGTTTAGCGAATTGGACAATGGTGGTGTTTTTGTGTTGTTACTAACAGATTTGTAAAAAATTTGAAATAAAACTTACAGAGCGATTTTTGTAAAGGAGGGGTCAGTAGAAGCAGGAGCAGGAGCAGCGGCTGCTGACATCAGAAAGACAGCGCCGGGATTGGACAGTCAGCTAGAAACGTAGACGCTCCTGATTGGTACGTTAGTGAGAGTCGCGCTGGGATTGGAGAATCACAGGGTGACGTAGAAGCTCCTGATTAGTGCGTTAGTGTGAGTCGTGCTGGGATTGGAGAATTTTAAAAGTGACATAGACGCTCCGGATTGGTGCGTTAATGTGAGTCGCGCTAAGATTGGTCAGAATAAGCGTTGCAGTCAAGAAGAGAGACTAGTAATACACGAAAAGACAGAGAAAATGTATTACGATCCACCAGAAAAGGAAAAACAGTCCTGGTTTGGGAGAATTAAGAAGTGGTTTAAAAAGGACAAACCGATTGGGACAAGGGAAGGACAATTACTTCCTCCACCGAAAACCCCTGCATCCTTTATGGTTGTGAAATATGGGTATCACACTTGTATTTGGTTAGACAATTGGATAAAGTATACTAGGAATGATGGAGTTTTGGCTTTTCCAGAGCATGGTTCTTTTAATTTGGCTGTTCTGAGAAATCTAAGATAGAAAATGATGAATTTAGAACTGAGACCTAAACCAACACAATCTGAAGCATTGACCGAATGGGAGGAGGAGATGCATGACCGAGAGAGACAGAGGAGTGGCGGAAGATATAGGAGAATCGTGATGATCGAATGAGAAGGTGGCGGAATGCGTGTATGGCTGAAGGTTTGTTTCCTGTAAGACCTGCAGAAGAAAATGGAGGAAGAAAATGCACAGAAAAGAGACACAATGTGGAATCGAGAGGTTATGGAGTGAATGAATCAGAGGATGATGTTCTTGATGACATGTTTTATAAAAATCCACCTTTGTATCGACCAGAGCCAGAAATCTTAACACCAAGTGCCCCAAGGAAACAAACTTTGCGAATCATTAGGACAGAACCAGTGTCTCGAGATTTAGAGGGAAAAAATTCCATTAGAGAGGCAGAGAGGACGTCAGAGGATAAAATAAATGGTGAAAATTCAACAGAATTAGCAAAAACAACTTTAGAATTAACTGAGAAAATAAGAGAATTGACTAAAAATCTGGAAGCTGTAACAGTTCCAGTGACGATAGGTCCAGTGATGCCTATTTTTGAGAAACAGAAAGATAGCGAACATTGTTTAGCGGTTCCTTATAAAAGCAATAAACAGGCTGAGCCAACATGAAAACCCATGGAGACAGACAATGAGTTTGATCGAACCAAATGTTTCGAGTAACCCATTTATAGGCCCAAACTTGACAGGAAGACATACAATGACAGTGGAGTCAATATTAGAGACACAAAAGGATTCAGAATGAGGTAATGTAGAAAAACCAGTAGGTCCATCTACGGAAGAATTAAGTGAATGGTTGAGAAGCTTACAGGAAAAAGACAAAGAATCCCAATCAATAGATGTGGCTAAATTACGAATGGTACTTGAGGAGTTAATAGTAGGAACGATCCCCACAGAGAAGTTAAAAACTTACCAGGATGAGGAATTACTATTTTTATGCAAAAGTGTGACATTGAGAGCGAAAAATCTGCATGAACGATTAGAAGAAGTTGCAAATGAAATGGGTATAGATATTGAGAAGGTAAAGGCTTTGCAAAAACCATATCGAATAGATTTCACTGAAAAAGATATTGAAAATTTGAACACCACAGGACGGATAGGTCAAATTAAGGAAATAATTATTTTATTGAGAAAATGGGGAGATGTGGATAAATGGAGAAGCAGATGGTATCGAAAACGAGATGATGCCTCAGATAAAACATTTTCAGCATTCCCGGTAAGAGAAAAGGAAAAGATAGTAACAGAATGTCCTATGAGAGAAATTCCGGGAGGAGGATGTGTGCATGTTCCATGCACAAGACAGGATATATTGTCTTTTACAAATAATTTCCCTCGACTACGCGAAAAGCCTGTCGAGTGGTATAGGCAGGTAGACAGATTTGTGAAATTGTCTAAAGTATTATGGATTGACCACGAATAGTCTGTTTGACATAATAGTACCAGCAGATTTATGGACAGAATGCAAGCTTATGATCAATTGGCCAACTCAAGAATACCCTAGGGATCCAAAAACAGGGGCTCTAGACCCCGAGGTAATGAAGAAATACGAACAGGTTATTGTCTTTTTGAAAAACAAGGTTCCACCTAAAGAGACAGATTGGGTGAAAATTGACAGAACACATCAGGAAAGTAAAGAGTCAGTGCATGCCCATTATGAAAGGCTAATTTTGGCTTTTAAACAGTTTAGTGGAGATGAGAATCTGAGTGAAAAAGATTTGAGTCATTTTGAATACAGATTTGTATATGGTCTACGTCCAGAAATTAGTGAAATGATAAAACAACATACAGTAGATTGGCAAAATAAGAAAATAGATGAGGTATTGAGACATGTCAAATCTTTTATTGATTGAAGCAAAACAGCGAAAATTAAAAGAAAAGGCAATGTGGGCACAGGTCAAGGTAGCAGAAAGGCAGGAAGCCCAGTTAGTGGAACAAGCAAGTACAGGACCAAGACAAAAGTTCATTCCTGGGAAAGGTAAAATAAATTTTAATATAGTGGAAGCTAAAAAGAAATTCCCATGTCATCATTGTGGTAGAATAGGGCATTGGAAATCCGAGTGTAAATTTCCCCCAAGTACTAACAATGAAAATGCGTAATTGAATCCACAGGTGCAGAATGAGGTGAGTGGACAACTGCAGCGACAGCAGCAGGTTGTAACACAACAGAATCAGGTGCCAAAACCATCTTTACCACAGAGCAAAAACTCTCAGAAATTTAGTCACAAAACTGGATTCTACAATGAAGAACAGCTAAACAAGCTGCCGCTCGCTAGCGCTGTCTCGCAATATTGGCTACAACGCGAGGAGAGTGATTCAGAAGAGGGTTATTGACAGTGCCAAAGGGAGGAAGAAGAGTGCGTACTTGGCGCAACTCTAGAAGCAGACCAGTCAGGTCCATTTGTAGATGGAAAGGTTAATAATGAAAATATTACTTTCTTAGTCGATACTTGTGCTACTCGATCAACTGTTAGATCAGCTGATGTTAAAAATCTTCCTCTCTCGGATGAAACGATCCAAGTAGTTGGTGTATCCAACAGGCAGATTAAGGTGCCAATTACGATCCTGTAAAACCCGGGTACGAACCGTCGGACGGAGCCTATTCTCCGTCCGACGCGTACCAGGTCGTACAAAAATACAAACATGGAATTACGATTCGCACGGGAACACCATTTCCGTACGAATCGTAAAAAACCCCGACCGAACAAAATAAACCTACAAATGCGATCCGAGAAAGCGCCGACCTGACGTCGGGACGCTCGCAGCCTGCCATTCACGAACCAGGAATTACGATTCGCACCGACGTCATCCCGCACGGTGAATATTTTCCGGCAGCCAAAAACTGCCAGGAAATCAGGACGACGCGAACAAGGACCACCAGTACGCGACGGACAGACAGGACGACGCGAACAAGGAGGACCAGTACGCGACGGACACACAGGCGAACAAGAAGGACCAGTACGCGATGGACACACAGGACGACGCGAACAAGGAGGACCAGTACGCGACGGACACACAGGACAACGCGAACAAGGAGGACCCGTACGTGATGGACAGACATGGACCCGAACCTACGTGTCATCCCGGCCCTCATAGCAGTCGACCTCCTCTACAGGTTCCGACGCAGACGCCGCAGAAGGTCAGAACAACTAAGGGAGGGGGAAAGGGGGGTGGGGGGGTGGTGGCAGGACCAGGGCAGGCCACAAACCCCCCACCAAAGTCACACAGCACACATGCCCTGGACATACCTGACTCCCAGGCCCTGGTCACTACGAGGGGGTGGGGGCGTGTCCAGCTAAGCCAGCGACCGCCACAACGGAAGTCCGTCACGACGCGAACCCGCAACACAACCAGACATGTACGTCCCGTACCCACGCCTGAAGAGCGTGGGTACGAGTCGCACCACGCCCACACCCACGTCACCCCAACAATGGCGGGACGGCTCGTACCCACGTGGCAAAGGCCTGGGTACGGGCTGCACAAGCATCACATAGCGTGGGGTCTGACATGTACGGACCGTACCCCCAACCCGTATGCATGGAGCGTACCCCCACCCCAACAGTGCAAGTACGACCCGTACCCACACCTGCGTACGTATGGAGCGTACCCCCACCCCAACAGTGTAAGTACGACCCGTACCCCCACCCGCGTACGTATGGAGCGTACCCCCACCCCAACAGTGTAAGTACGACACGTACCCCCACCCGCTTATGCAAGGAGTGTACCCCCACCCCAACAGTGCAAGTACGACCCCTACCCACACCCGCGTACGTATGGAGCGTACCCCCACCCCAACAGTGTAAGTACGACCCGTACCCTCACCTCGAATGCATGGAGCGTACCCCCACCCCAACAGTGCAAGTACGACCCCTACCCACACCCGCGTACGTATGGAGCGTACCCCCACCCCAACAGTGTAAGTACGACCCGTACCCACACCCCGTATGCATGGAGCGTACCCCCACCCCAACAGTGTAAGTACGACCCGTACCCCCACCCGCGTACGTATGGAGCGTACCCCCACCCCAACAGTGTAAGTACGACCCGTACCCTCACCCGCGGACGTATGGAGCGTACCCCCATGCCAACAGTGTAAGTACGACACGTCCCCCCACCCGCGTATGCATGGAGCATACCCCCCACCCCAACAGTGTAAGTACGACCCGTACCCTCACCTGCGTATGCAAGGAGCGTACCCCCATGCCAACAGTGTAAGTACGACACGTACCCCCACCAGCGTATGCAAGGAGCGTACCCCCCACCCCAACAGTGTAAGTACGACATGTACCCCCACCCGCGTATGCAAGGAGCGTACCCCCACCCCACCAGTACAAGTACGACCCCTACCCACACCCTCGTACGTATGGAGCGTACCCCCACCCCAACAGTGTAAGTACGACCCGTACCCTCACCTCGAATGCATGGAGCGTACCCCCACCCCAACAGTGCAAGTACGACCCCTACCCACACCCGCGTACGTATGGAGCATACCCCCACCCCAACAGTGTAAGTACGACCCGTAGCCACACCCCGTATGCATGGAGCGTACCCCCACCCCAACAGTGTAAGTACGACCCGTAGCCTCACCTCGAATGCATGGAGCGTACCCACATCCGTGCATGTCATGAGCGTACATATCGTGACATTGGAGAGGTGGGTGCAGAGTCCTCCCAGCAGTGCCCTGAGACAGGAGGGGTGGGTGCAGAGTCCTCCCAGCAGTGGCCTGAGACAGGAGGGGTGGGTGCAGAGTCCTCCCAGCAGTGCCCTGAGACAGGAGGGGTGTGTGCAGAGTCCTCCCAGCAGTGCCCTGAGACAGGAGGGGTGTGTGCAGAGTCCTCCCAGCAGTGCCCTGAGACAGGAGGGGTGGGGGCCTATCACTCCCAGCAGTGCCCTGAGACAGGAGGGGTGGGGGCCTATCACTCCCAGCAGTGCCCTAAGACAGGAGGGGTGGGGGCAGAGTCCTCCCAGCAGTGCCCTGAGACAGGAGGGGTGGGCACCTATCACTCCCAGCAGTGCCCTGAGACAGGAGGGGTGGGTGCAGAGTCCTCCCAGCAGTGCCCTGAGACAGGAGGGGTGGGTGCAGAGTCCTCCCAGCAGTGCCCTGAGACAGGAGGGGTGGCTGTCTCAGGGCACTGCTGGGAGTGATAGGCCCCCACCCCTCCTGTCTCAGGGCACTGCTGGGAGGACTCTGCACCCACCCCTCCTGTCTCAGGGCACTGCTGGGAGTGATAGGCCCCCACCCCTCCTGTCTCAGAGCACTGCTGGGAGGACTCTGCACCCACCCCTCCTGTCTCAGGGCACTGCTGGGAGTGATAGGCCCCCACCCCTCCTGTCTCAGGGCACTGCTGGGAGACATCAGGCATCCCCCCCCCTTGGGACCCCCCCACAGTACATGGCATATGTGTCACACCTGGACACAATGGCAGGAATCACAGTCACAAACAAGGGACACAGTCTGTGGCAGTGGACACTGCACTTACCTGATAACCTGGTCGCCCATACAGCATGGGGTACCGTGGGAGGATCACATCCACCAAAGCCATGTTCTCCTCCAGGGTGAATGGCTGTGACCTCTCCACAGCCCTTGACATGGTTCCAGGGAATCAGTAGAAGCAGCTGGGTCGTGGAATACAGAGATGTGCAGGCAAGTGCTCCCTCATGGGACCTGGCTGCCTTATATCTGCCTTGCTGGCCCATCACATGCACAGCAGTACAGAGTGATTGGTCACTCACATTTGCATCCCATGTTTCCTCCAATCCCTTCAAACCTAGCAGTCTGTGGGTTCTCTATCGGTTTCATTCTCCTGCATGCTGTCAGCCCCACAAACACATTGCAACAAAGTAGAAGTATTCCAACTGACATCTGCTGTGCACCTTCCAGAACAATTTCGAAATTTGAACTTGGTCTCCATGACAACCAGCATGCATGTAGGCCTTAATACTTGTCCCTCATGTGTCCCCTATGTAATTTGGAGCGTCACACACAGGTACGGTGCGTTTTGGGGCCCTAGGGCACCCCAAATGCATTGCAACGGCCCGTACACACGCATCTACGTTCACTATCACTATGGGTCTCCTCGCGTATGCGTACACGTAGTGATAGTGAGCGCACATGCGTGTGTACGGCCCGTACCACTACGAGTACGCATACGCGAGGACACCCATAGTGATAGTGAGCGTAGATGCGTGTGTACGGCCCGTACCACAACGAGTACGCATACGCGAGGACACCCATGGTGATAGTGAGCATATATGCGTGTGTACGGCCCGTACCACAACGAGTACGCATACGCGAGGACACCCATAGTGATAGTGAGCGTACATGCGTGCGTACGGCCCTATCACTATGGGTGTCCTCGCGTATGCGTACTCGTTGTGGTACGGGCCGTACACACGCATGTGCGCTCACTATCACTATGTGTACGCATACGCGAGGAGACCCATAGTGAAAGGGCCGTACGCACGCATGTATGTTCACTATCACTATGGGTGTCCTCGCGTATGCGTACTCGTAGTGGTACGGACCGTACAAATGCCTGTACGCTCGCCATCACGATGGGTACACAATACGGCAGCACTCCCATAGTGATTTGGGAACGTACACAGGCCCTCTTAGCAGCAGTACGGCTGTTTTTACACATCACAGTGATGATAGGCGGCACACAGGTACGAATTGGGCGGACATACCTGTCCATGGATGGACATCAAGCCATCATCTGTGCATTACTACATGTGTGGGGCACAGGTGTGACAGGCTGTGATGTGGAACATTACTCCTGAGTGGAGAATGCACCAGATGTATGATGAGATGTGTACAGGTGTACTGTGTGACGGTGCAATGTGTGCCAGGCATGCCCTTGACTCCTTTGACATGTGTGCATGTCGTACTGCACCCTTGGGGTGAGCGTCAATGGCATGGCACGGACACCAACACACGGAAGTGTCCCCTGAAGCCCGTTACAGGGGTTACCACACCTGCCTTGTCACTACCCACGGTGCACAATGTGACTATGTCATGTATGTGTGGGGGCTTCCCATCAAGTTGATGTTGGAGCACCCTCAAAAGCAGCAGCTGTTGCAGCAACCAACATGTGTCTGTGTGTAGATTGACATTGCACACTGTTCCGCACACCATGCCACATGTGGTATCGGATGTGAGGTGCACATGTATGCATGGGACACGGAGTAGCGTGACAAGGACATGTCTGCATCCTCACAATGATTGTGTGGTGAGTCATGACATGTGCACCTTCATGGCAAGGTGTGTGGGCTGTCCTAGTGTAATGTCATGTGACCTGTGGCTCTAGTGTTCCGCTGTCAGTCTCTGCAATCGGCATCCTACTTCTGCTGATGTGTGGGCGTATGTCACTCCTGTCTTGCGTCTGGCTGTTCACTTGCACTGGGACACAGCTATTCCCATGGCATGGCATGGGGAGGCTCTCAATCTCCGTGTGTAGCTGGGTCTTGGTAGGAGTGTCACCTGGCAGCCATACGTGTCCTGGGCATGTAGCACATACCTGACTCCCTATGTAGCATATGTGTATTGACAGATTAACATGTGCTCAGTACAAATGATTTGTTGTTGTGGTGCACTCACTCTTCCTTGTCACTTCAAAATTACTGCACAGCGCCGCCTCTACCCCGAGCAATGCCGGACTTGGCTGACATGCAGGAGAATGATCGGATCCGGTGCTACCGCTTCCCCCGACGGTTGATTCTGGAGTTGACGGCGAGACTGGCACCACACCTGCAACCGCAGCACAGGTATCCTACGGCACTGACACCCCAGCTGAAGGTAATGGCAGCCCTACATTTTCTTGCCACGGGTACCTTTCAATATACCATAGATCAGGTTGGTGGCATGTCCCAGAGCATGTTCTGCCGTGTGCTGCATGATTTCTTAGAGGCCATGTTGATTCACCTGGATGACTTCAGCAAGTTCCCAACCCCTGAACAGTTGACTGCGGTCAAGCGTGGATTCTATGCCCTGGGAGGGATGCCCCATGTCATTGGGTCCATAGATGGGACACATGTAGCTTTGGTACCACCAAACGCACGGGAGGTAGCGTACCGCAAACGGAAGCACTACCACTCCATCAATGCCCTTGTGGTGTGTCAGTCCAACATGTTGATTTCACATGTCTGTGCTCGTTTTCCAGGATCAGCACACGATGCCTACATCATGAGGTGTAGCAGGATGCCTGAAATGATGATGCAGCTGCGCAACGAAAGAGCATGTGTTGTTGGTGGGTACAGTCTGTCAGTCCTGTATTTTGCATAGCCTACCAGCACGACCGCTTCACCAGTTCTAACAATGTCCATGTGCCTACCATGTAGGGGACGCTGGCTATCCCAACATGCCATGGCTGCTCACACCTCTCCGCAACCCCATCACGCCGGCCCAGCTCCGCTACAACACCGCCCATGGCCGGACAAGGCGAGTGATAGAGAGGACGTTTGGCATGCTGAAGAGCCGCTTTCGGTGCCTCCACAAGACCGGCGGCGCCCTCCCATATGCCCCTGCAAAGGTCTGCAAAATCTCCATGGTCTGCTGTATGCTGCACAACATGGCAGTTGAGAAAGCTGTGCCACTCATCCTTGATCAACATGACGAGGACCATCCACCCGTGGAGGACGAAGGCCTTGGCAATGGGGCTAGTGATGTGGAGGATGTGGAGCCGCAGGAGGACATCCGGACTCGGCTCATACGCGACTTCTATGCTTATTGGTGAGTACCAGTGTCTGTGTGTGCACGCATTTGTCCCCGTGTGGCATGTGTTGTGATGTGTGTGTCCACCTGCATGTATGGCACGTGAGTCAGAGGTGTGTGTGGGTGTGTCACTGGAGTGATGGTGCCAGTGATGGTTGTATTTCCCCAGTCATAATGGTGACCTAGCATGTTGTCATCCTAACATGTGTCGAGTACATGCACATGCAAGTGGCTGTGCTTTTTGTGGCTGACTTCTTGTGTGTCTCTCTTCCCCAGGTAATTGCGCATGCCGTCTGCTGGTTGCATTGTTGTGGCACTGCTATTCCTCATGGACACGTCATCGTGGGCTGACTCAGCGTTACAGGCACGGACACGTTTTGAAGTCTCCATAGGGTAAGGGATGCATCAGGGGTGTATTGGGTGTGGCAGTTGTTCACGATGTATGCACACTGCCCCTGTCGATGTTTGGTTCCTCTGCAGCCATGTAGCATCAGCATGGGACACGACATGCAGCTGGGTACACCTGAATAGATGGTCTGACTGATTGACAGTCATCAGTGATGGGATAGTGGATTGTGATGATGGCATCAATGTGTGTGACACTGCCCTCGGACACATACGGTTAGCATTGGCTTGACATGGTGTGGGACTTCCACATCAGCGGATCTATGGTGTATGGCAGGCTCTCCGTGAGCAGCTGTGGGTGTTTAGCTGTTAGCCGACGCTTGTGTGCCAGTTCCATGGCTAACACGCATTTGTGCTGCAGAAGGGGGGTGCCAGTGTTGGACCCACATGTTACTCCACAAGATGTGTTCATGTGTACTTCAAGTTGCCTCTGCACTCCCGAAAACATGACTAATAAAGGTGTCCCTATGCCTCCAAGGTGCCTCTTCTCACTCAATGCTGGTGTGTTGCCACGGTGCATCCAGCATGTCTGGCATGGTATTCCCTGATTATGGCTATGTGTCAATGTGTCGAGTAGCAAGATGCAAGCTGTGTGTGGGGGCTGAGACTGTGTAGTGGGCATGATGTCCATGACTGTGTGGGTATTGTGACATGTGCCATCCCCATGCATCCAACGTTGGCCAGGCCCCCATTCTCTGCATCCACCGGACTCAAGCTTGCAGGACATGGTTCTGCCACCTGTCTACACATACCAGGGTGCCCCCCAGGACACTGGACAGGATCCCTGACCTCTGTGCATGTCTGTTGCTGTACTCAATGTGTCTGTCAGCACGGTTGTGCGGCCACCCCCTCAGCTGGTTGGGCCCATCACGGGTGTGTATGGTGCTCCATGTCTGTCTTGCCTAATAAACTGTGACCCATGTGTCCTGTGCCAGACTCAGGCCCCAGGGTGTGGATGGTTGAAGACAAAAGATGACTCAGGCATGTTTAGACTTTACAAGACACATGTTAGGTAATAATGCAACCAGCAGGCATCTTCTCTTCATAGTGTGATTTATTATTGGGGGGGGGGGGACAAAGTGAGGGGCTTTCCGGGAGTTTGGAATCCAAAGTTCAGTAGGGGAGTTGGTGTCCTTGCCATTGGAAATCCTCATAGTCCATGCCACAGTCTTTGTCAACATTGGTCAGACAGTGACCAGCAGGGCCATGTGGCAGAGAATGTCTCTTGATGCTGTGATGCTGTTGCTCCAGTGGGCCAGGTGCCAGGCCAGGTGTCCTGGGAGATGGTGATGTTGCGCCGACCCTCACGGTCTTTTCCGTGGACGACCCGCCCTCCTGCGGGGACCCTCAGAAGCAGGCCGTGACGACGTCTGGGATGCTCCATCGGATGTTTCCTCCTCCTCCTCCTGATCCCTCCCTGTGGGTGGTGATGTTCTCCGCCTTCTGGCACAGGGAGGGTCGGCCATGTTGTCGGCCATCCGACGGAGTGTATCGTGAATCCCCTGGAACGCCGTCACTTGCTCAGCCTGTCTGTCCTCCATCCTCCGTTGGTGTTGCAGTAGACAGGCATGTAGCTCCGCATGTTGCTGGGCCTGCTGGGCCTTGATCCCCTCGAGGACGGACACAACCTGGGCCAGGCCCGTGGTGTCCTGCCGGTATGTGTCCAGGATGTTACGGACATGGGAAAATACTGGTTCCCCAGCCAACTGGTCAGACTCGCGCCTCCGCCGTCCTCCACTCCCACCACCCCTGCCCACTTGCACCTGGCCTGCCCTTGTGGGCACATCGGGTCTCCGGGACCCCTGAGGGGTGGCATTGGCGTTGTCGCCTGCCTCCTCCTGGGTGCCCTGGACACCATGTCCCTCCTGGCCAGCCTGGCTGCATTGTGGTGTTGGGGCAGGGATCCTGGGTGTCTCCTGGGATGTGGCAGGAGTGGGGGTGGTGGTAGGCACAGTTGTACCTGACGCAGGTGCTGCAGGTGGTTGGACACCAGAGGGGCCAGGTCGGTCGGGGTCGTCCACAGAGTGGTGAGAGTGGTCGCTGCCGGTGGGATCGGGCTCCTGCAGATCCGGGTCCTGTGAGTCTTCCCCCCCAGTGTTGGGGGGTGAACCACGACATTGACCTGTGTGTGAGAGAGACAATGTTAATTTTGGTCCATGCAACATCCATGTTTCATCAGTTTCAAAGTGGGAACATTTCCTCTTGGAATTGGGATCTGTCTTGCAGTCCACTCACAGTGCAATTGTGCATGGGTGTGTCCCTTGGGCACCACTTTGGCCAATTTAACTATGTGTGGCACGGTCTTACTTGCTGCGTCAAGTGTGACTGCAGTCAGCAGTGGAGTGGGCAGGTGTGGCGAGCCATGCATTGGCGCCTTCCGTGTAGCACTGTACATGTGCACATGGAGTGGATCCACACACTTATATGATCCAGGTAGCTGTCGTTGTGCTCGTGAACAGGTTGTGACATGGCCCTGTGTTTTGCCATGGGGAAGAGGGGGGGTTCTGGGACTGGCCACCCTTGTCTACATGCACGCAGTCTACCTGCTGACGAGCAGACATTCGCACACGCCACACGGCTGATTTGCTCTCCCTGTGTCTTGCTCCCTCTCTGTCCCCCTCTCCCTCCCTCTCTGTCCCCCTCTCCCTCCCTCTCTGTCCCCCTCTCCCTCCCTCCTTGTGTCAGCCTACTCCCTCTGTCCGTCTCGCTCCCTCTCTGTCCCCCTCTCCCTCCCTCCGTGTGTCAGCCTCCTCCCTCTGTCCGTGTCTCTGTGTCTCCCTCCCTCTCTGTCCCCCTCTCCCTCCCTCTCTGTCCCCCTCTCCCTCCCTCTGTGTGTCACCCTCTGTCACCTCACGCCAGCTTCCTGGGCACACACTGTTAGCAGATCTTTGAATGGCCCTTGGCTTGTTGAAGTGAGTTTGTTTCTGATCTCCAGGCACCCATTGGGTGTAGTGTCTGTGTGTGCGCTGCTGCTGTGGTGGTGTGTGCTGCCACTCTTTCACAATGTTGGCTGTTCATCAGCTGATGTCATGTGCAAAACAGTGCCTTCACCCCAGTGCCTAGGACTCGAACGTACAGGGGTGTGGGTACACGGTGGTACGACACGTACAGGGGTGGGGGTAGGACTCGAACGTACTGGGGTGTAGGTACACGGGGGTATGACACGTACAGGGGTGGGGGTAGGACTCGAACGTACTGGGGTGTATATTGACGGTGGTACGACACGTACAGGGGTGGGGGTAGGACTCGAACGTACTGGGGTGTAGGTACGCGGGGGTATGACACGTACAGGGGTGGGGGTAGGACTCGAATGTACTGGGGTGTACATTGACGGTGGTACGACACGTACAGGGGTGGGGGTAGGACTCGAACGTATAGGGGTGTGGGTACACGGTGGTACGACACGTACAGGGGTGGGGGTACGACTCGAACGTACAGGGGTGTGGGTACACGGTGGTACGACACGTACAGGGGTGGGGGTAGAACTCGAACGTACTGGGGTGTACATTGACGGTGGTACGACACGTACAGGGGTGGGGGTAGGACTCGAACGTACTGGGGTGTAGGTACACGGGGGTATGACACGTACAGGGGTGGGGGTAGGACTCGAACGTACAGGGGTGTGGGTACACATTGGTACGACACGTACAGGGGTGGGGGTACGACTCGAACGTACAGGGGTGTGGGTACACGGTGGTACGACACTTACAGGGGTGGGGGTAGAACTCGAATGTACTGGGGTGTACATTGACGGTGGTACGACACGTACAGGGGTGGGGGTAGGACTCGAACGTACAGGGGTGTGGGTACACGGTGGTACGACACGTACAGGGTTGGGGGTAGGACTCGAACGTACAGGGGTGTGGGTACACGGTTGTACGACACGTACAGGGGTGGGGGTAGGACTCGAACATACAGGGGTGTGGGTACACGGTGGTACGACACGTACAGGGGTGGGGGTAGGACTCGAACGTACTGGAGTGTACATTGACGGTGGTACGACACGTACAGGGGTGGGGGTAGGACTCGAACGTACAGGGGTGTGGGTACACGGTGGTACGACACGTACAGGGGTGGGGGTAGGACTCGAACGTACAGGGGTGTGGGTACACGGTGGTATGACACGTACAGGGGTGGGGGTAGGACTCGAACGTACTGGGGTGAACATTGGCGGTGGTACGACACGTACAGGGGTGGGGGTAGGACTCGAACGTACAGGGGTGTGGGTACACGGTGGTACGACACGTACAGGGGTGGGGGTACGACTCGAACGTACAGGGGTGTGGGTACACGGTGGTACGACACGTACAGGGGTGGGGGTAGAACTCGAACGTACTGGGGTGTACATTGACGGTGGTACGACACATACAGGGGTGGGGGTAGGACTCGAACGTACAGGGGTGTGGGTACACGGTGGTACGACACGTACAGGGGTGGGGGTAGGACTCGAACGTACTGGGGTGTACATTGACGGTGGTACGACACTTACAGGGGTGGGGGTAGGACTCGAATGTACAGGGGTGTGGGTACACGGTGGTACGACACGTACAGGGGTGGGGGTAGGACTCGAACATACTGGGGTGTAGGTACACGGGGGTATGACACGTACAGGGGTGGGGGTAGGACTCGAACGTACTGGGGTGTAGGTACGCGGGGGTATGACACGTACAGGGGTGGGGGTAGGACTCAAACGTACTGGGGTGTACATTGACGGTGGTACGACACGTACAGGGGTGGGGGTAGGACGCGAACGTACAGGGGTGTGGGTACACGGTGGTACGACACGTACAGGGGTGGGGGTAGGACTCGAACATACTGGGGTGTACATTGACGGTGGTACGACACGTACAGGGGTGGGGGTAGGACTCAAACTTACAGGGGTGTGGGTACACGGTGGTACGACACGTACAGGGGTGGGGGTACGACTCGAACGTACAGGGGTGTGGGTACACGGTGGTACGACACATACAGGGGTGGGGGTAGAACTCGAACGTACTGGGGTGTACATTGACGGTGGTACGACACGTACAGGGGTGGGGGTAGGACTTGAATGTACTGGGGTGTAGGTACACGGGGGTATGACACATACAGGGGTGGGGGTAGGACTCGAACGTACAGGGGTGTGGGTACACGGTGGTACGACACGTACAGGGGTGGGGGTAGGACTCGAACGTACAGGGGTGTGGGTACACGGTGGTACGACACGTACAGGGGTGGGGGTAGGACTCGAACGTACAGGGGTGTGGGTACACGGTGGTACGACACGTACAGGGGTGGGGGTAGGACTTGAACGTACTGGGGTGTACATTGACGGTGGTACGACATGTACAGGGGTGGGGGTAGGACTCGAACGTACAGGGGTGTGGGTACACGGTGGTACGACACGTACAGGGGTGGGGGTAGGACTCGAACGTACTGGGGTGTACATTGACGGTGGGACGACACGTACAGGGGTGGGGGTAGGACTCAAACGTACAGGGGTATGGGTACACGGTGGTACGACACGTACAGGGGTGGCAGTAGGACTCGAACGTACTGGGGTGTACATTGACGGTGGTACGACACGTACAGGGGTGGGGGTAGGACTCGAACGTACAGGGGTGTGGGTACACGGTGGTACGACACGTACAGGGGTGGGGGTACGACTCGAACGTACAGGGGTGTGGGTACACGGTGGTACGACACGTACAGGGGTGGGGGTAGAACTCAAACGTACTGGGGTGTACATTGACGGTGGTACGACATGTACAGGGGTGGGGGTAGGACTCGAACATACAGGGGTGTGGGTACACAGTGGTATGACACGTACAGGGGTGGGGATAGGACTCGAACGTACTGGGGTGTACATTGACGGTGGTACGACACGTACAGGGGTGGGGGTAGGACTCGAACGTACAGGGGTGTGGGTACACGGTATGACTCGAACGTACTGGGGTGTACATTGACGGTGGTACGACACGTACAGGGGTGGGGGTAGGACTCGAACGTACAGGGGTGTGGGTACACAGTGGTACGACACGTACAGGGGTGGGGGTATGACTCGAACATACAGGGGTGTGGGTACACGGTGGTACGACACGTACAGGGGTGGGGGTAGAACTCGAACGTACTGGGGTGTACATTGACGGTGGTACGACACGTACAGGGGTGGGGGTAGGACTCGAACGTACAGGGGTGTGGGTACACGGTGGCACGACACATACAGGGGTGTGGGTACACGGTGGTACGACACGTACAGGGGTGGGGGTAGAACTCGAACGTACTGGGGTGTACATTGACGGTGGTACGACACGTACAGGGGTGGGGGTACGACTCGAACGTACTGGGGTGTAAATTGATGGTGGTACGACACGTACAGGGGTGGGGGTAGGACTCAAACGTACTGGGGTGTACATAGACGGTGGTACGACACGTACAGGGGTGGGGGTGGGACTCGAACGCACTGGGGTGTAGGTACACGGGGGTACGACATGTACAGGGGTGGGGGTAGGACTCGAACGTACTGGGGTGTACATACAGGGTGGGGGTTCGACACATACACGGGTGTACATACAGGGGGGGGGTGTACATTAACAGGGAGTACGACTCGAACGTATGGGTGCTGGGGGGAGTGTTTGGCGCGTATGCGGGCACATTTCTCCATGGTTGCAATGGGAGTTCGGTGCGGACGGTGTTTTTACCATACGGTTGTGAGTTTGGACGCACGGGTGGGATCGTGATTCCTCGGTCAGACTTGACTTTTCACGTTTGTACGGTAAATCGTCCGAGGACGTGTCGGACACATTTTCCGACCCGAGGACGTGTGGGTAATGATTCCAAATGTGGTTCGTATGGACTTTTTAGCATGCGAATCATGATTGCCAGTTCGTACGGCACTTGTACGATTCGTACGGTAAAAAGACCGGATACGAGTCGCACGGGGAATTTTTCTACCGGATCATAATCGGCACCTAAAACTTATCTTACAGAGCCAGTGAAAGTTAGTATAGGGACATTTTCTGAAATACACCGATTTGTCATGTGCGAGACCAGTCCTGTGAATTTATTAGGTAGGGATTTGTTGTGTAAGATGAACTGCACTATATTTTGTACGGTGAGCAGTCTAAATATCGAGTTTTAAATTTCGAACTACAAGTATATCGAGTTGTAAATATCGTAAGTAAAGAATATCGAAGTCAAGAATATCGATGGACAGAATATCGACCCCAAGGTAAGTATTATCGAAGTTAATAGTATCGAAGTCATTAATATAGATGTAAGTAATATCGTAATCAAAAATTTCGATGTCAAGAATATCGATATTTTATTAGTGTAATGTATTTTAATATGTATTTTATTTGTATGTTAAAGAGTATTGTAATGTATTTTAATACATTTAAAAATAAATGTTTAGAGATTAATAATTATGTAAAATATAATTTAGCGTTTTAGTATCAGAGCGGGTTGTGGGTTTATAGGGGAATAGGGTGGGAAGTAATTTAATTATAATTAATTAATTAATATGTATTGTTTAATTGGTATTTATGATTAATTAATTGTTAATTATTTACTAATTGTTAATTAAATATATTAATTGATTAATTAATTGTTAATTAATTATTAATTGTAAATTAATTTATTAATTGGTTAATTATATACGTTATAATTAGTTTAATATTAATATTTTTGTTATTGGTATTGTTAATTAATTAATTGTTAATTACTAATTAATTGGTGATTTAATTTTATTAAGTGATTAATTGATGATTAAATTAATTATGTGAATTTTTATGTGTAGTGGGTTGTGGGTTTATAGGGGAATAGGGTGGGATGTAATTAAATTCAAATAATTACTGATAATTTTTATTTATTTGTAATTAATAATAATTAATTGTTAATTAGTTATTAATTGGTATTTAATTGTTATTAGTACGTTAAATATAGTAAATATAAATAATTTATTATTCCATGTTATTTGTTGTTATTGCTAATTAATGTATTGTTAATTAATAATTAATTTGTGAATAATTGTAATTTGGTAGTTAATATGTATACATTTGTAAATAATAAGTATATTAATTATAAAGAATGTATTATGAATTGTAAATAATAGATAAACTGATATTTAAATGTATTGTGTATTTTGTATGTGTAGTGTGTTGTGTGTTAAAGGGGGAATAGTGTGGGATGTAATTTAAAGTTATTTATATAAATATTTATTTTAAATAATTGGTATTTAATAATACATATTTTGTAAATTAATTATTAATATGCTATTTTTTTATAACTAATTATTTAATTGGTTATTATGTTTATAGAATCCCTATGCTATCCAGTGCTTTCCCAACTGTTTTACTATCTGGAGTTGGAATAGTAATTTTTAACCCTACGCTATCCTTCGCTTTGCCTACTGTTTCACTTACTGGAGTGGGAATAGTAATTTGTACCCCTACGCTATCCAGTGTTTTCACTGCTGTTGCACTCTCTGGAGTGGGAATAGTAATTTTTACTCCTACGCTATCCAACGCTTTCCCTTCTGTTGGACTCACTGGAGTGGGAATAGTAATTTTTACCCTTACGCTATCCAACGCTTTCCCTACTATTGCACTCTCTGGAGTTGGAATAGTAATTTTTACCCCTACGCTATCCAACGCTTTCCCTACTGTTGCACTCTTTGGAGTTGGAATAGTAATTTTTACCCCTACGCTATCCAGCGCTTTACCTACTGTTTCACTTACTGGAGTGGGAATAGTAATTTGTACCCCTACGCTATCCAACGCTTTCCCTACTGTTGCACTCTCTGGAGTTGGAATAGTAATTTTTACCCCTACGCTATCCAGCGCTTTTCCTACTGTTGCACTCTCTGGAGTTGGAATAGTAATTTTTACCCCTACGCTATCCAGCGCTTTTCCTACTGTTTCACTTACTGGAGTGGAAATAGTAATTTGTACAACTATGCTATCCAGCGTTTTCACTACTGTTGCACTCTCTGGAGTGGGAATAGTAATTTTTACCCCTATGCTATCCAACGCTTTCCCTACTGTTGGACTCACTGGAGTGGGAATAGTAATTTTTACTCCTACGCTATCCAACGTTTTCCCTACTATTGCACTCTCTGGAGTTGGAATAGTAATTCTTTTCCCTACGCTATCCAACACTTTCCCTACTGTTGCACTCTCTGGAGTGGGAATAGTAATTTTTACCCTTACGCTATCCAACGCTTTCCCTACTATTGCACTCTCTGGAGTTGGAATAGTAATTTTTACCCCTACGCTATCCAACGCTTTCCCTACTGTTGCACTCTTTGGAGTTGGAATAGTAATTTTTACCCTTACGCTATCCAGCGCTTTCCCTACTGTTTCACTTACTGGAGTGGGAATAGTAATTTGTACCCCTACGCTATCCAACGCTTTCCCTACTGTTGCACTCTCTGGAGTTGGAATAGTAATTTTTACCCCTACGCTATCCAACGCTTTCCCTACTGTTGCACTCTTTGGAGTTGGAATAGTAATGTTTACCCCTACGCTATCCAACGCTTTCCCTACTGTTGCACTCTTTGGAGTTGGAATAGTAATTTTTACCCCTACGCTATCCAGCGCTTTACCTACTGTTTCACTTACTGGAGTGGGAATAGTAATTTGTACCCCTACGCTATCCAACGCTTTCCCTACTGCTGCACTCTCTGGAGTTGGAATAGTAATTTTTACCCCTACGCTATCCAGCGCTTTTCCTACTGTTGCACTCTCTGGAGTTGGAATAGTAATTATTTTCCCTACGCTATCCAACACTTTCCCTACTGTTGTACTCTCTGGAGTGGGAATAGTAATTTTTTCCCTTACGCTATCCAACGCTTTCCCTACTATTGCACTCTCTGGAGTTGGAATAGTAATTTTTACCCCTACGCTATCCAACGCTTTCCCTACTGTTGCACTCTTTGGAGTTGGTATAGTAATTTTTACCCCTACGCTATCCAGCACTTTCCCTACTGTTTCACTTACTGGAGTGGGAATAGTAATTTGTACCCCTACGCTATTCAATGCTTTCCCTACTGTTGCACTCTCTGGAGTTGGAATAGTAATTTTTACCCCTACGCTATCCAACGCTTTCCCTACTGTTGCACTCTTTGGAGTTGGAATAGTAATTTTTACCCCTACGCTATCCAACGCTTTCCCTACTGTTGCACTCTTTGGAGTTGGAATAGTAATTTTTACCCTACGCTATCCAGCGCTTTACCTACTGTTTCACTTACTGGAGTGGGAATAGTAATTTGTACCCATACGCTATCCAACGCTTTCCCTACTGTTGCACTCTCTGGAGTTGGAATAGTAATTTTTACCCCTACGCTATCCAGCGCTTTTCCTACTGCTGCACTCTCTGGAGTTGGAATAGTAATTTTTACCCCTACGCTATCCAACGCTTTCCCTACTATTGCACTCTCTGGAGTTGGAATAGTAATTTTAACCCTACGCTATCCAACGCTTACCCTACTGTTGCACTCTTTGGAGTTGGAATAGTAATTTTTACCCCTACGCTATCCAGCGCTTTTCCTACTGTTGCACTCTCTGGAGTTGGAATAGTAATTTTTACCTTTACGCTATCCAACGCTTTCCCTACTATTGCACTCTCTGGAGTTGGAATAGTAATTTTAACCCTACGCTATCCAACGCTTTCCCTACTGTTGCACTCTTTGGAGTTGGAATAGTAATTTTTACCCCTACGGTATCCAACATTTTACTTTCTGTTGTTTTTGTTGGAGTTGGACTAGTAGTTTTATTGTGTCTGATATTTCATATGTTTTGTATTATTTTTGCTATTGTAATATATCATTAATAATAAAAATTATTCACATTAAAAATATATTGATTATTATTTGCTATATGCAATTATTAAATATTTATTAATGTTATTATTTTATGTGTATAGATGTATTGGTAATTTTTAAAAACATTTAATAATTTATATGTTACAGAAATTATTAGTAAAATTAATTATTAAGTAAGTATATATATTATATATTATATGTATATGTTTAATTAAAGTTTTATTACATTATATATATAAATTATACATTTTAAATATTATACAATATATTTAATTATGTTTATTTAATTTCTAAGTATAATTTGGTTTATTTTACATATATTTTTAAAGTAAAAAAAAACCGATATTTTTAATAACGATATTTTTGACATCGATATTTAATTTTCGATATTTTTGTACTTACCATGTTGTAGATAGGATGTCGATATTCTTGACATCGATATTTTTGTTGCGATATATTTGTAGGTCGATTTTCTGTCTGTCGAAATTATGTCATACAACCATTTTGTACCCCGGATGGAATAGCATTTGAGACCCCGGATAAAGATGTGTTGCATAAAATGATAATAGCAAACAGGGAGAAGGAGGTTACTGAAGCCTATGCTGTATTTAATCCTGACGAATTACCTAAAGAATTGAAACAGTCTGTAAAAGCAGAAGTTTGGGATTTCACAGGAGAAGATGTGGGATTAATGAGAAATACAGATCCAGTAAAGATAACAGTAAAAGAAGGAGTAAGTTATCCAAATGTCCCTCAATATAAACTGACACCTGAAATAATTGAAGGAGTAACTCCTGAGATTGAGAAAATGATAAAACAAGGTATTTTGAGTGAAATGATGAGTAGTCCATGTTATTCACCAATCATGGGACTGAAAAAGCCTAATGGGAAGTTCAGGATAGTACAAGATCTGAGAAAAATAAACAAGATTGTGGTTTAATGCTGTCCCATTGTACCAAATCCATCTGTAATTTTATATCAGATTCCTCAAGATGCAGAATGGTATACAGTGATTGATTTGTGTCACGCTTTCTTTTCCATCTGATTGCACCATGAAAGCCAGCACATTTTTGCATTTAGTTTCGGCGAGCGTATTTTGACATGGTGCCAAATTCCACAAGGGTATACAGAAAGCTCCTCAATATTTAATCAGCTATTGAAGAAGTCTTTGGAAAGCTTAAAAATGCCTGAAAATTCAGTGTTAGTTCAGTACATCGACCACCTTCTTGTGGCGTCGAAAACCCGTGAAGCTTGTGAGCTAGACACTATAGCCCTATTGAATCAATTGGCAGATGGAGGACTTAAAGTGACACCATCAAAATTACCGTTTTGCAAAAAGGAAGTACAGTATTTAGGACATAACATTGAAAAAGGATTAAGAAAGATAACAATAGACAGAATCAGGATCATAAAAGGAATGCGAGCACCCATGACCCAAAGAGAGGTGAGGATGTTTCTTGGAATGGTTGGATATTGTCGTCAGTGGATTAGCAATTTCTCATTGATTGCAAAACCTTTGGTACGACTGACAAGAAGTGATGTGAGAGACCCCATTGATTTGAACAAGGAGGAATTGGCAGCTTTTAAACGATTGAGAGATGGGTTGTGTGAAGCACCTGCATTAGGTATGCCTGATTATGAGAAAGAGTTGGAGTTGTATTGCAGTGAGAGGAATGGGTGTGCACTCTCTGTTCTAATACAGAAGCATGGAAAACTGAGGAGACCAATTGCATATTTTTCATCAATGCTGGACCCAGTAGCTGTAGCCTTAGCTGGGTGTTTGAAAGCAGTAGCTGCTACTTGTCGGAGTTTGGAACTGAGTGAAGGAATTGTGATGGGATATTCTGTGAAAGTGTTTGTAGCTCATGATGTGGCAATCCTTTTAACAAGGAGGCGCACTCAGTATATGACCCATAGTCGGCTGACTAAATATGAGAAAGTCATACTAGGTGCAACAAATGTAAGCCTTGTGAGATGTTTGAATGTGAATCCTTCAACATTGTTGCCTGATGCTGAAAATGTGGAAGTCAGATATGAAGCAGATCATGATTGTTTGGATGTACTTGATTTTTGTACATAACCACAATCTGACATAAAAGATGTACCTTTATCAGAGAGTGATTTCGTCATGTTTGTAGATGGGTCTTGTTTGCGAACAGATGATGGAGTGTTAAGCGCAGCTTATGCAGTATGCACGGTTGCAGCAGTGATGGAAGCTTCTTATCTGAAAGGAGTTAAATCGGCCCAAGTTGCTGAACTTGTTGTTTTACCGAGAGCATGCAAAATTGGGAAAAGTGTGAGAGTGACTGTGATAACTGATAGCCAGTATGGCTTCGG
Organism: Triturus cristatus; assembly: GCF_964204655.1. NCBI lineage: Eukaryota > Metazoa > Chordata > Amphibia > Caudata > Salamandridae > Triturus > Triturus cristatus. Next base: position 1,879,094,402 of record NC_140589.1, read on the forward strand.
AGTCGTACACGACTTCGGTCAATTTGGCTTCAAAGAGGATTTTTGACATCGAGTGGAACTCCCATTAAGAATGCTGAAGTGGGTGGAAAATTGCTTGAGGCGATACAGCTGCCTAGACAATTGGCTGTTGTGAAGTGTGCAGCCCATAGGGAAAGTGGTGATTACATCGCCACTGGAAACAAATATGCAAATGACATGGCACTGTTGTGGGGATTCTGCTTATGCACAGAACTATGCGCAGGAAACCAGGACCTCAGAGAATTGTGGTGTACCAGAAACTCCCCTCAGAACCAAGAACCCCTTATCCGACTAGCTTAGTGTCCCATTCGTTATCCGAGATTTAGCTCGGCGGTCCTAATGTATAGACAACCCAGAACAAGTGACTTAGATATTCTCAGGAGTGGTGGGAATCCGAAATACCTGTTTGTATCTATATATCAGTCCACAACAGAATAACAAAGACACGGTAAAGTTTAAAGAGTTTATTTTATAAACCTCGCGTCCTAAGATGCAGGTCTTTGGCTAACACAAGCAGACAAATGGTCAAGATCAGAACCATCAGCATTGTTACAATACCATAGAAAATGAAAAGAGCAATCATAATAAAAATGACAGTGGAAAGCAACCACCCTCCTTTCTCTAGCAACTAATAGGTTATTATTAGACTGATAGAAGGTCTCTTAGGCTTACCTTATGGATCAGCTTAGTGGAATCACATCACAGGATCAGCTAGGCTCTCTCCTGCAACAGCTCTTCATTTCGAATGAATCTATAAACATGCTGCTCTGTAATATTAAAGGACTCGTCTTTCAGGTATTGGCAGCTGCATGCATGTTATGGCTAAGAAGTGGTACGATCAACCTGAACACAACAACCTGCACCGTCTAGTGAACCAGACACATTCCTTACACGGTATCCAGACCAAGGTCACTGCTCACTGTTAAGGATGTTAAACAACAGACGGTTCTCATGTGAAGCAAAGTCGAGTTAGCAGTTCTCAAATGAATACCATGTAACAACAGTGTCGCGTGCAAAGGCAGCAGAAGCGGCAAGCTGGCTTTCTAACAGCTGACGCGGTTGTGCTAACTTAGCGTTGTACATAGGGAGTGGCTAACCCATACTAAAGCACAATATTGTGCACGAAATCAGAATTCCATTAATCGGGCTAAGGAAAGAGAAGTGAATTCTTCCTATTTGATGTTTACTATCACTGTGGGAACATGGGAAGAAGTAAAACACTTGCAGGAAGAGGCAGGAGAAGAGGAAATGCAGCAGTGGGTAAAAGCAGGATGTGCACCCAGAAAGAAAGATCATGTGTGGGTCTATCGGGATGGAAGACCAGTTATGCCTGATAGCATGATGTCTGCCATGGCACGGATGTATCATGGTCAAGGACACATAGGGAGAGATGCCATGATCAGGCCATTTAAACAAACCTGGTACAATGCAAAATTCAGACTGGTAGCAGAGAGTCTTTGTCAGAGATGCCTAATATGTCAGCAATTCAATCCAGGAAGAAAAACAGTAGTAAGTCTGGGAACAATAGGACGAGAAGGAGGGCCTTTTACCAGAATGCAAGTTGATTTCATTTAGATGACTCCCTTTAACAGGTTGAGGTATGTTTTGGTTATGGTCTGTCTGTTTTCTAGATGGGTAGAGGCATTTCCAACAAGAAGAAATGATGGGATGACAGTGGCAAAATTACTTTTGAGGGAATTTATCCCTAGATTTGGGTTCCCAGTGACTGTTGAATTTGACCGAGGAGGACATTTCCATAATGAGATCATAAAATTGATTTGTGAAGCATTGAATGTACAACAAAAATTACATTGTGCCTACCGACCAGAAGCTTCTGGTGTAGTGGAACAGATGAATGGTACTATCAAAAACAGGATAGGGAAAATGTGTTTAGCCACAGGTATGAAATGGTCTGATATCTTGCCTCTGGTACTCATGACTATTAGATCAATTCCAGACAGAAATACAGGGTTAAGCCCCCACTAAATTATCATGGGACGAGCCATGTGGCACGTGTATATACCAGTCAACAAGCTGATGACTATAACTGATGACATGGTGTTGGAATACTGTAAAAGCCTGGCTGACGCAGTTCATTCTGTGTTTCATCAGGTTGGAGCGGATGCCGCCACCCTTGAAAAGAAGCAAGCCCATGATCTGAGCTCAGGGGACTGGGTAAGGATAAAAGTACACAGAAGAAGAAACTGCTTGGTTCCAAGGTGGGGAAAACCAAGACAAGTTATCCTGACCACAACAAGAGCTGTTAAGTGTGATGGACTGAAGAACTGGATCCATGCAAGTCATACATTGAGAATTCCAAATCCAGTGGACAGAACAGAAAAGGAGTATTTTGATGAATCAGAATCCAGTACTGAATCGGATAATGAAGTGTCAAAAACAGAAGAAAACCCTGAAAGGGGGGAAACAGTAAAACGTTTAACATTTCTTCCCAGTAGTATTTCCCTGAGGAGAAGATTACAGATATCTGATACTAGCTCAGATTCGGAGACTGAACAAGGAGAGCAATGCTCTAAGAAAAAACAAGGAAAGAACAAAAGAAAAGACAGTGAAAAGACAATAAAAGAAATTAATGAAAGAGAAGTTCCAGATGAAAAATTGAGAGAAATTCCACCTGAAATAACACATATAGATGGACAGGTGCCAGATATAGAGAGAGAGGGAAAGATTACTGCGGAAGACCCCCGAGGAGGTGTAGGGAAATCTAACATTCAGATAGAAACAGGGACAAGTAGTCAGCAGGAAGATTGCGTGCCGGAGATTCGAGGAGGGACAGAAGTAGGGAAAACAAAAGAAGTGGTGGAGAAAGAGACTGTCGAGAGTAAAAAGCAAGTTGAAACCGAATCAGAGGAAAGCGAAGATGAAGTACCTGAAGGTCCAGTTCTAAGAAAGAGAGATTGGAGAACTGAAAAGAACGATAAAGGAAGTAAATTGAAAAGAGTTGCAAAGGATGATATTTGGCCAAATAAAATAAAGAAATTAAGATATCGACTGACACAAGAAAATTCACCAAGGGCTGAACAGGTGAATGAAGTGACAAGTCAAGAGAAATCAAAAGACGAAGAAACAAATAAAAAAGCAAAAGAACAAGAACATCTAACCAGAAGTATAAATCACCAGAATGGACGTATGTGGCCTTGCATGAAATAAAAGAAGAGGCGATAGCCAAGAAAATCCAGAGGTGGTTGTACCAGAAGTGGTTGAGGAGGATGAAGAATCGGAAATCCTGAGAGTTAGCTTGTCCGATATTGGAGAAGAAGCGGATGTTCAGGACATTCTGTATTCGGATCTTGAAGGAAAAGTGAAAAATGATGAAATGCCAAATTGAATAGGAAAAGACAATTACTGATGGAAAGACAATAAAATTATGAAAAACGACAAAAACTGGTACAACCAAGTAGGTGCTTACAGCCTTGGGTTAGAAAACTAGTTGTGAAGTAGAAGAGGCTAAGTCAAAAGACACTGTTCATTTTAGCAAAATGGCAAACACAGAAAGTAGAAAAAGTAGATGTACATTTTTGAGTAGATGGTGTAAAATGTGTTGTTGTTGTACAGGATTACTAATGCTTCTGTGGAGTATACTTGCTCTGACAATCTCATTTAAGGTTACTATAGATACAATAGAAGGACATAGTGAAAACAAAACTAATATAGAAAAGATACAAACGGTAATTGCAACTAGAATATATAGAAACTATTTACACAGAGCTAGATCTATAACCGATTTTACTAATAAAGTGTTTTCAAAATTATTGTATGAATATGTAAAGACAATGGATGTAAGGGACTGCTATGTTTGTATGCAGTTACCTGCCTCTGTTTCGGAGGGAGTGACTTATCACCACCTTCCAGTAACATATGGAATAACATGTAGTGTAATAGCTAGTTTATTTTATCAAACAGGGAAATTAGAATATTATTTTTCAGATGTAGGTAGTATATTTTCACAAGTACCAGCAATTAACAAGCTAAATAAAGTAAAACCTGCAAAGGTATTAGGTGATTTTTTGGGGGAAACTAAAGAACTAACATTAGAGTATATATTTAAAAACAATTTGACTTGCAGTTTAAAGAAAGAGGAAAAGACATTTCTAGATGTGGTTGAAGAAAGGAGACTGAAAATGCAAAGAAAGGCATCGGAAGGAAAGGTGGAGAAGACAATCTGGGATGTAGAAATGGAAAATCACTTGAAAGGAGAAGCTAGTCCAACTATGGCTTTAGATTGGCCTCAGAAAGGGAAGTTGTGTATTAGAAGGAATACAACTGCATATGATAAATATTTTGTAGGTAATAGTGAGTGCCATGTTACATATCGATTAATGGGTGGATGGGGATTTAAAGGTAAAATAGACCCAGTCTTTCCTGGGTTATATTTCATTTGTGGGAATAGGGCGTATTATCGTTTGCCAGACCATTGGTATGGCACATGTTATGTAGGCCTGGTTTTCCCGAAGCTTTTTCATATGGATAGAGAAGAAGATGGTGTACATAGTTTAGGCAGTTATTTAGCACGTAGCAAAAGAGAATCTTGGACAGAAATAGTGGGTGACATTTTTGGAGCATTGATACCAGCAGTGGGAATATCTCTGAATGCAAACAAAATTAGAAGACTTTCCACAGTAGTTAATCGTTTGTCAACAAGCAGCTCTGGAGGATTTTTATTGGTAAACACTGAAATAGTTGCCATGCGTGCTATGGTAATGCAAAATCGACTTGCCATTGATATATTATTGGCAAAAGAGGGTGGAGTCTGTGGAATGCTGAAAGTTCAACATTGTTGCACTTACATTCCTGACGAAAGTAAAGATTTGAAAATTTATATTAAAAATATTACAGAACTGCATGATGAAATTGCACCACTGGAGGTTGAAAGTGTATGGGAAAGGATTGGAAAGAAACTATCAGCTATTAAAGATTTCTTAGTAAATTTAGGTAGTACCTTCTTAGGTAAGATAATATTTCCATTATCATGTGTGATTTTCATAGTATTAATAATAAGATTAGGATGTATCTGTCGCAAAAATAAGAAAAAGCTAAAAAGAGAAAATTTAAGGAGAAAAGACAAGAAACAAGAGAGAGAATTTGAAGAGATAGAATTAGAAGAAGTAAAGGAGAGTATCTATAGGTCAGCAAAATTTGAATAAACAGAGGATACCGAATTATGAACAAAATCAATAAATCACTTTGAAATTCCATTAAAGGGATACAAAATTGTGATGGTGTGGTGATATAATCACCAAAGGGGAGATTGATGGAGCGGGTAATATAACATTTTTGTATACCCCCCCATTCCTGCATGTTTATACTTGTTAGAATAATCTTTTAAATATAATTATATAAACTTGTGTGGAGTGGTAAATAATCAACCTTACTAATGTAAGAATTACACGTGTGATTCGCATTCTGCATGGCTAATATCATTTGTAAACTAATATACGTACGCATGCTAATGCTAGAAAATTAGAATATTGCATGATATATGTTGCTTTTGTGACGTAATTGTAAGTCGCACCAGATGACATCACTGGGTGAATATAAAGCTTTGAATGTCGCAATTATGCTAGATAATTACATACACCTAGGGGAATTAGTGAGGGATTAACATTTTATTAGCTATTTCCATGTTTTAATTATGATTTTTGTTTATTTCGCTTAAGTTAACCATTTGGGCATAAACAAAGTTGGCTGACCAAGTCACCCGACGTGACTGCTACCATTTCACGAGGTTTCTGGTGAAGTGCGTCTGCACCACTGCAAGCAACAGTGGCCTCATCCTGACCCATGCATGGTGTACCCATCAAGGTCAAACCGGGAGAATCACCAAGTTCACGAACTGTCTTTAAAACCGTAACCAGCAAGTGTGATTACCTAACCCAATTGCCTATGTGAGAACTTTACCAAATGACCCCAAACCAGCCATCAGGACTGCCGAAAACTGATTTTTGTTACATTTTGACGTTAATTTCATTATAAAAAATGGTAGAATAGTGAGTGGGGAGTGAGAGCGGATCTTTTCCTGATTCCTGACATTATGCTGACGGAGAGGAAGGTGACACTGCTGGACAGCTGTTTCCCTAAATCTTTGACAGACTGAAACTTTGCCTGACATTGATGAGTTAAAGATAAACACAACTTGATTGACTTAGAGGACGACTAATAGCTAGGGGTGGGCGGAATTTGTGAAATTCACTTTTGCAAATGATCGCGAAAATGTTAAAAATCTCCGCAAACACGCGGAAATATCACGAAGATGTGGATGTTTTTTTCCCGCCCATTCGCGGTATTTTCTGCTTGGTCGCGGCTCGCCAACTTACCCATGCGGTTGCTCGCGGGCGCAGCCATCATGTTTTCACTTGTCTCGCGGTGCATGATCGCGAGAAGAAAGACGTGATCGCGCGACGAATGACGTTACTGTGGGCGCGAACTGTCACGAGACAGCGCAAATGGCTACCAACAATCCAACATCTCGTGGAGAACACGACCGGATCGGGAAAACTTGTCGGCGAACGCAGGGATTCAGGTAAGGCGATCGCGCGCACGCAAGAATGTATTATTTTAATGCGCGAGCAAGAAACAAATTATCGCTAAGCTGCGGAATGCGGAAATTTTAACATTTGGCCCAGGCCTACTAATAGCCAGATTAGGTAAATATGAAGTTCTGTGTTTGAACTAATGAATTATTAACTTTGCAATTAATTAGATAAAGTATTGATCTACAAAAAAATGTGTTGGGTTGTTTATTGAAGAGATTAGATTGAGATGGAATATAAAGGTTGAAGAATATAATCACTAATTATCACTGCAACTAATTTGATCCATCGTTTAAATGGAAGGAATATCTCGAGATTCTAGGTATAATAAAGGTATTCAATGTGTATTCATGTAAATTAGGTTCCTTAGGTGAATAGGTATTCCTTTCATGTCAGCGATTGGAAACTTATCCCTCCCCTAAGAGCAGATCAGGTTAGTATGAGCGTTGGTGTTATGGGCCCCACCAATGGAGGTATTGAGTGAAAATGTTAGAGTGATGTTTGGTCTGTAACAAAGGGAGGATTTGACATTTCCACGCTGCATCAGGTGCGCGACTCCGATAATAATATAAATATATTAAAATAAAACAAAGAAATTAAACAATATTTCAGTTGTAATTTTTTTTGTTTTAAATTGTTGCAATTTTCAGAAAACAATATAATGTTATTTAATTAATACAATATTTAGTAATAAACAGTTAAAAAACTTTAGAAAATCAGTAAAATAGGTATAACTACTATTACACTTAAAAATTAGCATTTAAAAAACCTTTGAAATTCACTGAAAAAACCATAGGTTTCAGAGACGTTATATTTAGAAATTAGCATTTAAAAAACCTTAAAAATTCACAGAAAAAACCATAGGTTTCAGGGGTGTTATAGTTAGCTGGACATTTCACTCGTACAAAACCATAGAAATTCCTCAGTTATAGTTAGTTCTGCGCGCCCGCAATGCACTGCTGATGATGTCACATATTACATCATTCATGACATGGTCAGTGACATCACTAATGACATCACTGATGACATATCAGATGACATGACTGATGACATCATCCACGTGACAATCTGATACACTTCATCAAACACTAGTATAACCTTTCATCACTCAATGTAAAATACAGTTAAGTGAATTTGCAGTGAATAAATATATATATATTTATATACATATATATATATATATATATATATATATATATATATATATATATATATATATATATATATATATATATATATATATATTACCTACTGGCGGTCGCCAGTAGATAGTTATAGTTACGACCTAGTTTCCATAGGAAATCTCAAAATTCTATTTTGAATAACTTTGGCGCCGGTTGACGAATCCTCGCGAAGTTTTCAAAACTAATGGTGCGCTCCGCTCAGCTCCTACCCTGAAAGTCTCGGGGTGATTCGTCAAGCAGGGGCCGAGAAAAAGGGGGGTCCCAAAACTTGTTTTCCCCATGCATTTTTCCATAGGACCTTTAGACACAGCTACAGCCCGAACGGCTGGACAGAATTATGTGAAATTTGGCAGAGAGGTAGCCATAAGGTCAAGGAAGTGCCTTTTGCAGGTCTGGTGTAAATCTGTTCAGTATTTCCTGAGAAAATAGCATTTAAAAGCATATCAATATCTATACGCGCGCACCGTGCGCGCACTGTGCGCGCACCCTGCCGTGCGCGTGCGCAATTCTGATTGGTTGTTAGATGTCGGTAAACATTCGAATCGGTCGAAACCAGGAAGTGTCGGCCGCCATTTTTTCTCTCGCAGTCTGAGGGGGTGAAAAAAAAAGGAGGAAAACGTGAAAAGTGTGCAGAGTGGACAGTTCCTGACCCCCTAGCCTTGGTCAGGGGATCACAGAAGGACCCCCAAGGGAAAAAAAAAAATATATTTTTTTTTTATTAAAAATCGCGAGGTGCGCGCACCGTGCGCGCATGGCGCACTGCGAACCGTGGGTGCTCGGTGCGCGAAGCGCACCGTGCGTCCACAGCATGCGCACGCTGCGCGAAGCGCACCGTGCGTGCAGGGTGCGCGCACCTCGCGATTTTAAAAAAATATAAAAAATTCACGGTGCGCGCACGGTGAAAAACCTGAAAAAAAAAATTAATACATAACTTAGCATTTAAAAAAACGTACAAATTCACTGAAAAAACCATAGGTTTCACACATGTTATAGTTACTAATTAGCATTTAAAAAACCTTGGAAATTCACTTAAAAAACCATAGGTTTCACACATGTTATAGTTAGCTGGACATTTCACTCGTAAAAAACCTATGAAATTCCCCCGTTATAGTTACTGTAGGCAACTATAACTCACGCGACCGCAATCCTCTGCTGATGACATCAGATATTACATCACTGATGACATATGTGTCTTTATGAAAAATAAATATTTGTAATATATGTATAGCTAAAGATTAATGGAAGAAGACATGGGTAAATAAGTGTCTAAATACAGTGATGTAATATCTGACGTCATCAGCAGAGGATTGCAGTCGCGTGAGTTATAGTTGCCTACAGTAACTATAACGGGGGAATTTCATAGGTTTTTTACGAGTGAAATGTCCAGCTAACTATAACATGTGTGAAACCTATGGTTTTTTAAGTGAATATATATATATATATATATATCTTTTGGTGCTACCTGGTTGTTGGATTTATTACGGCTTTGCACGGCCGTGGAGGAAAGCCCACCGCTGTTATATGGGTCCGACTTTGCTCCTGCCTGGACCGAGATTTATCGGGAGGAAGACGTGCTGGTCACATTTCAGGGCTGTAGCCTGCACGAAGTTCCATCGACTTCTACGAAGCAGGACAGTCACTTCGCCAAGAACAGTGCACCAACCCACTTGGGTTTTACTTCGTTAATATCAAGGAATGAATAGCGCACCCACTGGGGATTATTTACACGGACTACAATTACCATGAGACTGTGTTGACAGCCACGCCCACTGGGGAGGTTCTTTGGATTTAAAACTGTCCGTGTGCAGCGTGATTTTTTCACTCCGTCTATCATGCCACTGAAGAAAGGATTAAAACTCCTGAAACGCATCTGGCGAGAATCTGATGCGTGAATCTTGTTGGGTGACTGCTGGCGAGTTGCCGATTTTCCAATAAATTGAACTTTAAGTGAGCTTCTTGTGGCCTTCCTCTGATGGTGCTACCTGGTTGTTGGATTTATTACGGCTTTGCACGGCCGTGGAGGAAAGCCCACCGCTGTTATGCGGGTCCGACTTTACTCCTGCCTGGAGCGAGATTTATCGGGAGGAAGACGTGCTGGTCACATTTCAGGGCTGTGGCCTGCACGAAGTTCCATCGACTTCTACGAAGCAGGGCAGTCACTTCGCCAAGAACAGTGCACCAACCCACTTGGGTTTTACTTTATTAATATCAACGAATGAATAGCGCACCCACTGGGGATTATTTACAAGGACTACAATTACCATGAGACTGTGTTGACAGCCACGCCCTCTGGGGTGGGTCTTTGGATTTAAAACTGTCCGTGTGCAGCGTGATTTTTTCACTCCTTCTATCATGCCACTGAAGAAAGGATTAAAACTCCTGAAACGCGTCTGGCGAGAATCAGATGCGTGAATCTTGTTGGGTGACTGCTGGCGAGTTGCCGATTTTCCAATAAATTGAACTTTAAGTGAGTTTCTTGTGGCCTTCCTCTGTTGGTGCTACCTGTTTCCCTAAATCTTCGACAGACTGAAACTTTGCCTGACATTGATGAATTAAAGATAAACACAACTTGATTGACTTAGAGGACGACTAATAGCTAGGGGTGGGCGGAATTTGTGAAATTCACTTTTGCAAATGATCTCGAAAATATTAAAAATCTCTGCAAACACGCGGAAATATCACGAAGATGTGGACGTTTTTTTCCCGCCCATTCGCGGTATTTTCTGCTTGGTCGCGGCTCGCCAACTTACCCATGCGGTTGCTCGCGGGCGCAGCCATCATGTTTTCACTTGTCTCGCGGTGCATGATCGCGAGAAGAAAGACGTGATCGCGCGACGAATGACGTTACTGTGGGCGCGAACTGTCACGAGACAGCGCAAATGGCTACCAACAATCCAACATCTCGTGGAGAACACGACCGGATCGGGAAAACTTGTCGGCGAACGCGGGGATTCAGGTAAGGCGATCGCGCGCACGCAAGAATGTATTATTTTAATGTGCGAGCAAGAAACAAATTATCGCTAAGCTGCGGAATGCGGAAATTTTTACATTTGGCCCAGGCCTACTAATAGCCAGATTAGGTAAATATGAAGTTCTGTGTTTGAACTAATGAATTATTAACTTTGCAATTAATTAGATAAAGTATTGATCTACAAACAAATGTGTTGGGTTGTTTATTGAAGAGATTAGATTGAGATGGAATATAAAGGTTGAAGAATATAATCACTAATTATCACTACAACTAATTTGATCCATCGTTTAAATGGAAGGAATATCTCGAGATTCTAGGTATAATAAAGGTATTCAATGTGTATTCATGTAAATTAGGTTCCTTAGGTGAATAGGTATTCCTTTCATGTCAGCGATTGGAAACTTATCCCTCCCCTAAGAGCAGATCAGGTTAGTATGAGCGTTGGTGTTATGGGCCCCACCAATGGAGGTATTGAGTGAAAATGTTAGAGTGATGTTTGGTCTGTAACAAAGGGAGGATTTGACATTTCCACGCTGCATCAGGTGCGCGACTCCGATAATAATATAAATATATTAAAATAAAACAAAGAAATTTAACAATATTTCAGTTGTAATTTTTTTTGTTTTAAATTGTTGCAATTTTCAGAAAACAATATAATGTTATTTAATTAATACAATATTTAGTAATAAACAGTTAAAAAACGTTAGAAAATCAGTAAAATAGGTATAACTACTATTACACTTAAAAATTAGCATTTAAAAAACCTTTGAAATTCACTGAAAAAACCATAGGTTTCAGAGACGTTATAGTTAGAAATTAGCATTTAAAAAACCTTAAAAATTCACAGAAAAAAACATAGGTTTCAGGGGTGTTATAGTTAGCTGGACATTTCACTCGTACAAAACCATAGAAATTCCTCAGTTATAGTTAGTTCTGCGCGCCCGCAATGCACTGCTGATGATGTCACATATTACATCATTCATGACATGGTCAGTGACATCACTAATGACATCACTGATGACATATCAAATGACATCACTGATGACATCATCCACGTGACAATCTGATACACTTCATCAAACACTAGTATAACCTTTTATCACTCAATGTAAAATACAGTTAAGTGAATTTTCAGTGAATAAATATATATATACTTATATATATATATATATATATATATATATATATATATATATATATATATATTACCTACTGGCGGTCGCCAGTAGATAGTTATAGTTACGACCTAGTTTCCATAGGAAATCTCAAAATTCTATTTTGAATAACTTTGGCGCCGGTTGACGAATCCTCGCGAAGTTTTCAAAACTAATGGTGCGCTCTGCTCAGCTCCTACCCTGAAAGTCTCGGGGTGATTCGTCAAGCAGGGGCCGAGAAAAAGGGGGGTCCCAAAACTCGTTTTCCCCATGAATTTTTCCATAGGACCTTTAGACACAGCTACAGCCCGAACGGCTGGACAGAATTATGTGAAATTTGGCAGAGAGGTAGCCATAAGGTCAAGGAAGTGCCTTTTGCAGGTCTGGTGTAAATCTGTTCAGTATTTCCTGAGAAAATAGCATTTAAAAGCATATCAATATCTATACGCGCGCACCGTGCGCGCACTGTGCGCGCACCCTGCCGTGCGCGTGCGCAATTCTGATTGGTTGTTAGATGTCGGTAAACATTCGAATCGGTCGAAACCAGGAAGTGTCGGCCGCCATTTTTTCTCTCGCAGTCTGAGGGGGTGAAAAAAAAAGGAGGAAAACGTGAAAAGTGTGCAGAGTGGACAGTTCCTGACCCCCTAGCCTTGGTCAGGGGGTCACAGAAGGACCCCCAAGGGAAAAAAAAAAAATATTTTTTTTTATTAAAAATCGCGAGGTGCGCGCACCGTGCGCGCATGGCGCACTGCGAACCGTGGGTGCTCGGTGCGCGAAGCGCACCGTGCGTCCACAGCGTGCGCACGCTGCGCGAAGCGCACCGTGCGTGCAGGGTGCGCGCACCTCGCGATTTAAAAAAAATATAAAAAATTCACGGTGCGCGCACGGTGAAAAACCGGAAAAAAAAAATTAATACATAACTTAGCATTTAAAAAAACGTACAAATTCACTGAAAAAACCATAGGTTTCACACATGTTATAGTTACTAATTAGCATTTAAAAAACCTTGCAAATTCACTTAAAAAACCATAGGTTTCACACATGTTATAGTTAGCTGGACATTTCACTCGTAAAAAACCTATGAAATTCCCCCGTTATAGTTACTGTAGGCAACTATAACTCACGCGACCGCAATCCTCTGCTGATGACATCAGATATTACATCACTGATGACATATGTGTCTTTATGAAAAATAAATATTTGTAATATATGTATAGCTAAAGATTAATGGAAGAAGACATGGGTAAATAAGTGTCTAAATACAGTGATGTAATATCTGACGTCATCAGCAGAGGATTGCAGTCGCGTGAGTTATAGTTGCCTACAGTAACTATAACGGGGGAATTTCATAGGTTTTTTACGAGTGAAATGTCCAGCTAACTATAACATGTGTGAAACCTATGGTTTTTTAAGTGAATATATATATATATATATATATCTTTTGGTGCTACCTGGTTGTTGGATTTATTACGGCTTTGCACGGCCGTGGAGGAAAGCCCACCGCTGTTATATGGGTCCGACTTTGCTCCTGCCTGGACCGAGATTTATCGGGAGGAAGACGTGCTGGTCACATTTCAGGGCTGTGGCCTGCACGAAGTTCCATCGACTTCTACGAAGCAGGACAGTCACTTCGCCAAGAACAGTGCACCAACCCACTTGGGTTTTACTTCGTTAATATCAAGGAATGAATAGCGCACCCACTGGGGATTATTTACACGGACTACAATTACCATGAGACTGTGTTGACAGCCACGCCCACTGGGGAGGTTCTTTGGATTTAAAACTGTCCGTGTGCAGCGTGATTTTTTCACTCCGTCTATCATGCCACTGAAGAAAGGATTAAAACTCCTGAAACGCGTCTGGCGAGAATCTGATGCGTGAATCTTGTTGGGTGACTGCTGGCGAGTTGCCGATTTTCCAATAAATTGAACTTTAAGTGAGCTTCTTGTGGCCTTCCTCTGATGGTGCTACCTGGTTGTTGGATTTATTACGGCTTTGCACGGCCGTGGAGGAAAGCCCACCGCTGTTATGCGGGTCCGACTTTACTCCTGCCTGGAGCGAGATTTATCGGGAGGAAGACGTGCTGGTCACATTTCAGGGCTGTGGCCTGCACGATGTTCCATCGACTTCTACGAAGCAGGGCAGTCACTTCGCCAAGAACAGTGCACCAACCCACTTGGGTTTTACTTTATTAATATCAACGAATGAATAGCGCACCCACTGGGGATTATTTACAAGGACTACAATTACCATGAGACTGTGTTGACAGCCACGCCCTCTGGGGTGGGTGTTTGGATTTAAAACTGTCCGTGTGCAGCGTGATTTTTTCACTCCTTCTATCATGCCACTGAAGAAAGGATTAAAACTCCTGAAACGCGTCTGGCGAGAATCAGATGCGTGAATCTTGTTGGGTGACTGCTGGCGAGTTGCTGATTTTCCAATAAATTGAACTTTAAGTGAGTTTCTTGTGGCCTTCCTCTGTTGGTGCTACCTGGTTGTTGGATATATATATATATATATATATATTCACAGAAAAAAACCATAGGTTTCAAGGGTGTTATAGTTAGCTGCCCATTTCACTCGTACAAAACCATAGAAATTCCTCCCGTTATAGTTAGTTCTGCTAACTATAACTCACGCGCCCGCAATGCACTTCTGATGATGTCACATATTGCATCATTCATGACATGGTCAGTGACATCACTGATGACATCACTGACGACATCTCAAATGACATCACTAATGACATCACTGATGACATCATCCACTGAATGTGGTTTAGTTTGAAATTTAAATATGTATTATATATATACCAATCTGTATTGAAGATTGAGTGGATATATAACTGTCTGGATGGAGAATTTAGTAGCTGTCTGACTGTTTTTTTAAGTGAGTAATTAAAAGTGTCTCACTTAATACATGGATTAGTAACAAAACTATGTGAATGTGTGCAGCACTGTCTCTGTTGTTGTATAACATGCTGCCTCAGTTGGTTACTAACTACATGAGTGTGTATATTAGTTATTGATTAGTTGGGTGAGTATTTGTATGGGACACTGAGTTTGTGTGTGGTTGGATGGGGTGTGTGTAACTCTATGCATAGATGTGTGAATGGTTGATTGACTAGGTGTATGGGTTTAAGAGTGCATGTGGAAACAGTTGTTTGAGTGACTGAGTGTATTTAATTGTGTGTTGGTGAGCAAATATATGTTTAGTTGTGCATCTTCAACAAAGTAAAAAAATAAAAGGCATTGTATGTGAGAGTTGGTGTATATAAATAAGTTTGTGTAAGAGTCAGTGATTGTGAGAGTAAATATATGAATGTGTATATAAATTTAATGGTGCTTTTTTAACATATTAAAGATGAGTTACTATGTGTTTGAATAAATGAGGTGTCGTTGGATAATTGTGTAAGTGAGTAAATTTAAGTGCGATACATTTTTTCATGAGTGAGTAGGATGACTGCATAACAGACTAAGATGACTGCTGATGTGTCAATGTCTATATATGTGTATAAGTGCATTTGATAGTGTTCTATTAATTAATGACTGCATGTATAGATGATTCTGTTGTTGAATGGGTAATTGTGTGAGTAGACTTAGGAATCGGTGAGTGGGTATGTAGTAACTGGTATTGGTGTGTCAATGGTTTCAAATATGGTACTCTGTATTTTACAGTGAGTGATGAAAGGTTATAATAGTGTATGATGTGGTGTATCGGATTGTCAAGTGGATGATGTCATCAGTGATGTCATTTGAGATGTCATCAGTGATGTCATCAGTGATGTCACTGACCATGTCATGAATGATGCAATATGTGACATCATCAGCAGTGCATTGCGGGCGTGCGAGTTATAGTTAGCAGAACTAACTATAACGGAGGAATTTCTATGGTTTTGTACGAGTGAAATGGACAGCTAACTATAACACCCCTGAAAGCTATGGTTTTTTCTGTGAATTTCTAAGGTTTTTTAAATGCTAATTTCTAACTATAACGTCTCTGATACCTATGTTTTTTTTCAGTGAATTTCAAAGGTTTTTTAAATGCTAACTTTTAAGTGTGATAGTAGTTATATCTATTTTTTGTACTGATTTTCTACAGTTTTTTAACTGTTTATTTATAAATATTTTATTCATTAAATAACATATATTATTCTGAAAATTGCAAAAAAACATTTTTTAATGAAAACTGAAATATTGATTAATTTTCGTGTTTTCATTTTTTATTTTAATATATTTATATCATTTTCTTTTTTAAACAAATAATTTTTTTTTCGCAGTCGCGCACTCAAAGTGTACACATCACGGCATTCTAGCCGCCATTTTAGAAAAGTCATGAAGGATCCGCGTATGGTGTGCGATGGCTGCGTGTTTTTCAGTTACATCATATACATTTAATATCACGTGATATGCGCGATTGGCATGCGACCAGTCTGCGACTCTTGCTCCCGCGCATTCGTGACACATGCGCATTACGGTACAAGATGTTTGCGCGCTTGCGGGTCCCGCGTGACATCATATACGTGCTGGGGCGCGCTGGGTGCGTGACTCCCGCATAAAACATTATGTTCCAAAATGATATGTATGTGTCTTTAATATACATATTAAGGCAAGAGATTATGTAAGATATTCATCAAAATATTATATATGTACTTATAAGAAACTTATATTATTTTTAAATATATTTTTGCGAAGTCGGGTGCGTGCGTCGTGAGTGCAGAAAACCAGGTCAGCAGAGCTGCTGTAGAGCGAGAGGACCAGGTCAGCAGAGCTGTTCTAGAGCCTAAGAACTAGGTCAGCAGAGCTGCTCTAGAGTCAGAGAACCAGGTCAGCAGTGCTGCTGTAGAGCCAGAGAAACCAGGTCAGCAGAGCTGCTTTAGAGGGAGAGAACCAGGTCAGCAGAGCTGCTTTAGAGCCAGAGAACCAGGCCAGCAGAGCTGCTTTAGAGCCAGAGAACCAGGTTAGCAGAGCTGCTTTAGAGCCAGAGAACCAGGTCAGCAGAGCTACTCTAGAGCCAGAGAACCAAATCAGCAGAGCTGCTTTAGAGCCATAGAACCAGGTCAGCAGAGCTGCTTTAGAGCCAGAGAACCAGGTCAGTAGAGCTGCTCTAGAGCCTCAGAACCAGGTCAACAGTGCTGCTCTAGAGCCAGAGAACCAGGTCAGCAGAGCTGCTGAAGAGCCAGAGAAACCAGGTCAGTAGAGCTGCTTTAGAGGGAGAGAACCAGGTCAGCAGAGCTTCTATAGAGCCAGAGAACCATGTCAACAGAACTGCTTCAGAGCCATAGAACTGGGTAAGCGGAGCTGCTTTAGAGCCAGAGAACCAGGTCTGCAGAGCTGTTGTAGAGCCAGAGAACTAGATCAGCAGAGCTGCTCTGTAGCATAAGAACTAGGTCAGCAGAGCTGCTCGACAGCCAGAGAACCAGGTCAGCAGACCTGCTGTAGAGCCAGAGAAACCAGGTCAGCAGAGCTGCTTTAGAGAGAGAGAACCAGGTCAGCAGAGCTGCTTTAGAGCCAGAGAACCAGGTCAGCAGAGCTGCTCTAGCTGACACTGACTGACTGACACTGACTGACTGACACTGACTGACACTGATTGACACTGACTGACACTGATTGACTGACACTGACTGACTGACACTGATTGACTGACACTGATTGACTGACACTGACAGACTGACTGACACTGACTGACTGACATTGACTGACATTGACTGACACTGACACTGACTGACTACTCTCTACTACTCTACTACTGACTCTTTACTACTCTCTACTACTCTCTCTATACTACTCACTCTCTACTACTCACTCTCTACTACTCTCTACTACTCACTCTCTACTACTCTACTACTCTCTACTACTCACTCTCTACTACTCACTCTCAACTACTCACTCTCTATTACTCTACTACTCACTCTCTACTACTCACTCGCTACTACTCTCTACTACTCACTCTCTACTACTCACTCTCTACTACTCACGCTCTACTACTCTCTACTACTCACTCTCTACTACTCTCTACTATTCACTCTCTACTACTCACTCTCTACTACTCACTCTACTACTTTCTACAACTCTCTACCACTCACTCTCTACTACTCTACTACTCACTCTCTACCACTCTCTACTACTCACTCGCTACTACTATCTACTACTCACTCTCTACTACACTCTCTACTACTCTCTCTCTACTACTCTCTACTACTACTCTCTACTATTCACTCTCTACTGCTCAGTCTCTACTACTCTCTACTACTCACTCTACTACTCTCTGCTGCTCTCTAGCACTCACTCTCTACTACTCTACTACTCTCTATCTACTACTCACTCTCTACTACTCTCTCTCTACTACTCTCTACTACTCACTCTCTACTACTTACTCCACTACTCTCTACTACTCACTCTCTACTACTCTCTCTCTCTACTACTCACTCTCTACTATTCACTCTCTAGTACTCACTCTCTACTATTCGCTCTATACTACTCACTCTCCACTACTCACTCTCTACTACTCGCTCTCTACTACTCTCTACTACTCACTCTCTACTACTCACTCTCTACTACTCTCTACTACTCTATCTGCTACTCACTCTCTACTACTCACTCTCTACTACTCTACTACTCTCTACTACGCGCTCTACTAATCACTCTCTACTATTCTCTACTACTCACTCTACTACTCTCTCCTACTCTTTACCACTCATTCTCTACTACTCTACTACTCTACTACTCACTCTCTACTACTCTCTCTCTACTACTCACTCTCTACTACTCACTCTCTACTACTCACTCTCTACTACTCTCTACTGCTCACTCTCCACTACTGATTCTCCACTACTCACTCTCAACTACTCTCTACTACTCACTCTACTACTCACTCTCTACTACTCTACTACTCTCTCTACTTGTCACTCTCTACTACTCTATCTACTACTCACTCTCTATTACTCACTCTCTACTACACACTCTCTACTACTTGCTCTCTGCTACTCGCTCTCTACTACTCACTCTACTACTTTCTACAACTCTCTACCACTCACTCTCTACTACTCTACTACTCACTCTCTACCACTCTCTACTACTCAGTCGCTACTACTCTCTACTACTCACTCTCTACTACACTCTCTTCTACTCTCTCTCTCTACTACTCTCTACTACTACTCTCTACTTTTCACTCTCTACTACTCACTCTCTACTACTCTCTACTACTCATTCTACTACTCTCTGCTGCTCTCTAGCACTCACTCTCTACTACTCTACTACTCTCTCTACTACTCACTCTCTACTACTCTCTCTCTACTACTCTCTACTACTCACTCTCTACTACTTACTCTACTACTCTCTACTACTCACTCTCTACTACTCTCTCTCTAGTACTCACTCTCTACTATTCACTCTCTACTACTCGCTCTCTACTACTCGCTCTCTAATACTCACTCTCCACTACTCACTCTCTACTACTCGCTCTCTACTACTCTCTACTACTCACTCTCTACTACTCACTCTCTACTACTCTCTACTACTCTATCTGCTACTCACTCTCTACTACTCACTCTCTACTACTCTACTACTCTCTACTACGCGCTCTACTACACACTCTCTACTATTCTCTACTACTCACTCTACTACTCTCTCCTACTCTCTACCACTCACTCTCTACTACTCTACTACTCACTCTCTACTACTCTCTCTCTACTACTCACTCTCTACTACTCACTCTCTACTACTCTATACTACTCACTCTGTACTACTCACTCTCTACTACTCACTCTCTACTACTCACTCTCTACTACTCTCTACTGCTCATTCTCCACTACTGATTCTCTACTACTCACTCTCAACTACTCTCTACTACTCACTCTACTACTCACTTTCTACTACTCTACTACTCTCTCTACTTCTCACTCGCTACTACTCTATCTACTACTCACTCTCTAGTACTCACTCTCTACTACACACTCTCTACTACTTGCTCTCTGCTACTCGCTCTCTACTACTCTCTAGTACTCACTCTCTACTACTTAATCCACTACTCTCTACTACTCACTCTCTACTACTCTATACTACTCACTCTCTACTACTCCACTACTCTCTACTACTCACTCTCTACTACTCACGCTCTACTACTCTACTACTCTCTATCTACTACTCACTCTCTACTACTCACTCTCTACTACTCTCTACTACTCACTCTCTACTACTCTCTACTAATCACTCTCTCCTACTCTGTACTACTCACTCTCTACTACTCTCTCTACCACTCTCTACTACTCTCTCTCTACTACTTTCTACTACTCACTCTCTACTACTCTCTCTCTCTACTCTCTACTACTCATTCTGCTACTCACTGTCTACTACTCACTCTCTACTACTCTCTACTACTCACTCTCTACTACTCTCTACTACTTTCTTCTACTCACTCTACTACTCACTCTCTACTACTCTCTAATACCCACTCTCTAATACTCACTCTCTACTACTCACTCTCTACTACTCACTCTACTACTCTCTACTACTCACTCTCTGATTCTTTCTCTACTACTCTCTACTACTCTCTACTACTCACTCTCTACTCTCTATTACTCGCTCTCTACTCTCTACCTCTCTACCTCTCTCTCTACTACTCTCTACCTCTCTACCTCTACCTCTCTACCTCTACACCTCTACCTATACACCTCTACCTCTCTACCTTTCTGTACATGCACACATATGCACATATATATATATGCATATATATGCATATGCATTTATATATGTATGTGTATATATATATATACATATATAAACATATAATCTGCATATCTATATACATATAAATTAATGCAAACATATACATATATGCATACATATGCATGGTATGTATATGAAATTTTGAAAAACACTAATAAAAGCAAAGCTAAAAAGCCACCTAATTCTAAACAGAATTGCTTTAACTTAAACGAGGGCGAGACCTATTGCATTTTCAATTCTTGTTTACTTTGGTTCCATCAAGAAGGCATTCAGATGGGACACATTTGCCATAAATTCTGAATGGTAGCACTCTAGTTCCTCATTAGATCACTGTAGCAAAGCTACTGCTCACCATGGAAGTCTGCTGCTGGTATTCAAAGTGCATGTTTCAGTCTGCATGTCAGAACTTTTTAAAGAAATAGAAGAGGATTTGAGAAGTCAAAATGTGCCCTAAGTTTTATTTCTGCAGCACTAATCATAATTTCTATGGCAAAATGAACCCCCTCATGTTGTTCCTTTGCAAATTAAATGTTTTAAATGTTACCACTTTATTCCAATCAAGATGGCTTCAGGTGTGCCATACCTTTGACATAAGTAAGACTGTTAGCGCTCTAGTTGTTCTTTAAAACACTCTGGGATTTCTGTCATTGTGCTATACTTGGGCTACATCTCGGTGATATTTGTGCTACATTTGGGCTCTTTTGTCTCTGGTGGCCATCTTGGGAACCTTGTTATGAAGATTCCTAATTTCCTCATTTACTGCAGTCTCCTCAGTAGGCATACTGTCAGTTTTTTACTTTGATTCAATGAAGAAGTCATTCAGATGTGTCGCACATTTGCCATAAATTCAGAATGTTAACACTCTAGTCGCTCATTAGATCACTGTAGTAAAGCTACTGCTCACCAGGGAAGTCTGCTGCTGGTATTGAAAGTGCATGTGTCAGTCTGCATGTCAGAATTCTTGAATGAAATAGAAGAGGATTTGAGAAGTCAATCAAAATGTGCCCTAATTTTTCTTTCTGCAGCACTAATCATACATTCTATGGCAAAATGAACCCTCTCATTTTGTTCCTTTTCAAAATTAAATTTTTTAACGGTTATCACTTTATTCCAATCAAGATGGCTTCAGGTTTGCAATACGTTTGTCATAAGTAGGACTGTTAGCGCTCTAGTTGTTCTTTAGAACACTCTAGAAAGCTGCAGTAGAACACAAAGGAATCAACTGACAGTCTCTGCCCTTGTTGGATGTACATATTTTACTGAGAATGTCAGACTTCATTCTCACATGACTGAGAAAGATAATGTGAATTTACAGAAAATATGCTCTCAGTTTAGCTTATAGATCACCTTCCATACCTCTGTGGGAAAAGCATGAGAAAATAGTTTTCTATCAAACATGATTCATGATATCACAGCAGAAAGCTTTTTCACATGGTAAAATCACCTTAGAACACACCACATTTCCTAAAATTAGTATGGTACAATCAACAAATGATTTATAATGTACCTATGTCTTAAAACCTTCTAACTGCAATGCTTTTTAATGAGGTGCTATCATGTATATTGTTCCCAAGATGGCTGCCAACACTTCTTGGATGAAGTACTGACAGCCAATCAGATCTCAAGATGAGATGTGCGGTTAGGCTCCACCCTGATATATCTATCTTTTTAACTCTAATTTTCTCAGGAACTACTGAACGGATTTATACCATTTAAGCAAAAGGCACAAGTCTGAACTGAGGACTACCTCTTTGCCAAATTTGGTGTAATTCCGTTCAGCAGTTCGGGCTGTAGCTGGGTCAACAGGCCCTATGGGAAAATGCATGGGGAAAACGTGTTTTGGGACCCCCTTTTTTTCTCAGCCCCCGCTTGACGAATCTCAGTGAAATTTTCAGGATAGGAGCGGACCGGAGCTGGACAAAAGTTTGGAAAATTTCATGAAGATTCGTCAGTCGGAGCCAACGTTATTCCAAATAGAATGTTGTGGATTTCCTATGGAAAACAGGTCCTAACTATAACTACCTACTGGCGACTGCCAGTAGGTAATATATATATATATATATATATTCACTTAAAAAACCATAGGTTTCACACATGTTATAGTTAGCTGGACATTTCCCTCGTAAAATACCAATGAAATTCCCCCGTTATAATTAGTGCAGGCAACTATAACTCACGCGACCGCAATCCTCTGCTGATGACGTCAGATATTACATCACTGTATTTAGACACCTATTTACCCATGTCTTCTTCCATTAATCTTTAGCTATACATATATTACAAATATTTATTTTTCAGAAAGACACATATGTAATCAGTGATGTAATATCTGACTTCATCAGCAGAGGATTGCGGTCGCGTGAGTTATAGTTGCCTGCACTAACTATAACGGGGGAATTTCATTGGTTTTTTACGAGGGAAATGGCCAGCTAACTATAACATGTGTGAAACCTATGGTTTTTTAAGTGAATTTGCAAGGTTTTTTAAATGCTAATTCCTAACTATAACGTGTGTGAAACCTATGGTTTTTTAAGTGAATTTGTACGGTTTTTTAAATGCTAAGTTATGTATTTATTAATATTTTTTTTTTTCTGGTTTTTCACCGTGCGCGCACCGTGCTATCTACTGGCGACTGCCAGTAGGTAATATATATATATATGTATATAATATATTATCTACTGGCGGTCGACAGTAGATAGTTATAGTTACAACCTAGTTTCCATAGGAAATCTCAACATTTTATTTTGAATAACTTTGGCGCCGGTTGACGAATCCTCGCGAAATTTTCAAAACCAATGGGGGCTCCGTTCAGCTCCTACACTGAAAGTCTCGGGGTGATTCGTCAAGCGGGGCCGAGAAAAAGGGGGGGTCCCAAAACGCGTTTTCCCCATGCATTTTTCCATAGGACCTTTAGTCGAAGGTACAGCCCGAACGGCTGAACAGAATTACGTGAAATTTGGCAAAGAGGTAGTCCTCAGGCCAGGTATGTGCCTTTTGCA
The DNA here is from genome assembly GCF_964204655.1 of Triturus cristatus. NCBI lineage: Eukaryota > Metazoa > Chordata > Amphibia > Caudata > Salamandridae > Triturus > Triturus cristatus. Next base: position 1,879,118,002 of record NC_140589.1, read on the forward strand.
TATATGGTGTAAATCCGTTCAGTAGTTCCTGTGAAAATCAAAAGTAAAATCATATAAATATCTGGGTGGAGCCTAACCACACATCTCATTGTGAGATCTGATTGGCTGTCAGCAATTCATCCACGAAGTGTTGGCAGCCATCTTGGGACCAATATACATGATAACACCTCATTAAAAAGCATTGCAGTTAATAGAAGGTTTTAAGACTTTAGTTACATTATAAATCATTTGTTGATGGTACCATACTCATTTTAGGAATTGTGGTGTGTTCTAAGGTGATTTTACCATGTGAAAAAGCCTTCTGCTGGGATATCATGAATCATGTTTGAGAGAAAACAATTTTCACATGCTTTTCCCACAGCATTGTAGAAGTGTCCCCCTCTGTCTGACTCAATTGTCACTGGGAACCCGTACCTAGGAATCTCTTAGCAGCAACTTTGCCACTGTTATTTCATCATTTCTCCTAGTCGGATATGCTTCTACCCATCTTGAGAATAAACAGACTACAACTAAAACATACCTCAATCTGTTAACTTGTGGCATTTCAATAAAATCAATCTGCATTCTGGTAAAAGGACCTCTTTCTCTGCCTAGTGTTCCTAGACTCACTACTTTCCTTTTCCCAGTATTGAACTGCTGACAAATCAAACATCTTTGACAAATGCTCTCTGCAATCAGTCTGAATTTTGCATTGTACCATGTTTGTTTAAAGGACCTAATCATAGCATCCCTCCCCAGGTGTCCCTGGCCATGATACATTCTTGCCATTGTTGACAACATGCTATTTGGCATAACTGGTCTTCCATCTCTATAGATCCAAACATGATCTTTCTCTCTTGGAGCACAACCTGCTTTAATCCAATCTCTCATTTCCTCATCTCCGGCTTCATCCTGCAACTGTTTCACTTCATCCCATGTTTCCAGGACATTAGTAAACATCACAGAACAAAAAGACATTTCCCTTTCTCTTCCCCTGTTAATCGAATTATCATTCTTTGCACAATACTGTGCTATGTCATTTGCAAAACGATTCCCAAGAGTAATAAAATCATCTCCTTGTCCATGAGCAGCACATTTCACAACTGCTAGTTCTTTAGGCAGCTGTATCGCCTCAAGCAATTTCCCAATCACGTCAGCATTCTGTATAGGAGTTCCACTCGAGGTCAGGAAACCTCTCTGTAGCCAAAGCTGGCCAAAGTCGTGAACAACTCCAAATCCGTATTGACTATCAGTCATCACAGTCACTCTCAAATTCTTCCCAATCTTGCAAGCTCTTGTCAATGCCACTAATTCAGCCACTTGAGCAGACCTCACTCCTTTCAAAGATGAAGCCTCCATAACCTCTGAAACTTTACACACTGCATATGCTGCACTCAACACACCATCATCAGTCCTCAGACATGATCCATCCACAAACAACACATGATCACTCTCTTATGTCTGGTCTCAGTTTTGTACAGTAATCAAGCACATCCAAACAATCATGATCAACATCATCTCCCACACTCACATTTTCAGTATCTGGCAACAACGTTGCTGGATTCACATTTACACATCTCTCAAGAGTCACATTTGATGCTCCCAGAATGATTTTCTCATATTTAGTCAGCCGACTATGTGACATATATTGAGTTCTGCTTCTGGTCAAAAGAATCGCCACATCATGAGGTACGAATACCCTTACAGGATATCCCATTATTATTCCCTCACTCTGTTCCAAGCTTCTGCATGTAGCAGCTACTGCTTTCAGGCAACCTGGTAAACCCACAGCTACTGGGTCAAGTGTTGATGAGAAGTACGCAATAGGCCTTCTCAGTTGACCATGTTTCTGGATTAACACTGAAAGTGCACATCCATTTCTCTCGCTACAGTACAACTCAAACTCTTTCTCATAGTCTGGCATTCCTAATGCAGGAGCCTCACACATTCTACTCTTTAATTCCACAAATGCTGCCATTTGTTCTGCATCCAGTTCCAATGGATCTTTTACCTCACTTTTTGTCAATTTGATCAGTGGCTTTGCTATCAGTGAGAAATTGCTTATCCACTGACGACAATAACCCACCATTCCCAAAAACATCCTCACCTCTCTCTGGGTCATTGGAGCTCTCATCCCTCTGATTATTTTGATCCTGTCATCGGTCACTTTTCTCAGACCTTTTTCAATATTGTGTCCAAGATAATGTACTTCTTTCTTGCAAAATTGTAATTTGGCTGGAGATACCTTTAACCCTCCATCAGCCAGATGATTCAGTAAAGCTATGGTATCTACTTCACAAGCTTCACGTGTCTTCGATGCCACAAGTAGGTCATCGATATATTGTACCAAAACTGAGTTTTCAGGCATTGTCAAACTTTCCAGAGATTTCTTTAGCAACTGATTAAATATTGAAGGACTCTCTGTATACCCCTGTGGGATACGACACCATGCCAAAATACGCTGTCCAAATCTAAATGCAAAAATTGGCTGGCTGTCATGATGCAATGGAATTGAAAAGAAAGCATGACACAAATCAATCACCGTGTACCATTCAGCATCATGAGGAATCTGATACAAAATCACTGATGGATTTGGCACGATGGGACAACATGCCACCACAATTTTGTTAATCTTTCTCAAATCTTGCACAATCCTGAATTTACCATTAGGTTTCTTCAGCCCCATTATTGGTGAATTACACGGGCTACTTAGTATTTCTCTCAAAACACCCTGCTGAATCATTTTGTCAATTATAGGAGTTATTCCCTCAATTATTTCTGGCGTCAATCTGTACTGTGGGGTATTAGGATAAACAATCCCCTCTTTCACTGCAATTTTCACTGGATCTACATTATTCATCAATCCCACATCTTCTCCAGTAAAATCCCAAACTGCTGTTTTTACTGTGTGTCTCAACACTTGTGGCAAATCATCTGGATTAAACACAGCATATGTCCCAACAACCTCGCTTTCTCTATTATCTAGAGTCATCCTGTACAAGACATCCTCATCTGATGTCTCAAAAGCTATTCCATCCGGAGTACAAAAAATTGTACAATTCATCTTGCACAATAAGTCCCTACCTAACAAATTCACTGGACTAATGTCACAGACCACAAATCTGTGCATGTCTGAGAATTTCCCTATTCTTACCCTTACTGGTTCAGTAAGATGAGTCTTAATCTGTGTATTAGCTACACCAACCACTTGGATTGCTTCGTCCGAGAGAGGAAGATTTCTAATATCTGCTGACCTGACAGTTGATCTTGTCGCTCCTGTGTCTACCAAAAAAGTAACACTCTCCCAATTTATTTTCCCATCTACAAATGGTCCTGCCTGGTCTATTGCAACATAAATGCATTTCCACGTGTATTTCTTTCATTAGTAAAGTTGATTAATAAAAACGTTAACAAATTTAATATCTAGTAAATCAGTTATTAGTAATTTTAATTACGACAAATAAAACATAAGCTGATGTTCGGATTTTGACAGAAAACCCTGCTCCAGCACCAGCAGCAGACTTCCCTGGTGAGCAGTAGCTTTACTACAGTGATCTTATGAGCAACTAGAGTGCTAACATTCAGAATGTATGGCAAATGTGTGACATATCTGAATGCCTTCTTGATGGAACCAAAGTAAAAAACTGAAAGTATTTCCTACTGAGGAGACTGCAGTATATGAGGAGATTAGGAAACTTCATAACAAATAAATCTCCCAAGAAGGCCACCAGAGACAAAAGAGCCCAAATGCAGCACAAAAATCACCTAGATGTAGCCCACATGTAGCCCAATGACAGAAGTGTGCAAAACATTATTTTTTGTGTATTTGCAGTTTTATATAGTGCAGACTTGTCAGGTATTGGAGTGCTTTACATGAGCATTGGTTACATCGCACAAGATCAAATTCATTTTGGTTGTAGACATGGGGAGATTAAGTGATCTAACCAGAATCACAGAATGTTGAGCTGAAGCAGAAACTCCAACCTGGTTCCCCAGTTGCAAGTGGCTCTGGAAGTAACACCACATCCTCTCCCCTAAGTGCAACATTTAATCAAGTGGTCAACTGGATAAAAAAACATAAAGATTACAAATAATTTAAAAGTTCTTCGTCGCTATTTGAAAACTCAGAAAATATGTCCTCATTTTAGTTTTTTAGAGCACTAACCATAATTTAGATGCAAATAAGACCCTCTCATATATGTAATTTCTAAAGGAAATGCTCTAGGTATTACAGTTTTGATTACATCAAGATGATGTCAGGCGTTCCACACTTTTGTAATAAATATAGGATGTTAGCAATCTAGTTGTTCATTGGGATACTGTTGAGAGGCAGAGGCCAGGGGCACGGACTCTGAAAATTGAAGGCAGGTAGAAGAGTGCAGAGGCAACAATTTGAGCACACTGGGCAGGCAGGAAGGGCAGTGGCAGCACAACAGACTATGGAGGGCAATGGAAAGGGGGCAGGGGCAACAAACCAACAATACAGGACTGGCAAGAGAGGCTGTGGCAATATAATAGACCATTGTGGGCAGAAGGAAGAGGCAGTGGTAGTACAACCATACATGACAACAGACCCATTTCAGCCAGGAAACGTTTTTACGCTCAAATGGGCTTTATTTGATCTGTCTCCTGTCTACAATCTCCTCTTTTTCAATGTAACTCAAAGGGGAAAATCAATACCCCAGTTTTTATTTCAAAATCTCCCTCTTACCAAGTTTAAAATGTTCGCAAGTATGGTACATTGGATCATGGTAGGCAGGAGGAATTGGGGTAGGGACATGGACTCGGATAACAGAGGACAGGAGGGACATGAAGTGGTGCACCAAACTGACCCTACAGGGCAGGCATCAGGGTTTGCAGCAGCACAATACACCACACAGGGCATGCAGGACGGGAGTTACGCAAAACAATCCATAGAAAGCAATAGGGAGGGGACAGGACCATGCACCTGGACAACAGAGAACAGAGGGGAAAGAGACAATGGTAGCTAACTGACCATAATGGACAGACAGGAGAGTAAGGTGCAGCATAACAGACCATAAAGGGCAGGAGGGACGGATCAGGGGCATTACAATGGAACATACAAGCCAGAAGGGAGGGAATAGGGGTCTGCACATAGAAACAGAGGACTGGGGGCAAGGGGGCAGCGCAGGAGCAGCAAGATGACCACGGAGGTCAGGCAGGACGGGCACTAGAAACAAGACACACCATGGAGAGCAACAGTTAGACTATGATGGCATACACACAGACCATGGAGGGAAGGTGGGAGGGGGTCAGCGACAGCTAGAGGACCACACAGGGAAGGTGGGAGGGGCCATGGTAGCACAGAAGACCATGCATGGCAAGCGGGAGGGTTAGTGGCAGCACAATGGCTATGATGGGCAAGAAGGAGGGTGCAGGGTCATGCACAAAGGACCATGGAGGATGGAAGGGAGGGTCAGGACCTGGGCACAGACATGAGAGTTCAGGGGAAGGGGCCTCACAACAGACCACGTGAGTCAGGCAGGAGGAGCAGTTGCAGCACAACAGACCAGGGAGGGCAGAAGGGTGTGGCAGTAAAATGGACCATGGAGGACAGGAGGAAGGGGATAGGGGCATGGCATGTGGACAGGCAGGGTGGAGGTGGCAGGGACAGGTTACAGTCATCTGGCAATTCTAGGCAGGAGGGAGGGGAGTGTCAGCTCCACAGAACACTCAGAGTAGATAGGAGTGGCAGGTCCATGGAACATGGTGGGCAAAAAGGATGGAGCAGGGGCATGCACAAAGACATCGGAGGGCAGGGGAAAGGAGAATAGGGGCAGCAAGCTAAGCACAGAGGTCAAGCAGGAGGTCAATGATGGGCCATGGAATTGGGCAATGGAGGGCAGGAGGAGTGGACTGGTACATCATGCTAAATGGAGGGCAGTGGCAGCACATCAGACCATGCATGGAAGAAGGGAAGAGGCTAGTCCATTGATTCAGACACCAGAGGATAGGGAGGAGGTGGATGGGGCAGCAAGCTATCTGTTCAAAGAAGGTGGGTATTAGGAACTTTTTTGTTTTCAAAATGTGTGTCTGTGCGAACTACTTAAAATATGAACAAGTATGCAGCATAATCCCACTTTTATTCAGGAAGAAGAGGACGTTTGTGACTGTGACTCCGGGCTCACTTGGCAGAAACACCCCCTGACCCTCCACCCCCCATCGCAAAATGTAATGCCTGTGAAAAGGGTAGGTGGACGCAGTATTATATAGAACATAGTCCTGAGATCACGAATGAAAATGAAAACTAGATATAGTATATGATATAAACTATGCACCAAAAAGTGTGATATAAGATGAACCGTGGCGTGAAAGATAATATGCACTACATAGTGCGCAGTGACAGATTCATTGGAGAACGCGAGATAGCACAGGCACAAGCGTGCTATCTGATATGCGCCTTGGAGTGTAATATGCAGAGGGCAGTGTTGTGTAACCTAACTAGGCCTGGGCGAAAATTTCGTTCCGTTCGCGGAAATTGCGATAATTTGACATTTTCGCTTTCCGTGGAGAGCGCGAAAATGTCAAAATTTCCGCTTTCCGCTGATTGGCGATAATTTGTTTCTTGCTCGCGCTGTAAAATAATACATTCTCGTGCTCGCCCGATCGCCTTACCTGAATCCCTGCGTTAGCCGACAAGTTTTCTTGATCCGGTCGCGTTCTCCATGATATGTTGTATTGTTTTTAGCCATTTGCGCTGTCTCGCGACAGTTCGCGCCCGCAGTGACGTCATGCGTCGCGCGATCACGTCTTTCTTCTCGCGATCATGCACCGCGATACAACTCAAAACAAGATGGCCGCGCCCGCGAGCAACCACATGGGTAAGTTGGCGACCCGCAACCATGCAGAAAATCTCGCGAACATGCGGGAAAAAAACTTCTGCATCTTCGCGATATTTCCGCTTGTTTGCGATAATTTTAAACATTTTCGGGATAATTTGCGAAAGTGGATTTCGCAAATTCCACCCACCCCTAAACCTAACTAGTCTCTGAAGTTGTAATATAAAATATGTGCTGGGAAGTCTAATGTTGCATATGCACTGTGACAAAGATATGGATCCCAGATCGTAATATGTATGGCATAGCGCTGTGCATTATAACATAGGCATCGAGGAAAGCAAGTTAGATGGGGCAATATATCCCTTGCGAAGGCAAGCGTGGCATAACATATTCACGGGGTGGTGTTACAGTGCACATGGGCTAGTGAGTGTCATAGCATACGCACTAGCTGGTAGAATACAACACAGAGGTGTATGGCACTCGGCGAGAACTGGTGGGTGTAACACTGCATTGGGCTCAGCCAGGAGCACGCTGTGAGGTTTGTCTCCTTTCCAGAGAGTAAAATAAAAAGTATTACACATCCGGCGGTGGATGTGTGTTTTATTAACTGTGAGGGGGGTTTCTTGCATAATTTGGTCGAATTTTTTGTCTAATCCCCTTTGAATGGCTTGGTGTGCGTGTGTATTAAATGTAACCCTGGGCGTAGTTCGCGAAGTAGCACTACGCGAAGCTACGCAAAGTGTACTTCACACTTCGCGAACTGCGTAGCACCCTGTTCACACTGTGCAAGATGCTGTTTTCAATGATTGCACAGTGCAGACAAGCATCCGGCACTGTGCAATCATTGAAAACGGCTTCTTCCACAGTGCGAGCTGTAGTTTTCTGCCGCTCGAGTAGATTTTTACTCAAGCGACAACTTTCTCAATGCAGACTGGTAGTTTCTCATTGTGAGCGGTCGCGAGCATACGCGACCACTCGCAATGAGAAACCTGACCTCCCCGCGTTGAGAATCTCGCCGGGATGTTTATTTTCCATGCTCGGGATAGGCAACTTGATGTTGCTGATCACGAACAATGAAAAAGTCTCGCCGGGATTTCATTTTGCTTGCTCGCGGTCCCCAACTTGATGTTGAGGACCGCGAGCATGCAAAAAATGACCGCTGCACTACGCAATGCTACGCTACGCATGTTTGCACTGTGCTACGTGCAATTCGCATAGTGCGCAGTAGTGCAAACTTCGCAAACTACGCGAGCGTAGCGTAGTGCTTTGCCCAGGCTTAATTAAATGTGCCCGTCAATAGCTACCCATGTTTGTATAAATAAACAACAAGGGTGTCTACTTGGAGATTACCCACCGGCGGGGACGCCGGGTTTAGACACAGTAGGGCGTCAGACACGTCAGAGCTTCACTAGCGGTGTAAATACATTCCACGTGGATTCATTGTATGCATAGTCGCCTTTTAATTAATATCACGCAAATCGGCATGGTGATAAGTACATATGGTTTGTCCAGCATGTCCTAGGTGTTTCTATAAATATATATTTTTTTAAAATAATGAAAAACAAAGGCCGGCCCCGGGGGATGGGGTCCCCGGGGCAAGAGGCCTGAGGAGGGGAGCAACGCAGCCCCCCTCCTAAAGATTTTTTTTTAAAAAGGCCATGACCCGGGGGTTAGGGTCCCGGGGGCTGATTAAGGACTTGGGAGGGGGGCCACGCGGCCCCCTTCCAAATTAATTCTTTCAACAAAAAAATTAGGGTGCAGGCCCTGGGGGATGGGGTCCTCAGGGCCAATAAATTAGAAAGAGAAGGGGGGCCACACAGCCATCCTTCTTAAAAAAATAAAATACATAAAAGACAGGCATCGCGCCGGAGGCCATGTTCCCTCCTTTCATCACTCTGCAAACGTGCCCCCTGGCCAGTTGTAAGTTGGGGAATTAATTCCCCTTCAATACTGAGGGTCCCTGACGGCCAACTAGCCCAACAGGTATCTCCAGTATGCGCCAGGGAGCTGTGTTGCAGACAGGTGATCTGAGGCCACGCCCCTTTTTACACCTCTCTGCAACGCAGCTCTGTGGCGCTTACTGGAGGTACCTAGTGTGCTAGTTTGACCCTAGGGACCCTTAGGTTTCAAGGGGACTTAATCTTTCAACTTAGAACGGCCACAGGGCACTTTTACACAGTGGTGAAGGGAGGGGACGGGGCCTGAGGTGACGTGTCCAAACACGCCCTGTGGCGCGTTTTAAGTTGGGGAAATAATTCCCTTTCAATCCTGAGGGACCCTGGGGGCCAACTAGCCCACCAGGTGCTTCCAAGTATGCGCCACTGCTCTGCGTTGCAGAGAGGTGGTGCAGGCCGTGCCCCTTTATACACCTCTCTGCAATGGAGCTTACTGGACGTACCTAGTGGGCTATTTTGCCCCTAGGGACCCTCAGGATTCAAGGGGACTTAATCTCCCAACTAAAAATGCCCACAGGGCGTGTTTACACAGTGGTGAAGAGAGGGGACGGGGCCTGAGTTAACGTGTGCAAACATGCCCTGTGGCGCGTTTTAAGTTGGGGAAATAATTCCCCTTCAATCCTGAGGGACCTTGGGGGCCAACTAGCCCATCAGGTGCTTCCAGTAACTGCCACTGCGCTGCGTTGCAGAGAGGTGGTCTAGGCCGTGCCCCTTTTTACATCTCTCTGCAACGCAGCTCTGTGGCGCTTACTGGAGGTACGTAGTGGTCAAGTTGGACCCTAATGACCCTCAGGATTCAAGGGGACTTAATCTGCCAACTTAAAACGGCCACAGGGCGTGTTTACACAGTGGGGAAGGGAGGGGACGGGGCCTGAGGTGACGTGTGCAAACAAGCCCTGTGGCGCGTTTTAAGAGGTAGTTTTAATCCCCTGCCCTATTATATATTAGGGGCTTACAGAGGAGGTCATGCTAATCACAGGGGGACCCCAACGGATAGTGTTCCCTAGTGTATGTAGGTGATTTCACTGTATTCTGAGTGTCTTTTAACATAGCACTGGCTCTAGTACTAGTTAGTCAGACTCAGTTACCACCAGAATCCGTCTGAAAAAGTTGAGGGTACAGTATGATTTTGCAACAAGGCTTCTTTCTGTTTTTCTGTTTGTTCTTTCTGCACGTTATCCTTCTTCCTGCACTTTTCTTCGTCTTTGAGGACTTCTGTTGCTTCTTTCTGCAATTCTTTTTATTCTTTCTGTGCGTTTTTTCTTCTTTCTTCACATGTCCTATCTCTGTAGGCATAGTTTGAAATTAGCATTTAAAAAACCTTTGAAATTCACTGAAAAAAACATAGGTTTCAGGCACGTTATAGTTAGGAATTAGCATTTAGGAAACCGTAGAAATTCACTGAAAAAACCATAGGTTTCAGGGGCGTTATAGTTAGCTGGACATTTCACTCGTACAAAACCATTGAAATTCCCCCGTTATAGTTAGTTCAGCTAACTATAACTCGTGCGCTCACAATACACTGCTGATGACGTCACATATTACATCACTCATGACGTGATCAGTGACATCACTCATGACATCACTGATGACATCTCAAATGAGAGTCATGTACATACTAAATCCTCTATACAGACACCTATACATCCACTCACTCCTCAATACAGCTTGGCATATATATAAAACAAAATTAAACTTTACAGAAACACACAGTCACTGTATGATGCCATCAGTGATGTCATCATTGATGTCTTTTGAGATATCCTCCTATGTTTTTTTCAGTTAATTTCTATGGTTTTTTAAATGCTAATTTCTAACTATAACGTGCCTGAAACCTATGGTTTTGTCAGTGAATATATTTATATATGCACGATGGAGGAGGAAGCGGAAAGAAGAGCGTCTGCTCTTACTTTGTTCTCAAGAAAACCAGGACAGAAAACCTTAAAGGAAAACACAAACCTAGAAGCCCAATCAACGGAAGAAAATCTAAGGAAATTGAAAAAACTAAAAAGAGCAGAGATATTGAAATGGTGGGAGGCCATTTCATTACAGAACTATGTCGATCAAGAGATGGCCCCAAGAGGTTTGAGAATTTTCATCACTCCCTCATAAGAGAAACCGAGTCCCAAAACGCTTGAGGAATGGTCCCTGAACTCTGCACTTAGTTCAAGGCGTATGCTGTAGATATTAATCAAATATGCCGGGAGTGATCGCGAGATCTTGCTCCAAGAGATTAAAGATCTACAAGAGGAACTTTTGAACAGTATGTATACTGAAACTTTCAATAAAACTCTACTTAACATGAAAGAGAAACTGCACAAACATGAAGAGGACATAAAAGGGCATAAACAAAGGAAACATAACAAAGACTACGCTGACTATGAGAGTGGAAGAATACTAACTTTCAGCAGGAAATATGATCACATACAGAGAGAAAGAAATATTGGCAAGAACGATTGTCAACGCTACCGAAGGAGGCACATCTGAGACATTCACAGTAAGTGAAAGCGAGTCTGATGTTTCGAAAGGTGAAACCTCAGGCCTATTCAGCAATACTCGCACTATCACTTTTTTAGACAAGTACAGGACAATGCGCAAAACGCGACAAACAACGAGGGACATAGCAACACCGAGGTCGAGAGGTCAGAGAGGATGGGGCCGAGGCAGAGGGCCAGGAGACAGAGAAACAGACACCAACGAATCCGACAACAGTGGCAAAAGAGGCAGAGTAAGGGGCTGCATAGGAAGCAGAAAGACATGCTCCAAAAAGACATATTAATGGATCTAACTATGGTTAATAAGACTAATATTAATCTTTCTAAGAGACAATTTAGTGATATCGAGAAACACACACTGTGCCTAGGATTATCCTTTGTCCCTCATCCAGATTTAACTATGTTGAAACTACGATAGACCTTTTTAAATATGAGAAAATTGAAATTGAAAAAATGGCACATATGACGGCGACAGAGATCTAGAGCTGAAACAAACACAATGGAAAAAGAGGGTCACACAAGAAACCTTAACATAGGAGATGTTGAAACACTTACTACTTTCTTTGAGCTTCACCAGGGCACTTATATCAGTGTCTCTGTGACGAACGAACAAGCAACGTTGGATGAAATGGGTATCATGGGTGATTCAGCAGCATCCACTGGGTTTAGACCAAGTTCAACTTTTTTACCCACGTTACCGCATGATGGCATAGATACCTTTCATGATAATGTCACCAGGGCCTGATGGATCTCAGACACAAACCTCACAATTAGAGTAAAGCTAACAACAACCTGTCCTACAAACAAAGACAGATTTTGAGGCCATTAGCTGAGGACAGAGACATAGTTATTCGTCCTGCTGAAAAGGGCGGCAATATTGTCATTCAGGATAGGGACCAATACACCACTGAGGCCCAACGACAGTTGAGAAATGCCACTTTTTACATGCAAATCACCAGAGATACATACAATGACAGCATTGCTACCATATGGGACAAGCTTATTATGTGGAAAGACAAAGGTATCCTTGAGTGGGGAGAGTACTGCTACATAAAAAGAGATTATCCTAAATTACCAGTACTGTACTTGCTGCCTAAGGTTCGCAAAGATCCTATTACACCTCCAGGACGCCGTATTGTGTCATCCATAGGAAGTGTTGCCAAACATATATCTAAATATGTGGACCACTTCCTCAGGGAATATGTCATCAAACTCCCTAGTTACATCAGGGATACTAAGGATTTTCTGGGCAAACTGGAAAGCATCGAATGGGAAAGTGATTTCCTATTGATCACGTTAGACGTGCACTCAAATCAAATCAAGCTTTATTCGGTACATACATACTGTCCATAAAAGCATACTATAATAAAAGAATACATTTATATCAATCATCATTTTTGTAATTAAAAAAGAACAAAGGTCTTATCCAATTATACATTACATGAAGGAACTTCTATCAAATACAATCTAATTTATTTCCTAATTCATTTTTTCCAAGTACACAAGTTCATTCCTTTGTTTAGTGGCAGATATGATATAACAAGTGGCTGCATTGCAAATTAATACGTTCTCCAAATTTCGAATATAATTAAAAGCAGCTTTGAAGGAATACAGGCAATTTTATCCAAAAATAGGACGGAAAAAGGTTTTTCTAATCTCCTTATAAAAATTACAAAAAAGTAAAAAGTGAAGGGTACTCTGAGTAGACCTACCATCACATGGACATTTTGGGAGATTGGCGCACCACTTACCCCTCTTGGGGAAAGCAAAGAGGTAGTGGAGCGTCCGTAATCTGTAATCTGGTTAGGTAGAATCTATGCTGGACATTAGTTATAAAAATAAGATATGGTTGTATACCCATAGCAATTGGCCCTTCAATATAAAACAATACAGTTGTCTTAGTACCCGAGACCACATCTCTTGACAACGCCCTAACGTTGAGGAGACTCTTTTTTAGTTCCACCTTACTAAAGTTTTGTATGTCTTCGGGTTGCTTCCAGTTCAGGGCCAAGTTGCATTCTTCTAAAAGACCACTGATGTAGCTTAGCCACAGTATTTTCTTACAGTGGTCTTGGGACACACAGTCTAATATTATATCCCCCGTAAAGTGCGTTTCTTCCCTAGTCCAGATGAGGTTTAAAGTGGCCATACTAATCAAGTCGTGTAGATATGGTGTTCCAGTTTCCCTATGAAAAATTATAGAAGATGTGGAGGTCGGTACGGCTAACAATCTTCTTAAAAAGTTATTTTCCAGGGTTTGTAATGGTGATATGTCTGCCAAGCCCCAAATGGCTCCTCCGTAACAACTCCCAGTAATACACTTTGCCCCATATAACTTTAGAATCTCCCGTACTAATTTTTTTACCAATTTTTTTTGAGAATCCACTGATTTCGCAAATTTCAATGCCCTTACTGTTAAAAAGAATCCCCAAATATGAAAAAGGGAATGTACTCTCTATTAGTATGCCATTAATATAATGTGATTTGGTCTTGATGTTCTTTTTTCCCACATGACATAACTAAAATTTTGCTCAAATTAATTTTTAAATGTTTTTCCGTCATAAAATTAGTAAAATTATCCATCAGTGATTGTAGGCCGTTTGCTGTCCTTGAAATTAGGACAGCGTCATCGGCATACAATAATAATGGTGTGACCCGCTTACCGAACGAGCGTCTACCCTTAGGTTTTGTAATAGTGAGTCAACATCATTTATATAAAGTGAGAATAAAAGAGGCGCAAGAGTGCAGCCCTGTCTTATCCCGCGTGTAATACTAAAGTGCTTTGTGCATTCCCTATTTTTCCCATAGCGTATCTTCGCAGTCAGACATGCGTAGATTTGAGATAAAAAACTTAAAATATCCTGTGGGGCGCCCATTCCTTCCAGCATCTGCCATAACTTTGAATGAGTTACCAAGTCAAAAGCACAAATCTACAAAGCAAAGGTGAAGGGAGACTTTCCTTGCAAGAGTATATTTTCCTATTAATAGTTCAAGGTTCAGGCACTGTTCAGTTGTTCCGATGCCCTATCTAAAACCATACTGGGCTACAGATAAGATTTTTTTTCTTCTGCCCAGTGCTCCAGCCTGGCCAGCATCATTCTGCCCATTACCTTAGATGTCGAGTCGAGCAGAGATATTGGGCGATAACAACTAGCGCTACTCCTATAACCCTTTTTGAAAATGGGGACTATCAGGTTCTCAGCCCAGGTTGCAGGTATCACCCCATTGATTGTTAAAAAAAAATTGTGCAGGATGGGCACCCAAAAATCCATATTAAATTTCAAAACATCCATAGGGACCCCGTCCAGGCTTGCTGATTTACCACTAGCACTGTTCATGAGGGCTGTTCTAATCTCCTCTTGGCTTATACTTTCTACTTTAATGTTATTTAAAATAATGGTGGTATTGTTTTCTCTATTTATAGTGCACTGGTGTTTCTCGTTAAATATCACTTCAAAATGGGTTAGCCACTCTTCTGGAGTCACTACTGTATCAACTTTGGCAGATTGGGCCTCCTTGAAGAGTGGTTGATCCAAGGTTTTCCAAAAGAGTGTCAAGTCTTTAGTCTCAGCTGCTTTAATTAGATTCTCCCAACCATTATCCCTAATCTCCGTTTTTCTTTGGATACGAGCTTGTTTGGATAGTTTCCGCAGGGAACTAATATCCTCCCTATTACAGGGGGTAGTTTTTAAAGCTACCTTTAAGTCCCTATTGAATCTGGAGCATTGCTTTTCAAACCATCTTGGTCAATAAGACATGTTTGTCTTAGGCTTCCTTTTCAAATTACAAGAAATTGCCACAGATAGAGATATGTTTAAGAAGGCTGTAACTATGTCCATGCTACTTGAAGATTTATCTAGGCAGGTTATAATGTGATCATTATTTTTTTGTACAATCCTGTTTGAAAAAGCATTTGGATCAACTCCCGCCCATTTAATGGAGATCCCATTTTCACCCTGTGTTTTTACATCGGCAGCGTGAATACATGGTTCAAATTTTTTAAAAAGGGGAGATTTTAGAGTTATTAACAAAGGGTGATGATCACTTAAAAGGCTAGGGCATACACAACAATTAAATATGAGGGGCCTGAGATTAGTTGAGATTAGTTGAAGTAATAAAATGGTCAATACATGAGGATGACCTGGCTCCCTCAAAAGTGTGGGTAATACTCCTACCCTCGTGGTCAATCTCCTGTGCATCCTTCTCCATGACTTCCAGATTATACTTAGACATAAAAAGGTTTATACTTTCCCCATAATTATTATGTGGAAAATGTGAGGAGTTACTACCTAGTTCCTCCTCATAACCACGTTGAATCCCATATATAAGATTACATGGTTCAATATTAAAGTCTCCCGCCCAGATTAAAAAGCAATCCGGCCCTGCACTCTTCATGAAATCCGTCAACTCCTCGTCTAAGAATGTAATAACCTCATGTCTTGAAGCATTAAAAATATTATTATAAAAATTGATCACTATAATCTCCTGTATTCTATTAACTGAAAAAGGTAAAAACTAGAAATGCGGTGCTTTAATACATGATTAGACGTGCACTCATTATATACCATCATTGACCATCAGCACGGACTTACCGCCTGCATACATTTTCTAAAAAACAGACACATCAAATACTGGGAGCAAACCCTATGATCATCGAAATTACAGAATTTAGCCTCACCAATAATATCTTTGTTTTTGATGGCATTCTATACAAGCAAACAATCGGACCCGCGATGGGTTCTTGCTTTGCTCTCAGTTTTGCGAATCTGTTCATGGGCCTTTGGGAAGAAGAGATATTCTCTGGCAAGATAGTCATCAAGAATCTGAGCAAAGTAGAACTGTGGCTCAGGTATACTGATGACTTCTTCATCATATGGAGAGGCAGTCACACAGAGGCCCAGGCATTTATAGGGGAACTCAACATGAATGATCGCAATATACATCTCACAGGTGACATTAGTGACAGCAATGTTGAATACCTGGATGTCAAAGTGGAGATTAGACAGAATCAGATACACACTTCCCTGTTCCGTAAGACCACTGCAGGCAACAGTATCCTTCATGCCCTCAGCAGTCACCCTGAAATTCTGAGATGGAGTATTCCATATGGAGAACTGAGGAGGGCAAAACGAAATTGGAGCATTACTGAGGCATATGTCAAAGTAAGTGCGAACATGATTGAAAGGTTTAAACTCTGAGGTTATCCCACTTGGGTCCTCAAAAAAGCCATTGATAGAGCAGAGGGCATAAACAGAACTGACACACTGATGGACAAAACATCTAGTGCAGATGAGATAACAGAAAATGATACCAGGATGATCATGACCTTTAACCCTGAGTCAGACAGCATCAGACTCATTCTGTCACGCAATTGGGAGACACTCAAAAATGACAACAGCATAGGCCACACCATCAAGGATAGACCCAGCATCACCTATAGGCGAGGTAGAAACCTTAGAGATATGCTTGTGCATAGTGAGATTACACCTGAACAGGATAGGGGTATTCACAATCTCAAAGGGTTTTTTCCTTGAAGACACTGAAAAGCTTGTTCTACCAGCAGTGTTCATAATGAATTTACACATGGCCCAAGTAGCAAAAAGATAACCCAATTTTTGACTTGTAGCACCACTTTTGTGATATATGTGATCGAATATCCCTGTAAGTTACACTATATATGGAGCACCACCCTTATGGCCAAAAAGAGAATCATGGAGCATAAACGTGCTATCACGAATAGAAATCCCTAATGCCCGGTAGCACGTCAGTACTGAAATATTTTATTTTAGAACAGATCTGGCTGGATCATAGAGGTGGCAACAGGGTACTCAGACTCAGGCAAAGGGAGTCTAGATATATTGTTGACCTACAGACCAAGGCCCCCTGGGGTCTGAACCAGGATGAGAAACTTTCCATACATCTTAAGAAAGATTAGACCTGGTGAACTTCCCTATAATTATTTTCTCTTATTTTCGCTTCATGTACTGAGTTTTTTCTTTTCTCTTCATGTACTGAGTGATCTTGACCTATGTATTTACCCTGGTAAAACCTTGATCAGTCTTCTCCTCAATTAATTTGTGCATTAGAAACTGTGAGCTATGGTGAAACAATATTGCA
The DNA here is from genome assembly GCF_964204655.1 of Triturus cristatus. NCBI lineage: Eukaryota > Metazoa > Chordata > Amphibia > Caudata > Salamandridae > Triturus > Triturus cristatus. The sequence continues at coordinate 1,879,135,348 of NC_140589.1, forward strand.
CCGTATTTTAACCCTTCTAATTTTGTTTATTTTCTTTCTTTTGCTGGAGAGAAGGAAGGTACCTATTCACTTACAGAGGTTGCCTAACCTTTTCTTCGATATCACTTTAGAATCACTTTTTTATGCACTATTATCCTCGGACTGATATTACTGGTATCACAAATAGAGAGTACCGCGATGAGACTGGTTGGTTTTTCCATTGGAGATTTTTTTTATCTTTTGGGCATAGTTTTTTAGAACAACATTTGGAGCGTTCGTTTAACGTAAGACACTATACGCATTACCAATTGTTCACCAGGCCAATTATTGTTCGTTATTTTTAGTAGCACAGCATATTCCTTGTTGCTGCTATAGTTGATATATGAGCTCACTGTGCGCTGGATGCCGGAGGCACTGAGCGCATCTACAGTTTCAGGCACTGTGCTTTCAGTTGATTACCTAGCACACTGTTAACTTTGTGTTTCCTCTGTATAGGATTGATCTAATGTTACTATGTTTACATTAAGACATTGTATATTATTTGAGCACTTTGCTCATTTAGACCTTTTTGAGCAATTCTAGGGTCTCTTTGATGCTATTCGGTCGGAGCTGCACTTTGCACGCATTATTGGGCACATGTCAACATTTCTTAGCACTTTAAGTCTGAGGCACTAAGCGGCTGTGTAGATTCGAGCACCATGCTTAATCAATTTCTATGCACCGTATAACGCAGCGCTCCACTGCTATTATACAACCTTGCCCAATGCTAACGTTAACGTAGTATTTGCAATGTTTCCGTTTTAATTACAACCATGTTGGTTCACTGAAAAACCATAGGTTTCAGACATGTTATAGTTAGGAATTAGCATTTAGAAAACCTTATTAAATCAATTAAAAAAACATAGGTTTCAGGGCTGTTAAAGTTAGCTGGACATTTCACTCGTACAAAACCATTGAAATTCCCCCGTTATAGTTAGTTCTGCAAACTATAACATGCGCGCCCGCAATCCACTGCTGATGATGTCACATATTACATCATTCATGACATGGTCAGTGACATCACTGATGACATCACTGATGACATCTCAAATGACATCACTGATGACATCACTGATGACATCATCCAGTGAATGTGGTTTGGTTCGTTATTTAAATATGTATTATATATATAGCAATCTGCATTGAAGAATGAGTGGATATATAAATATCTGGATGGAGGATTTAGTAGCAGTGTGATTGAATGTTTACTTGACTAATTTATGGTGTCTCACAAAATATATTGGATAGTGACTAAACTGTGTGAATATCTGTATCACTTTGTCAGTTGTTGTGTAAACTGCTGCACCAGTTGGTTACTAGCTATGTGAAGGTCTATATTAGTTATTGATTAGTTAACTGAGTATTTGTATGGGAGAGTGAATGTGTGTGTGGTTCGGTGGGGGGGTGTGACTGCCCAAAGATGTGTGAATAGTTGATACAGTAGGTATATGAGGTTAAGACTGCATGTTATAACAGGTGTTTGGGTGAGTGAATATATTTATGGGTGCGGTGATGAGCAAATATATCTCTCAATGGTACATGTCCAACAAACTAGAAAAATAAAAGGCACGGTATATGACAGTTGTTGAATATAAATAAGTATACATAAGACTCAGTGATTGTATGAGTGACTGTATGGATAACTGTATACTTGTAATAGTGATTTTATAACACACTAAGTATGAGTTACTATCTATGTGAATCAATGAAGTGGTGTTTGTATAAGTGTGTAGCTGACTAAATGTAAGTATGATCCATTGTTTGCATAAGTGAGTAGGATGACTGCATAAGTGAATAGGATGTGTGCTGGTGTGTAATGTCGATATAGGTGTATAAGTATATTTAATAGTGTTCTATTGATCATTGACAGCATGTATGAGTGAATCTATAGGTAAGTGATTAGATGTGTGTGTAGATCTAGGAATCACTGAGTGGGTTTTTAGAAACTTGTATTGGTGTGTCAATGGATTCAAATATGGTACTCTGTATTTTATAGTGAGTGATGAAAGGTTATACTAGTGTATGATGAGGTGTATTTGATTGTCACGTGGATGATGTCATCAGTGATGTCATCAGTGATGTCATTTGAGATGTCATCAGTGATGACACTGACCATGTCATGAATTATGTAATATGTGACATCAGCAGCAGTGGATTGCGGGCGCGCGAGTTATAGTTAGCAGAACGAACTATAACGGAGGAATTTCAATGTTTTTGTGCGAGTGAAATGTAACAGCCCTGAAACCTATGGTTTTTTTCAGTGAATATATATATATATATTACCTACTGGCGGTCGCCAGTAGGTAGTTATAGTTAGGACCACGTTTCCATAGGAAAACCTCAACATTCTATTTTGAATAACTTTGGCGCCGGTCAACGAATCCTCGCGAATTTCTCAAAATAGGTGGGGCGCTATGCTCCGCTCCTACCCTGAAAGTCTCGGGGGGATTCATCAAGCGGGGGCTGAGATAAAAGGGGGGTCCCAAAACGCGTTTTTCCCATGCATTTTTCCATAGGACCTTTAGAACGAGCTACAGCCCGAATGGCTGAACAGAATTACTCAAAATTTGGCAGAGAGGTAGTCCCTAGGTCAAGGAAGTGCCTTTTGTAGGTTTGGTGTAAATCTGTTCAGTAGATTCTGAGAAAATAGCCTTTAAATCAATATATATATCTGAGCCCGCTTACGGTACGCTTACCGTACGCTTACGGTAAGCGTACGGTGGCGTGCGCGAGCGCGATTCTGATTGGCTCTTAGATCTTAGTAAACATTCGAATCGGCCGAAACCAGGAAGCGGCGGCCGCCATTTTGTGTATTTCACTCTGAAAAAAAAGAGTGAAAACAAGGAAAGGGGGCAATGAGGAGAGTTACAGACCCCCTAACATTTGTAAGGGGGTCAAAGAAGGACAGAAAAGTACAATAAAAACATTTATTGATTTTAAAAAAAATCACGGGGTACGCGTACGGTAAGCTTACGGTAAGCGTACGGTAAAAAAAATAAAAATAAATAAATGAAAAGCAGATTTAAGAGTTTAGAAATTAGGGAGCTCTAAAAAGAGCTGTTGTGTTTATGAAGTCATTTTTTTAGTGGTACCTACAAGTAAGTACCGATGCAGAGTCTAAGGTTCAAGAGGAAGACTCTGTTCCCTTCATCATTGAAGTGCACACCATCTCCTCTATAAATGTCTTGCATGTCATAACGCAAGTTGTTGTGGTAAATGGCACCCATACCATAGTCACGGAGGAAAGCAGAAACAGATTTGTTGACGTGCTTTCTTGCTTTGTCAATCTGCGGACAGAAATGATTGGACCAGTTCCATTTTTGCCTTTGGCATATGTTGGAAAACACAAAGGCAGTTTTAGGGAAAAGTGTAAACAGTTGTGCAAAGGTGTCCTTCATAAGCATTTCCAGACTTACCCCAGTCAAAGTGCCTAGGTCATTGCCACCACAGTGCACTATTATGAGGTCAGGGTGTTGGATTTGAATGAAGGATTTTACCAATGGCATCAATTGGTGCCACTTTAACCCTCTCTGACCAATCCATTTAATGTCTACATTTGGCAAAGCAAGGTCTCTCACCATATCTGTTTTCTCTGCATACTTTTCACTCCAGAAGACATAGCTGTGCCCTACAATCCACACTGTGAACATCTTCAAAGGAGAACTGGATGCACTCAGGAGGTGTCTTTCAGTAGAATGGCAATAAGAAAAGAAAGACAGTTTGGAAATGGAGGCATACATATTTTTTACAAAACAAAAAGAACTGATTGGCTGTTTCAAACCATTCCAGAATAAAAACTAGGCTGTATGTGAAAATTAATAGAAGCATGTTTTGTATTGGTACAAAAAAATGTGTAACCAAAGAACAGTACTATGGATTTGCTGTTAGGTTTGAAAAGTCAAGCACTCTTGCTCTGTGGAATTGAAACATTGTGTGTCGAACTTCTGACCTAACTGCACACAGCAGTGTTCCATGAGCTGTTGCTATGGTAGCAGGCAGAAGTCAAGTTGGGGGAAGGGTACTAGGCAGAAGTCAAGTTGGGGGCAGGGTACTTTTGGAAAAGGGTTGGTTTTCAACCAATAGAAATGTGTGATTACATTTAAAAAAAAGGGGGAAGCACTGAGATTTGAAACTTACATGTATATGTGTGGAAAAATAGAGGGAAAGTTTGCCATTATCTGGTTCTGCTGAGAGGAGACAGGTGAACACAACAGAGATCCTGGCTCTGATAATCTGCTGTTTGAGTGTCACATTTCTTTCAGAACTAACTAATTTTAAAGGTGAGTTTACAGTTTGAGAGGGTATGTATGTGGTAACTTAAGAAATGAATAATAGAAATGGGAATTGTTTTTGTTGTAGTTACACATGGTGGTTTCATAATGTGTCAGTGTGTAAAAGTGATTTACATTTGCCCCTGAAAAAATAAAAGAGCAGTAAGTGTGCTTTGAAATTGGCAAAGAAATTTCGTTTTGGCACTAATGTGAAAACATGACTCTGTGTGCATAGAAGAATTATAGACAGAGATTTATTGCGTCTTGCTCTGGTGATTTCACAGTTGCATTAGATGGAAAGGGGGAGCGAATTTTTGGGGGAAGAAGCAGAGGCTTAGCACACACCCATGTCCTTGCCGTGTATAGTCATGCACAGTATGTACAAGCCAGTGGGGTTTTCAGGTTTAAGTCTGTAATGCAAATACATTCAGCATCACTAAGGCTGGTTGCCCTTGGTGGAGTGTAGGCAGTCACAGAGAATGCACATGGTGGTGGTCTGAAAAAAAAACAGCTTGGACACGTGCAATTAAATAAAGCAAAAATAGTGGTTTCATAATGTGTCAGTCTGTAAAAGTGATTTCAAATTGTAAAAAGAGATTTTCACTTGCCCCTGAAAAAATAAAAGAGCAGTAAGTGTGCTTTGAAATTGGCAAAGAAATTTCGTTTTGGCACTAATGTGAAAACATGACTCTGTGTGCATAGAAGAATTATAGACAGAGATTTATTGCGTCTTGCTCTGGTGATTTCACAGTTGCATTAGATGGAAAGGGGGAGCGAATTTTTGGGGGAAGAAGCAGAGGCTTAGCACACACCCATGTCCTTGCCGTGTATAGTCATGCACAGTATGTACAAGCCAGTGGGGTTTTCAGGTTTAAGTCTGTAATGCAAATACATTCAGCATCACTAAGGCTGGTTGCCCTTGGTGGAGTGTAGGCAGTCACAGAGAATGCACATGGTGGTGGTCTGAAAAAAAAACAGCTTGGACACGTGCAATTAAATAAAGCAAAAATAGTGGTTTCATAATGTGTCAGTCTGTAAAAGTGATTTCAAATTGTAAAAAGAGATTTTCACTTGCCCCTGAAAAAATAAAAGAGCAGTAAGTGTGCTTTGAAATTGGCAAAGAAATTTCGTTTTGGCACTAATGTGAAAACATGACTCTGTGTGCATAGAAGAATTATAGACAGAGATTTATTGCGTCTTGCTCTGGTGATTTCACAGTTGCATTAGATGGAAAGGGGGAGCGAATTTTTGGGGGAAGAAGCAGAGGCTTAGCACACACCCATGTCCTTGCTGTGTATAGTCATGCACAGTATGTACAAGCCAGTGGGGTTTTCAGGTTTAAGTCTGTAATGCAAATACATTCAGCATCACTAAGGCTGGTTGCCCTTGGTGGAGTGTAGGCAGTCACAGAGAATGCACATGGTGGTGGTCTGAAAAAAAAACAGCTTGGACACGTGCAATTAAATAAAGCAAAAATAGTGGATTCATAATGTGTCAGTCTGTAAAAGTGATTTCAAATTGTAAAAAGAGATTTTCACTTGCCCCTGAAAAAATAAAAGAGCAGTAAGTGTGCTTTGAAATTGGCAAAGAAATTTCGTTTTGGCACTAATGTGAAAACATGACTCTGTGTGCATAGAAGAATTATAGACAGAGATTTATTGCGTCTTGCTCTGGTGATTTCACAGTTGCATTAGATGGAAAGGGGGAGCGAATTTTTGGGGGAAGAAGCAGAGGCTTAGCACACACCCATGTCCTTGCCGTGTATAGTCATGCACAGTATGTACAAGCCAGTGGGGTTTTCAGGTTTAAGTCTGTAATGCAAATACATTCAGCATCACTAAGGCTGGTTGCCCTTGGTGGAGTGTAGGCAGTCACAGAGAATGCACATGGTGGTGGTCTGAAAAAAAAACAGCTTGGACACGTGCAATTAAATAAAGCAAAAATAGTGGATTCATAATGTGTCAGTCTGTAAAAGTGATTTCAAATTGTAAAACGAGATTTTCACTTGCCCCTGAAAAAATAAAAGAGCAGTAAGTGTGCTTTGAAATTGGCAAAGAAATTTCGTTTTGGCACTAATGTGAAAACATGACTCTGTGTGCATAGAAGAATTATAGACAGAGATTTATTGCGTCTTGCTCTGGTGATATCACAGTTGCATTAGATGGAAAGGGGGAGCGAATTTTTGGGGGAAGAAGCAGAGGCTTAGCACACACCCATGTCCTTGCCGTGTATAGTCATGCACAGTATGTACAAGCCAGTGGGGTTTTCAGGTTTAAGTCTGTAATGCAAATACATTCAGCATCACTAAGGCTGGTTGCCCTTGGTGGAGTGTAGGCAGTCACAGAGAATGCACATGGTGGTGGTCTGAAAAAAAAACAGCTTGGACACGTGCAATTAAATAAAGCAAAAATAGTGGATTCATAATGTGTCAGTCTGTAAAAGTGATTTCAAATTGTAAAAAGAGATTTTCACTTGCCCCTGAAAAAATAAAAGAGCAGTAAGTGTGCTTTGAAATTGGCAAAGAAATTTCGTTTTGGCACTAATGTGAAAACATGACTCTGTGTGCATAGAAGAATTATAGACAGAGATTTATTGCGTCTTGCTCTGGTGATTTCACAGTTGCATTAGATGGAAAGGGGGAGCGAATTTTTTGGGGAAGAAGCAGAGGCTTAGCACACACCCATGTCCTTGCCGTGTATAGTCATGCACAGTATGTACAAGCCAGTGGGGTTTTCAGGTTTAAGTCTGTAATGCAAATACATTCAGCATCACTAAGGCTGGTTGCCCTTGGTGGAGTGTAGCACTGTGGACATGGGCTTTTTAAAAAATCTGAAAAGTGGTTTCATAATGTGACAGTTTGTAAAAGAGATTTTCACTTGCCCAAAAAAAAGAGCAGTTTGTGTGAATTCAAATTGGCAAAGAAATTTCGTTTTGTGACTATTGTGAAAAGAAATTTAGTAATATATTTAAATACAATAACGGATTTTTTTTTTAGTTTTTTTCAGGTATTGCTGAAGAACAGTGAACAAAATTTAAGATGCCTACAAAATCTCGAGTTCAAAAAACGCTAAAAAAAAAACTATATTTGAAGACAACTGGAGGACCAAAGTTAGTAGAAGATGCTGATGTTGGGAAAAAGAAAAAATCTTCTGGTAAGCAAAAAAAACAATTTCTAAACAAAATATTCAAAACAAAGAAAAATGTACAAAATGTCTGTTCTCGGAAAAATGTAACAAAAAATAGAGAACAGCAAAAAATTGAGAATTTAGTTAATGCAAATATACCTTCTGCAATTGAAAAGTTTAACATAAACAGAAAAACAGCATTTAAAGAGATACGTAGAAAAATGTTTCAGAGAAGAGTTATGTCCAATTTGATAAAGGATATAAAGAAATATAAGCAAAAGGCAAAATATTACAAGAGAAAAAAAGAAATTGAAGCCATTGCAGCAAAGGCATTAGAATTAAAAAGGAAACTATTCATTTTAATTTTGAATAGGATGCGTACATTAGATAAAATGGTTAATGTACTGAAATCACAAAGCAAAAGCAAAAGAGTAGTGAACAGAACAAACTTTTGTAAAGTTTTTTTAGGAAAGTGGATGCATAGTTCAAGTAGTGAACCTTTTTTTAATGAAGAGAGCTATTTTCAAAGTAATAGTTTGCTGCATGCAGTTGACACCAGAGGTCGTTCATACGAAGTAAAAAATGGTTGCATAATGGAGAAGGAGATAATGGTTCCAAGAGATGAGGTACAAGTGATGGCAGATGAGGCAATGGGGAGACGTCCTAAAGCCCCAGTGTACACTTGGAATTGTAGTAGTATTTGCACTGTGCGTCAGGAATCTATTGACAGATTTCGAGAGTTTCTAAGAGAATATAGTAAAAAAAGTGTAAAACAAAAGATTAAGGTGCTTCAAAGTCTGGATCCATGCAGAGTGAGAGAGAATACTGGTTTGCAGGGTCATTCTCTTGCTTGTCTATCTAGAAAAGTGTGCAATAGTGTTTTCCATCATTTTAGGATGCTGGCTGTTCATCATACTGAAATGAGAAAGTTTGTGAGACGGTTGTATTTTGCCAAAAGTCCAGCAATAAAGTTAAATGAATTGAATAGGGCTCTGTTCCGAGGAACGGTATCAGATGTAGAGAAGGTTGTTGATGAAATTCAGTTTTGTTACTTTGGTCCTGAACAAAACAGTGCAGAGAAGGACACAGTAAATGAGGCAGAAGTGGAAGAGAATGTAGAACCTTGTGTAAGTAAGACATTTAATGATCACATAACAAAATTTGCAATAATCTCTAATGAAAGACCAAATGTTACTTGTATTTGTTGCCGCAGAACTCATTATAGAAAACAAACTAGGAATGTTGATCTCTACAGAAAGAGTGAAAATGAAGATAATTATAAGTGGATGGATTTTGCCACATATATATTTCTTGAAAATTGTTTTGAATTGGGTGAAGATCAGCGTATTTGTAAATACTGCTACAACAAGTTAGAGGAAAATAGAATGCCGACCAGAGCTGTACATAATAATTTAGAATTGGATGCTATTCCTGCTGAACTTTCTGAATTAACTACATATGAGTCTATACTCATTCAATGTGTTCATCCGTTCCAGACCATAGTACGTATGGAGCCCAAAACTGGTAAATTACCTCCTTCAGATTTACTGAGAGGTTTAAAAGGTAGAGTGGTGTATTTGCCCTTGGATTTGAAAAAAAATATGGAAACTATTGATGCGGATACTTTGGAAACTGAACCATTAATTATTCTGGTTAATGGTGTACCTACAAAGAATAAGAAGATTTGGCAGGAGCTGGTAGATGTGCGGAAAGTACAAAGAGCAAATTTGTATTTGAAAAAAAATAACAAATGGTATGAATCAATTTATATAGAAGAAGAAGAAGAAGAAGAAGAAGATTTACAAGGAGACACAGAAACACCAACTGGACAAATTGAAAAAGTGGACAAGTCAAAGGAAGAAGAAATTTATGAACATTTTAGCATACATCCTCTCCATTCGAAAGAAGTTATGGGAGACAATATTGATCTCTTTCAGATGAAGAAAGCAAAAGGAAATCCCGTGAGTGTATGGGAGGAGAGCTTGGAAGCTCGATGTTTTCCCCAGCTGTTTCCTAAAGGAAAAGGAGGACGATACGATGAACGTCCAGAACAGATTCCAGCTTCAGAGTATCGAACTACAAGACTATATGCTGAAGATCCCAGATTTCGACAAAGTATTCCTTATTTGTTCCATCTTTTATTTGAAAGCGACTTGTCTGCACTGTCTTATGCAGTAAATCACATTTTAAAAAGTGGAGTACATTTACAAAATGTGTCTGCTAAGGATTTTATGGAGAAAGTGCAGCACCGAGATGATCATTTGGAAACACAACTGATCAATCTGATGGCTTGTCAGCGTGGGACAAATGAATATTGGTACCGACGCCATGGTGAACTAAAATGCATGTTACGCAATTTAGGAACACCAACATGGTTCCTTACCCTAAGCTGTGCCGAGTACGCGTGGGATGATTTACTGGATTTTCTACGAGAGGCCAATTCAAACATTAAAAACATCGAATACAAGACAGCAGGAGAACTGTGCTCATTGGATTAATGTTTGCAGATATTTCAATCATAGATTTGAGGCTATGATGGCTTGGAGAAGTAGTGGATTTCTTTTGGAGAAAAGAGTACCAGGCAAGAGGTGCTCCTCATATTCATATGCTGCTGTGGGTCAAGGATGCCCCAAAGTTTGGAACAGATACTGATGAAGCAGTGTTATCTTACATTGAAGAATATGCAACATGTGCTATACCTAAAAGCACAGAAGAGAACAAGTTAAAGGAGCAAGTTCTACGTTTCCAAAGTCATCGGTGTGGAAAATACTGTCGACGGAAATACAAGAGCAAAGAAAAATACTACACTAAATGTCGATTTGGATTTCCTAGACCTGTTCTTACAAATGGAAGAGTCAACAGTTTTATGTCAGCTGTGAGACATACTATCACAAGAAAATCACCTAAGAATACCTACAACCTTAAAAGAAAAGAAGAATCAAAAAATATAAATGACTACAACCCAGTCATTTTATCCATGTGGAACGCTAACATGGATATACAGTATGTTGCTGACAATTCCATTGCTGTTGCTCGATATGTAACGTCTTACATTACGAAATCAGAAAAAACAGAATTGAAGGAAATGTGGGAAGAGATTTCTCACGAGAAGACTGTCAGTAAGAAGCTGTACAGTTTCAGTTTGAAGATGTTATCGCATCGAGAAATTGGATCCTACGAATGTTCAGATAGGTTATCTTCTGCAAGTCTCTACTCGAAGTCAAGAAGAATAATTTGGGCAAGTTTAGGCCTTGCAGCAATGAGAAATCGGGTACTGAAATCTGTTGGAGAAATTGAATATTTGGCTGAGAATGACCCAGAAAGTACAGACATATTGAAAACAAACATGTTGGACACATATTATCCCAAGAGAAGTCATCATCTGGAGAACATGTGTCTCTATGAAGTGTTACAGAACTACATTTATTCACGGAAAGCTGCAGAAGACATCAACAGTGGAAAATATAAAGTTGTTGGTGAAGAAGGATGTTTGGTGAAGCAAACCAAAGGAAGTTTGATAAATCACCGGAAGCTGAGTTGCGACACTACCGACAAGAAAGAATTTTACTACTTGGCTCTTTTACATTTGTTTAAACCATGGCGTACAGAGGATGAACTACTGGGAGAATTCCAGAGCTATGAAGATTCTTTTAATGCTTGCAAAGACAGCATACAATGCAGTACATTCTCAACTTATCTGCAAATGTTAAATGAAGAAATTGAACAGGAAACTACAATTGCAGCAGAAATAGCTAGAGACAGTTCTCAGGACAGCCAAAGTTCAGGAACACACAGTCAAGATCCCCTAGGACAACCAATCGTTGAAAATGAAGCATCAATAGCCATGAATGAAGTGGAAACGGCTATGAATCAAGCTCAAGAAGAATTTATAGACTTAGAAAATTTGGAAAGACAACTGAATCAAGAGCAGCAACAAATTTATGAAGAGATCAAAAACAAAATTGATCACGGATTTCTACATATCAAAAAAGAGTGCTCATGCACATCATTTCATCCAATCAGGATGTATGTAAGCGGACAAGCTGGCACTGGAAAAAGTTTCCTAATTAAAGTCATCAGAAGCTACCTAAAGCAAAAAACGGATTCTACTTTGTCTTGTGTGGTTACTGCTCCAACTGGGTTAGCAGCATATAACATAAAAGGAATCACCTTACATCGTTTGCTAATGTTACCAGTGGAGCATGAGAACAAAATACAATTCAACAAGCTAACTGGAGAAGCATCCTTGGAAGTTTCACGAGTATTGAAGAAGATGCAAGTTCTCATTATTGATGAGGTGAGCATGGTATCAAACTTAATGCTTGCCTTTGTGCATTTAAGAATGCAGCAAATTTTGAAGACAGACTATGACGTGTTATTTGGTGGAAAACACGTCATAGTTTTTGGGGATCTTTTGCAACTTACTCCAGTTAAAGGACAACCAGTGTTTAATACTGTGACACATGAAGACACAAAGAAGTCATTGGGAAGCATTTGAAATACAAATATTTGGTCCTTCTTTGAGTACAAGGAACTTACAACTAATATGAGGCAAGCAAACGATGAAGAATATGGAAGTATTCTGAAAGATATCAGGATTGGACTACTCACAGATGTTGGGAAAAAAGCATTACAGAGTCGGCTGCTACATAATTTATTTCCAAAGGAAGAAATAGTTGCAGAGAAAATATACAAGAATATTGCAGAAAACAAAAGTGTCATCTGCTTAATGCCAACTCTACGTGAATGCTCAATATTTAATGAGGAGCTTTTGAAATTGGAAAAGGAAGACATCAGGAAATTGGAAGCAGTGGACAAAATTGAGGATGGAAGAATTACAGTCACAGTAACAGGCAAACTGAAAAATAAATTGGACTCACTAGAGAAGAACATCTCCAAAACAGCAGGATTAGAAAAAAATCTTTATGTTTGCATGAACTGTAGAGTGTTTTTAAGGAGAAATTTGGATGTTGAGAAAGGCTTAGTGAATGGAGCGATGGGAAGAGTTGTGGGTTTTATTAATTATCAGAAAAAAGAAGGAATTGAATGTTTACAGATAAAATTTGATCAGATAGAGGAAGTTAAAGACATTTGTCGTTGTTCAGTTCGTTTCATGCTTGTGAAAGACTTATATGTACGTAGGAAGCAGTTTCCGTTTTCACTAGCATATGCTGTAACTATCCACAAGTCTCAAGGATTGACTGTAGATTGTGCATTTGTGAACATTGGTTCAACTGTGTTCAAAGAAGGTATGGCATATGTAGCTTTGTCACGAGTCAAAACATTATCAGGTTTATTCATGATAGACTTTGATGACTCAAAAGTTAGTGCTGATACAAACTGTGTAAAGGAGTATAATAGATTAAGAAGAAGCTATGCTCCTCATTTAGGTCAGTATCCTGTGTTGGAGAAACGTGTAGTTTCTCGTAAAAGGAGAAATGAGAATATCTGTAATGAAGATGTAGAGAAGAGGAAAAAAAAGAGGAGTGATGTAATTGCAAGCAAAAAGAATAAGGAAAATGAAGAACAGGTTGTAGGATGTCATTTTGAAAATAGCTCTGGTGTCAACTGCTACGCTAATGTAGTGCTGAATGTTGCATTTTATCTGGAAAGTTTGCAAGAGCAGATAATAGTAAATCAGGGAAAAAGATTCTGTTCAGAGCTCAGTCTCCTTTTTCAAAAGCTGAGTAAAGATAAAACTCAAATAGAAAGTGCTACTGAAATTAGAAAACTTTTAGATGTATGTTCAGGACGAACACAGTTTTCTCAAAATGAACAGCAAGATGCACACGAATTTTTGATGTATTTTCTTCAGGTAGTGGAAGAAGAAGGAGTTCCCATTGACATTTTTTTTGGTCTCTCTTATAAATGGGAACATAGTTGTGATAATTGTTATAATATATGTGGCTCTATTGTTGATAATGAAAGGTTTATTTATTTGACATTGCCAGAGAGTAAAACAGTCACTTTTGCAAAATTAGTTAAAGATGCTAATCATAGCATGAAATGTGGTGAGTGTAATTCTGACATGTTTTCAACATTAATTTTAAGGGAATACGGACAGTATGTAATTTTAATGATGCAACGATGTAGAGCTGATGGATCAAAATTGGATACTTTAATAAAGAAGTTTACAGGACAGCAATTATCAATTTCAGGAAAAACTTTTGTAACTGTTGCAATAATTTTCCATGATGGACCTACTGTTACTTCTGGACATTACACAGTTTATCTAAAATGTGAAAAAGGCTGGACACTGTGTAATGATTCTCAATTGATTTTCAAACAACGTTTGCCTTTTGATTTAGCAAATTCCTATCTAATCTTCCTGAAACCTAAATTTTAGAGAGATTTGGCAAGATCTGGACAAAATAATTTTACCATTTTACTGGATTACCATTGCAATTTTGTAGAAAAAAGATTTTTAAAATTATCATTTGGCCTAAAGGAAAGATAACCAATTGTAATGTGGACTTTTTTAAATTTTAATGCAATTTTCAAAAACCAATAATTTAGAGATAATCGGTAACTTCTGCACATTTTAAATTATGGAATGCTATTGGACTGCCATTGGAAATTTTTTCAAAAATGATTTAAAAAATTACTATTTGGCCATGTGGAAAAGTAAGCAATTCTATTGTGGACTAAATAAATTATTCAAAAAATTTTCGTGAACCAAAATGTTATAGAGAATTGGTGAGATCTGGACAGATTAAACTTTAGAATTTTAATGGTTTTCCCTTGGAAATTTATTCCAGGAAAAAAAAAAAAATACTATTTGGCCTAAAGGAAATAAAATCAGATGTATTTTGGAGTTATTTGAGATATAATATTGTGATTATACTTCTGAAACAAACATATCAGACGGTATTTTAAAGAAAAAAGTATTGTTTTTAGATGATATTTTTTTAGAATAATATGCATTTCTGTAATGATAAGTTTAAGTAAGAAGACATTCTGGGCTTTTTTAATACAATCTTTGTGATTGTTAATTTTTTTTGCCCGCTGTAAAATGATGAATGCAATTGCTTTCACAATTAATAGTGAAATGCAATATATTCTGAAAACAGCAAAAATAAGGCAAAAATATTTTTTTGTAAAAAATGTAAATATGTGTATTGTATTATAAAATGGATAAAAAATATTAATACTTTTTTCTTTATTTTCAGATCGATATAGAAAATTTTCGGAAACTACAACCATTTTAAAAACTATTTTTTAAAAAAACAAATGAATAAATATTTTTTTGAGTGAGTATGGTAAGTTAAAAATAAAAATTGTAGTCTCTCAAGGACTTTGTAATGAGATAAATGATTTTTAGTGTTTTTTTTTTAAAAATAAAAAAAAGGTACGCTTACCGTACGCGTACGGTAAAAAAAAAAAAAAAAAGTTTTTAAAAAAAAAGAAAAAAAAAGATGAAAGATAAGGTTGGCTCTTAAAAGAACCGTTGTGTTCATGCAGGGACAGAGGAAAGAAAGATTGGGAATATTAGACGGTACGACAAGTGTGCTGATCTATTTTACTGTTCACCAGGGAAACACTGGTCTCCCTATAAGTAATTAGATCGTGACAAGTGGCGCACCGTACTTCAACCCTCGCAAACCGAGGGTTAATTTCCAGAGGGCCAGCAAAAGGAGATTCTCCCCCCACAGATGAAGGGCTCACCTGACCTGCAGAAGAAGGAGTCTGCCCTGCAGATGATGGTCCAGGCTGAGCTGCTGTGGATGTACTGGCTCGTCTTTCTGAAGAGTTACCTCCAAAAAGATGACCATGTGTCCTTCTGTGTACTTCCTGGAGGTGTCTCTTCATGGTGTGATTCCCAAAGGAATACTTCCTGTTAGGATTACCTCTAGAAAGTACACGCTTACACAGCTTGCAAGTAACTAAGGGTGCATTCACCTTTTGCTGGCCTTCTGGAAAAGTAAAATACTCCCAAACGTAAGAAGGCTTTACTTTCCTCGCTCTCTGCCTCAAGACAGTGCTGCTGGTGCTAGCCTCACTCTCAGAAGAGCTCTGCTGTTCTGCCATCGTATCCCAAAGACAAACCAGCTCCTTCTCCCAAGGGATCACAAGCAGAAATGAGGGGAATGGGTGTGGTGTAGGAGAGTTCTAGAACTGAAAGTAGTTTCAACCAATCAAAAGTTGTGTTTCAAGATCACATGACCTACCGTACGCTTACGGTACGCTTACGGTACGCTTACGGCAAAAAGTACGCGTGCGCGTAAAAAAGACACGCGCTTGCGCGCATGCGCATAACAGTCACTCCCCGGCACTTCCGCGTAACGTGCGCGTGTTGCGTAAGCGCGCACGCGTCCCACGCGCAGTACGCGCGGCTACGCAAAGTACGGAACTATACGCAAGCAGCGTAGATAGATTACGGGCGTTGCGTAAACCGTACGCTTACCGTGAGCTTACGGTACGCGTACTATAAAAAAAAAAAAAAAAAAAACTGGAAATAAATTTTACATGTTTATTTTAAAAAATATATATAAAAAAAATATTTAAGGATTTTAAAAATTTAAGCATAGTCTTTATAAAAGATAAGAAAATTAAATTAAAAATATGTTTGAAAAAAATGAAGAATAAAAAAAAAAATAGCATTTAAAAAACCTTGCAAATTCACTGAAAAAACCATGGGTTTCACACACGTTATATTTAGGAATTAGCATTTAAAAAACCTTTCAAATTCACTGAAAAAACCATGGGTTTCACACACGTTATAGTTAGGAATTAGCATTTAAAAATCCTTAGAAATTCACTGAAAAAACCATAGGTTTCACACACGTTATAGTTAGGAATTAGCATTTAAAAAACCTTAGAAATTCAGTGAAAAAACCATAGGTTTCACACATGTTATAGTTAGCTGGACATTTTACTCGTAACAAACCAATGAAATTGCCCCGTTATAGTTAGTTCAGCTAACTATAACTCGCGCGCCCGCAATGCACTGCTGATGACGTCACATATTACATCACTCATGACATGGTCAGTGACATCACTCATGACATCACTGATGACATCTCAAATGACATCACTGATGACATCACTGATGACATCATCCAGTGAATGTGAGTTTTTCTGAAAATTAAATATGTTTTATATATGTGTATCTCAAGGTCGATGGAAGAATAAATGGGTATATAAGTGTCTAAATGGATGATTTGTTTTTGAAAAATTGATTGTGTTACTGACTGATTAAGTGTATCTCTCACTTTGTGTATAAGTGGCTGCATGGGTTGGTGAGTAGCTACATGGGTGTCTATATAGGTTATTAGTTGTTTTTTTGAGTATCAGTCTGAGTGTCTGTATGGTACGGTGGGGGGTATTACGTAGTGCATAGATGCATGAATGAGTGACTCACTGTTTGTATGTGTTGAAGACAGCATGTGTGCAGGACTGTATGTGTGGATGAGTGTGTGTATGGGTGTGTTATTGAGTGAATGACTGTCTCAATAGTGTCTTCAGGAGTAACTACATATGTTTTTAACTAGTATATGTGACTATTGGTGTATATATGTGAGTATATGTGAGAGGGAGAGATTGAAAGAGTTCCTGTATGAATAAGTATGTGTTTCTATAAGTGATTGTTTAAAAGACTAAGTATGTGTAAGTTTCCGTAGAAGTAAGTATGGTGGTGTGTGTATTACTGTATATGCAAGTAAATGTATGTTTTATTCTTTATTAGCATGAGTGACTATGTGTGTGAGTAACTCTATGGATGAGTGGCATTGTGTAACAGGATGTATAGATGTATGAGTACATATGATGAGTGAGTACATGTATGAGTGACTGTATAGGACTGTTGGTGAATGAGTGGATGTGTATGTGGATCTTAGAATTACTGAAGAGGTTGTTGTAACTGGTATTGGTATGTCCATTGTTTTGAAATTTTTAGTCTCTATTTTTGAATGTGTGTATCAAAGCTTATATTAAGGTGAGAGGAGGTCTGCCACTCTATCACAAGGATGATGTCATCAGTGATGTCATCAGTGATGTCATTTGAGATGTCATCAGTGATGTCATGAGTGATGTCACTGACCATGTCATGAGTGATGTAATATGTGACGTCATCAGCAGTGCATTGCGGGCGCGCGAGTTATAGTTAGCTGAACTAACTATAACGGGGCAATTTCATTGGTTTGTTACGAGTAAAATGTCCAGCTAACTATAACATGTGTGAAACCTATGGTTTTTTCACTGAATTTCTAAGGTTTTTTAAATGCTAATTCCTAACTATAACGTGTGTGAAACCTATGGTTTTTTCAGTGAATATATATATATATATATATATATATATATATATATATATATATATTCCAAATTGTCAGATGTCGTGCGCTCTCAGAAACAAATGGTTCAACACAGATAGCGGAATAAAGAAACGGGTGTTTATTCACAATATATATTACCTACTGGCGGTCGCCAGTAGGTAGTTATAGTTAGGACCGTGTTTCCATAGGAAATCCGCAACATTCTATTTGGAATAACTTTGGCGCTGATTGACGAATCCTCGCGAAATTTTCAAAATAGGTGGGGCGCTGTGCTCCGCTCCTTCCCTGAAATTCTCAGGGGGATTCGTCAAGCGGGGGCTGAGAAAAAATTGGGGTCCCAAAACGCTTTTTCCCCATGCATTTTTCCATAGGACCTTTAGTCCAAGCTACAGCCCGAACGGCTGAATAGAATTTCTTGAAATTTGGCAGAGAGGTAGTCCTCAAGTCAGGGATGTGCCTTTTGCAGGTCTGGTTTAAATGTGTTCGGTATTTCCAGAGAAAATAGCATTTAAATCAATAAATCAATATATATATCTATAGGCGCGCTCCGAGCGCGTACGGTAAGCTTACCGTACGCGTACGCTGCCGTGTGCGAGCTTAATTCTGATTGGAGGTTACATGACTGTAAACATTCGAATCGGTCGAAATCAGGAAGCGTCGGCCGCCATTTTGTGTGTTTCACACAGATAAACAAAGGTGGAGAACGTGAAAAGGGGGCAACGAAGAGAGTTGCAGACCCCCTAGCATTTGTCAGGGGGTCTAAGAAGGACCCAAAAGTAAGAAAAAAATATTTTATATTTTTATCAAAAAATCGCTGGGTACGCGTACGGTAAGCTTACCGTACGCGCACGGCGGAAAAAAATAATTAAAAAAAATTTGGAAAAAAATCACATTAAAGTGTTTAGATATTAGGGGGCTCTAAAAAGAGCCGTTGGGTTTATGAAGTGTTTTTTGGGTAGTACCTACAAGTAAGTACCGATGCAGAGTCTAAAGTTCAAGAGGAAGACTCTGTTGCCTTCATCTGTGAAATGAACACCGTCTCCTCTATAAATGCCTTGCATGTTGTAACGCAAGTTGTTGTGGTATATAGAACCCATACCATAGTCTCTGAGGAAAGCAGAAATAGATTTGTTGACATGCTTTCTTGCTTTGTCAATCTGTGGACAAAATTGGTTGGACCAGTTCCACTTTTGCCTTTGGCATATATTAGAATATACAAAGGCAGTTTGTGGAAAAAGCGCCATCAATTGCATAAAGGTGTCCTTCATAAGCATTTCCAGACCTACCCCAGTTAAAGTGCCTAGGTCGTTTCCACCACAGTGCACAATAATAAGGTTAGGCTGCTGGAGGTGTAGAAAAGATTTCACCAAAGGCATTAATTGGTGCCACTTTAACCCTCTCTGACCAATCCATTTAATGTCTACATTTGTCAAAGCAAGGTCTCTCACCATACCTCTTTTTTCTGCATACTTTTCACTCCAGAAGACATAGCTGTGACCTACAATCCACACTGTGAACATCTTCCAAGGAGATCTGGATGCACTCAGGAGGTGTCTTTCAGTAGAATGGCAATAAGAAATGAAAGACAGTTGAAAAATGGAGGCATACCTATTTTTTTTATTAAAAAAAAATTCATTGGCTGATTCAAACCATTTTACAGTTAAAACTAGGCTGCAAGTTTACATTTTGAGAAGCATGTTTTGTATTGGTTCAGAAAAATGTGTGACAAAAGAACATTAGTTTGGATTTGCTGTTAGGTTTGACAGGTCAAGCACTCTTGCTCTTTGGAATAGAAACATTGTGTGGTGAACTTCTGAACTCTCTGCTCACACCAGTTTTCCATGACCTGTTGCTATGGTAGCAGGAAGAAGTCATGTTGGGGGAAGGGTTCATTTGGAAAAGGTTGAAATTTGCAACCAATAGAAATGTGTGTTTCCATTTGAAAAAATGTGGGAAGCACTGAGATTTGTAGTTAACATGTATATGTGAGAAAAAAGAGAGGGAAACATTGCCATTAACTGGTTCTGCTGAGAGGAGAGAGGTGTACAGCTCTGAGATTCAGGCTCTGATCATCTGCTGCTTGAGTGACACATTTCTTTCACAACTAACTAATTTAAAAGGTGAGATATGAGTTTGAGGGGGGATGTATGTGGTGAATTTAGATTATAAAAAGAATTGTGTTTCTTGTTTAAAAGTTGTGTTTTACATTTTGTGAGTCTGTGTGCACACAGGAATTGTTGACAGAGATTTTAACCCTTGCCACACATGTACTTTTACATACATTGCTAGAATGTTTACGCTGTTATGGATGCATCCATCAATTTGTCTGGTGTAAGTGAAAAAACACAGTAGGAATTGCTGTCAGAGATGTATTTCGTGTCTCTCTGGTTCTTTTTTTAAGTATCCATGCGTATGTCTCTTGCAACTGAAAATACACAGTCTGCATAAGCAGACTGTTAGCACACACCCAGCAGTTTATCCTGTAGAAACATGCTTCGTATTCACAAGTGAGTGTTGTTTCAGGTAGCAGTGAGTAACGCTAATACATTCAACATCACTAAGGCTGATTTCTTTGGCTGGAGTGTAGTCAGTCACCAAGGTCACACATGTTCATGGTCTCAAAAAGCTGTTTGCACATGTGCTCTTTTCTGTATCTGAAAACTGTAATGAAAATGTATGCGACTGTTAGAGTACTTAACACTTGCAGGAAAAAACAGTAGTAAGTGTGCTTTGAAATTGGCAAGCAAATTTCATTTTCTGCCTAAAATCACAGAAAACAGTAGTAAATGTGCTTTGAAAATGGCAAGCAAATTTTCATTTTCTGCGTAAAATCACAGCATGAGTGTGTGAGCACAGAGGAATTGCTGTCAGAGATGTATTTCGTGTCTCTCTGGTTCTTTCTGGAAGTATCCATGCATATGTCTCTTGCAACTGAAAATACACAGTCGGCATAAGCAGACTGTTAGCACACACCCAGCAGTTTATCCTGTAGAAACATGCTTCGTATTCACAAGTGAGTGTTGTTTCAGGTAGCAGTGAGTAACGCTAATACATTCAACATCACTAAGGCTGATTTCTTTGGCTGGAGTGTAGTCAGTCACCAAGGTCACACATGTTCATGGTCTCAAAAAGCTGTTTGCACATGTGCTCTTTTCTGTTTCTGAAAACTGTAATGAAAATGTATGCGACTGTTAGAGTACTTAACACTTGCAGGAAAAAACAGTAGTAAGTGTGATTTGAAATTGGCAAGCAAATTTAATTTTCTGCCTAAAATCACAGAAAACAGTAGTAAGTGTGCTTTGAAATTGGCAAGCAAATTTCATTTTCTGCGTAAAATCACAGCATGAGTCTGTGAGCACAGAGGAATTGCTGTCAGAGATGTATTTCGTGTCTCTCTGGTTCTTTCCGGAAGTATCCATGCATATGTCTCTTGCAACTGAAAATACACAGTCTGCATAAGCAGACTGGTAGCACACACCCAGCAGTTTATCCTGTAGAATCATGCTGAGTATTCACAAGTGAGTGGTGTTTCAGGTAGCAGTGAGTAACGCTAATACATTCAACATCACTAAGGCTGATTTCTTTGGCTGGAGTGTAGTCAGTCACCAAGGTCACACATGTTCATGGTGTCAAAAAGCTGTTTGCACATGTGCTCTTTTCTGTTTCTGAAAACTGAAATGAAAATGTACGCGACTTTTAGAGTAGTTAACACTTGCAGGAAAAAACAGTAGTAAGTGTGCTTTGAAATTGGCAAGCAAATTTCATTTTCTGCCTAAAATCACAGAAAACAGTAGTAAGTGTGCTTTGAAATTGGCAAGCAAATTTCATTTTCTGCGTAAAATCACAGCATGAGTCTGTGAGCACAGAGGAAGTGCTGTCAGAGATGTATTTCGTGTCTTTCTGGTTCTTTTTGGAAGTATCCATGCATATGCCTCTTGCAACTGAAAATACACAGTCTGCATAAACAGACTGTTAGCACACACCCAGCAGTTTATCCTGTAGAAACATGCTTCGTATTCACAAGTGAGTGGTGTTTCAGGTAGCAGTGAGTAACGCTAATACATTCAACATCACTAAGGCTGATTTCTTTGGCTGGAGTGTAGTCAGTCACCAAGGTCACACATGTTCATGGTCTCAAAAAGCTGTTTGCACATGTGCTCTTTTCTGTTTCTGACAACTGAAAAGAAAATGTATGCGACTGTTAGAGTAGTTAACACTTGCAGGAAAAACAGTAGTAAGTGTGCTTTGAAATTGGCAAGCAAATTTCATTTTCTGCCTAAAATCACAGAAAACAGTAGTAAGTGTAATTTGAAATTGGCAAGCAAATTTCATTTTCTGCATAAAATCACAGCATGAGTCTGTGAGCACAGAGGAATTGCTGTCAGAGATGTATTTCGTGTCTCTCTGGTTCTTTCTGGAAGTATCCATGCATGTGTCTCTTGCAACTGAAAATACATAGTCTGCATAAACAGACTGTTAGCACACACCCAGCAGTTTATCCTGTAGAATCATGCTGAGTATTCACAAGTGAGTGGTGTTTCAGGTAGCAGTGAGTAACGCTAATACATTCAACATCACTAAGGCTGATTTCTTTGGCTGGAGTGTAGTCAGTCACCAAGGTCACACATGTTCATGGTCTCAAAAAGCTGTTTGCACATGTGCTCTTTTCTGTTTCTGAAAACTGAAAAGAAAATGTATGCGACTGTTAGAGTACTTAACACTTGCAGGAAAAAACAGTAGTAAGTGTGCTTTGAAATTGGCAAGCAAATTTAATTTTCTGCCTAAAATCACAGAAAACAGTAGTAAGTGTGCTTTGAAATTGGCAAGCAAATTTCATTTTCTGCGAAAAATCACAGCATGAGTCTGTGAGCACAGAGGAAGTGCTGTCAGAGATGTATTTCGTGTCTCTCTGGTTCTTTCTGGAAGTATCCATGCATATGTCTCTTGCAACTGAAAATACACAGTCTGCATAAGCAGACTGTTAGCACACACCCAGCAGTTTATCCTGTAGAATCATGCTGAGTATTCACAAGTGAGTGGTGTTTCAGGTAGCAGTGAGTAACGCTAATACATTCAACATCACTAAGGCTGATTTCTTTGGCTGGAGTGTAGTCAGTCACCAAGGTCACACATATTCATGGTGTCAAAAAGCTGTATGCACATGTGCTCTTTTCTGTTTCTGAAAACTGAAATGAAAATTGATGCGACTGTTAGAGTAGTTAACACTTGCAGGAAAAAACAGTAGTAAGTGTGCTTTGAAATTGGCAAGCAAATTTAATTTTCTGCCTAAAATCACAGAAAACAGTAGTAAGTGTGCTTTGAAATTGGCAAGCAAATTTCATTTTCTGCGTAAAATCACAGCATGAGTCTGTGAGCACAGAGGAAGTGCTGTCAGAGATGTATTTCGTGTCTTTCTGGTTCTTTTTGGAAGTATCCATGCATATGTCTCTTGCAACTGAAAATACACAGTCTGCATAAACTGACTGTTAGCACACACCCAGCAGTTTATCCTGTAGAAACATGCTTTGTATTCACAAGTGAGTGGTGTTTCAGGTAGCAGTGAGTAACGCTAAAACATTCAACATCACTAAGGCTGATTTCTTTGGCTGGAGTGTAGTCAGTCACCAAGGTCACACATGTTCATGGTCTCAAAAAGCTGTTTGCACATGTGCTCTTTTCTGTATCTGAAAACTGTAATGAAAAAGTATGTGACTGTTAGAGTAGTTAACACTTGCAGGAAAAAACAGTAGTAAGTGTGCTTTGAAATTGGCAAGCAAATTTAATTTTCTGCCTAAAATCACAGTATTTGTCTGTGAGCACAGAGGAATTGCTGTCAGAGATGTATTTCGTGTCTGTCTGGTTCTTTATGGAAGTAACCATGCATATGTCTCTTGCAACTGAAAATACACAGTCTGCATAAGCAGACTGTTAGCACACACACTGCAGTTTTTCCTGTAGAATCATGCTGAGTATTCACAAGTGAGTGGTGTTACAGGTAGCAGTGAGTAACGCTAATACATTCAACATCACTAAGGCTGATTTCTTTGGCTGGAGTGTAGTCAGTCACCAAGGTCACACATGTTCATGGTGTCAAAAAGCTGTTTGCACATGTGCTCTTTTCTGTATCTGAAAACTGTAATGCAAATGTATGCGACTGTTAGAGTACTTAACACTTGCAGGAAAAAACAGTAGTAAGTGTGCTTTGAAATTGGCAAGCAAAATTCATTTTCTGCGTAAAATCAAAGCATGAGTCTGTGAGCACAGAGGAATTGCTGTCAGAGATGTATTTCGTGTCTCTCTGGTTCTTTTTGGAAGTAGCTATGCATATGTCTCTTGCAACTGAAAATACACAGTCTGCATAAGCAGACTGTTAGCACACACCCAGCAGTTTTTCCTGTAGAATCATGCTGAGTATTCACAAGTGAGTGGTGTTTCAGGTAGCAGTGAGTAACGCTAATACATTCAACATCACTAAGGCTGATTTCTTTGGCTGGAGTTTAGTCAGTCACCAAGGTCACACATGTTCATGGTCTCAAAAAGCTGTCTGCATATCTGCTCTTTTCTGTTTCTGAAAACTGAAATGAAAATGTATGTGACTGTTAGAGTACTTAACACTTGCAGGAAAAAACAGTAGTAAGTGTGCTTTGAAATTGGCAAGCAAATTTCATTTTCTGCCTAAAATCACAGAAAACAGTAGTAAGTGTGCTTTGAAATTGGCAAGCAAAATTCATTTTCTGCGTAAAATCACAGCATGAGTCTGTGAGCACAGAGGAATTGCTGTTAGAGATGTATTACGTGTGAAAGGGGAAGCTTTTTTTCTGGAAATGTGGTGGTTAGCATTCAGCCCAAAACAGTTTCTCAAATAAGAGGCAAATGCTAACATAATTGAAATCAACATGGCAGATTTTTCTTCTACTCTTGCAATGGGTTATGTAGTTGCTACATGCTAAAAACTCATATTAACCCTTACCACAGATGTAGTATAACATACATGTTTACAGTGTTTATGTAGTTAAGTAAGGGTCCATTCAAGTCTCTCTTGCACCTGACAGTAGACAGTCTCCAGAACCACACTCTTAGCAGAGAGCTAGCTGTTTTTCTTGTACACTCATGCTTACTAATCAGCACTGTGTGGTGTTTTAGGTAGGAGTGAGGAACGCTAATGCATTGAACATCACCAAGGATCATTATTTTTGCTGGAGTGTAGTCAGTCAGCCAGGTTACACATGTACATGCTCTAAAATAGCTGATTGGACATGTGCTCTTTTCTGCCTCTCTAAACTATAAAGAAAATGTGTCAGACTGTTAGAGTAATTAACAGTTGCAAAATAAAAAAAAATAAGTGTGCTTTTGATTTGCAAATGAAATATCGTGTTCTGCCTAGAATCAGACCAAGAGGTATTTTTTTTTACTTACTTTCAGGTATTGCTGCAGAGCAGTGAAGGAAATATAAGATGCCTATAAAATCAAGACAGCGAAAAAACCAGAAAAAAAAAGTATATTTGAAGACAACTGGAGGACCCAAGTTAGTTGAAGATGCTCATGTTGAGAAAAAGAAAAAGTCTTCTGGTAAGCAGACAAAGGAATTCTTTAAAAATATATTCAAAAAAAGGAAAAATTTAAAAAATGCCCCCATTGGAAAAACTGTTTCAAGTACAAAACAACAGGAGAATAGTGAGAATTCACTAAATTCTAATGTACAAGCAGAAGCTATAAAAATTAACTTGAAAAGAAAATCAGCATTTAAAGAGATCCGTAGGAAATTGTTTCAGAGAAGAGTGATGTCCAATTTGCTAAAGGATGTGAAAAAATATAAGAAAAGAGCTAAATTTTACAAGAGAAAAAAAGATATTGAAGCCATTGTAGCTAAGGCTTTAGATTTAAAAAGAAAACTTTTCATTTTAATTTTGAACAGGATGCGTACATTAGAAAAAATAGTTAATGTAATGAAGTCACAAAGCAAAACGAAAAGAGTAGTGAAAAGAAATTACTTTTGTAAAGTGTTTTTAGGAGAATGGATGCATAGTTCAAGTACTGAACCATTTTTTAATGAAGAGAGTTATCTTCAAAGTAATAGTTTGCTGCATGCAGTTGACACCAGTGGACGAGCTTATGAAGTGAAAGATGGTTGTATAATGGAAAAGGAGAAAATGGTTCCAAGAAATGAGGAAGAAGTGATGTCGGATGAGGTTATGGGGAGACGTCCTAAAGCCCCAGTGTACACTTGGAATTGTAGTAGTATTTGTACTGTGCGACAGGAATCTATTGATAAATTACGTGAGTTTTTAAGAGAATATAGTAAAAAGAGTGTTAAACAGAAGATTAAGGTGCTTCAAGGACTAGATCCATGCAGAGTGAGAGAGAATACTGGTTTGCAAGGACACTCTCTGGCTTGTCTATCTAGGAAAGTTTGTCAAAGTGTTTTTCACCATTTTAGGATGCTGGCAGTTCATCATACTGAAATTAGAAAATTTGTGAGAAGATTGTATTTTGCTAAAAGTCTTGCACTAAAGTTAAATGAGTTGAATAAAGCTCTGTTTCGTGGATCTGTATCAGATGTTGAGAAGGTTACTGATGAGATTCAGTTTTGTTACTTTGGTCCAGAACAAGAAAGTGGAGGGAATGACACAGTTATTGAGGAAAATGTGGAAGAGAATGTAGAACCCTCCGTAAATAGGAAATTTGAAGATCAAATAACAAAATTTGCTATCATCTCTAATGAAAGACCAAATATTACTTGTATTTGTTGCCAGAGAAGCCATTATAAAATCCAAACAAGGAATGTTGATCTCTACAAAAAAAGTGAAGAAGAAGATAATTATAAGTGGAAGGATTTTGCAACATATTTATTTCTTGAAAATTGTTTTGATTTTGGTGAAGATCATCGTATTTGTAAATACTGTTACAACAAGTTAGAAGAAAATAAAATGCCAGCTAGAGCTATACATAATAATTTAGAATTGGTTGAAGTTCCGGCAGAACTTTCTGATTTAAATACGTATGAGTCTATACTCATTCAATGTGTTCATCCGTTCCAGACCATAGTACGTATGGAGCCCAAAACCGGTAAATTACCTCCTTCAGATTTACAGAGAGGTTTAAAAGGAAGAGTTGTCTATTTGCCGTTGTATTTGAAAAAAAATATGGAAACTATTGATACAGATACTTTGGAAACTGAACCATTAGTTATTCTGGTTAATGGTGTACCTACAAAGAGTAAGAACATTTGGCAGGAGCTGGTAGATGTACGAAAAGTACAAAGAGCAAATTTGTATTTGAAAAAAAATAATAAATGGTATGAAACAATTTATATTGATGAAGATGAAGAAGATGTACTAGGAGACACAGAAACACCAACTGGGCAAATTGAAAAAGTTGACAAGTCAAAAGAAGAAGAAATTTATGAACATTTCAGCATACATCCTCTTCATTCAAAAGAAGTAATGGCAAACACCATTGATCTGTTTCAAATGAAAAAAGCACAAGGAACTCCTGTGAGTGTATGGGAGGAGAGCTTGGAAGCTCGTTGTTTTCCCCAGCTGTTTCCTACAGGAGAAGGTGGACGATATGATGAACGTCCAGTCCAGATTCCTGCTTCGGAGTATCGGACTACAAGATTATATGCAGAAGATCCCAGATTTCGTCAAAGTATTCCTTATTTGTTCCATCTGTTATTTGAAAGCGACTTGTCTGCATTATCTTATGCAGTAAACCACATTTTAAAAAGTGGAACACATCTACATAATGTGTCTGCTAAGGATTTTATGAACAAAGTGCAGCAGCGAGATGATCATTTGGAATCACAATTGATCAATCTGATGGCTTGTCAGCGTGGGACGAATGAATATTGGTACCGACACCATGGAGAATTAAAATGTATGTTACGGAATTTAGGAACTCCAACATGGTTTCTAACCCTAAGCTGTGCCGAATACGCTTGGGATGATTTACTGGATTTTCTACGAGAGGCAAATTCAAACATTAAAAACATTGAATACAAGACAGCAGGAGAACTGTGCTCATTGGATCCGGTTAATGTTTGCAGATATTTCAATCATAGATTTGAGGCTATGATGTCCTTCATCTGCAATAACAAAAATCCACCACTTGGAGAAGTTGTGGATATGCTGTTGTGGATCAAGGATGCTCCAAAATTTGGAACAGATGCTGATGAAGCAGTGTTATCTTTCATTGAAGAATATGCAACATGTGCTATACCTAAAAGCACAGAAGAGAAAAAGTTAAAAGAGCAAGTTTTACGTTTCCAAAGTCATCGGTGTGGAAAATACTGTCGACGGAAGTACAAGACCAAAGATAAATTCTACACTAAATGTCGATTTGGATTTCCTAGACCTGTTCTTTCAAAAGGAAGAGTCAACAGTTTTATGTCAGCTGTGCGACATACTATTACAAGAAAATCTCCCAAAAATACGTACAACCTAAGAAGAAAAGAAGAGTCAAAATATATAAATGACTACAACCCAGTCATTTTATCCATGTGGAATGCTAATATGGATATTCAGTATGTGGCTGACAATTCTATTGCTGTTGCTCGCTATGTCACATCTTACATCACTAAATCTGAGAAAACGGAATTGAAGGAAATGTGGGGAGAGATTTCTCACGAGAAGACTGTCAGTAAGAAGCTGTACAGTTTCAGTTTAAAGATGTTATTGCATCGAGAAATTGGATCCTACGAATGTTCAGATAGGTTATCATCTGCAAGTCTGTACTTGAAATCAAGAAGAATAATTTGGGTCAGTTTAGGCCTTGCAGGAATGCAAAATCGGGTACTGAAATCTGTTGGAGAAATTGAATATTTGGCCGAGAACGACCCAGAAAGTATAGATATTTTGAAAACAAACATGTTGGACACATATTACCCAAAAAGAAGTCGTCATCTTGAGAACATGTGTCTCTATGAAGTGCTGCAGAACTACATTTTTTCACGGAAAGCCAGAGAAGACATCAACAATGAGGAAGGATGTTTAGTGAAGCAAACAAAAGGAAGTTTGATTAATCACAGGAAGCTGAGTTGTGACACTACTGACAAAAAGGAATTTTACTACTTGGCACTTTTACAGCTGTTTAAACCATGGCATTCAGAGGACGAAAGCTATGAGGATTCATTTAATGCATGTAAAGATACCATTGAATGCAGTATTTTCAGGAATTATGTCCAAATGTTAAACGAAGAAATTGAACAGGAAGCTACAATTGCAGGAGAAGTAGCTAGAGACAGTTCTCAAGACAGCCAAAGTTCTGGAACGCTCAGTCAAGATCCACCAGGACAGCCAATCTTAGAAAATGAAGCAGCAATAGCCATGACTGAAGTGGAAACGGCTATGAATCAAGCTCAGGAAGATTTAATAGACTTACCAGATTTGGAACAACAACTGAATGAAGAACAACAACAAATTTATGAAGAAGTCAGAAAAAAAATTGATCACGGATTACTACATGGAAATAAAGAGTGCACATGCACATCATTTGAACCAATTAGGTTGTATGTGAGTGGACAAGCTGGAACTGGGAAAAGTTTCTTAATTAAAGTAAGCCTGGGCAAAGCACTACGCTATGCTCGCGTAGTTTGCGAAGTTCGCGCTACTTCGCACTACGCGAACTGCACGTAGCACAGTGCGAACACGCGTAGCGTAGTGTTGCGGTCATTTTTTGCTTGCTCGCGGTCCTCAACGTCAAGTTGGCGACCGCGAGCAAGCAAAATGACATCCCGGCGAGACTTTTTCCTTGTTCGCGATCAGCAACTGCAAGTTGGCGATCGCGAGCATGGAAAATAAACCTCCCGGCGAGATTCCCAACGCGAGGAGGTCAGGTTTCTCATTGCGAGTGGTCGCGTATGCTCGCGACCGCTCGCGATGAGAAACTACCAGTTCGCGTTGTGAAAGCTGAAGCTCGAGTAAAAATCTACTCGAGCAGCAGAAAACTACAGCTCGCACTGTGCAAGATGCCATTTTCAATGATTGCACAGTGCCGGTTGCTTGTCCGCACTGTGCAATCATTGAAAACGACATCTGGCACAGTGCGAACAAGGTACTACGCAGTTCGCGAAGTGCTACGCGTAGCTCGCGTAGTGCGAACTTCACTTTGCGTAGCTCGCGTAGTGCGAACTTCACTTTGCGTAGCTTCGCGAAGTGCTACTTCGCGAACTACGCCCAGGCCTAAATTAAAGTCATCAGAAGCTACCTACAGCAAAAAACTGATTCAACTTTATCTTGTGTTGTTACTGCTCCAACTGGGTTAGCAGCATATACTATTAAAGGAATTACTCTCCATCGCTTGCTAATGTTACCAGTGGAGCATGAGAACAAAATAGAATATCACAAGCTAACTGGAGAAGCATGCTTCGAAGTTTCAAGAGTGTTGAAGAAGATGCAAGTTCTCATTATTGATGAGGTAAGCATGGTATCAAACTTAATGCTTGCCTTTGTGCATTTAAGAATGCAGCAAATTCTGAAGAGAGACTATGATGTGTTATTTGGTGGAAAACATGTTATAGTTTTCGGAGATCTTCTGCAGCTCACTCCAGTTAAAGGACAACCAGTTTTAATACTGTGACACATGAAGACACGAAGAAGTCATTAGGAAGCATTGGTAATGCGAATATTTGGTCATTCTTTGAGTACAAAGAACTCACTACCAATATGAGGCAAGCAAACGATGAAGAATATGGAAGTATTCTGAAAGATATCAGAATTGGACCACTCACAGAAGTTGGCAGAAAAGCATTACAGAGTCGGTTGCTACATAATTTATTTCCAAGTGAAGAAATAGTTGCAGAGAAAATATACAAGAACATTGCAGGAAAAAATACTGTAATCTGCTTAATGCCAACACTACGTGAATGCTCAATATTCAATGAGGAACTTTTGAAATTGGAAAAGGAAGAGATTAAGAAAGCGGAAGCAGTGGACAAAATCCAACATGAAAGAATTACTATTACATTAACAGGCGAACCGAAAAATAAATTGGATTCTCTAGAGAAGAACATTTCGAAAACAGCTGGATTAGAAAAGAAATCTATATCTTTGCATGAACTTTCCAGTATTTTTAAGGAGAAATTTGGATGTTGAAAAAGGTTTAGTAAATGGAGTTATGGGTAAAGTTGTAGGTTTTGTTAACTACCAGAAAAAAGAAGGAATTGAGTTTTTAAAAATAAAATTTGATCAGATTGAAGAGGTAAAAGACATTAGTCGTTGTTCAGTCTGTTTTTTGCAAGTGAAAGACTTATATGTACGTAGGAAGCAGTTTCCATTTTCTCTAGCATATGCTGTAACTATTCACAAGTGTCAAGGATTAACTGTTGATAGTGCATTTGTAAACATTGGATCTACTGTGTTCAAAGAAGGTATGGCATATGTTACTTTGTCACGAGTGAAAACATTATCTGGTTTATTCATGATAGACTTTGATGACACAAAAGTTAGTGCAGATGCAAATTGTGTAAAGGAGTATAATAGATTAAGAAGAACCTATGCTCCTCATTTAGGTCAGTATCCTGTGTTGGAGAAACGTGTTGTTTGTCAGAAAAGGAGAATTGAGAATATCTGTAATGAGGATGTACAGAAGAGAAAACAAAAAGAGAGTCATGTGATTGCAAGCAAAAAGAAAAAGGACAATGTTGAAGAGGTTGTTGGTTGCCATTTTGAAAATAGCTCTGGTGTCAACTGCTACGCAAATGTAGTGCTGAATGTTGTATTTTATCTTGATAGTTTGCAAGAGCAGATAATAGAAAATCATGAAAAAAGATTCTGTTCTGTGCTAAGTCTTCTTTATGAGAAGTTGAGTGTTGATAAAGCTAAAATAGAAAGTGCGACTGAAATTAGAAATCTATTAGATGTTTGTTCAGGACGAACACAGTTTTCTCAAAATTTCCAGCAAGATGCACAGGAATTCTTGATGTACATCCTTTTGGTACTTGAAGATGAAGGGATAGAAATAGAAAATTTGTTTGGTCTCTGTTATAAATGGGAACATAGTTGTGAAAACTGTTTCTACACATGCAGATCAAACGTTGATTCAGAAAGGTTTATCTATTTAACATTGCCAGAGACTAAATCAGTGACTTTTAGTAAATTAGTTAAAGATGCCAATCACAATATGGAATGTTCTAAATGTAAATCAGACATGTTTTCAACGTTATTTTTAAAGAAATATGGACAGTATGTAATTTTAATGATGCAACGTTGTAGAGCTGATGGAACAAAATTGGACACTTTAATAAAGAAATTTACAGGACAGCAATTATCAATTTCTGGAAAAACTTTTGTCACAGTTGCAATAATTTTCCATGATGGCCCTATTGTAACTTCTGGTCATTACACAGTTTTTCTTAAATGTGAAAAAGGCTGGACACTGTGTAATGATTCTCAGTTGGTTTTCAAGCAACGTTTGCCTTTTGATTTAGCAAATTCCTATTTAATTTTTCTGAAACCAAAATTTTTGCCAGAAATTGCAACATCTGTACAAAACATTATTACAATTTAATTGGATTACCATTGGAAATGTCATCAAAAAATATTTTAAAAATTACCATTTGGCCTAAAGGAAAGGTAATAATTTGCATTGTGGACTTCTTTGACACAAATTATTTTGGTGATTATGCTTATGCAACACAATTTTCAGACGATATTTACTGGAATTAGTTATTGTTCTTAGGTGAGATTTTTATTGCAAATGTTACATTTGTATTACGGTATGTTTAGTGAGATTCTGGCCTTTTTTAAACAATCTTTCAGATTGTTTTTTTTTTTTGCCCGCTGTTAAGTGATGAATGCTATTGCTTTTACGATTTACAGTGAAATGCAATATATTCTGAAAACAGCAAAAAAAGGGCATAAAATGTTTGTTGAAATATGAAAATATGTGCACTGTATTCTAAAATGTATTATTAAATATTAATACCTTTTTCTTTTTTTACAGATTGAGAAAGGAAAAATATGAAAAATAAACTTTTTTATATAAAGTTAAATAAATCACTTATTTTTAATTAAGGTATTTTCATTGTCAGGTAAGTGTGACATTTCTGGAATTATCACACATTTACTTTAATGCTCACTTTTTTTCACTTCTCATCTCTATGCTTTTCTCATTTCTGTACTAGTCCCTCAAGGACCTTATAGGGTGATTAAAAAATGTTTTGTTTTAAAAAAAAAAAAAAAAAATGCGCGTACCATACGCGTACAGTAAACAAAAAAAAAAAACAGTAATTAAAAAATTTTTAAAAAATGTTAAGAGGTAAGGTTGGCTCTTAAAAGAACCGTTGTGTTCATAAAGGGAAAGAGGAAAGAAAGAATGGGAATACTAACAAGGACCACAGATGTGCTGGTCTATCCTATTGTTTATGAGGGAAACACTGGTCTCCCCATGAACAATTAGCCCATAACATCTTGTGCACCTCATTGAAACCTTCCCAAAAGGAGGGTTTATATCCAGAGGAGCAGAAGAGGGTGATGCTCCCACCGCAGAGGAAGGGCTCAGCTGAGCTGCCGAAGATGTACTCAGCTGAGCTTCTGCAGGTGTGCTCGGGTGACTTACTGGAGATGTTTCTCCAGTATGTCGAGCATAAGTCCTGGGATGTTTATCCTTAATGTGTCTAACCATAGAGTGATTTCTAAAGGAATGCTTCTTCCTTGGATTCCCTCTTGATAAGACACGCTCACAAAGTGAGCAGGTGACTAAAGGAGCATTTACCTTTTTCTGCCCCTCTGGATAGGTAAAATATTCCCATACAAAAGAAGTCTTTTGTTTCCTCCTTCTCTCTCTGATGATGCTGCTACCAGGCTCACTCTCAGAAGAGGACTGCTGTTCTGCCATCGCATCACAAAGACAACTCAGCTCCTTCTCCCAAGGGGTCACAAGCAGTAATGAGGGGAATGGGTATGGTGTAGGAAGGTTCTAGAACTGAAAGCCAATCAAAAGTGTTGTTTCTTGATCACATGACCGCCCGTGCGCGTACGTTACGCTTACGGAGCGCTTACGGTGCGCTTACGGTAAACGTACGCATGCGCGTACGAAAGACATGCGCACGCACGCATGCGCATAACAGGCACGCTCGAACACTTCCACGTAACGTGCGCGCTCGCGTACTCGTGGAAAGTATGCGCTTACGCGTCACGTAGGACGTACGGACGTCTACGCAAATTGCGTAACCATACGCAAACAGAGTAGAAAAATTACGTAAAGTCAGTGATGTCATTTGAGATGTCATCAGTGATGTCATGAGTGATGTCAGTGACCATGTCATGAGTGATGTTATATGTGACGTCATCAGCAGTGGATTGCGGGTGCGCGAGTTATAGTTAGCTTAACTAACTATAACGGGGGAATTTCATTGGTTTTTTAACGAGTGAAATGTCCAGCTAACTATAACGTCTGTGAAACCTATGGTTTTTTCAGTGAATATATATATATATATATATATATTTATATTTATATATAGATATATATATTACCTTCTGGCAGTTGCAAGTAGGTAGGTATAGTTAGGACCTGGCATGAGCTGAGGCCCTCTGCAACCTTCGGAATCCCTTCTCCCGGGTTGTCAGAAGAGCATCCTGACCATATACTCTTAAGTGCATTATATCATAAGCAGTTAAAGCTAACTTTGGACTGGCTGCACGGAAACATGTCATGTTTGGTGTCAAACACCTTGGAATCATACCCCTACACCAGTAACTGGTGTGGGAGTATAATCCCACCCTTACAGAGGGAGAGACATGGCAGCACTGGTATACCCCATAGAAAACTAACAGAGACCTGGCTTCACAAAATGGATGCTGCCACCACAGACACGGGTCTGGCCTCCTGCTGCTGACCAAAACACCAGCAGGGAAGGCCTGGACAAAAGGTTTTCTGTCACAGGGAGGTGTAACAACCTCCCAGAGAGGGTTATGTGTATTGGGGCTGGGTGGGAGCACTCTCAGAGTGCTTTGAAGTCCTGCACTGGGGGCACATTTGGTGTCCCTGTTCATAGTCCAGCTCAAACCAGTTCAGGGGCTTCCAGCCCCTGCTCTGGCACAAAACTGGACAAAGGAATTGGGTGTAGCCACCACTCTTTGCAAACCCTCCCATAGGTGGGTCCCCAGAGCTAGTCCAACCCCTTCCTTAGGTATAAGTAAGGAACCCCTGGCAACAGGACTTTAGATACCCCTGGATGAAACTCTGAAACTGAATCCTGGAACTTCGACACTCTTCTAAAGAATAGAGGACTGAAGAAATCTCCTTTGGGGTCAAGGAGTGACGCTACTGCTTGGCAGGCACCAATGAAGCATTTTGCCGGTCTGCATTTCTGAAGATCCCCTGGACTCTGAAGTATTTGCAGACCAGGAAGAGGAATTCCATACATCTCACAGGCCGACCTGAGACCCGCAGCCCTAGTGAGTAATGTGGAACCGGAACTCCTGGTCATTGTGCACTTTTGCAAGTGTATTGACTTCTCGACGTCTCTTAAAGTCGTGCTTGGGTTTACTTGTAACACCCACCTCGAGCAGAGAATCCACTGAAGATTGTCAGCATAGTCACCCCGAGTGACCCATGGGCCACCATTTTGTGTTTCCTCATGAGGGTCCTTTGTAAACCTGGTCCGTTGACTGGTGGGTCCCTGTGAAAGTAACTTTGATATTCCTTGGGCTTCTCTAGTTGCCTCAGACGTGCCCTGACACCCTACCAAGTGGTGAGTCCCTCAGACCTTGCTGATCCGCACTGAAGCATTTTTCTCCTTTCTGCATGGGTTGCTGTTGTCAAGGCTTGTTGTGCCCAATCCGGGCACCGACGCTGCAGCACTCAACATGCTTCATGGGGCAGCTCGAATCCAGCTCCTGCTTGTCCTCAACACCTCCTGGTCCTCGTGGCTGAAGAGCCAAGCTTCACCTCCTTTACTGAAATCACACGACTTCGGTGGGCATTCGCCTATTGTGCCCCTGGTCACTGCCAAGTGACCCAGACTCTGTCCCCTCTGCTTTCAGGTTCCTCAAATCGTCAATACAGGCATGGATCTCTCTGGACACATTGCATCTTCATGTATTTGTGCTATTTTACTCCAATCTTTGAAGTGCACATTATGTTTAGGGCTCCCGGTTTTCCGTTTAAACGGATTTTTACATATAAATACAGACAGAAAACAATTTTCCCTTTGTCTATATTTATTTGTAAAAACGTCAAAATACTAGTAAATTTTGCCGGGCTGCCTGCCGTGCTTCAGCCCAGAGTTGCCACGCCCCTCTTCCTTTTGTTGCTGCCCCAGCCCTTCTTTTGAATTCAGCATCTGTTTGGCAAGTGTATTTCTGTGGCTTCAGGGGACAGATTATTGGCGCGCAAAGCCATTGGGCTTAAAGAGCTTCAAACCACGACCCCCGGCCCCCCCCCCTCGTGTGTCAGCCCGGCTGAGACAGCTTCCCGGGCACACACACAGCCGCACCTGAGTACTTCACAGGTCTTTAAAAGACCATTTATTTGCTAATGAGGCTTTGTTGTGTTTTCTCACCCCTTCTTAATGTCCCTGCATCTCAGCTCTGCATATTGCTGGGAGAATCAGCCCCCCCGCCGAAATTTTTCATAGCCCCCACCCCGAAAATTGGCTCTTCATCCCAGCCCAGGTAGAAGGGAGAAGGGCATTAGCAAAACAAAGGATTCTTCGAAGGGCACATTAGCGAGATATCACTGAGGTGTTACTCATGCAGCGCCAAAGGAAGGCAACCTGTGTCATCAATCGCCATAAAAAGGGGAATAGGGCACTCGAAAATCAAACACAGACACCCACGCAGAAGCCTATTTTATCTCATTGATGCGGTTTGTGCTCGCTATTTCCAGAGCAGCAAAACAGTTTGTGCAAACTCAAGTGTAAAGTTTTAAAATGCCTTTCATACTTTACTGGGTGTTGTTACCTTGGACCGTGTAGTTAATGGCTGAGGGTGGTTCCATGAAAAATAAACGTCCCTCTTTGCGAATGTTCTCCCTCACAAACACCGCTAATTGGAGTGGATGGGTGTCGACTCTGCCACCACCAACGAAAGGCCCGCAAGCACACATTACACCGAGAGCACCAGCAATACCTGCAAATCATGCAAGTGACCACATCACATTTCATGACGCCTGACATCATTGATGAGTCACAGAAATTCTGTCATAAAATGTAAGAGAATGTTACAAGTAGCATTGTGCAAATTGTAAACTTTACAGAAATTAGGTGAAATTAGAACCGTTTTCAGAACCATTATCCTAGTCCCTGCATCTTGCAGTCCCATGACCAAGTGTCTGCCAGCCCAGAGTGGCAGTGGGCAAACACACTGACTCATCGGCCACAAGATACGTGCTTGACATTGTCTGAAGTCCTGCTGCCATACAGGTGTTGTTTATACAGTGTGAAAATAGTCAGCCTAATTAGATGCATGTAAGAAGCAATTCAGTCTGTTTGCCCAGTGACCGAATACGCCGTAAGGTTGGACTAGGTCTGTATTTGTTGTGGAAGCAGGACAGAAATCTGAACAGTTTACTCAACTGAAATGGCATCACTCATTTCATGTCAGGATCCGTTACACATTCTGTATCCGCACTTTGAATTCGGCATCAATGCTGTGATGACACTGAACACCACTGTGTTTTTATAATGCCAATAATACAATGCAGGATGAATAGTTTTTGGCCAAGCAGCATTTGTTTTACATCAAGGGCTGGTATTCTACATATACACATTTTTTAAAAAAAAATGTTAATAAACGCAGTTACACAAAGGAAAACAGAAATTGTCAAATTGAGAGTACTCTATAGTTAAGTATACAGGTGCAGCCTGTGAGAGGTGTGAGGTTTTGCATTGCCCCAGTCATTGTTTCCACTCCTATATTTGATGACAATATTTCCCAGCGTAAAAATGTATCTCTCATTACACCGAGATCACCTTCCATTGCAAAAAGCTGGAGTTCAGTCGTCTCTCATTAGGCCCTTCCTCTGCTGCATGTGCCTGTACAGTGTTCAATGGTGAGTTATGATTGTATGTGCTGAGGGCTGTCCGAAATAATGTGGTCAGGCCCAGGATGTTGGGAAAACATTAGCCTATGTTATCTCTTGGTCTGGGTCTGCAACAACTAGTCCTAGATCCATCTCTTGTAGATGGACGCACACTTAACCCCATGTCTGTCTGCGGCCTGGTGGCTTGTGGTGTCCCTTTTGCATTGTGATCGGATTGTGTTGAGTTCGTTGCCATTTAGCTTGTTGTTCCCTTGGCTCTTGTGTCCACGTACAAGCAGTTGCACATGTGTTTTTGGGGACTGAAATAAATGTGGAAAAATACTAGTTGTAGCGTCGTCTTTTGCTTGTGGCAAAAATAAATGCGGATAAATACAGATGGAAATGGCAAAAAAATAAATACCATAAAACCGGGAGCCCTAATTATGTTTTTAGACCTCTAGCCTCATAAAGAGACTAGTAGGGTGGGTTTAGAAATAAATACATATATTTTATATATATACCTTGTGTGGTTGTCTTTCATTTAGCCATTAAAGAGATTATAGACTGGTAAAACAAGCTGCTTTACATTCCTTCAAGACTTAGCCTGAAGGCTGCTCTCCATAGCTACCACTAGGATAGCTTTCAATAAAGGTTGTCTTTAACCTATAACCAATAAGGGGTTGTTTGGACTGGTACAGGGTGCCCACTATAATTAGTGGACAGCATATGCCAGGCCAATTTCTCTCACACCGTACTGATTGCCTCCTCCAATTACCCAGGTAGTGACCATGCAGTCCAGCAATCACACTGTCACTCTCTGTGCACTCCTCTAATCATCCAGCTAGTACCATGTCCTTATCTAAACACTGCGCCAAAACCCATTCACTTATAAATTCACCATGCTGTAAACTTGCAGCACTCTAAGTATCCAGTCACTATTCATGTACTTGTACAATGACTCAGGCATTAAGACATGCAGTGCTGCAATGAAATGTGCACTATCCATGCTGTCCCCTAACCACCTTCACAGTACGGATTCACTCCTCCAATCACCCAGGTAGTACCCATGCAGTCCAGCAATCACACTGTCACTCTCTGTGCACTCCTCCAATCATCCAGCCTGTGTTATGTCCTTATCTAATCACTGTGCCAAAACCCAAGCACTTATAAATTCAACATGCTGTCAACTTGCAGCACTCTAATTATCCAGTCACTTTCCATGTAGTGGTACAATGACTCAGGCATTAAGACGTGCACTGCTACAATCAAATGTGCACTATCCATGCAGTCCCCTTACCACCTACACAGTACTGATTCACTCCTCCAATTACCCAGGTAGTCCCCATGAAGTCCAGCAATCACACTGTCACGCCCTGTGCACTCCTCTAATCATCCAGCCAGTACCATGTACTTATCTAATCACTGCACCAAAACCCAAGCACTTATAAATTCACCATGCTGTCAACTTGCAGTACAGGCACATGCATCAATGTCAAAATGTGCGATTCCTTATTTGCGAGAAATAAGGAATCGCAAAAATCGATGTATCTTAAAAATTGCGAAATAGTAGCGAATCTCAATAAATCGTAATCACAGTTAGCGAGATTTCAAATTGCGGACTCGCTATTTGCGAAATCACAAATAGCGAAATCGCATAGCTTGATGACATCACTATCAGGAAGTCAGCAGCCCATGCCTCATTCATTGCACAGTCACAGTTAGAGGAGGGAGCTGACTGCAGGAGCTGAACAGGAGTGAAATTGACATTTGAAACAACACGTAACCCTTTCGCAAAATGGATACAGCAACAGCAGAGAACAGCCAAACTGCCAGGAAGAGTAAAAATACGTTTTCAGATAAGGAAATAGACACAGTAATTTAGGGTGTGGTAAACAGCCAGGACAAGCTGTTTGGAAAATTGTCATTGAAAGTGGCAGAGCAGGAAAAAGAAAAATATGTATCCGGATCCAAAATAAAGTGAACGCTGTTGGGGTCATACACCTTACCATCAACGATTAAAAAAAAAGATGGTACGACTTGTGCAGTCATGCAAAGGAACGCATTGCCGACCGGCTTAAGGAAGCCAGGAACACAGGAGGGGGAACACCGACGCAGACTGCCAACACACCCATGGATGACATGGCGGAGTCGACACTCCAGCCTGAAGCTGTTGTTGGGGTGACGCAGCTAGACACCTCTGGAGCAGCAAACACATCTGAAGCTAAGATGCATGCATGTGTACAATGTCATAAATGTGAAAGGTATTCCATCTACTCAGTACAGCACAAGTGTCCATAATGAAAATCCAGTGCGCATTTTGCTTAAAAATCAAAGTGCATTATGGGAGATGGAGGCAGGGCAGGCAGGTACTATGGCAAACACACAAATAGAAGTAAATCAACTCCAAATAGTGTAACAGATAAATATTTATTATTACGGCAATCATGATTTCTGTTACATAACATCAGTAATAGAAATTAATGCTGTTTTCCACTGTTTAACCCCACAGATGTAGAACATGAAGATGCAGAGGAGAGTGATTTCCTTGACACACAGGAAACTAGTGCAGTGGAAGCGAGGGACAAACCTGTGGTGCCACAAAATCCATCACGTGCCCCTACCACACGCAGGGCAACTGTCCCACAACTGGTGACAATGGAATCTGAGGACGAGGCACATGTAACAATAGTGGCCAGCTAGGCGCAGGAGACACCCACGCTAACTCCTCAAACACAGGTCTGCAGTAGCACTGTCCAAGGCCGGCGGCATAGAGCGAGGTCACTAATCACACAGCTGGAGGACCAACCTAATGATGCCTGGGGTGGTCTTGAGGGACAGATGCTCCGGGCGCAGCGCCTGCAAGCGAAAAACAAATGTTTAGTGCAGGCACAAATAGAAAAGGTGGCAGCCAAAATTGGAGCACTGACAGATTGCGTGAAAGAACTGACCAGGATGATGCAGGAGGGACATGTGTCACAGAGAAGACACCATCGCCAACTGATGCAGCGCCTGATTGTGTATGCAAAATCAAATAAGAGGGTGGCCACAACCACTGCACTGCTGGCACGTAGGTCTGTGATCATGCAAACTGAGATGTCCCATTGGAGTTGGGATGTGGCAAAGGCACTGGGCCTGTTGACAAATGCAGTGGAAATGATGCATGCTGCCAGAATTGAGTCAAACATTGTCACGCCAGAAGAGGGTAGTGAGGAGGCCTCAAGCATGAGCAGTCTGCCTAAGCCTGTTACCACTGCAGGAAGGCGAAAGACACGCAGCAGTATCCCCTCCACTGCCAACATGAGGGATGAAGATGCAGCAAATGAAAGGCGTCTGGGTATGCGTGGGAGGAAGTGCTAGACTGCCATTTACACTGTCATACAGATATGGTGAAGTAACCATTGACGGACGGAACAGTTTTGACTGACTTTCAAGTCATGATTTGATTTAAAGACATGTATGTACATTACTTCTATTCCTGTGCTACTGGGCACATACGTTGTGTGCTTCAACACTCAAGTCATTATTATTTAAGATAAACATTCTTTGACTGCAATATCCATGTTTGCCTCATCATTACTCACCTCAGAAGTAATTTTGTGTTATTTCCATTTGTCTCCTGTGCCCTTCTGCTGCGTTTTCCCCATGTGCTGCACGGCGGTGTGGCCCTTGCTGGTTGTCATCCTCCGAGTCGCTTTCAGACACCTCTATTGCTATGCCTCCCCTTGTGGCAATATTGTGGCCATATAAATTATCTAAACTGGGAAATGGAGCGGTGCCAAGATGTCCCAAATGTGATAAAGAGAAAGGATTCGATACTCATTGATATTTTACCTAATACTACTTGCTCGTAGGGAAATCTGCAAAAACTGGGTCAAAGTTACTCCCCCTATTAAAATAGAATGGTGGGCCTCAATAAAATATACTAATGGATAGACTACGTAAATGCAAGCGTAATGCTTTCTGGCTCCCCTATGAGAATTGGGTACAATCATTAAATAATAAGTCCAATGAATAGACCTTTACACCATATTTGTAAAATACTCTGACGGTCGCCGACGGATGACAGGGCGGAATAGGCACCGATGGTTGAGTATAGATGGCAAGGTGTAGAGTGTACCATACCGAGAAACTATAAGATCACTAGCAGTGCCATCCTGGAGGTGATCAAGGAGGAAACTCCTGTATACCTGGGCAATGAGGACTTTAAAAAAAAAGGAAATTGAAAAAAAAAGATAAACATACTTTGACTGCAATATACGTGTTTTGTCTCATCATTACTCACCTCAGAAGTTATTTTGTGTTATTTCCATTCGTCTCCTGTGCCCTTCTGCTGCGTTTGCCCCATGTGCTGCACAGCGGTGTTTGCCCTTGCTGGTTGTGGTCCTCCTAGTCGCTTTCAGACATCTCTATTGCTATGCTTCCCCTTGTGGCAATATTGTGTAGAATGGCACATGCTGCTACTATCTTGCAGCATTGTTCAGGGTTGTATTGTAATGCACCACAGGTTCTATGAAGGCATCTGAAGCGGCTCTTCAACAGCCCAAATGTGCGCTCTATGATGTTCCTGGTTGATATATGCACAGCATTATACCTTTATTCATTGGCAGATGTAGGAATGAGGTACAGCGTTATTATGTAATTAGGCAAGGCATATGCGCTGTCACCTACATGGAAGTAAGCAAAGGGTCAGTGGCAGTATTACATTTACATATGTGCAATGTCTGTGAACATTAATAACACATGTTTACCAAGCAGATGTCCCTCTCCAAATTCACCCCTGAGAAGACGGGTGTGTATGCCACTCTGGCGAAATATATAGGAATCATGTGCACTCCCTGCGTATTGAGCCACAATGTCAGCTATTATGTTTTTGGCATTGCATACTTCCTGTATCTTAAGGGAATGAAAACATTTTCTATTTCTATATATGTATTCATTTACTGAAGGGGGACAAAGTGCCACATGGATGCAATCAATGCAACCTAAGTCTTGTGGGAAGCGGGCTATCTGGTAAAATTCCTGCTTAATCTTGGTGATGTCATGTGGGGTTGTGGGGAAGATAATGTGTGAGTTGATCTGGGACATCATGGCATCCAGGAATGCTTTGAATATTCTGGAAAGTGCGCTTTGAGACACACCTCAAGCTACTGCTATAAGCCCCTGAAAACTGCCTGACACCAGTAGGTGCAGGCAACATAGGACCTGCGCATGTGTGTGTATGGCATTGGTCGTACGTGTCTGTTGCTGCAGAATGGTGTGAGAAATTGAGCGGATATATGCTGTCCACTGTTTATAGTGAGCACCTTGTATCAGTCCAAACAACCCCTTATTGGTTATAGATTAAAGACAATCTTTATTGAAAGTTATCCTAGTGGTAGCTATGGAGAAGAGCCTTCAGGCTAAGTCTAGAAGGAATGTAAATCAGCCTGTTGTACCAGTATATAATCTCTTGAGTTCCTAATGAAAGATATCCACACCAGGTATATATATAAAGTATATGTATATATCACTAATCACACCCTCCTAGTCTCTTTATGAGACTAGAGGTCAAAACACACAAGTTACACTTCAATAATCTCAGTAAAATAGCACAAATACACATCAGGCCCTAGAGGCGAGCCAAACCATACAATAAAATAGAGGTATAAGAACCACGACTTAAGTCGACACAAGGCCTAGAGCCTGTAGAATCGCTGGGACCCCAAGGAACCACCCAAGGTAGTGACACAGGGGACCCATGGGGGCCGTGTGCGGTGTGTGAAAACAGCCGCCAGCTCCCATTAGCTTCTGTAGGGAAAGTCGCGGTTAGATTTTTAAAGATTAGGTACACTTAGAATTGAGTCAGGACCAAACCCTTTTGGACTTAGGAAGTTATAGGGCTAACACCCACGGGAGCACCGGAGTACTTGTGTTACCTCACGCAGGGAAGCCGGGTACATAGGTGTCTTTTGGTGTCAGGTCGCGTCGTCGATTTCAATGGGAACTGGCAAAGAAGTGTTGCTGCCATGAAGATGCGAAGTGTCCGAAGAGATCAAAG
Source organism: Triturus cristatus (assembly GCF_964204655.1). NCBI lineage: Eukaryota > Metazoa > Chordata > Amphibia > Caudata > Salamandridae > Triturus > Triturus cristatus. The sequence goes on from NC_140589.1 coordinate 1,879,179,032, forward strand.
CCTGGATTGAAGATGAGAAGAACCTGAAAGCAGAGGGGACAGAGTCTGGGTCACTAGCCAGTGACCAGAAAGGCGATGGACAGATGTCCACCGATGTCAGGTGATTTCAGGTGAAGGAGGTGAAGCTTGACTCTTCAGCCATGAGGACCAGGAGGCGTCAAGGACAACTAGGAGCTGGATTTGAGCTGTCCCACAAAGGGTGTCGAGTGCTGCAGCATCACTGTTCGGATTGGGCACAACAAGCCTAGGCAACAGCAACCCACGCAGAAACGAGAAAGATGCTTCGGTGAAGACCAGCAAGGTCTGAGGGACTCACCACTTGGTAGGGAGTTGGGGCACGTCTGGAGCAACCAAGAAATCCCTCGGAAATTCAACGTTCCCCCTAAGGGACCCACCAGTCAACGGACGAGGGATCGCAAAGGGACCTCGAGATGAAACACAAAATGGCAGCTCAGAATGACCAGGACAACAATCTTCGGAGGATTCATTGCTCGAGGTGGGGACCACAAGTCAGCACAAGCACGACTTCAGGAGATGTCGAGAAGTCAATGCACTTGTAAAAGTGCAGGGTGACCGGAAGTTCCGGTTCCACGCTACTCACGAGGGCTGCGGATCTCAGCTTTGCCTGGGACTCTGAGATGTCACTCCTTGACCTCAAGGGAGATTTCTTCAGTCCTCTGGTCTTTAACAGAGCATCGAAGTTCCAGGATTCAGTTTCAGAGTTTCATCCAGGGTAATCTAAAGTTCTGGTTACAGAAGTTCCTTACTATTACCTAAGGAAGGGGTTGGACTAGCTCTGGGGACCCACCTATGGGAGGGTTTGGAAAGAGGGGTGGCTACACCCATTTCCTTTTCCAGTTTTGTGCCAGAGCAGGGGCTGAAGCCCCTGAACCGGTTTGAGCTGGACTATGCACAGGAACACCAAATATGCCCCCAGTGGAGGACTTCAAAGCAGTCAGAGAGTGCTCCCACCCAGCCCCAATACACATACTCCTGTCTGGGAGATGGGTACACCTCCCTGTGACAGGAAACCTATTGTCCAGGCCTCTCCTGCCGGAGTTTCAGTCAGCAGTAGGAGGCCAGGCTTGTGTCTGTGGCAGCAGCATCCATTTTGTGATGCCAGGGCTCTAGTAAGTTTCTACCGGGTATACCAGTGCTGCCATGTCTCTCCCTCTAGAAAGGTGGGATCATACTCCCATACCAGTTACTGGTGTGGGGGTATGATTACAAGGTGTTTGACACCAAACACAACATGTTTCCGTGCAGCCAGTCCAAAGTTAGCATTTACCGTTTGGTTATAATGCACTTAAGAGTATATGGTCAGGCTGCACTACAAACAGCATCAGAGAAGAATCTCAGAATGCTGCAGAGGGGCTCTGCTCATGCAGGGGCACCCTCTCACATAAGAACCAAGCATTCTGCCTTCAGGATTGATAAGGCCTGCCATAGGAGTGACTTATATGTGTGTATATATATATATAGTGATATAGGTAACATATATCACAGTAAGGGGTGCATGCACTACCTTACCCAGGCTGCAGTAGCAGACCTGTGGTGTCATTTTGGGTGGCTTTCCGGGGTGGCATAATACATGCTTCAGCCCCTGGTAGGCCTCTGGGTTACATATGCCCTGGGTACATAGCATACCATATACTAGGGACTTATAGGGGGCACCTCAGATCCAATTTGAAATGTACCTAACGTACATGCAATCAATTTTAGAGAGGACGCAACTAGGCTGGGGCCCTGAATAGCAGGGTCCCAGCCAGACTAAAGTAAAAAAAACATTGAAACACCATCAAAAAGTGGGGGTAAACATGTGAAGCAGATCCTACTCTCCTACACAACCCCCCCAAATGCAGGGATTTTAAACTAACCTTGACCAGTTGAGTCTTCATGTTCTAAGTGGAAATATCTGGAGAGTCCATCTGCATTGGCATGTTTACTCCCAGGTCTATGTTCCACTGTATAGCCCTCCGCTGTAGGACAATGGACCACCTGAGAAGTTTGGGGTTTTTACCTTTCATCTGTTTTAGCCATAAGAGGAGCTTATGGTCTGTCTGAACAATAAAGTGAGTACCAAACAAGTATGGCCTCAACTTCTTGAGAGCACAAACCACAGCAAAGGCCTCCCTCTCAATGGTGGTTTCTCTCTCAAGTGACCCCGAGCAGGACCCTGGGAAATTTCAGGGCGACCTCTAGGTGGTTGCCAAGTGTATGACCGCCAACTGTCTTCAACTGAATACCAACAAGTCAGAAGTGTTGTTGGTGGGAGGGAACCATGATTGTTAGAGCTAGCTGTGGTGGCCCAAGTGTTTAGGTACGGCTCCTGTCCCTAAGCATGTTGTGAAGAACCTGGGGGTCTGGATGGGCACCACTTAATTTTCAGATTCAGACAAAAAAGATGGCGGGAACATGTTTCGGTTTGTTGCGCGGGCTCAAACCCATCCGGGCCTTCTTCGATGCTACGACCAGGCAGATCATTATTCAGGCCCTGATCTTGTCTAGGCTCGATTATGCTTGCTCGCTGTATTTGGGAGCTAATAAATCTGAAATACAGAGGCTACAGAGAGTCCAGAACGCAGCCGCAAGATCTCTTTTGGGCCTGCGCAGAACTTGCACAGTGACCAGTGCCATTCGTCACCTCCATTGGCTGCCTGTGGCCAGGCGAATTGAGTTTAATGCACTGTGTATTTCCTTTAAAATGTTGAAATTGGCATCCCCACAAATTCTGTCTGATCATCTTTTACCTTACACTCCTACATGATCACTTTGATCCATGGGACAATGTCTGGTAGTGATCCCCCTGGTGAGAAGAGTCCGTGCCAGTGGGCGCTCTTTTCGTAATAGAGCTGCCATTCTGTGGAACTCTTTGCCGGCCCACATTCAGGGGCTTACTAAGTATCTTCACTTTAGGAAAGCCATTAAAACATTTATGTTTCCTCCCTTGAGGCCTCCTGCGCTTCTGTGCGTGCTACTCTCTTGCTGCTTAGCGTTCGGTACGCCTCTTAGCTGGGGCAGCTGTTGCGCTTTATAAAACCTTTAACATAACATAACAATGGTTGACCAACGTTTCTCTCTGGAGGTCAACCTTCTGCTTATGAAAGGTACTGGTTGATCCTGACCTTCATCATTCAACTGTGACAGAACAGCCCCTACCCCCAACTCAGATGCATCTGTTTGGACAATGAACTTTTTGGAGTAGTCAGGACTTTGCTGAATGCGAGCAGTGCACGTGGCCTGCTTCAGGTCATCAAATGCCTTTTGACAGCTAGCTGTCCACTGAACCTTTTTGGGCATTTTCTTAGAGGTTAAGTCATTCAGGGGTGTCACTATTGATCCATACCCTTTGACAAATATCCTATAGTACCCAGTCATGCCTAAGAAGGGTCTCACCTGAGTCTGGGTGGTTGGAGCAACCCAGTCCATTATGGTCTGGATTTTGCTCTGCAATGGTTCAACCTGGCCTCCACCTACAAGGTGGCCCAGGTACACACCCTGACTCTGCCCTAACTGGCACTTAGTAGCCTTGATAGTTAGGCCTGCTTTTTGTAGGACCTCCAAAACATTCCTCAGGTGGACCAGGTGATCCTCCAAAGTGGAGCTAAAGACAGCAATATCATCTAGATATGCTGCACTATAGTCTTCCAGGCCTGTAAGGACTTGATTCACCAACGCTTGGAAAATGGCAGGTGCATTCTTTAAACCAAAGGGGATTACCACAAATTGATAGTGCCCACTAGGGTTAGAAAATGCGGTCTTTGGCTTTGCATCATCATATAGTCTGATCTGCTAGTAGCCAGCTGTCAGGTCAAATGTGCTTAGAAACTTGGCTGATGTCAAAGTATCTATTAGCTCATCTGCCCTGGGGATGGGATGGGCATCATTCCTAGTGACTGCATTGAGAAACCTGTAGTCTACACAAAACATCATCTCTCTCTGTTGCCATCTTTGGTGTGAGGTTTAGGTACCAGGACTACTGGACTAGCCCAAGGGCTATCTGAGGGTTCAATAACTCCCAAATCCAACATCTTTTGTACTTCTGTCCTTATACAATCCTTGACATGGTCAGGTTGCCTGTAGATCTTATTCTTCACAGGCAGACTGTCCCCAGTGTCCACGTCATGAGTGCACCAGGTGTTCTGACTTGGAGTCAGTTGAAACATATGTCTGAACTGGCTGAGAAGTTTTCTGCAGTCAGTTTGCTGCTGGGCAGTGAGGCTGCCTGCCAAGGCTACACCATCAACAGACCCATCATCAGGGTTCTGAGAAAGCAGGTCAGGGAGTGGGTCACTCTCTTCCTCCTGTCCTTCATCAGTAGCCATGAGCAAGCCCATGTCAGCCCTGTCAACATATGGTTTAAGTCTGTTGACATGTGGTACCCTGTGGGGACTCCTAGGGGTTCCAAGGTCTACCAAGTAGGTGATCTCCCGTTTCTGTTCAACAATTGTATGGGGGCCACTCCATTTGTCCTGGAGGGCTGCTGGGGCCACAGGCTCCAACACCCACACTTTCTGTCCTGGCTGGTAGATAGACACTACAGCCTTTTGGTCATGCCAAGCTTTTTGTAATTCCTCACTAGCCTCAAGGTTTTTGGTTGCCTTTTTCATATACTCAGTCATCCTGGAGCGGAGACCAAGTACATAGTCCACTATGTCCTGTTTGGGGGGCTAGAGAGGTAACTCCCATCATTCCTTAACCAGAGACAATGGACCCCTGACAGGGTGACCAAACAGAAGTTTAAAAGGGCTTTCGCCAACCCCCTTTTGACACACCTCCCTGTATGCAAATAAAAGGCAGGGCAAGAGTATGTCCCATCTTCGCCTAAGCTTTTCTGGGAGCCCTTTAACCATGCCCTTTAAGGTTTTGTTGAACCTTTCAACTAAACCATTGCATTGTGGGTGATAGGGTGTGGTGAATTTGTAATTCACTCCACACTCCTTCCACAGAGCAGTTAAGTAACTTGAAATAAAGTTTGCATCTCTGTCAGATACTGCCTCCTTAGGAAAGACTAATCTTGAGAATACACCCAAGAGAGCTCTTGCCACCACAGGTGCTGTAGTGGTCCTTAGGGGAATTGCTTCTGGGTACCTGGTGGCATGGTCCACCACCACCAGTATACACCTGTGCCCAGATGCTGGTTAAGGATCCATGGGACCAACAATGTCAATCCCAACCCTCTCAAAGGGAACCCCCACCACAGGTAGTGGTATCAGGGGGGCCTTTGTGGTTCCACCTCCCTTGCCACTGGCTTGGCAGGTCACACAGGAGCGAAACAACTCCTTAGTGTCTTCAGACATTTGGGGCCAGTGAAAGTGAGGGACAATTCTGTCCCAAGTCTTGTTCTGGCCCAGGTATCCTGCTAGGGGAATATCATGGGCTAGTGTCAATAGGAAGCCCCTAAACTTCAGAGGTATAACCAACGTCCTGGATGCACCAGGCTTGGGGCCTCTACACTCTGAATAAAGGAGTCCATAATCCTAATAAACTTTATGGGTGCCCCTAGCATTTCCAGCAGCCTCATCAGCAGCTTGCTTTCTGAGGAGTTCAGGAGAGGGGCAGGTCTTCTGCTCCTTGCTCAGATCAGACCTGGAAGGGACCCCCGTCCCCAAGAACTCAACCTGGTCAGGTTCAAGCCCCTCTGGGACAGTTCCTTGTTCAGGCTCTTGGGTTCACCACCTTGGTTCCGTACCTTCTGCCTCACTATGGTTCTGACCCACTTGTCTGCCTTCTTTCCCAATTCTTGGTGAGAGGTCAGATCTGAGTCTACCAGGTACTGGTGCAACAGCTGATTCTGACAATTATTAAGGATCTGCTCCCTCATAATGAAATTGTACAATCCTTGATAGTCAGGAGCTTATCTCTACCTGTGTCTGTAAAGGAGAGCCATAAGATTGCTGCCCACTGCTCCTGGGGGACCCTTTGAACTTTATAGGCCCTTTCCAGTGCAGTTAGCCATTTGTGGATGTCATCCCCACTCTGGTAGGGAGGGACAATCTTATTCAGGTTCCTATGGTCATAAGACCTCTCCCTATCTCTAGGGATGATGCTGCCACCATGGGACTCTAGTCTCATATTTTTTCTAGCTCTGTAGAGCTCTAGGGACTCCCTATCTAGGGCTACCTGTTTTCTTCTGATTTCACGCTGAGCTTCCTCATACTTGAGCAGTCTCTCCCTTCTCTCCAGAGAGGTTTCCCTCCTATGAGAAGAGATTGAGGTCCCTATTGATGAGTTAGAATGGTTAGACTCCCTGGAGGAAGATCTTGTCCTTCTAGGGTCACCACCAATTCTCCCAGGAGGAACAAAGAGGGGTCCATTTTGGTCCTCTCCATCACTTTCTACGGGAATTGGGTTTTCCAGGTCCAGATCATTGTTATCTGCCTGGTCAGCCTCAGAGGTTAGGTCATGGGGAATTGCACCCCTAGGCTTTTTCTCATGAGCTGTCCCATCCACTCTGCCTAACCCTTCAGATCCTAAAGATCTGCTAAGGTCATCCAGCCTGAGTACCTAAATGAGATGCTGGGTGGTTGGTCTTTTGCCTGTCTTCAGTTTCCTAGCTGTGCATAATGCTCTCAGTTCAAAGAATGGGAGTCTATCATACTGGGAATCTTGAAGCCCATTGGCTTCTGTCAAGGAACTACTGGTTCCTGGCCTTGAAGACATTACTAGTGTGGTGTGATGTATTGCACTACCTACTCTAGTGTAGCCTACTAAACTCTCTTGAGTTGTAGAATGGGTGTGCTAACCCTTAACACACAACTCTAAGTTCAGTAGAACTTACTGTATTCTAAAGCTTGTATTATATGTACTTAGGGTACCTTTAGTGGTTTTCAGTTAGTCACTAGGGGTGGGCGGAATTTGCAAAATTAACTTTCGCAAATTATCGCAAAAATGCTGAAAATCTCCGCAAACACACCGGAAATATCGCGAAGACGCAGAAGTTTTTTTCCCGCCTGTTCACGGTATCTTTTGCGTGATCGCGGGTCGCCAACTTACCCATGCGGTTGCTCACGGGTGCGGCCATCTTGTTTTCACTTGTCCCGCCCTCTCGCGATGCTTACTTCCTGTTTTGGGTCGCGCAATGCATGTTCACGCCCGTTCGCGGTCGATAATACCTGTTCGCGACCGCTTTTACTTGATCGCGTTGCTTTTTGCTTGCTCGGGGAGAAAATATTGCGCAAACTTGCGCACATGGTCGCAATGGGCGCGGCCATCTTGTTTTTCACTCTATTGCATGGTTCTGGGGCCTGATTTTCAATCCTCCCAAAATCTTTTTAATCCTTTGTTTATAGACACTTTGTTTGGATCTTTATTACTTATTATTTCTCTAACTATTTTCCTGCTTCTATATTTTTTGTTTTTGTCTCCTTTTTTCTGTTTTTTAGCTACTTTTTCTCTTTCTATTGCCTGCTATTTATTTCCTTTACTCCTTTATTTATTTTACCTTTTCTTTCCCGCCCTGTCCCCAGAACCATGTCCAAGGGTAGGGCTGTTCGCCAGCGCAGCCAGAGCCGCGACCGCCTTCCTTGCTGAAGGCGGCGCCCACAAGGGGTGCAGGCACGGGCCTTATTTGGGGAGGTGGAGTTGGCTGCACTAATTTTCTTTGTGCAGTGCCACCTCCCCTCAACCCTGGCAGCAGGTGGCAGGCCTGGGTCCGGGTAGGGCCTCCGGGAGCGTCGGCAGCAGTGAGGGAAGGTGCGCCGGGCAGTGTCGCTCATCTCTGGGGTCTGGCGCACCCAGTCGCAGCTGACGCACCGATGGTCCGACATCCTGGACCGTGAGCAGGAACTGCTGGACCTGCTAGGAGTGGAGGTCCCGGGGCATGGTGAGTACCTATTTAATTATTACAACTTTGTGTCTGTTCTTCTGCTCTGTGTTATATATTGCGAATATTTTTTTTTCCTTCCAACCAGCTAGAATGTTGCTGCTTACAATACATTCCAGGTTAATAACATTTAAAAGTCTTCTGTGATTATGGTGCTCTTCTGCGCTACTACTAATCTTACCTGTTTGCATCTTTGCGTTTGCGCTTGCTTAGCGTGATTCTTTAAGAGTTTATTTTAGAGAAATTAAGTTACGTAATGCTACAGTGACTCTAGTCCACTCCTTACTTTGTCCCGTCACTAATAGATAGGGGCGGATTGATGTTTAGGTACACTACTTTGTATGAGCTTCTAATTTGTTAGTGGTATGCGTGATGCCCCCTCACTCAGTTACGTGACGTGCTGCTAGTACGGCAGTCTTTATTAGAACCATTTCTAGTTTGTTCAATGAGTGGTGGTAGGCTTAGCAGTTACTTAGCAGTAGCAGATCAGCATCAATCAAACCAAAATTTGGTGTATACAAAAAATGTAGTCATGTTCATGTGTCCTCCATGATTTGACCATACGCATTGTTGAGGAATACAGTGGAAATGCATACTTAATGTACAATTGGCATGCCTGGAATAGGTGGGCTAGGTTGGGTGGTACGTTGTACTTAGGCTTAGTTGTAACTTAGTTTTCTGGAATCAGAATGGAAGACTAGATTACTGTTGATAAATAGTAACTTGAGCAGTCGAACTGCGAATCCCCCGATATTACTTGTTGACCAGATGAGATCGGTCAATTGAGTTATTGCAAGTGTTTTTTGACCGTTGTTGAAAAATATTGTATTTGTTTGACACCATCCATCAATGTTTGTCTCTTTCTTATATCTTTCCTGTTCATCAGCACCCAGGGGTAGACCGACAGGGACTGGGCAGTCGGCGGGACAGGCAGAACACCACCAGGAGGACACCGCTGAGGGCTCCTCTGCTGGCCCCAGTAAGTCTTCTTGTTTTTAATAACATTTCTTATTCCATAACTTTTACTGCCCCATATTTTCACGAACTATTGTTTGTTTCCAAATGCTATTTTTTTACCACCAATTATCCTTCGATCTGTACGGTTTCAAAAATCTTATCCCTGCCTCCGCTATGATGACTCTGAGTACTACTACTACTACATACTATCAGTCTGTCTGTACTGTAGTAGCTAGTCTTGCCCAGTTGGCCAGTGCCACTCTTTGTGAAAGGTTGTAATATAAAACTCATATTCACCAGTAGCTCGAGCCATTGAGTCCAATCCGTTGGGTCGTCGTCTTGTACTACTTTTACTCTTATTGATCTTGAGGCTCTGAAAATTCACAGCAACAACAGCCCTACCAGATTTATTACTATTTTGATATGATACCCTATAGGACATACTACTGTTGTAGGGATCTTGCACATACACAGACATTTGCACCAGAAAATAGGATGTTGGTGATGGTAGGTTGGACCTTCCTTGCACACCTCAATCAGAAATTCCGCACCCACCACAATTCCACTGTTTGACTATAGTACTGTCTTGTCATAACTATTAGGTCTCGGAACCCTCCCCCCAAGATACCCAACAAGTAGACAACCCAGAACATAATGCACCCAACCTCTCAGTCGTGGAAGCAATTCACATGCACATCCTTACTTTAATTTGCTCACTCGTGTAAGTTAGTCCACACCAAATACCACCAAGTGTATGTAAGTTCAAAATGTTTATTTCAATTTGAGAAGGTCTGTACACTGTTTTCTTATAAATGCAGCACCAACCGGAAAATCAATAACATTAAAACAATATACATTGTTACACTTATACAGTTGGGAATTAAATCATGATAACTGAACAGTGGTGGAAGGCAGCACCACCATCCCATAGCAATTTAGTTTATATAAATTTATAATTGAAGATGTGAGTGAAGGGACCCCTCACCTTAGAAGAACCTAGTACTTGTAGTTGTTGCATCATTCAGAAGCTCTGGTTCGTAGAAGGGAATCTTGCGTCTGTAATGCGTAAAAAGAAATGGTGTGCATTAGTATATTGCAACTTACAAGCATTTCTCAGCCGTGCCAAAAAGTGTAGCATTTATGGATAAGCAATATGGACTAACAGTAACAGTAGTACACCAGTACTTCCTAAAAAAGTGGCTTGTTAATGTTTGTTGACCGCTTGTACGCAGCGCATAGACTAGACAGTAGCAGTGTGAGGCAGGTCATGTGGGCTCAAAGGTGTCTTAAGAAGCTGCAAGGTAAATGTAACGTCACATGTGCAAAAATAAAAGACACAAAGGTAAAATGGTAGCATGGCTAGGGCAAATTAAGCAAAGGCTACAATGATCATATATAACTATCAGTGTCTACTCTACTGCTACCTGATTTGTACTAGTGATGTATGTTAGTATTAACTCATTTTTCAACCTTGCAACTGATCAATAGGGGGGAGGTGTATATGACGCCTAATAAATGTGTAATGTTTTCTAGGCGCACTACCGACCACCATTGCCGGGGCCAGCGAACAAGGCGACGCGGAGGACGAGGATGCGGCAGTTGCTGCCAATACCAACGATGGAGCGGTAGGGGGAGTGGCAGTACCAGTGGCAGGCGGTGGTAAGTTAGATTCATAATCCTTAACTATTGTTGAACTTGACAGTACACTCACTGCAAGGCTGTACTGTATGTATATGTATACTGTACAGTTGTGACTTAGGGCCCCATTAGGATGGTGGGCGTATTGCCCCCGCCGGGTCGGCTGGAATTCACTGCCGACACCGCAGGGGCAAACCTCCCGCCATCCCTGTAGAAAATATTCAGACCCCCCACATGTCGACCAGGCGGAAAAGGGTTCAATATACCGGTGGTGTCTCTCTGAACACACCGCCAGCCATATAATCTGCATTTTGGAATGCCTTTGCGTGGCGGCATTGCCGTCCGCCACGGAAAGGTATGCAGACATTGCAGAGTATGCTTGGGTGCCCCCATGGAGGGTACCAACCTATGCTATGGTACCCCCCCGCCTTTCAAAGCTCCGTGCGGGTCCGTCATGTTGTGCTTGGAAAAGCAGCACAACATTTTAGCATTGCTTTCAGCAAAGCCAACCAGAATGTTAAAAAAAACAGGATGCGCCCGCCACTGTGACGGGCGCATCATCCTAATTAATTGTCCCCACGGGACCCCCACCCTTTTTAGCATGAGGATGGCGGGCGGACAAAGTCCGCCCGCTATCCGATGTCATAAGTAAGTATGAGTTGTTGGGACGTTTGAAGAGTAAACTAGAAGACTACAATTCCCTTTAATTGGCATAGGAGCCGGAGTATTGAGTAACCAATGGCCTCATCTATCTGATTTCAACTCAGCTTTGAAAGTTTTATGGAGAAGAGCACCTGGTGCACTGTTCAACTAAAAAGTGAAAGACGGGTAGAAGGAAGAAGAACGGGCGACATTTAAAATGTTATGTACTACTGTGCTTTATTGTGCTACTCTACCATGCCACTATGTGTAAAAATAATTACATTGTCCTACTGTTTTTCTAAGAGTATATTTTACAATTTTCTTGTTTTTTTCTTTTTGATACACAGCTACTCCGAAACAAAATCGGAAGGAGTTGGCCGCCAAGGCACGGCGCCGGAAGCTGGAGGCAATCCAGCGAGAATACCGGCGGCTGGTGGTCTTAGCCGAGGAGGAGAAGGAGACTTCGGATGCAATTGTTGAAGCTTCCTACCGTGGCCCGGGCCCCAGCCACCGCCCTCCAGCGGTACAGCGCCACCGTCTGGCGGCTGCCCGCCACCACCGTGCCATCTCCAGTGCCCCCCCACTGTGGCTGCAACTGCTGCACCCTTAGACGCCGCGTCACCCGTTTAGAGGGTGAGATGCGCCAGATGCGTGTCCTCCTTGAGTCCCGCCCCACCACTTAGTCCCTGTCATCCTGTTCTGCCCCTTTTTTAATTCTTGTTTGGGTGGGTGGGTGGGAACTTGTTTGGGTGTTACGGACTTCTATGGACATTGGTTGGGGTTAGGGAGGGGGCTGGGTCAGCTTTTGTGGGTTTAGTTTATTTTTGTTAGGGTAAATTAAATATATTTTTCTATGTTACATGCAATGTTGTTAATGTTTTGTAGGTGGGGTAACTGTTTTACATCACACTGTTTCCTTGCTGGTGCATGGCCGCCCATAGCCTGTGTTTGATTTCAATAATTGGCTGACTGTATAAGACACAAACAGATAGATGCGACACACCTCACTCATTGACTGGTCCTTCTAGTAGTTTCAGTCTGTCCTCTAGTCTATGCATTCTTTGGAGTGGTGTGTGAAAATGAAATCATTGACAACATGTCCATTATTAATTCTGCCTCCCCCAAACTTCTCACTTACCGGTGCTTGATGTTTATGTCCAACTGTGGCACAGCACTGGCTGCATGGTGAAGATGGTTTCCTTTTTTATACATGCCATGATTGGGGTGGTGGTGGTAGCATAGTAGTAGTAGTAGACACTGGCAGGGCGGCAGCATTTGCAAAAAAAGAAAAGGAGACAGTCAATCGCCTTTGAGAGACTGTTAGAGGAGTAGTTGAATGAAGTACAGTACAGAACTTACCGAGCATAATATGCTCAAATATTTGACAAAAAAACAGAATGGTGGTTAGGAAGATAGCCTACTAGACAGAGTTACAAACTATAGTTGTGTCGAGTCACTTGACTAGGCCTACAGCCTAACAGTTAGTGCTGTATATGGGGAATGACAACAAACAAATCCAATCAATACCGGCAATTCATGCTGAGGTATATGTTCATTTGTTAAAAAAAATAACCTCTGAAATATCCTACTCATGGGTGGCCAAGCAGAAGAAGATCATCGCTCTGCCTTGAAATTGAAGTAGTGTTGCTTTCACCACATCCGCCCCAGCAAGTGTGTGATTAAGTATTGGTGTCCATTTAATTTAGTTACACCTCAACAATAAGTCACACAGCCCGGGGGAAGAGGGTTAGGGTTTGTTGAATGGATGGGAAGGGGGTTTTTGGTAAAGGTTTGACATAGAAAAACAGTATGCATACATAGACAAACAAACAACAATCATTGAAGACTACCATATCCATATGTTAAGGGAGAAAAAGGCAATGCATGCATGATGATGAGAGACCCGGATTACATACACTTCTAGTTCTTGTTCTGTTGTTCTGGTCTTAATACTTTAACAGATAGCAAATAGTATTTTTAAATATTAGTAGGGAAAAATCGTAAACCCAGTGAATACCTAATGATGATAATAACAACTCCAAGAACACACTGTTGTAAAGATTGTATACAAGATATTAATCAAATTATTTAAAAGAAGATAAAAGTGGATACTGTTACTGTCTTATCCTGGTCAAAAATGTGGACTGGATTTGCATCTCGGCATTCCTCTTGCTCCTCTCGTCCATCAATCTTGGGTGTGTCGCCTCGCCACTGCCCGGCTGGAAAAAAAAGGTGATTGATTGGTAAGGTAATTAATATGCATTGTAATGTTTTACAAAGTTTAGGGCAAGGCCCGGCCTGTAATTGTAGATGGAAAACCAAAGGGGATATTGAGAAAGAAGGTTAAAACAAATGCACAAGTGATGGTGTAGTGCAACAAGAGCTCTTTCCGAGGTGGCATATATGCATCATCTCTATGCTAGTCTGTTTCCAGCATTGACCTTCAACAGTAAGAGGAGAGAGCAGGCCCACAGTGCTTAGCATTAGCACATCCTACGTTAACACTTTAGAGTCCTTTTTTTTTCTCTCAAAGAGTTGGACAAACACAAAGCACATTATCCATTCCAAACATAGCATTTTACAGTTTAAGTTAGTAAAATCAATGCACTGCAGTCATCCCACCGCTACACTCTATTCAACTTCTACACAGACATTTGGGTCTGCTGTGGTTGTTGTTGACGTGTTTACCTTAAGGCTTTTCCATTTTATGCCACTCATGAAACGTCCTCCTGACTTCATCATCATCTCTGATACTTTTACTGACTGACTGTGAAGATCGGCCTGCAGTATAAGTAAAATTTTTATGACACAACAAGAGTAGAAATATAAATATTACTGACTTGAGTCATTCTTTATTGTGTGCAGAAAGATAGATTACTAGTACACTTTGACATCACTTTGTGCACAACAAACAAACAACGCAAACACAAAGACCAATAGCTCAGAGTCAGGTGTCCAATGCATGCCATTAATTGTTATCATTACCTGTTCCTTCTCATCTTAAGTTAACGGGCCATCTATTTCGCCATCATCATGATGGACGGTGCTGTTGTGTCAATCATACTCATTGCGCAGATTGAGTGAGTCCCCTTCCTGTGTTGAATTAAAAGCAATGTATCACCAACCGGCAGGAGAAGTACAAATTTCTTATTTGCAAGAAGGGGAAAATTGAATTCACCTTGAGTTAAGTTTAGTGTGTTCTGTAAAGTTGATTAGTGGCAGTGCACAATTACATAAATTCATGCGCAACAAACACAACAAAATCTAAATCATTCAGTCTACGACTCTGCGTCCAATGCATGGCATCAATCATTACCTGTTCCATCTTATTTTCAGTTAATGGCCAGTCTCTCTCGGCTCTGAAAGGAGGATAGCTATAGTAGTCATCTGATTCATGGTCTACTTCTTTTGGAAGGACGAGGAAAGTTTGAATTTGTTGTTACCATCATCCAATCATCATTCATGAGGGAAATGGAATTGAGCAGGAGATTCAGTATGATGGAGCGGAGGAGCTGGATTCAGAGGACTGTACTGTCAAATAGCAGACACCTGAAACGTGTATAGAAATTAGAAGAGTAGAAGACGGTGGTAATGGATTTGTTGCGATTCACAAGTTTATAACCGGAACGACAGACACATAAACAAAGGGGGAAAAAAGGGAGGAAGACAGTAAGTGCGAGCCTAATTGTCAGGGAAGTATAGCTCGTCCTCAAACTCTGGGGGTTCAGCCAGTAGTAGGTAATCATCTGACACAATACTTCCGTCACCTGATCCGCTGTCCTCATCTTCCTCCGTTGATTCATGTATTGTGTAATTCGGTGGTATGAAGTGCTGATTCATTTTGATCATTGTTAACCTCTCCTCGTTTTTTGGAGATAGACTGGTCCTTCTCAATGTTACAATGGAACCAGCAGCACTGAAAACACGTTCGGAAGAGACACTTGCGACAGGGCAAGCCAGATAGCTTATCGCCAGCCTGCTGAGCTGTGGCCATTCAGACCTTTCCCTATACCAATACTGCAATGGGTTTTGATCAACGTACACCTCTGTTGGGTCGTCCAGACAGGCCTGGACCATCCGCTCAATGTTCAGGGTTGCTGCTGGTAAGCTTTTGTGCTGTTTTTTCTGTGCACCAGCACTGTGCTTACAAAGACCCATCTTTACATACCAATCCTGTAAAGATAATGATTGTACTCGGCCTAATGATCCAGTTATTGTTTCTGTAGTCGATAGTGATGGTGAGTGTTGTGATTGTGACTCTGAGCCAACTGCACTGCCCACAGCCGACGAAGTTGCACTTGATTCTGCATGGCCTGCTTCAGGATCAGTACTTGTTGTGGGTTGATCTTGCGGGCTTTTAATTAGCAGCCCTTCGTTTTCCAACTTACTGGCTGCTTTTGTAGCGGGCAACATCATTGTCGGAAAAAGCAATGAATGTCTTCAGTAGTCCTACTTTTGCACATGGATCCAGAATTGTGGCACAAATGTAATGTGGGATAAGCTCTCCACCAAGTCATGGGCTTGCCTTCTGGCCTCTACACTTTTGTATGATTCAGACACATTATTCAGCTCATGCTCTAGCATTTGCAATAATGGGATAGCTTGGCCAATTGTACAGTCCTCCTTGCTGACTTCACGTGTGAAGACCTCAAAAGGAGACAGCATCTCAGTCAGGCATTTAATTAGGGTTCATTGATCCCTCTCAAGGTTCATGCCTTTAACACTAGCATCCCTGCTTCTGTACCAGACATATTCATGGAGTGACCTGTGCTGTTCGTACAGACGATCAAGCATGTAATACGTTGAGTTCCAACGTGTTGCCACCTCCTGGATGAGTGCCTTGACTGGCATCCTAAATTCAAGTTGGATGATCCTCAGCTGCTTCCGAGCTTTAAAAGAATGGCTGAAATGAGTGCATATTCTTCGGCAGATGGCCAGTAAATTGCTGACTATGGGTTCTTTTTTCAGAAAGTCTTGAACTATAATGTTTATGCAGTGCGCCAAACACGTTAACCCTAAAATAGGAACCAAGTTCCATGGCCTTAAGTACATTACTGCCATTGTCTGTGGCCACAAAACCAATACCAAGCCCTCTGGGCCGCAGCCATTCCAAAACCTTGGTGCGAAACTCTTCTAAAATGTTTTCAGCCGTATGAGATTTCTCTATGGCGAACATGGCTACAGTTGCATGTTTCCGAGTACCTTAAAAAATTGCAGCTGTGTCAACAACACCTCGTGCAGATAGTTTATCTCTAACCCCCACAAAAGAGATCCAGTGTGCAGTGATGCACATGTAATCTGTGGCTTGGCAACTGCTCCACATGTCTGTTGTCAGGTGGATATTGTGCACAGCACTCTGCTGCAAAGCTTGTCCAACCAATTCCAGCACATCATGATTTAGTGCCGGAACAGCAATTCTTGCGAAATAGGACCGGCTGGGAACTTTCCATTTCGGGCAGATGGCAGACACAAATTCAAGGAAACCCACCCCTTCCACAAATGAAAAAGGAAGAAGGTCCAGCGCTAACATTTTATCCAGCTTCGCATTGTACAATCATGCCATTGGGTGGTTGCGTTGGAACTGCCCCTCCAACCTAAACATGCTCTCAATGGTAGGCTGGCTTACTTTTCTTAGTGGTGCTGTTTTCATTAACCCACTAAGGCTCAACGACACAGATTGTCTCATTGAGGTACTCGCCGGTCGCCTTGGTGTCTCACCCAGACTCTGAGTATGGCTCTTACTGCGGTGCCACTCTGATGTTACTGAGGAGGATGTGGGCATTACCAATGCACTACTGGGGACAGGGCTAGAAATGCCTCCCTCTTCTTCACCTTCCACCGCAATAATATCGCTCCCTGATTCATCCTGACCAACTTCAATGGGTTGAGTTTTTCTACTTTCTTTTAACTTAAGTAGGTGATCCTCCCACACGATAGTGTGGTGTATTTTTGGATGACTTGCTTGTCCTCCGGTACCATAGTTTGTACTAAGCTTACCACGCCGAACACCTTGCCGACAAATTGAACATATAGCAACGTTCTCCTCCTTGGCGCTAACAGAAAAGAAGTCCCAAACTGGGGAGGAGAACTTTCTGGCACTGCTGGATGTGCCACTTTCAACACCAGATGAACTTGAGGGGGTGCTTGAAAATATGTGACCCTGTCCACCTACACTGTGACTTTTACTACCACTACCTACTGAGATGGTTGAGCTGGATGTAGGTCCCTGCCGGGCTTTGGAAAATATGGCAGCTGGAGGTAGTGGTGGTGTAACCTGTGTTGGTGAGATCCGTGCTATATCCCGCTCAGTAGCAGCCTTTCTGGATAGGGTGAGAATGTTGGTCTCCAATCCATTTTGGGGCGGGAGTAATGTGCGTGATGACTGGCTCGTCTTCATCAACATCATCACCCCCTCTTCTACATCTACCTCCATAGCTCTAAGTTTTTCTGGGACCTTCCTTTTCAGAAGCATTGTCTTGTGGCGTATATCACTCTCAGACCGAGCTGGTGGGACCCAAGTGTCATCACGATCATCAGAAGCGGGGCTTGAAGAAGAAGATGATGGACTAAGCCTCCTTTTCCTTGCTGGTGGTCTGGAAGACAATAGATCTTCTGAAACAGTGGTTTGACTTTGCTCCACTCTTTCTGCAGGAAGCTCGATTTCCTGAAATGCCCCTACGTCAGGAGCAACAACTACTATGGTGGGCTGTTGCGGCGGCTGCAGCTATTCTTGTTGCAGCGGCTGCTGCTGTTCTTGTTGCGGTGGCTGCTGCTGTTCTTGTTGCGGCGGCTGCTGCTGTTCTTGTTGCTGCTGTTCTTGTTGCGGCGGCGGCTGCTGCTGTTCTTGTTGCTGCTGTTCTTGTTGCGGCGGGGGCTGCTGTTCTTGTTGCGGCGGCTACTGCTGTTCTTGTTGCGGCGGCTGCTGCTGCTCTTGTTGCGGCGGCTGCTGCTGTTCTTGTTGTTCTTGTTGCGGCGGCTGCTGCTGTTCTTGTTGCGGCAGCTGCTGCTGTTCTTGTTGCGGCGGCTGCACACTGATCTGCTGAGTTTGCGCCTGCGTTGAACTTGATTGTGTACTACTTTGCGGTAATGACATTTCTTCAACATCGCTGCTCGTTAGTAGACTGGCTACCTCTGCGACACTAAAGCCCTTAGGCCTAGGTTGGTGGGGTTGTACCGCTGTACTGCTCCCAGCTTGGTTCCCGGACAACGCATTGGTGCCAAAAAAAACATTGGCCGGCACACCACCAGTCGTGGTTAATGGGACTTCCTTTTTCTGTTCCTTCTTCTCACCGGCAACTTTCTTGGAACTTGACCTGGTACCTTTCTTTGGGGCCATCTTCTTCAGATGTCAGGCAGGATGCAGATGCACAACAAGTTCTGGTCACACGTGGACGTGATGCGCAGCAGGACTTCTGTCTGGCTGGCAGTACAACGGGTAGCCGGGTGATGCTGATGACACCTCCTACTCTGTCTTTTGTGCACTTAAAAGGCAAATAAGACAGGAGAAGAACATCAGTGAAATGTTGCATTTGTTGTTGTCGTTCAGTTACTTAGTACTGTACTAGTGCAAACAAAAGATAGTCTAGCCATTTATGACTTTTTTTTTTAACTAGAGCTATGTTATACTACTGTGTACAGCCACACACTCCACTCTCAGGAAGGATAGGAAAGTTAATAATAACCACCAAAATAAAAAATTAATGGAAGTGGGGTGGACCATTACATTATTTGAGCATCTCAGCATCCATGGAGCTGCTGCTGGCAAAGAGGGTGGATGGATGGAAGCAGTAAACCAAATAGCCAATAGGAAAACCATGCAGGCCTATGGCAAAAGCAGGACACTAATAACTCACAGTCCAAACACCAAAAAAGGCCACCACCCACATGGACACTCACAAATCACAAACAAGCCGGGGGCCTGGGAAACACCAGGAGCTGACAAAAGGCCTATAAAAGCCAGGTAAAGGATGCCTGCTAAAGCACACTGCTCTGCCTTTTTAATGCAACAAAATGTAAATACGAACATTCACAGGCCCCAAAAAGCTCTGAAGGGTGCATGCATTGCACACCAACACACACCAGTGACCAGACACATACAAAAAAAGTATGTCTTTAAGACAACCAACATCAGAAAGGCCACCCCAAAAAAACACACTTCCCCAACTCAATCCAATGCCATCCATGCCCTAAATGAAGTCTAAATTCAACAGACCACACAGAAAACAGTAGATTAATAAAGCTGTGGCTACCTGCTCTGGTCCTAGTGGATGAAATAAGGCCTGTTGGCGGACAAGGCCATGCAAGCTTGCAGGCCTAGGCTTCAAAAAATGGCCACCAGCCACATGGCCAGGCCCAACAACATCAGAAAGGCCACCCCAAAAAAGCACACTTCCCCAACTCAATCCAATGCCATCCATGCCCTAAATGAAGTCTAAATTCAACAGACCACACAGAAAACAGTAGTTTAATAAAGCTGTGGCTACCTGCTCTGATCCTAGTGGATGAAACCAGGCCTGTTGGCGGACAAGCTCAGGCAAGCTTGCAGGCCTAGGCTTCAAAATGGCCACCAGCCACATTAGCCAGGCCCAACAACATCATAAAGGCCACCCCCAAAAAGCACACTT
The DNA here is from genome assembly GCF_964204655.1 of Triturus cristatus. Lineage (NCBI taxonomy): Eukaryota > Metazoa > Chordata > Amphibia > Caudata > Salamandridae > Triturus > Triturus cristatus. The sequence continues at coordinate 1,879,198,718 of NC_140589.1, forward strand.
CCCCAACTCAATCCAATGCCATCCATGCCCTAAATGAAGTCTAAATTCAACAGACCACACAGAAAACAGTAGATTAAAAAAGCTGTGGCTACCTGCTCTGGTCCTAGTGGATGAAAGCAGGCCTGTTGGCGGACAAGGCCAGGCAAGCTTGCAGGCCTAGGCTTCAAAATGGCCACCAGCCACATCGCCAGGCCCAACAACATCAGAAAGGCCACCCCCAAAAAGCACACTTCCCCAACTCAATCCAATGCCATCCATGCCCTAAATGAAGTCTAAATTCAACAGACCACACAGATAACAGTAGATTAATAAAGCTGTGGCTACCTGCTCTGGTCCTAGTGGATGAAAGCAGGCCTGTTGGCAGACAAGGCCAGGCAAGCTTGCAGGCCTAGGCTTCAAAATGGCCACCAGCCACATGGCCAGGCCCAACAACATCAGAAAGGCCACCCCCAAAAAGCACACTTCCCCAACTCAATCCAATGCCATCCATGCCCTAAATGAAGTCTAAATTCAACAGACCACACAGAAAACAGTAGATTAATAAAGCTGTGGCTACCTGCTCTGATCCTATTGGATGAAAGCAGGCCTGTTGGCGGACAAGGCCAGGCAAGCTTGCAGGCCTAGGCTTCAAAATGGCCACCAGCCACATGGCAAGGCCCAACAACATCAGAAAGGCCACCCCCAAGAAGCACACTTCCCCAACTCAATCCAATGCCATCCATGCCCTAAATGATGTCTAAATTCGACAGACCACACAGAAAACACTTGATTAATAAAGCTGTGGCTACCTGCTCTGATCCTAGTAGATGAAAGCAGGCCTGTTGGCAGACAAGGCCAGGCAAGCTTGCGGGCCTAGGCTTCAAAATGGCCACCAGCCACATGGACAGGCCCAACAACATCAGAAAGGCCACCCCAAAAAAACACACTTCTCCAACTCATTCTAATACCATCCATGCCCTAAATGAAGTCTAAATTCAACAGACCACACAGAAAACAGTAGATTAATAAAGCTGTGGCTACCTGCTCTGGTCCTAGTGGATGAAAGCAGGCCTGTTGGCGGCCAAGGCCAGGCAAGCTTGCAGGCCTAGGCTTCAAAATGGCCACCAGCCACACGGCCAGGCCCAACAACATCAGAAAGGCCACCCTCAAAAAGCACACTTCCCCAACTCAATCCAATGCCATCCATACCCTAAATGAAGTCTAAATTCAACAGACCACACAGAAAACAGTAGATTAATAAAGCTGTGGCAACCTTCTCTGGTCCTAGTGGATGAAAGCAGGCCTGTTGGCGGACAAGGCCAGGCAAGCTTGCAGGCCTAGGCTTCAAAATGGCCACCAGCCACATGGCCAGGCCCAACAACATCAGAAAGGCCACCCCCAAAAAGCAGAATTCCCCAACTCAATCCAATGCCATTCATGCCCTAAATGAAGTCTAAATTCAACAGACCACACAGAAAACAGTAGATTAATAAAGCTGTGGCTACCTACTCTGATCCTAGTGGATGAATGCAGGCCTGTGGCGGACAAGGCCAGGCAAGCTTGCAGGCCTAGGCTTCAAAATGGCCACCAGCCACATGGCCAGGCCCAACAACATCAGAAAGGCCACCCCCAAAAAGCACACTTCCCCAACTCAATCCAATGCCATCCATGCCCTAAATGAAGTCTAAATTCAACAGACCACACAGAAAACAGTAGATTAATAAAGCTGTGGCTACCTGCTCTGATCCTAGTGGATGAAAGCAGGCCTATTGGCGGACAAGGCCAGGCAAGCTTGCAGGCCTAGGCTTCAAAATTGCCACCAGCCACATTTGCCAGGCCCAACAACATCAGAAAGGCCACCCCCAAAAAGCACACTTCCCCAACTCAATCCAATGCCATCCATGCCCTAAATGAAGTCTAAATTCAACAGACCACACAGAAAGCAGTAGATTAATAAAGCTGTGGCTACCTGCTCTGGTCCTAGTGGATGAAAGCAGGCCTGTTGGCAGACAAGTCCAGGCAAGCTTGCATGCCTAGGCTTCAAAATGGCCACCAGCCACATGGCCAGGCCCAACAACATCAGAAAGGCCACCCCCAAAAAGCACACTTCCCCAACTCAATCCAATGCCATCCATGCCCTAAATGAAGTCTAAATTCAACAGACCACACAGAAAACAGTAGAATAATAAAGCTGTGGCTACATGCTCTGATCCTAGTGGATGAAAGCAGGCCTGTTGGCGGACAAGGCCAGGCAAGCTTGCAGGCGTAGGCTTCACACTGGCCACCAGCCACATGGCCAGGCCCAACAACATCAGAAAGGCCACCCCCAAAAAGCACACTTCCCCAACTCAATCCAATGCCATCCATGCCCTAAATGTGCTTGGCTAGCTCGGGCCTACTACTACTACCCACAATTGTTTTTTTACAAAAAAAGGAATGATGATAATAATTATCAAAAATAAATTGTAGTTACAACAACTGCAATGCCCACAATCAAACACAAGCAAAAAACACTTACTTGTAAAGTATCCTATTCCAAAAATCCTCAAATCCAATTGCAATGATGCACCAGACAAAAAGAGTGATCTTTCCAGCTCCAAATCCAAAGGCAGAATGAGCAGGAGATGGACAAAGCACTGGGAGGAGCCTGCTGGACAGGAACAGGAAATTGGAGATTCTGTGTCACTTCCTCCCTCTCTCCTCCTTTTAAAAAAAGGACTCCTTGCACAAAAAAGGACAGCCAAATGTCAATGTAAGGAGTTGTTTTCATCCAAAATCAGCATTTGCAGAAGGTTTCATGCTGCTAGAGCTGATATTCCTCTCCAAATTGAAAATTTTACATGTTCGAGTTCACGAGCTTCACATTACTTCCGCCGGCGTGTCGAAAATGACATGATCGCGTTCTCTTTGTCCCTGTCGCGTTGGATATGACGTGTTCGGGGTCTCTTTCTCCTGTTCGCGTTCGATTAGACGTGCCCGCGTCCTCACCCTCTCGCTTGCGATGTAAAATGACGTGTTCGAGATCTCAATCTTCTCATACTCGTGCGGTGCATGATCGCGAGAAGAAAGATGTGATCGCGCGACAAATGACGTGATCGCGCGACAAATGACGTTAATGCGGCCGCGAACTGTCGCGAGACAGCGCAAAATGGCTACCAACAATCCAACATCTCGTGGAGAACGGGACCGGGTCGGGAAAACTTGTCAGCGAACGCGGGGATTCAGGTAAGGCGATCGCGCGCACGCAAGAATGTATTTTTTTACCGCGCGAGCAAGAAACAAATTATCGCTAAGCTGCGGAATGTGGAAATTTTGACATTTTCGCACTTTCCGCGGAACGCGAAAATGCCAAATTATCGCAATTTCCGCGAACGGAATGGAATTTTGGCCCAGGCCTATTAGTCACTCAATTCAGATTATCTGGTAAAACAATAGCAAGCTGGAATCCCACATGCTGCACACCAATGTGAGAAGTTGGCCCGTTGTTCTGCTGCCACAAACTCTTACCTGCTAATTGCTGCTTAACCGGTCTGAGGGGACTGCAACATTTGCCCTGTGCTTCCTGCCTTAACACGACCGCCGGCCCTCGTTTCATCTGGGGACTACATTTCCCATCGCTATCCCTGAGACGCCTGGCTAATCTCATCATCTTGAAGCGCCAGGAGGCATTTTAAAAACCTCTGCGGGCTCCCGCGGCGTGGGTCTCGTTGTTCTGCCGCCACAAACTCTTACCTGCTACTTGCTGCTTAACCAGTCTGAGGGGACCCCAATGCTTGGCCTGTGCTTTCTGCCTTCACATGAACTCTGGCCCTCATATCATCTGGGGACTACATTTCCCATCACTCTCCCTGAGGCGGCCAGCTAATCTCATCATCTTGAAGCACCAGGAGGCATTTGAAAAAACCTCTGTGGGCTCCCGCAGCGCAGGACGCGCGCGGGTGTGTCTGGGCCAAGGGCAGGCCCCTCTGAGAGTCACCGCACCACCAGCTGTGTGGTAAGCCATATTGCAATTGTTGCAGGATTGTATACCTCCTGACTGGGACTTTGTGAACTATAAATTCTGAACTCTTTGCTGGCTTTTTTGTGGCTTAAAAGTCTTAAGAGTATGAGTAGGCGAAAAGGTGCTGCTGGCACCTTGGATGACTTTATTATTAGAGCAGAATCACTCTTAACACATGAAATACAATTAGCAGAGAGGCGCCTGTCACTTGATCCCGCTAAGCTACCCACACACAGACAAACAAGTTCACCTAATTTAAATGATACACCACAGCAGTTCCGACTAAGCCCCATAATAACTGTTCATAATGAGCCAAGACTATCCAGTCACTATCCATGTACTTGTAAAATGACTCAGGCATTAAGACATGTAGCGCTACAATCAAATGTGCACTATCCATGCAATCCGCTAACCACCTACACAGTACTGATTCACTCATTCAATTACCCAGGTAGTACCCATGAAGTCCAGCAATCACACTGTCACGCTCTGTGCACTCCTCTAATTATCAAGTCAGTACCTTGTCCTTATCTAATCACTGTGAAAAAAACCAAGCACTTATAAATTCACCATCCTCTTTCGTTGCAGTACTCTAATCATCCAGTCACTACCTATGTACTCATGTAATGACCCAGGTACAAATACATCCATTATTACAATCCTCTATCCACTATTGATGCAGTCCTCTACACACGCAAACACTCCTCATTCATTCCTACAATTATCCAGTTAGTATCTGTGTACTGCAGTAAATGGATTGTGATTTCAAAACAAAGCGTTTAAATGATTTTATGTAGAATGTGTTTGTTTAGTAATACAAAAGTATATTTTATAGATTTATTTTAATAATATTATATATATATATTTTTAACAGATATTCTTCGTCATCATTAAAAAAACTTACCATGAATAGAATAAGACAAAAGAGGAAACAACAAAAGAAGGACTATTATTTGAAGAAAACACAACAGCAAGAATTATATGAACTACAACTTGGTAAAAAAGAAAAAGTCTTGTGGTAAGAGAACAAAATAATTTATTAATAGACTTTCAAAGAGTAGAAACAATTTGCACAATGTAGAAAGTAGAAAGAATATATCAACAGCAAAGAAGAATGAGAAGAACAAAGTAGAAATTAATGGATAATCAAGTTTTCAAAAAACAATTTATGGTAAAGGGAGAAAGAATCAATATGAAATTAGGAAAAGAATGAATTACAATAGAGTTGTCTTTAACTTGCTGAAAGATGTGAAGAAATATAAAAAAAAGATCAGCATTTCATAAAAAGAAGAAACAGATTGAAACTATTGTTGAGAAGGCTTTTGAATTAAAAAGGAAATTATTCATTTTAGTTTTAAACAGAATTCAATCATTAGATAAGACAATACATTTTATTAAGGACAAAAGTAAAAAGAAGAGACTAATCAACAGAACTAACTTTTGTGATTTTTTTGGAGTGAATGGAAGCACAGTTCAAGTTCAGATCCTTTTTTAAATTAAGAGAGTTATTTTCAAACCAATACATTATTGCATGCAGTTGATACCAGTGGTCGTGCTTATGAAGTAAAAAAATGGTTGTTCAATTGAGAAAGAAAAGATGGTTCCTAGAAATGTAGAAGAAGTGCTAGCGGATGAAGTTCTAGAGAGACTTACTAAAGCCCCCAGTGTATACTCTGGATTGTAGTAGTATTTGTAGTATACAACAGGAGTCTATTGATATTTAACGGAATTTCTTATGAGCGTATAGTAAAAAAAGTGTTAAACAAAAGACTAAGATGCTGCAAGGACTAGATCCTTGCAAAGTGAGAAAAAATACTGGTTTGCAAGGTCATTCTTTGGCTTGTCTTTCTAGAAAAGTTTGTCAAAGTGTTTTTTATCATTTCAGAATGTTAGCAGTACATCATTCTCCGAATGCTTTAAAATTAGGATTTTTCTCAGTTTAGTAGTAGTATAGTTAGGACTCCTAACTTTAGGACTCCTAAATGCCTTCTGTGAATACCGAAAGTCTTAAAATTAGGATTTTTCTCAATTTAGTAGTAGTAAATTTAGGACTCCTAACTTTAGGACTCCTAAATGCCTTCTGTGACTACCGAAAGCCTTAAAATTAGGATTTTTCTCAGTTTAGTAGTAGTAAAGTTAGGAGTCCTAACTTTAGGAATACTAAACTGAGAAAAATCCTAATTTTAAGACTTTCGGTCCTCACAGAAGGTATTTAGGAGTCCTAAAGTTAGGACTACTAACTTCTGTGAATACCGAAATGAGTAAGTGTCTTCTGTGAATACCAAAATGAAAAAGGGCCTTCTGTGAATATGAAAATGGTAGTAAGTTTAGGATTTTGTCTTAAGTTAGTTTTGTGAATCGGGCCCCATGTCACTCCCCGTGCAGCTGTCCAGTCACTCAGCCAGTACCATATACTAATCCAATCACTCCGCCACTACCCAAGCACTTATACATTCACCATACATTCTGTTTGCAGTACTCTAATCATCCAGTTAAATAGGCTCTACTCATGCAGTCATACAATCATCCATGCACTACCCATGCATTGTTTGAATCAATCAACATCTATAGATATACTCATGCAATCACCCACGCATAGGCATGCAGTTATTTCTCTTTTTTTTAACCAGATAAGGTAGTTCTGAAAAGAACACTTATTTTTCTTCTTTTTTTGGTTTTATAATTTTTTATGTTTTTTGAACAATTTTGTATATGTTTTGGTGTTTTCTTTATAAACAGGAAAGACAAAAGAACTAAGTTTGAACTTTTCAATTGAACAGTAATTGCAACATTAAAAAGAAAATTAACAGCGGTAGTTTTTTTGCTGCAGAAACCACAGCATCTACGGATTGCTCTCCGCAGCACAGGACAGTGTTGCACTTCAAGCAAAGTTGTTTTAGATTTCCAAATTTAGGACAAATATCCGGGCCACGAAATGAGGAGCTTGAGGTTCTAGAACAGCTTGGTCCAGCTCCCTGGTCATCCTGCTCCCTTTGTTCTTGTGCACATCGCAGTTGTTCCTGTGCAAATGGTGAAGGGTGAATGGTTTGCAGGTGTTTATACATGTTGGATGTTCCGCAGGAGTATTTTTTATCGCTCCCCCTCAACAGTACTCTTGGGCATAGAGTACAACTGTCCTTTTGTGCATTGACTTCTTTTCTCCAGGTGGAACTGTGAAGAATTTCCAGACAATGTTTTCCTTTATTTTTTTTCATGGAATGTGCTCTTTCTCTTCTTCCAAAGGAATATCCACCACAGGAGTAGAAGAATCCATATTAGAAGAAAAAGGAAAACACCAAAGAAATGTACAAACCAGCTCAGAAAACACAGAGGGTGTGTCTCCTGGGATGCTGTAGAAAGAATGAGAAAAATGGGTGGGGTCCTTCAAGTTCTAGAATGGAAAACCTTAAGAACCAATAAAATGCTTTCTTTTCAGGTTCCAAGGGAATCTCGCACCCAACACGCACCCGGCGCACACCCAACGCAACTTCTCAAAACTATATTTACCAGTAATATAACTTAATTGCAATTAAAAATATACAATTTTCATAATTAGTTTATATAATCTATTGGTCTAATATACATATTCAACCAGTATACATATAGTTTTCAACATAAACCAGCGAGCGCGACAACACACATTCATTACTTTATGTGGGGTGGGGAACTGCGCATACATTGCATACCAAACGCGCACATGACGCAATCCCATGCGTAAATGATGTTATGCGTGGCCAGGCACCGCGCTCCCATCGCACACCAAATACTCACCCAGCGTGACCCCATACATATATGACGTTATGCGGGACCATGCACCGCGTCCCGTCGCTAACCAAACGTGCATCCTTCATGACTCTGCCAATATGGCGGCTTCAATCTGTGCACCCACCAAGATAGGTACACAATATTCATATGTAAGCAAACAGAAAACATGATATAATTTTAATAACAAAAAAAAACAATTTTTAGGATATTAAAATTACAAAATATCACAAAAAAACAAAAACAAAATTACTGAACAAACCATAGGTTTAATTAACATTATAGTTAGAAATGAGCATTTAAAGAACCTTTTAAATTCACTGAAAAAACCATAGGTTTCAGGGATGTTATATTTAGAAATTAGCATTTAAAAAACTTATCAAATTCACTGAAAAAACCTTAGGTTTCAAACAAGTTATAATTAGTAATTAGCATTTAAAAAACCTTAGAAATTCACTGGAAAAACCATAGGTTTCAGGAATGATATAGTTAGCTGGACATTGACATCACTGATGACATCTCAAATGAAATCACAGATGACATCATCCATGTGAAAATATGATGCACCTCATCACACCCTAATATAACCCTTGATACACCCACTCTAATACACAGACTATCGTTTTCGAAACTATAAACACAGCAATACCAGTTAGTACATACCCACTCACTAATTCCTAGGTCTACACACACATCCACTTATTTACCCATACAGTCACTCATACATGCAGTCAGCCATCAGTAAGGCATTATCAGATGCACTCACATATCTATGCAGATACTCACACACCGTCACTCACACACCTAGTCAGTCATGCAAAGAATCAATCACACTCCCACTTACTCACCTGTACAGTTATAAACACACTCCACCTCACTTATTTAAACATTTACTAACACATACTTACACTCTTCTACAATAACTAATACAAGCACACACTGATCCATACAGCCACTATCACAATCATGCCCGGTCATAGCAAACTGCAGTGTCCGGGGGTGGGCACCCGGGACACTGCAGGAGCCGGACGTGGGGGTTGGTGGTCCCCAGGGCCATCACTGGCTCCAGGAGGGGGCCATGAGGCGCCCCTCCCAACATTGTCAAAGCCCCGGGGAGGTGGTGTTTCTACCCTGCCCCCTTTTCTTGTTTTTCACATTTTTTCTGTTTTGGCTGCCAACACTTCCTGGTTTGGAGTGTTGACAGGCAATTAGCATGAAGCTCGTGATCGGGAGGGAACGCGGATCCTCCGCGGCCATAGATATCACTATCTTTATTTACTTAATTTCTCATAAACTACAGAATGGATTTACACCATTTTTTAGAAGTTTGCTTTCTGAGCCAAGAGGTACCTTTTTGGCAAATTTGGTGTAATTCCGTTGAGCAGTTTTTGCTATAACTGTGTCTCAACTTTCCTATGGGAAATTAATTTGTTGACCTCTATTTTTTAATTTTCTCAGGAACTACTGAACGGATTTACACCATTTAAAAAAAGGTCTTTTTCTGAGCCGTGGGCTACCGTTTTGCAAAATTTGGTGAAATTCCATTCAGCAGTTCGGGCTGTAGCCTGTTCCAAAATTTCCTATGAGAAATAACATGGAGAAAACACATTTTGGGACCCCCATTTTTTCTTGGCCCCCACTTGACGAATCATCCGTAAACTTTCAGGATAAGAGCAGACCGGAGTGCCCCAACAGTTTTGAAAATTTCGCGAAGATTCGTCATCCGGTGCCAAAGTTATTGGGAAAAGAATGTTACAAATTTCCTATGGATAACATGTCCTGTCTATAACTACCTACTGGCGACTGCGAGTATGTAATATATATATATATATATATATATATATATATATATATATATATATATATATAGCCACTGAAAAAAACATAGGTATCAGGACCGTTATCTTTAGTTGAACATTTCACTCATACAAAACCATAGAAATTCCAGCGTTATAGTTAGTTCAGCAGCTCCCCATGTGGAAAAGCAATGCCTGCTCCCGCAGGAGGCGGGGAGGCTGCTGGGACCGTGGGGGCATTGGGGCTCCCCCCATGGTCCCCAACGAAGTGGCCATGCCCCGGGGAATGGGGTCCCCAGGGCCAGAAGTGGCCCAGGAGAGGAACCACGTGGACACCCTCCTCCTTAATTTAAAAAATAAAAAAAATGAAAAGCAAAGGTCGGCCCCGGGGGATGGGGTCTCCGGGTCCATAAATGGCCAGAGGAGGGGGGCCACGCAGCCCCCGCTCCAAATATAAAACAAAACACTGGTCATGCCCCGGGGGATGGTGTCCCTGGGGCTGAATATGGGCTTGGGAGGGGGGGCCACACGGCCCCCTTCCATTTAAGAAAAATAAAAATATTAAAAAATAGGGGTATGGGGCATGGGGTCCCCAGGGCCAATAAAATAGTAAAGGAAGGGGGGCCACACAGCTCCCCTTCTTAAAAAAAAAATGAAGACCGGCATTGCCCACCCCCTCCCTGCAGCACTCTGCAAACGCGCCCCCTGGCGCGTTGTAAGATGGGACCTAATTCCCCTGGAATACTGGGTGTCCCTGGGGGCCAACTAGCCTACCAGAAACCTCCAGTATGCACCAGGGAGCTGCGTTGCAGAGGGGTGTTCAGAGGCCATGCCCCTTTTTACACCTCTCTGCAACGCAGCTCTGTGGCGCTTACTGGAGGTACCTGGTGGGCTAGTTGACCCCAAGGGACCATCAGTATTCAAGGGGAATTAATTCTCCAACTTACAACATGCCAGGGGACGCGTTTGCACAGTGGTAAAGGGAGGGGGCGGGGCCTGCATTGACATGTGTGCAAACACGCTCTGTGGCGCGTTTTAAGTTGGGGAATTAATTCCTCTTCAATCCTGAGGGTCCCTGGGCTTCAACTATCCCACGAGGTACCTCCAGTAAGCGCCACAGAGCTGCATTGCAGAGAGGTGTAAAAAGGTGTGTGGCCTCTGAACACCTCTCTGCAATACAGCTCCCTGGCTCATACTGGAGGTACCTGGTGGGCTAGTTGGCCCCCAGGGACCCTCAGTTTTCAAGGAGAATTAATTCCCCAACTTACAACGCACCAGGAGGCGCGTTTTCACAGTGGTGAAGGGAGGGGGTGGGCTTGCGGTGACTTGTGCAAACACACCCCATGGCACGTTTTAAGTTGGGGGATAAAGTCCCCTTCAATCCTGAGGGTCCCTGGGATCCAACTATCCCACCAGGTACCTCCAGTAATCGCCACAGAGCTGCATTGCAGAGAGGTGTTAAAAAGGGCATGACCTGGACCACCTCTCTGCAACGCAGCGCAGTGGCGCTTACTGGAAACACCTGGTGGGCTAGTTGGCCCCCAGGATCCCTCAGCATTGAAACAGAATTAATTACCCAAATTTAAACGTGCCACAGGGCGTGTTTGCACGCATGGCACCTCAGTCCCAGCCACCTCCCTTCACCACTTTGCAAACGTGCACCATGGTGCATTTTAAGTTGAGGGATAAAGTCCCCTTCAATCCTGATGGCCCCTGGGGGCCAACTAGCCTACCAGGTACCTCCAGTAAGCACCACAAAGCTAAGCTGCAGAGAGTTGTAAAAAGGGGCTTGGCCTGGACCACTTCTCTGCAACGCAGCTCAGTGGCACTTACTGGAGCATCTGGTGGGCTAGTTGGACCCCAAGGACCCTCAGGATTGAAAAGGAATTAATTCCCCAACTTAAAACGTGCAACAGGGCGTGTTTGCACACATGTCACCTCAGGCCCCGCCCCCTCCCTTCACCACTGTGCAAACGCACCCCCTGGCGTGTTGTAAGTTGGGGAATTAATTCCTCTTGAATACTGGTGGTCCCTGTGGGCCAACTAGCCCAGCAGGTACTTCCAGTAAGCGCCACAGAGCTGCGTTGAAGAGTGCTGTAAAAAGGGGCATGGCCTCTGAACACCTCTCCACAACGCAGCTCCCTGGCGCATACTGGAGGTTCCTGGAATGCTAGTTGGCCCCCAGGGACCCCCAGTATTCAAGGGGAATTAGTTCCCCATCTTACAACATGCCCGGGAGCGCGTTTGCAGAGTGCTGCAGAGAGGGTGTGGGGCTTCCGGCGCGATGCTGGTCTTTTTTTTTAAGAAGGGGAGCTGTGTGGCCCCCCTTCCTTTGCTATTTTATTGGCTGTAGGGACCCCATCCCCCGGTGCATGGCCAGTGTTTTTTTTTATATTTGGAGGGGAGATGCGTGGCCCCCCTCCTCTGGCCATTTATGTCCCCGGGGACCCCATCCCCCGGGGCCGGCCTTTGCTTTTTATTTTTATTTATTTTTAACTAAGGGGGAGGGGGCCGCGTGGCCCCCTCCCGATGCGGCCCCCCTCCTGGGCCACTTCTGGCCCCGGGGACCCCATCCCTCGGGGCCTGGCCACTTCGTTGTGTTCCGTGGAGGGAGCCCCAATGCCCCCACGGTCCCAGCTGGCTCCCCGCCTCCTGGCATTGCTTTTCCACATGGGGAACTGCTGACATGCAGCTCCCTGTGTGGTAAAGAAATGTGGTTTGAATTTTGGAAGAGAGAGCAGGTTTCCTGCTCTCTCTTTCAAAATCCAAACCAGAGTTTGCGATGATAGGGCGGGAGCCGCGAGGCTTCTGCCCTTTCATAGCAAACTGAAGTGGTGGTTCCCGGGGCTCCGGGGTCCATAACGGACCCCCAAATTTGCATAGTTAGTGCCCCAGGGAGGCGGCGGTCCCCGGGGCATGTGGGGGGTCTAACGCCCCCTCACACAGGTAGTTTTTACAACAAAAAAAACAAGCCAAGGGGGAGGCCATCCCTGGGGCTGCGGGGGGCCATGTGCCCCCCACAAATATTTTAGAAAAGCCCTGGGGGTGGCGGTCCCTGGGGGGCCTTGTAGGCTCCCCACCAATTTAAGAGACAATCCCCGGGGGGTGGCGGTCCCCGGGGCTAGCGGGCCAGGGGCCCCCAATTACAATATAAGCATTGCCCCCGGGACTTGGCCCACCCGGGGGCTTCAATTAAACGAAGCACGGGAGCCGGTGCTTCGTTTTTCTTTATTTTCGCACTGGGTACATGAATCTCACCGATTTTATTAGAAAACAAATGCTTTTTTAGCTATGGGTGTCCTTGTGGGACCCCCTGAGTAGGCCTAGGGGGTCAGTGTGTTTCTACCCTTTCTACCCTGCTCCCTTTACTTGTTTTTTGCGTCTTTTATTTCTGTTTTCTTGTGCCTCGCTTCTACCGAAGGCACAAGATGGCTGCCTAGACTTCCTGGTTTGGAGTGTTGACAGCCAATTAGCATGAAGCTCGTGGTTGGGAGGGTGCGCAGATCCTCCGCGGCCATTGACAACACTATCTTTCTTTCCTAAATTTCTTATAAACTACTGAACGGATGTACACCATTTTTCACAAGGTCACTTTCTGAGCCAAGAAGTACCGCTTTGCCAAATTTGGTGCAATTCCGTTCAGGAGTTTTTGCTATACCTGTGTCTAAACTTTCCTATGGGAAATTGATTTTTTGACCTCTATTTTTTGATTTTCTCAGGAACTACTGAACAGATTTAAACAATTTTAAAAAAAGATATCTTTCCGAGCCAAGGGCTACCTTTTAAAAAATTTGGTGTAATTCCGTTCAGCAGTTCGGGCTGTAGCCTGCTCCAAAATTTCCTATGGGTAATAACATGGAGAAAACATGTTTTAGGACCCCCCTTTTTTCTCAGCCCCCACTTGACGAATCACCCCCAAACTTTCAGAACAGTAACTGACCGAAGCGCCCCACTAGTTTTGAAAATTTCGTGAAGATCCGTTATCCGGCGGCAAAGTTATTGGGAAAAGACTGCAACGAATTTCCTATGGATAATAGGTCCTAACTATAACTACCTACTAGTGACTGCCAGTAGGTAATATATATTTATATATTCACTGAAAAAGCCATAGGTTTCAGGCACGTTATAGTTCGGAATTAGCATTTAAAAAACCTTAGAAATTCACTGAAAAAAACCATAGGTTTCAGTGGCGTTATAGTTAGCTGGACTTTTCACTTGTACAAAACCATTGAAATTCCCCCGTTATAGTTAGTTCAGCTAACTATAACTCACGCGCCCGCAATGCACTGCTGATGACGTCACATATTACATCACTCATGACATGGTCAGTGACATCACTCATGACATCACTGATGACTAGGCCTGGGCTGAATTTCCGTTCCGTTCGCGTAAATTGCGTTCGCTGACAAGTTTTCCCGATCCGGTCGCGTTCTCCATGAGATGTTAGATTGTTGGTAGCCATTTGCGCTGTCTCGCGACAGTTCGCGCCCGCAGTAACGTCATGCGTCACGCGATCACGTCTTTCTTCTCGCGATCATGCACCGCGAGAAGAGTGAAAACAAGATGGCCACGCCCACGAGCAACCGCATGGGTAAGTTGGCGAGACGCGACCACGCAGAAAATACCGTGAACGGGCGGGAAAAAAACTTCCGCATCTTCGCGATATTTCCGCGTGTTTGCGGAGATTTGTAACATTTTCGCGATAATTTGCGAAAGTCGCTTTCGCAAATTCCGCTCACCCCTACTGATGACATCTCAAATCACATCACTGATGACATCATCCAGTGAATGTGTGTTTTTACTGAAAATGACATATGTTTTATATATGTATCTCTCAAGGTCGATGGAAGAACAAATGGGTATATAAGTGTCTAAATGAATGATTTGTTTTTGAAAAATTGGTTGTATAACTGACTGATTAAGTGTATCTAGGTGAATACAGGGCTTAGTGAGTAATGTTTAAATATGTAAATATTTGTATCAGTCTCTCACTTTGTGTATAATTGGCTGCATGGGTTGGTGAGTAGCTACATGAGTGTCTATATAGGTTATTAGTTGGTTTTTTGAGTATCAGGATGAGTGTCTGAGTGTCTGTATGGTTCGGTGGGGGGTATTACGTAGTGCATAGGTGCATGAATGAGTGACTCACTGTTTGTATGTGTTGAAGACAGCATGTGTGCAGGACTGTATGGGTGGATGATTGTGTGCATGCGTGTGTTAGTGAGTGAATGACTGTCCCAATAGTGTCTTTATGAGTAACTACATATGTTTTAAACTAGTATATGTGACTATTGGTTATATAAGTGAGTATATGTGAGAGTGAGAGATTGGAAGAGTTCCTTTATGAATAAGTATGTGTTTCTATAAGTGATTGTTTAAAAGACTAAGTATGTGTAAGTTTCTGTAGAAGTAAGTGTGGTGGTGTGTGTATAACTGTATATGCAAGTAAATGGATGTTTGATTCTTTATTAGCATGAGTGACTGTCTGTGAGTAACTCTATGGATGAGTGGCGTTGTGTAACAGGAAGGATGTATTGGTGTATGAGTACATATGATGAGTGAGTACATGTATGAGTGACTGTATAGGACTGTTGGTGAATGAGTGGATGTGTATGTGGATCTTAGAATTACTGAATAGGTTGTTGCAACTGGTATTGGTATGTCCATTGTTTTGAAAATTTTAGTTTCTCTTTTTGAATGTGTGCATCAAAGGTTATATAAGGGGGAGAGGAGGTCTGTCACTCTATCGCAAGGATGATGTCATCAGTGATGTCATTTGAGATGTCATCAGTGATGTCATGACTGATGTCACTAACCATGTCATGAGTGATGTAATATGTGACGTCATCAGCAGTGCATTGCGGGTGCGCGAGTTATAGTTAGCTGAACTGACTATAACGGGGGAATTTCAATGGTTTTGTACGAGTGAAAAGTCCAGCTAACTATAACGCCCCTGAAACCTATGGTTTTTTTCAGTGAATTTCTAAGGTTTTTTAAATGCTAATTCCTAACGATAACGTGCCTCAAACCTATGTTTTTTTCAGTGAATTTCAAAGGTTTTTTAAATGCTCATTTCTAACTATGCTTACAGAGACATGTGAAGAAAGAAGAAAAAACGCACAGAAAGAAAAAAAGAAATGCAGAAAGAAGCAACAGAAGTCCTCAAAGACGATGAAAAGTGCAGGAAGAAGGATAACGTGCAGAAAGAACAAACAGAAGAGCAGAAAGAAGCCTTGTTGCAAAATCATCCTGTACCCTCGACTTTTTCAGACGGATACTGGTGGTAACTGAGTCTGACTAACCAGTCCTAGAGCCAGTGCTATGTTAAAAGACACTGAGAATACAGTGAAAACACCTACATACACTAGGGCACACTATGCGTTGGGGTCTGACCTGTGATTAGAATGACCTCCTCTGTAAGCCCCTAGTATATAATAGTGCAGGAGATTAAAACTACCTCTTAAAACGTGCCACAGGGCGTGTTTGCACACGTCACCTCAGGCCCTGTCCCCTCCCTTCCCCACTGTGTAAACACGCCCTGTGGCCATTTTAATTTGGGAGATTAAGTCCCCTTGATTCCTGAGGGTCCCTAGGTTCCAACTAGACCACTAGGTACCTCCAGTAAGCGCCACAGAGCTGCGTTGCAAAGAGATGTAAAAAGGGGCACGGCCTAGACCACCTCTCTGCAACGCAGCGCAGTGGCGCTTACTGGAAGCAACTGGTGGGCTAGTTGCCCCCAGGGTCCCTCAGGATTGAAGGGGAATTATTTCCCCAACTTAAAACGCGCCACAGGGCGTGTTTGCACACGTTAACTCTGGCCCCGTCCCCTCCCTTCACCACTGTGTAAACACGCCCTGTGGCCATTTTTATTTGGGAGATTACGTTCATTTGAATCCTAAGGGTCCCTAGGGTCCAACTAGCCCACTAGGTACCTCCAGTAAGCGCCACAGAGCTGCGTTGCAGAGAGGTGTAAAAAGTGGCACGGCCTGGACCACCTCTCTGCAAGGCAGCTCAGTGGCGCTTCATGGAAGCACCTGGTGGGCTAGTTAGCCCCCAGGAGCCCTCCGGATTGAAAGGAAATTATTTCCCCAACTTAAAACGCGCCATACGGCGTGTTTGCACACGTCACCTCAGGCCCCGTCAAAGTCCCTTCCCCACTGTGTAAACGCGCCCTGTGGCCGTTTTAAGTTGGGAGATTAAGTCCCCTTGAATCCTGAGGGTCCCTAGGGGCAAAATAGCCCACTAGGTACGTCCAGTAAGCGCCATTGCAGAGAGGTGTAAAAAGGGGCACGGCCTGCAACACCTCTCTGCAACACAGAGCAGTGGCACTTACTGGAAGCACCTGGTGGGCTAGTTGGCCCCCAGGGTCCCTCAGGATTGAAAGGGAATTATTTCCCCAACTTAAAACGCGCCAAGGGGCGTGTTTGCACACGTCACCTCAGGCCCCGTCCCCTCCCTTCACCACTGTGTAAACGCGCCCTGTGGCCGTTCTAATTTCAGAGATTAAGTCTCCTTGAATCCTAAGGGTCCCTAGGGTCAAACTAGCCCACTAGGTACCTCCAGTAAGCGCCACAGGGCTGCGTTGCATAGAGGTGTAAAAAGGGGCGTGGCCTCAGAACACCTGTCTGCAACGCAGCTTCCTGGCGCATACTGGAGATACATGTTGGGCTAGTTGGCCATCAGGGACCCTCAGTATTGAAGGGGAATTAATTCCCCAACTTACAACTGGCCAAGGGGCACGTTTGCAGAGCGCTGCAAGGAGGGGGCGTGGCCTCTGGTGCGATGCCGGTCTTTTTTTTTTTTTTTACTTTTTTAAGAAGGAGGGCTGTGTGGCCCCCCTCTTTTCCTAATTTATTGGCCCTGGGGACCCCATCCCCCAGGGCCTGCAGCCTAATTTTTTGTTGTTGAAAAAACTACATTTGGAAGGGGGCCGCGTTGCCCCCCTCCCAAGGCCTTAATCAGCCCCGGGGACCCAAACGCCCGGGTCATGGCCTTTTTTTTTTTTATTCTTTAGGAGGGGGGCTGCGTTGCCCCCCTCCTCAGGCCACTTATGGCCCCGGGGACCCCATCCCCCGCGGCCAGCCTTTGTTTTTTATTATTTTTTAAAAATATATATTTATAGAAACACCTAGGACATGCTGGACAAACTGTATGTACCTATCACCATGACGATTTGCGTGATATTCATTAAAAGGCGACTATGCATGCAATGAATCCACGTGGAATGTATTTACACCGCTAGTGAAGCTCTGACGTGTCTGACGCCCTACCGTGCCTAATCCCGGCGCCCCCGCCGGTGGGTACTCTCCAAGTAGACACCCTTGTCATTTATTTATACAAACATTGGTAGCTATTAACGGGCACATTTAATACACACGCACACCAAGCCATTCAAAGGGGATTCAACAAAAATTCGACCAAACTATGCAAGAAACCCCCCTCACGGTTAATAAAACTCACATCCACCGCCGGATGTGTAATACTTTTTATTTTACTCTCTGGAAAGGAGACAAACCTCACTTGAGAGTCACAGCTTGCTCCTGGCTGAGCCCAATGCTGTGTTACACCCACCAGTGCCCGCCGAGTGCCACACACCTCTGTGTTGTATTCCAGCAGCTAGTGCGTATGCTATGGCACTCTCTAGCCCATGTGCACTGTAACATCACCCTGTGAATATATCATGCCACACTTGCCTTCCCACGGGTTATATTGCCCCATCTAACGTGCTTTCCTCGATGCCTATGTTATAACGCACAGCACTAAGCCATACATATTACAATCTGGGATCCATATCTTTGTCACAGTGCATATGCAACGTTACACTCCCCAGCACATATTTTATATTACGACTTTAGAGACTAGTTAGGTTACACGATACTGCCCTGTGCATATTACACTCCAAGGCGCATATTGCATAGCACGCGCTAGTGCCTGTGCTATCACGCGCTCTCCAATGAATCTGTCATTGCGCACAATGTATTGCATATTATATTTCACGCCCCGGTTCATCTCATATTACACTTTTTGGTGCATAGTTTATTCCATATACTATATCTAGTTTTCATTTTCAATCGTGCTCTCAGGACTATGTTCTATATAAAACTGCTTCCACCTACCCTTTTCACGAGCATTACATTTTGCGATGGGGGTGGAGGGTCAGGGAGTGTTTATGCCAAGTGAGCCCGGAGTCACAGTCACAAACGTCCTCTTCTTCCTTAATAAAAGCGAGATTATGCTGCATACTTGTTCATATTTTAAGTAGTTCGCAAAGACACACATTTTAAAAACAATAAAGTTCCTAATACCCACCTTCTCTGAACAGTTAGCTTGCTGCCCCATCCACCTCCTCCCTATCCTATGTTGTCTGAATCCATGGACTAGCCTCCTCCCTCCTGCCATGCATGGTCTGATGTGCTGCCACTGCCCTCCATTTAGCATGATGTACCAGTCCACTCCTCCTGCCCTCCATTTCCCAATTCTATGGCTCATCATTGACCTCCTGCTTAGCCTCTGTGCTTAGCTTGTTCCCCCTATTCTCCTTCCCCCTGCCCTCAGATGTCTTTGTGCTTGCCCCTGCTCCATCCTTTTTGCCCACCATGTTCCATGGACCTGCCACTCCTATCTACTCTGAGTGTTTTGTTGAGCTACCACTCCCCTCCCACCTGCCTAGCATTGTCAGATGACTGTAACCTGTCCCTGCCATCTCCACCCTGCCTGTCCACATGCCATGCCCCTATCCCCTTAGTCCTGTCCTCCATGGTCAATTTTACTGCCACACCCTTCTGCCCTCCCTGGTCTGTTGTGCTTCAACTGCTCCTCCTGCCTACCCCACGCGGTCTGTTGTGAGGCCCCTTCCCCTGAACTCTCTTGTCTGTGCCTAGGTCCTGACCCTCCCTTCTATCCTCCATGGTCCTTTATGCATGCCCCTGCACACTCCTTCTTGCCCATCATAGCCATTGTGCTGCCACTAAACCTCCCGCTTGCAATGCATGGTCTCCTGTGCTGCCATGGCCCCTCCCACTTTCCCTGTGTGCCATCCTGCCTGACCTCCATGATCATCTTGCTGCTCCTGCCCTGCGCCCTTGCTTCCAGCCCTCTGTTTCCATGTGCAGACCCCTATTCCCTCCCTCCTGGCTTGTCTGTTCCATTGTATTCCCCTGATCCATCCCTCCTGCCCTTTATGGTCTGTTATGCGGCAGCTTTCTCTCCTCTCTGTCCATTATGGTCATCTAGCTACCATTGCCTCTTTCCCCTCTGTTCTCTGTTGTCCATGTGCATGGTCCTGTCCCCTCCCTATTGTTTTCTATGGTGTATTGTGCTGCTGCAAACCCTGATGCCTGCCCTGTAGGGTCAGTTTGGTGCACCTCTCCATGTCCCTCCTGTCCTCTGTTATCCGAGTCCATGTCCCTACCCCAATTCCTCCTGCCTACCATGATCCAATGTACCATACTTACAAACATTTTGAACTTGGTAAGAGGGAGATTTTGGAAAAAAACTGGGGTATTGATTTTCCCCTTTGAGTTACATTGAAAAAGAGGAGATTGTAGACAGGAGACAAATAAAGCCCATTTGAGCTTGAAAACATTGGACGTTTCCTGGCTGAAACTGGTCTGTTGGCATGTATGGTTGTACTACCACTGCCTCTTCCTTCTGCCCACAATGGTCTATTATATTGCCACAGCCTCTCTTGCCAGTCCTGTATTGTTGGTTTGTTGCCCCTGCCCTCCATATTCTGTTGTGCTGCCACTGCCCTTCCTGCCTGCCCAGTGTGGTCAAATTGTTGCCTCTGCACTCTCCTACCTGCCTTCAATTTTCAGAGTCCGTGCCCCTGGCCTCTGCCTCTCAACAGTATCCCAATGAACAACTAGATTGCTAACATTCTATATTTATTACAAAAGTGTGGAACGCCTGATATCATCTTGATGTAATCAAAACTGCAATACCTAGAGCATTTCCTATAGAAATTACATATATGAGAGGGTCGTATTTGCATCAAAATTATGGTTAGTGCTCTAAAAAACTAAAATGAGGACATATTTTCTGAGTTTTCAAATAGCGACGAAGAACTTTTAAATTATTTGCAATCTTTATGTTTTTTATCCAGTTGACCACTTGATTAAATGTTGCACTTAGGGGTGAGGATGTGGTGTTACTTCCAGAGCTGCAGACTGTGCAATTGGGGAACCAGGTTGGAGTTTCTGCTTCAGCTCAACATTCTGTGATTCTGGTCAAATCACTTAATCTCCCCATGTCTACAACCAAAATGAATTTGATCTTGTGTTATGTAACCAATGGTCATGTAAAGCACTCCAATACCTGACAAGTCTGCACTATATAAAACTGCAAATACACAAAAAATAAGTGTTTTGCACACTTCTGTCATTGGGCTACATGTGGGCTACATCTGGGTGATACTAGTGCTGCATTTGGGCTCTTTTGACTCTGGTGGCCATCTTGGGAGATTTATTTGTTATGAACTTTCCTAATTTCCTCATTTACTCAATAGGAAATGCTTTCAGTTTTTTACTTTGATTCCAACAAGAAGGTATTCAGATATGTCACACATTTGACATAAATTCTGAATGTTAGCGCTCTAGTTGTTCGTTAGAACACTCTGGGACATTCTGTCAAGGTGAAGCCAGGCATCCTAGCGCTATGGGGGCTGTTGTGGAGATTAAGCAAGCTATTGCCCAGAGTTGCACAGTGGGACCCTTAACGAGGCGAAATTGAATCTAAGAGCCGCCGAGGCGGGAATTGAACCCTGGTCTGGGCCAGACCTCTGCATCAGGGTCTGCCGCTCTAACTCTTGAGACACACTTCTCCACCTCATTAGATCACTGTAGTAAAGCTACTGCTCACACGGAAGTCTGCTGCTGGTATTAAAAGTGCATGTTTCAGTCTGTATATCAGAATTTTTTTATGAAATAGAAGAGGATTTGAGAAGTCACTCAAAATGTGCCCTAATTTTTCTTTCTTCAGCACTAATCATAATTTCTATGGCAACATGAACTCCCTCATTGTGTTCCTTTTTAAATTAAATGTTTTAAGTGTTACCAGTTTATTCCAATCAAGATGGCTTCAGGTGTGCCATACTTTACTGTAGTCTCCTCAGTAGGAAAAACATTCAGTTTTTCACTTTGGTTCCATCAAGAAGGCATTCAGATGTGTCACACATTTTCCAAAAATTCTGAATGTTAGCACTCTAGTTGCTTATTAGATCACTGTGATAAAGCTACTGCTCACCAGGGAAGTTTGCTGCTGGTATTCAAAGTGCATGTTTCAGTCTGCATGTCAGAATTTTTTTATTAAATAGAAGAGGATTTGAGAAGTCAAAATGTGCCCTAACTTTTCTTTCTGCAGCACTAATCATAATTTCTACGGCAAAATGAACCCCCTCATTTTGTTCCTTTGTAAATTAAATGTTTTAAGAGTTACCACTTTATTCCAATCAAGATGGCTTCAAGTGTGCCATACTTTTGTCATAACTAAGACTGTTAGCGCTCTGGTTGTCGTTAGAACACTCTGGGACATTCTCTCATTGGGCTATACTTGGGCTACATCTGGGTGATATTTGGGCTACATTTGGGTTCTTTTGTCTCTGGTGGCCATCTTGGGAGATTTATTTGTTATGAAGTTTCCTAATTTCCTCATTTACTACAGTCTCCTCAGTAGGAAATACTTTCAGTTTTTTACTTTGATTCCATCAAGAAGGCATTCAGATGTGTCACACATTTGCCATAAATTCAGAATGTTAGCACTCTCGTTGCTTATTAGATCACTGTAGTAAAGCTACTGCTCACCAGGGACGTCTGCTGCTGGTATTGAAAGTGCATGTTTCAGTCTGCATGTCAGAATTTTTTCATGAAATAGAAGAGGATTTGAGAAGTCGGTCAAAATGTGCCCTAATTTTTCTTTCTGCAGCACTAATCATACTTTTTGTGGCAATATGAACCCCCTCATTTTGTTCCTTTTTAAATTAAATGTTTTAAGAGTTACCACTTTATTCCAACCAAGATGGCTTCAGGTGTGCCATACGTTTGTCATAAGTAGGACTGTTAGCGCTCTAGTTGTTCTTTAGAACACTCTGGTAAGCTGCAGTAGAACACAAAGGAATCAACTGACAGTCTCTGCCCTTGTTGGATGTACATGTTTTACTGAGAATGTCAGACTTCATTCTCACATGACTGAGAAAGATAATGTGAATATACAGAAAATATGCTCTCAGTTTAGCTTATAGATCACCTTCCAAACCTCTGTGGGAAAAGCATAAAAAAATAGTTTTCTCTCAAACATGATTCATGATATCACAGCAGAAGGCTTTTTCACATGGTAAAATCACCTTAGAACACACCTCAATTCCTAAAATGAGTATGGTACCATCAACAAATGATTTATAATGTAACTAAAGTCTTAAAACCTTCTATTAACTGCAATGCTTTTTAATGAGGTGCTATCATGTATATTGGTCCCAAGATGGCTGCCAACACTTCTTGGATGAAGTGCTGACAGCCAATCAGATGTCACGATGAGAAGTGTGGTTAGGCTCCGCCCAGATATATATGTGATTTTACTTTTGATTTTCTCAGGAACTACTAAACGGATTTACACCATTTAAGCAAAAGGCATGAGTCTGAACTGAGGACTACCTCTTTGCCAACTTTGGTGTAATTCCATTCAGCACTTCGGGCTGTAGCTGCGTCAACAGGTCCTATGGGAAAATGCAATGGGAAAATGAGTTTCGGGACCCCCTTTTTTCTCGGCCCCCGCTTGACGAATCACCGTGAAATTTTCAGGATAGGAGCGGACCGGAGCAGGCCAAAAGTTTGGACACTTTCGTGAAGATTCATCAATCGACGCCAACGTTATTCCAAATAGAATGTCGTGGATTTCCTATGGAAAATAGGTCCTAACTATAACTTCCTACTGGCGACCGCCAGTAGGTAATATATGTTTATATATATATATATATATATATATATATATATATATATATATATATATATATATATATATATATTGACTGAAAAAACCATGGGTTTCACACACGTTATAGTTAGGAATTAGCATTTAAAAAACCTTGCAAATTCAGTGAAAAAACCATAGGTTTCACAGACGTTATAGTTAGCTGGACATTTTACTCGTAAAAAACCAATGAAATTCCCCCGTTATAGTTAGTTAAGCTAACTATAACTCGCGCACCCGCAATCCACTGCTGATGACGTCACATATAACATCACTCATGACATGGTCACTGACATCACTCATGACATCACTGATGACATCTCAAATGACATCACTGATGACATCACTGATGACATCATCCAGTGAATGTGTGTTTTTCTGAAAATTAAATATGTTTTATATATGTATATCTCAAGGTCAATGTAAGAATAAATGGGTATATAAGTGTCTAAATGAATGATTTTTTTTGAAAAATATATTTTGTAACTGACTGATAAAGTGTATCAAAGTGAATACATGGCTTAGTGAGTAATGTTATAATATGTAAATATCTGTATCAGTCTCTCACTTTGTGTATAAGTGGCTGCATGGGTTGGTGAGTAGCTACATGATTGTCTATATAGGTTATTAGTTGTTTTTTTGAGTATCAGTATGACTGTCTGAGTGTCTTCATGGTTTGGTGGGGGGTATTACATAGTGCATAGGTGCATGAATGAGTGACTCACTGTATGTGTTGAAGACAGCATGTGTGCAGGACTGTATGGGTGGATGAGTGTGTGTATGGGTGTGTTAGTGAGTGAATGACTGTCTCAATAGTGTCTCCATTATT
The DNA here is from genome assembly GCF_964204655.1 of Triturus cristatus. Lineage (NCBI taxonomy): Eukaryota > Metazoa > Chordata > Amphibia > Caudata > Salamandridae > Triturus > Triturus cristatus. The sequence continues at coordinate 1,879,223,046 of NC_140589.1, forward strand.
AACTACTTATGTTTTATAGTAGTATATGTGACTATTGGTGTATATAAGTGAGTATAAGTGAGAGTAAGAGATTGAAAGAGTTCCTGTATCATTAACTATGTGTTTATATAAGTGATTGTTTAAAAGACCAAGGTGCCAATTCCGATCCGGTAAAAAGCGGGTACGAACCGTCGGACGGAGCCTTTTCTCCGTCCGACTCGTACCCGGTGCGAAATCCATCCGAAAATGCAAGTACGATTCGGACGGAAACACCATTTCCGTTCGAATCGAACAAAACACCGACCGAACAGAATCGAAACACAATTCCGATCCGGAAAAGCGCCGACCTGACGTCGGTATGCATCCAGCCTACGTTTCACGAACCAGGAAGTACGATTCCAACCAACGTCATCTCGCACGGAATATATTTACCGGCTGCCAAAAACTGCCGGGAAATCAGGACGAAACACGCAAGGAGCAGCTGGACACGACGAACAGACATGGACCCGAACCTACGTGCCATCCCTGCCCTCCTAGCAGTCCACCTGGCGTACAGGAACCGACGCAGACGCCGCAGAAGGTCAGCACAACAACCAGGGGCAAAGGGGGGGGCAGGGGCAGGACACACAACACCAACACATGGTACCAAATCATACATGGCCTGGACATACCTGACCATCAGGGCCTGGTCACCTCCAGGGGGTGGGGGCGTGGGCAGCAACGCATGCGTCCGCCACAGCGGAAGTGGATGGTCACGCGAACCGGTACGTACCCTACCCAGGCCGCAAGAGCGTGGGTACGGAACGTACCACGCGTCCCCCTACGTCACTACAACAATGGCAGTACGGCCCGTACCCACGTCAGAAAGGCCTGGGTACGGCTCGTACCAGCATTGCTGGGGTCATGTAGGGGTACGCGTGGTACGACCCGTAGCCACGCCCCCAAGGACTGTGTACGGTGTGGACCCCACGGCACCGCAACAATGGGGGGACGCACCGTACCCACCCACCAAAGGCATGGGTACGGGCCGTACCCAGGCATGCAGAGCGTGGGTACGGGTATGTACGGACCGTACCCCCACCCCAGCAGTGTATGTACGCCCCGAACCCCCACCCGTGTATGTATGCCCCAAACCCCCACCCGTGTATGTACGCACCGAACCACCACCCGTGTATGTACGCACCGAACCCCCACCCGTGTATGTATGCACCCAACCACCACCCGTGTATGTACGCACCAAACTCCCACCCCAGCATTGTATGTACGCCCCGAACCCCCACCCGTGTATGTACGCCCCGAACCCCCACCCCAGCATTGTATGTATGCCCCGAACCACCACCCGTGTATGTACGCACCGAACCCCCACCCGTGTATGTACGCACCGAACCACCACCTGTGTATGTACGCACCGAACCCCCACCCCAGTATTGTATGTACGCCCCAACCCCCACCCGTGTATGTACGCCCCGAACCCCCACCCCAGCATTGTATGTACGCCCCGAACCACCACCCGTGTATGTACGCACCGAACCCCCACCCGTGTATGTACGCACCGAACCCCCACCCATGTATGTACACCCCGAACCCCCACCCCAGCATTGTATGTACGCCCCGAACCCCCACCCGTGTATGTACGCCCCGAACCCCCACCCCAGCATTGTATGTACGCCCCGAACCACCACCCGTGTATGTACGCACCGAACCACCACCCGTGTATGTACGCACCGAACCCCCACCCGTGTATGTATGCACCCAACCACCACCCGTGTATGTACGCACCGAACCCCCACCCCAGCATTGTATGTACGCCCCGAACCCCCACCCGTGTATGTATGCCCCGAACCCCCCCCAGCATTGTATGTACGCCCCGAACCACCACCCGTGTATGTACGCACCGAACCCCCACCCGTGTATGTACGCACCGAACCACCACCCGTGTATGTACGCACCGAACCCCCACCCCAGCATTGTATGTACGCCCCAACCCCCACCTGTGTATGTACGCCCCGAACCCCCACCCCAGCATTGTATGTACGCCCCGAACCACCACCCGTGTATGTACGCACCGAACCCCCACCCGTGTAAGTACGCACCGAACCCCCACCCATGTATGTACACCCCGAACCCCTACCCCAGCATTGTATGTACGCCCCGAACCCCCACCCGTGTATGTACACCCCGAACCCCCACCCCAGCATTGTATGTACGCCCCGAACCACCACCCGTGTATGTACGCACCGAACCCCCACCCGTGTATGTACGCACCGAACCCCCATGCCAGCATTGTATGTACGCCCCGAACCCCCACCCGTGTATGTACGCACCGAACCCCCACCCCAGCAGTGTATGTACGACACGTACCCCCACCTGCGTATGCTAGGAGCATACCCCCCATGCCAACAGTGTAAGTACGACATGTGCCCCCACCCGCGTATGCATGGAGCGAACCCACACCCGTGTATGTCATGAGCGTACATATTGTGAAATAGGAGAGGTGGGTGCAGAGTCCTCCCAGCAGTGCCCAGACACAGGAGGGGTGTGTGCAGAGTCCTCCCAGCAGTGCCCAGACACAGGAGGGGTGGGTGCCTGACACTCCCAGCAGTGCCCAGAGACAGGAGGGATGGGTGCCTGACACTCCCAGAAGTGCCCAGAGACAGGAGGGGTGGGTGCAGAGTCCTCCCAGCAGTGCCCAGAGACCGGAGGGGTGGGTGCAGGGTCCTCCTAGCAGTGCCCAGCGACAGGAGGGGTGGGTGCCTGACACTCCCAGCAGTGCCCAGAGACAGGAGGGGTGGGTGCCTATCACTCCCAGCAGTGCCCAGACACAGGAGGGGGGGTGCAGAGTCCTCCCAGCAGTGCCCAGAGACAGGAGGGTTGGGTGCAGAGTCCTCCCAGCAGTGCCCAGACACAGGAGGGGTGGGTGCCTATCACTCCCAGCAGTGCCCAGAGACAGGAGGGGTGGGTGCCTATCACTCCCAGCAGTGCCCAGACACAGGAGGGGTGGGTGCAGAGTCCTCCCAGCAGTGCCCAGAGACAGGAGGGGTGGGTGCCTATCACTCCCAGCAGTGCCCAGACACAGGAGGGGTGGGTGCAGAGTCCCCCAGCCGTGCCCAGAGCCAGGAGGGGTGGGTGCCTATCACTCCCAGCAGTGCCCAGAGACAGGAGGGGTGGTTGCAGAGTCCTCCCAGCAGTGCCCAGAGACAGGAGGGGTGGGTGCAGAGTCCTCCCAGCAGTGCCCAGAGACAGGAGGGGTGGGTGCCTATCACTCCCAGCAGTGCCCAGACACAGGAGGGGTGGGTGCAGAGTCCCCCAGCAGTGCCCAGACACAGGAGAGGTGGGTGCCTATCACTCCCAGCAGTGCCCAGAGACAGGAGGGGTGGGTGCAGAGTCCTCCCAGCAGTGCCCAGAGAGAGGAGGGGTGAGTGCAGAGTCCCCCAGCAGTGCCCAGACATAGGACAATATACCCCATCAACAAGTTCAGTGACCAACAAGGGTGATACCCCAGATGCAGGTGGAGCCATCGCTGAGCCAGCATGGCCATATTGAAAGGCAACCCTCACACATCCAGGAAATGTAGACACAGCACAGCACAGCATATGGGAGACACCCTGCAGGGAAAATGGCCGGCTCCACAGAGGATGGAACACACCTTGGGACAATGTCACCATACAGTGAGAGCAAACATGACCAAATACCATTGGCAGAGACCTCTGTGATGGCACGCAGATGGCAGGGTACACCCCATGAGCAGCACACTCCAACATTTCACAGACCCCTAACACATTATCACCACCCCAACTCAGGGAGCACCAGCACCAACAGCAAGTCCAGGAAAGCATCAGTGTGCAAAACCAAAAGAAAATGCTTTATTCAGCAGGAAAATATCTCTGAGAAAATATCCACTATGTACAAGGGCCATGGGCCAGGCCAGCAGCAAAGTCCGGGGGGGGTACACATCGGGACGTGTGTCCCCTAGCTTGCCTGCACAGTTCACATGTCCATTTCATCCACAGAAGAGGGGGCATCAGGGGGGAGGGTGGAAACAGGCACCGCAGGGACAGGAGGGGCAAGGGTAGGTGTTGTGGGTGCAGGGAGGGATGATTCCGCCACAGGGGGGGTGCCAGCGCCAAAGGTGGAGGACAGAATGGCGCTGCACACGTTGGCAAGGTCCCCCAGCGACTCCCCCGCACCCAATCGAACCACAGGCCCCAAGGAGGGGGGGGGGGCAGAGGGATGGGTCGCAGCACCACTGGGGGAGGGTGTGGACAGGGTGGGGGACTCAACTCCCCTGGCCGGGTCCTGCCTCCACCGCTTGCGGGGTGGTGTCCTCCTGGGGTGGGGGGGCACACTTGCAGTGGATGATGCTGTCACCGACTGTTGGCCAGGAGAGCTAAGGGGAGTGGATTTGGAGGGAGTGGGTTGTGTGGACTGCGGACTCCCACTGTGGCTGCGTGTTGTACGTTTCCCCCCCGACCCAGTGGGTGTGCCTTCCTCACCCTGTGTGTGCGTGACAGGAGGTGTGCGCTTCGACTTCTCTGGTGGTGTGGTGCCTGTGTCTGGTGGGGTGCGTGCACGCTGACGTCTGGATGTGCGTGGGACAGGCACGGGAGTGGGAATTGTGGATGGGGCAGGGGTAGGGGGGGTAGGCAGCGCTGCAGGAGATCCAGTGCTGCAGTCAGTGTGGAGTCTATGGACCTCAGCAACTGCCGTTGGTCAGACTGCGCAGCCGACATGCCCTCCATGTATGCCTCCATCTGGGTCAGCACCTGGGTGTGGGCATGGAGGACATTTAGCATCGCAGTCTGACCAACCTGCAACTGCCTCAGGATGTCCACAGACTCCGCACTCACCGCAGCAGTGGTGACAGGGGCAGGGGGTGCGGTGCCTGTCAGGAAGGAGACATGTGGGGACTGAGCACGGAGGGAAGGGCCACGAGCAGGTGGGAGGCCGGTGATGGAAACTGAGGTGGCGGGGGGATGTGGAGGGCTGCCATCAGCTGGGGGGCCAGACTCCGCCACCTCTGGAAGCTCAGCCTCGGACCCGTCTGCGTCATAGTCTGTGTTGGCAGTTGACAGGTCCTCTGCCTCACTCCCTTCGGCCTCCGTGCCACTCCATGTGCCAGACAGGACAGCACTGCTGGCACTGGTGCTCAATCCCTCCTCCCGGTCCGTGCTAGTGTCTCCTTCCGTGTCCCCCGGCGATGCTGTGGGCAAGGTGAAGAGACAGGAGATAATCAGACACCTGTACACATATGTCACATGAGTCAAATATACATAGGTCACATTGCATAGCCTGAAAAGCAACAGGAGTAACACCTACAAAACAATGTACACATGTAGGCCATGGAACACACAGTTTGTCGACCCACCATGCCACTGAGACACAATGGAGAGCATGACACAACAGCAAATCACTGCACCTAAATTTTTACAGAGGAGCCAGCCTCTGGGGACAAATGTGCACAGCATCTGCACCACACTGCGTCGTCAAAAAGGGATGAGCAGGAATCATATCCATTTACTCTTGCCACATGCTGCAAAGGCAATACATGAAACCATGCCAAACATGACTGGGTCACTGCACCTTGAGCGTATGTCCAGTCAAACATCACACACAGGCCACACCCAGCAAGGAGGATGAAGCTTCTGACATGTAGGCCTTGTACGCACAAACCACCCACACCTGAGACAATCTCATTGAGACGGAGAAAGTATGTACACCTCTTACTCTGGGATGAAAACACATGGCCTCCACTAATTCATGACTGTACACACACTGCCCCTGGTGCGCCTGTCCACACATCATTGACAGGCAAACATCATCAGATTGTCTTAACAACACACACATGTAATGCCCACTGTGAGTATACACAAGCAAAATGGGTCCCCCTGAACAGTGGACACATGTAGCAACCTGTAGGTCCTAACAGTTGAGCCCAGGGTACAATGCCACCCTACCCAACCCATGGCGAAGACACAGTGAAGGGCCATATTGTTGGATGACGCACATGATACCTAGGAAGAGGTGCCCCAGGGCACAGTAGTGCCCACACTCCTCCATGGTCCAGGATGGACATGACTGCAAATTAAGCAACCGTCCCTGCACTTAGCAGGCCTCCCACTCAGGCACATCATGTCAGAGGGAACACAATTGGACATGCATGCTGGAAGGCTGTACATTTTGGAGACACACCCCTATGTCGTGATTCACAATCAGTGCCAAGTGACATGGACACCACAATGACTGAAATTGGCCAGGGCACACGCAAGGTCCCCAGACCTGTGACACATCACCCCCACACATGATGCTGCTAGCATTGGGCACCTGCATAAACTGCCTGCCTAAATAACCTTGTGCAAGAGTGGCTACAGACAGACCAGGGAACACATGGCAAGGAGGGAGTGAGAACAGCACTGGGCTACTTTGGGGAGAAGTTGACGCACTGCACAATCAAACCCTGGCAGTGTATCCATGCAACTGCGCTCTTACATTGGCTGGGGACACACAACTGACACACATGTACCTACCCCCTTCCTGCTGCTGCTTCTCCTGTAGGCGCCTGTCCATATCGGGGAAGACCACCGCCAGCACACGCTTCTGGATGTGGGTCAGACGACGGCGCCCACGGTTCTTACGGCTCTCAGGTGAGTCCCCCAGCAGGACCCGTGCAATCCTCCTTGTCCAGCACCGGATGTCCTGCCAGCGTTTCCTCACCTGAGACAGGCCCCGCATCCGACCCTCTGTACCCCTCACAGCACTGACGGCTGTCCTCCAGATCTCCCCCTTGGCAATGGCGCCTACCTGTGAGGATGCAAAAGTGAGAATACATTAATCCACATGAGCAAAGACACAGAGACACACATATAGAACAATCCTCTTCATGAACAGGCCATGGTATGCATGCAACTCATTGCACCTTTGTCATAGGGACATAATCCACTGTGGAAGGCCAAATGCACTACGTGCCATTGAAAGTACACGGGTGGCATGAGGGGTACCACACACTCACTGACCAGGGATCACACTGTGCCTCACAGGCTACACCAGGATTATGTACAGCACCTCAAAGCAGTCACCTGCCCCAGCACACTGATGCTACCTCAGCAGAGTACACAGACACACACAGGCACAGGACAATCACATGGCATTGCCAACTGCGGGTACACACCTCACTCTGCCCATGTGCCAGTAGACGGGGGGTGTCACAGGTGTGGGGCTGGCTCAGCATGGCATGCACACAGCACTGCTCACATCGGATGGGCAGGCTATATCCATCCCTCATGCAGCTTGTGTGCAACACTCCCCATATGCACTCACCCACATGACAGGGGACTTACACACACACCAATGTGCAGGGGACGAACACGGCCTTTGGACACTCACAGCACAGGTACACTGAACAAACACACATCCATGGGTACTGTCACCTGTCACACTGGGGGGAACACAGGATCACATCAGGACTGTGGAAACAACATCCCCAGGAGGAGTAGCCCGGCAGTATGTGGCATGCACCATGCATTCATTGTCACAGTGGGCACTATGCAAGTGAGGAGTGCACACAGGAAACACAGCATGCACTGCATGGGTGACATGAGGCCTTCCACACCCTGGGACCCACTCTAAACACCAGTGCATGTCTGTCACACATGGACACAATGACAGAAGTCACTGTCACACAAAAGGGGCACAGTCTAAGCTAGTGGAGTCTGCACTCACCTGAACCCCTGGTCGACCATACAGGCTCTGGTACTGTGGGAGGATCACATCTATCAGGGCAAGGTTCTCCTGTGACCTCTCCACAGTCCTGGACATGGATGAATGGATGTGCAGGCAAGTGCTCTCTCATGGGACCTGGCTGGCTTACATCTGCCTGGCTGGCCTGTTCATGTACAGGAGTACAGATTGATTGGTCAGTCACATTTGCATCCTACGTTTCATCCAATCCCTTCAAACCTACCCCAGTGTGTGGCTTTGCATGGTTTCAGTTTTGATGATGATGTCAAGTCAACATCCACTTTGCAACAATGTAGATTCTTGCAAACTGACTTCTGCTGGGCACCTGGTGCTCAAATTCAAAAATCAAACTCGGTCTCCATAGCAACCATCATGCATTTAGGCCCTTATACTTGTCCCTCATGTGTCCCCTATGTGTTTTCATACATGTACACACAGGTACGGTGCGTTCCACGCCCTAGGGCACCCCAAAAGCAGTATGCGTACGCCACAGTAGTACGGACCGGACAAGCGCTTGTCCAGTCCGTACTACTGTGGCGTACGCATACGCCAGCGCACATGTTGTGATCCGGACCGTTCAAGCGTTTGTCCGGTCCGTACTACTGTGGCGTACGCATACGCCAGCGCCCATGTTGTGATCCGGACCGTACAAGCGCTTGTCCGGTCCGTACTACTGTGGCGTACGCATACGCCAGCGCCCATGTTGTGATCCGGACCGTACAAGCGCTTGTCCGGTCCGTACTACTGTGGCGTACGCATACGCCAGCGCCCATGTTGGCCCAGGGACCCTATACACGCCCTCAGAGCGTATGTATGGTGCGTTCCACACCTGTCAGTGGTGACAGGCGGTACACAGACAGGAATGGAGCGTCAGATTTTGCCAAGGGTGGACACCAATGCATTGTCTGTGCAATACCATGTGTGTGACACAGGTGTGTCAGGATGTGATGTGGCACATTACCCCTGAGGTGTGGGCAAAGCATATGTACGATGAGCTGTGTACACATGTCATGTGTGATGGTGCGTATTGTGCCACACATCCCCTCCACTCCTTTGACATGTGTGCATGTCGTACACACTAGTAGAGCCATGAGTCACTTGCATGTCCCAGTCACGGACACCCGCACCTGTCCCCTGATGCCAGGTACACGGAATATTACACACGGCATGTGAATGGCTGCGTTGCACGCTGCAACCATGTCATGTGTGTGGCATGTGTTTCCATGATTTTGCTGTAGGTGTGTGGTCCAATGCATCAGCAGTTGCTGCTACCAACATGTGTCTGTGTGTAGATGGCCATGGCACACTGTTCCGCATACCAGCCCACATATGTGATCTGCCATGAGGTGTGTATGTATGCAACTACACGGAGTATCAAAACAAGTACATATCCACATGCTCTCAATGTATGTATGTTCTGTCTCAACATGTACTCCTCCAAGGCAATGTGTGTGGCCTGTCCTTTTCCTATAACATGTGACCAGTGCATATCGCATACACCAACCTGTCTGTACCATACGCATCCTATTTCTGCACATGTGTGGATGTCTGTGAATCCTGTGATGCGTGTGCATGTTCACTTACACTGGCCCACAGCTAGTCTCATGCCATGTCATTGTGAGCTTGCCCCACTCCGTTAGTGGCTGTCCCTTGGTAGGAGTGTCACCTGCCTGGCGTACGTGTCCAAGAAATGTGGCACAGACCTGACTCAGAATGTGGCATTTGTGTATTGGCTGTTTAACATGTGCTCAGTGCATTGACAATGTCGTCGTACAGTGCTCACTCTTCGGTGTTCCTTCCATTTCACTGCAGGGCTCCGCCTCTCCCTCGACGTATGCCAGACCTGGCTGCCCTGCATGTACGGGACTGTATACGCCGCTACAGATTCAGCCAATGGTTGATTGATGAGTTGACTGGCCGGCTGGAAGCACACCTCCTCCCGCGCCACAGGTATCCCAGTGCACTGACACCCAAGTTGAAGGTGATGGCAGCCCTACATTTCCTTGCCACGGGTACGTTCCAACATACCATTGCTGACGTCGGGGGCATGTCCCAGACGATGTTCAGCCGTGTTCTGCATGATTTCTTAGAGGCTATGTTGGTTCACCTGGATGAGTACATTAAATTCCCAATTCGTGAGCAGTTGACAGGTGTCAAGCGTGAGTTCTATGCCCTGGGAGGGATGCCCCATGTCATTGGGTCCATAGATGGGACACATGTTGCGTTGGTACCACCACAGGCACAGGAGGTGGTGTATAGGAATCGCAAACATTATCACTCCATTAATGCCCTTGTGGTGTGTCTGTCCAACATGGTGATTTCACATGTCTGTGTTCGCTTTCCAGGATCAGCACACGATGCCTTCATCATGAGGCATAGCAGGCTGCCTGAAATGATGCTGCAGCTGCGGAACGAGCGAGCATGTATTGTTGGTGGGTAGACTCTGGCAGTTCAGTGTTTGGCGTCATCTTCCAATCTCACTGCCTGTGCTGACACACTTCTGTCCATGATGTTTCCTTGTAGGGGACGCTGGCTATCCCAACATGCCATGGCTGATGACGCCTGTCCGCAACCCCAGCACAGCTGCCGAGCACCGCTACAACAACGCCCATGGGCGGACCAGGAGAGTCATTGAGAGGACGTTTGGACTTGTGAAGAGCCGATTCCGGTGCCTCCACAAGACCGGCGGAGCACTCCCATATGCCCCGGTGAAGGTGTGCAAGATCATCATCGTCTGCTGCATGCTGCACAACATGGCAGTGGAGGAAGCTGTTCCACTCATACTGGATCAAGATGACCAGGACCATCCACCCGTGGAGGATGAAGGGCTTGGTGATGGGGCAAGTGATGTGGAGGAGCAGGAGGTTGTGGAGGACATGCGGAGTCGGCTCATACGCGACTTCTTTGCTTAGTGGTGAGTTCCAGTGTCTGAGTGTGCACGCATTGGGCCGTGTGTGGCATGTGTTGCAATGTGTGTGTCCATCTGCATGTCTGCCAAGTGAGTCAGTGGTGTGTATTGAAGTGTCACTCGAGTGATGGCGCAATGGAAGGATGTTGTCCGAGAGTCATCATTGTCACCTGTCATGTTGACAACATGATACGTGTTGAGTACATGCTTGCGGATGTGCTCCTTTGGGCTGACTCCTTGTGTGTCTCTCTTCCACAGGTCCATGGGCATGCTGTCTGCTGGTGGCATTGTTGTGCTCCTGCTACTCCTCATGAACACAGCAACATGTGCTGATTCTGCGTCACATGCACGGGCAAGTTGGGAAATCTCCTTAGGGTAAGGGATGCCTCACGGCGTTTTGGGTGTGTAAATTGTTTGTAGTCTGTGTGCACTTCTCCGGTTCATGTGTGGTCAATTTGCATACATGTGGATCCTACATAGGGAACATGACATGGGGCAGGCTTCACCTGGAGCCATGGTCAGACTTGGTGACTGTCATGTGTCAGGGATTGGGGATTGTGATGAGGCCATCAATGTGTGTAACACTGGCCTCGGAAACATACAGGTTGCACCGGGTTGACATGGTGTGTGATTGCCCCATCAGGGCCTCAATGGTGTATAGCAGCCTCTCCGTGGCAGCAGGGGGTGTTTAGCTGTTATCCGTCACTTGTGTGCCAGTTCAATGGAATACCAGCATCTGTGTTGCAATGGGGGGTGCCAGTGTTGCTCCCACATGTTCATCCACATGACCTGTGTATGTGTTGACAGAGTATCATTGTCATTCCAACACACATGACTAAAAATGTCTCCCTCTGTCTCCAAGGTGCCTCTTCTCTGTCAATGGTGGCCTGTTGCCACTGTGCATGCGGCATGTCTGGCATAGTTTTCAGAGGTGGTGCATATGTGTCTATGTGTAGAGTAGCAAGATGCTAGCGGTTTGTCAGGGATTGGAATCTGTATTATGCACAAGATGCACAGTTCCATCCACCTCAAGGCAAGAGAGACCATCCCCCAGGGCAACTACAACATCCGTGTCTAATCCTACCCTGCAATCTACGGACATGTGCCTTACAACTCCCATGATACTTGTCCATATCCGGAGTGCATCTGCACAGCTCTGCTACTGCATCGGGCAACCAGGCCACATCAACGTCCAAACGGGATGGGGGGAATGATTCACAGCCAGCTGCAGGATGACCTTCTCGATCCACGCCCACACTCATGATGCAGCCCACAACCCCAACACAACCATGTGGCACTGTGATCCAAAACTGCATTCTGGCATCTCCATGCATCCAACCTTGGCCTAGCCACCATTCTCAACATCCGCCTGACGCAAGCATGCAGGACATGGTAGGGACACATGTCTAGACATACCTGGGAGCGGCAAGCCAGGTCACTCCACATCATCCCTGACCTCTGCGCATGACTGTTGCTCCCCTAATTGTGTCTGTAGCCACAGTTGTGCGGGAACCACTCAGCTGGTTGGGCCCAGCACAGGTGAGTATGGTACTCCATGTCTGTATCAGATGATACATTGGGATCCATGTGTGTCCTGGGCAAGACTGAGACCCCACGGTTTGGATGGTTGGAGTTAATTCTGAGATCAGGCATGCTTTGACTTTACGACACACACATGTATTGTAATAATGCAGAATCACGGCATCATCTTGTAATTGTGATTAATTTATTTGTGGTGGGGTACGGGTTTGTGGGGATGACAAGAGGTGCACTGCGGGAGTGTAGAATCCAAAGTTCACTGGGGGAGTTGGTATCCTTGCCGTAGCAAATTATCAGAGTCCATGCCACAGTCTTCGTCAACATAGGTCAGACAGTGACCAGCAAGTCCATGTGGCAGAGAATGTCATGTGCTGCTATTGGGCCAGAGGGCCAGGTGCCAGGCCAGGTGACCTGGGAGATGGTGATGTTCTGCTGACTCTCACAGTCTTTTTCGTGGACGACCCACCTTCCTGCGGGGACCCTCGGAAGCAGGCCGTGACGATGTCTGTGACGCTCCGTCGGATGAATCCTCCTCCTCCTGATCCCTCCCTGTGTCTGGTAATGGCCTTCGCCTGGTGCCACAGGGAGGGTTGCCAATGTTGTCGGCAATCCGACGGAGTACACCGGTCATTTGGGTTTGCACCACCACAAGCTCAGCCTGTCTATCCTCCATCCTTCCTTGGTGTTGCAGTTGACAGGCATGTTGCTGGGCCTGCAGGGTCTTCATCTCCTCGAGGGTCCCCTTGATGTCATTGAGGGTGGACGCAATCTGGTCCATGCCCCTGGTGTCACGCCGGTATGTATCCAGGATGTTGCTGACCTGGGACACTACCGGGTCCTGAGCTCCCTGGTCAGGTTCGCGCCTCCGCCGTCCTCCACTCCCGCCACCCCTGCCCACGTGCACCTGGCCTGCCGTTGTGGGCGCATCGGGTCTCCGGGACCCCTGAGGGATGGCATCTGCGTTGCCGCCTGCCTCCTCCTGGGTGCCCGGAGGACCGTGTCCCTCCAGGGCAGACTGGCTGGGTGGTCGTGTGCGGGCAGGGCTCCTGGACGTCTCCTGGGATGTGGCAGGAATGGGGGTGGTGGTTGGCACAGTTGTACCTGACGCAGGTGCTGCAGGTGGTTGGACACCAGAGGGGCCAGGTTGGTCTGGGTCATCCACGGAGTGGTGAGAGTCGTCGCTGGCGGTGGGGTCCTCATCCCGCAGAGCCTGGTCCTGTGAGACTTCCCCCCCCAGTGTTGGGGGGTGATCGACGACGTTGACCTGTGTGTGAGAGAGACAATGTTAACAGTGTTACATGTGGCATCCATGTTTCATGCATTTCTGATTTGGCACTCTTCCTCTGGGTAGTTGGATCTGTCTTGCATTCCTCTCACAGTGCACTTGTGCATGGGTATGTCCCTTGGCCACAGCTGTCAGGGCTTTACGCATGTGTGACACAATCTTAGTTGATGCATCTATTTGGGTACACAGTCAGCAGTGTGGTGTGCGGGCGTAGCGAGCCATGCAGAGGCGCCTTACGTGTTGCACTGTACGTGGCCAAATGGTGTTTTGCCAAGGCAATTTGATGATGCAGGTAGGTGACTGAAGCATTTGTGACAGGGTTCTTACCGACACAGTGGGTGGGTATACTGGGTGTGTGGTTAGGTCTGTGCCTGCAGCACGGATGGACTCGTGCACAGATTGACACATGGACCGGTCTTCATCTACGGTAGGGGGGGGTTGAGGCACTGCCAGACCTTGTCTGCATACACACAGTCCACCGGCTGATGAGTGGACATGGCCACACCACCCAAGGGTGATTTAGTCTCCCTGTGTCTCCCTTCCTCCCTCCCTCTGTCACTCTCCTCCCTCTGTCGGTCTCCCTCTGTCACCCTACTCCCTCCCTCTGTCTGTCTCCCTGTGTCCCCCTCTGTCTCCTTCCCTCTCATTCCTCCTCTCCCTCCCTCTATTTGTCACCCTCTGTCACCTCAGGCCAGCTTCCTGGGCACACACAGTTAGCCGGTCTTTGAATGGCCATTGGCTTGTTCATGTGAGTTAGTTCCTGTTCTCCGGGCACCCATTGGGCAGTGTGTCTGAGTGTAGGCTGCTGCTGTGGCGGTGTGTGCTGAGACTCTAGCAGAGCGATGCATCTTCATTGTCTGCTGTTATGTGCAAATTGTGCTTTCACCCATGTCATCCTGCAAGGCGGCCACCATTTGCAGGCAAGACAGTACTGTGTGGGTACACACAGTTTGTATGGCTGTGCCCTGGGCCATATGGGCTGAGGGCATTGTTGTGTGCTTGTGAGTTGCTCAATGTTAGTTTTGATGCCCTCACTCCCAGAATCGGCCACATCCTGTGTTGTGTTGGTGTTTTGTGTGGCCTGTGACTTGGCATGGCCCTGAATGGTGCATGGGGCATGGAGGCGCTAGTGGCATGTGTGTGTTTGTGGAGTGTGGTTGTGTCCGGTGGTGGCTTGGGGGGGTGGCGTGCATGATTGATTGTGTATGGCATCCCCCCATGTGAGGTGAGTTGTTTGTGTACTCACCAGGGTCTGGGAGTCCTGGTAGTCCGTGTAGTCCCTCCACCGCCAGCGTGGACATCACCTTCCCCTCCCAGGGATGGTATTGTACCGGTCTGGGGGGCGGCCCTCCTCCAGTGATGTTCCCCTGGTTGTGATTGTCAGTCATCTTCCTCTTGACCGTCCTCCGCAGATCGTACCACCTGGATTGGCACTCGTGCCTGGTCCTTCTGGTGGACCCAACAGCATTCACAGAATCGACAATCCTCTGCCACATGGCCGATTTTTCGGATATGCTGGTCTGTCTGACCAATGTTCCAAAGAGCTGTGGCTCGACTCTGAGGATTTCGTCGACAAGGATCTCCAGCTCCTCCTTTGTGAACTTTGGATTCTTGGTTGTGGACATGGCGTGGGGTGTGGGTGTGGATGGTTGTGGGGGTGTGGGTGTGGATGGTTGTGGGTGTGTGAGTGTGGTAGTGGAGGTGTGTGTGTGAATGTGATGAGGGGGTGTTTGTGTAGGTGGTTGTGTGAAGGTATGCAAGTGTGAGGTTCAAGTATGGTGGTGTGGGTCGTCTGTGGGCTCTGGCAGCAGTGGGTCTGTTGCAAAGGCTCATGGTTTGTGTGTGTGGTCCATTTTTATTGGTCCATTTGTGGGTGTGGCTGTGTTTGAATTTTGTGTGGGTGTGTTATGAGGAGTGGTCGTGTTTTGGGCCTCTGTTTGGCAGTTTGGCAGTTGCAGGTCAGTGTACGTGATGTTTGTGGGGTTGTTGGGCATGTTTGGTGGTGTGGGGAAACTCTAATTGACTCTCCTTGTGTAAATATGGTTTGTCCTGGTTCAGTACGTGTGTTTTTGGCGTCAGTACGGTCCGTACATGCACTGGTGGGGGTACGGTCCGTACATTCCCTGGTGGGGTGTGGGTACGGGCCGTACTTCCACGGGTGGGGGTTCGGTGCGTACATACACGGGTGGGGACATGGCCACACAGCCCAAGGGTGATTTAGTCTCCCTGTGTCTCCCTTCCTCCCTCCCTCTGTCACCCTCCTCCCTCTGTCGGTCTCCCTCTGTCACCCTACTCCCTCCCTCTGTCTGTCTCCCTGTGTCCCCCTCTGTCTCCTTCCCTCTCATTCCCCCTCTCCCTCCCTCTATTTGTCACCCTCTGTCACCTCAGGCCAGCTTCCTGGGCACACACAGTTAGCCGGTCTTTGAATGGCCATTGGCTTGTTCATGTGAGTTAGTTCCTGTTCTCCGGGCACCCATTGGGCAGTGTGTCTGAGTGTAGGCTGCTGCTGTGGCGGTGTGTGCTGAGACTCTATCAGAGCGATGCATCTTCATTGTCTGCTGTTATGTGCAAATTGTGCCTTCAGACCCATGTCATCCTGCAAGGCGGCCACCATTTGCAGGCAAGACAGTACTGTGTGGGTACACACAGTTTGTATGGCTGTGCCCTGGGCCATATGGGCTGAGGGCATTGTTGTGTGCTTGTGAGTTGCTCAATGTTAGTTTTGATGCCCCCACTCCCAGCATCGGCCACATCCTGTGTTGTGTTGGTGTTTTGTGTGGCCTGTGACTTGGCATGGCCCTGATTGGTGCATGAGGCATGGAGGCGCTAGTGGCATGTGTGTGTTTGTGGAGTGTGGTTGTGTCCGGTGGTGGCTTGGGGGGGGTGGCGTGCATGATTGATTGTGTATGGCATCCCCCCCATGTGAGGTGAGTTGTTTGTGTACTCACCAGGGTCTGGGAGTCCTGGTAGTCCGTGTAGTCCCTCCACCGCCAGCGTGGACATCACCTTCTCCTCCCAGGGATGGTATTGTACCGGTCTGGGGGGCGGCCCTCCTCCAGTGATGTTCCCCTGGTTGTGATTGTCAGTCATCTTCCTCTTGACCGTCCTCCGCAGATCGTACCACCTGGATTGGCACTCGTGCCTGGTCCTTCTGGTGGACCCAACAGCATTCACAGAATCGACAATCCTCTGCCACATGGCCGATTTTTCGGATATGCTGGTCTGTCTGACCAATGTTCCAAAGAGCTGTGGCTCGACTCTGAGGATTTCGTCGACAAGGATCTCCAGTTCCTCCTTTGTGAACTTTGGATTCTTGGTTGTGGACATGGCGTGGGGTGTGGGTGTGGATGGTTGTGGGGGTGTGGGTGTGGATGGTTGTGGGTGTGTGAGTGTGGTAGTGGAGGTGTGTGTGTGTGAATGTGATGAGGGGGTGTTTGTGTAGGTGGTTGTGTGAAGGTATGCAAGTGTGAGATTCAAGTATGGTGGTGTGGGTCGTCTGTGGGCTCTGGCAGCAGTGGGTCTGTTGCAAAGGCTCATGGTTTGTGTGTGTGGTCCATTTTTATTGGTCCATTTGTGGGTGTGGCTGTGTTTGAATTTTGTGTGGGTGTGTTATGAGGAGTGGTCGTGTTTTGGGCCTCTGTTTGGCAGTTTGGCAGTTGCAGGTCAGTGTATGTGATGTTTGTGGGGTTGTTGGGCATGTTTGGTGGTGTGGGGAAACTCTAATTGACTCTCCTTGTGTAAATATGGTTTGTCCTGGTTCAGTACGTGTGTTTTTGGCGTCAGTATGGTCCGTACATGCACTGGTGGGGGTACGGTCTGTACATTCCCTCGTGGGGTGTGGGTACGGGCCGTACTTCCACGGGTGGGGGTTCGGTGTGTACATACACGGGTGGGGGTTCGGGGCGTACATACACGGGTGGTGGTTTGGTGCGTACATACACGGGCGGGGGTTCAGTGCGTACATACACTGCTGGGGTGGGGGTTCTGTGCGTACATACACGGGTGGTGGGTCGGGGCGTACATACACGGGTGGGGGTTCGGGGCGTACATACACTGCTGGGGTGGGGGTTTGGGGCATACATACACGGGTGGTGGTTCGGTGCGTACATACACGGGTGGGGGTTCGGGGCGTACATACACTGCTGGGGTGGGGGTACGGGCCGTACTTCCACGGGTGTGGGTACGGTCCGTACATACACGGGTGGTGGTTCGGTGCGTACATACACGGGTGGGGGTTCGGGGCGTACATACACTGCTGGGGTGGGGGTTCGGTGCGTACATACATGGGTGGGGGTTCGGTGCATACATACACGGGTGGGGGTTCGGGGCGTACATACACTGCTGGGGTGGGGGTTCGGGGTGTACATACACGGGTGGGGGTTTGGGGCGTACATACACGGGTGGGGGTTCGGGGTGTACATACACTGCTTGGGTGGGGGTACGGGCCGTACTTCCACGGGTATGGGTACGGTCTGTACATACACGGGTGGTGGTTCGGTGCGTACATACACGGGTGGGGGTTCGGGGCATACATACACTGCTGGGGTGGGGGTTCGGTGCATACATACACGGGTGGGGGTTCGGTGCGTACATACACGGGTGGGGGTTCGGGGCGTACAAACACTGCTGGGGTGGGGGTTCGGGGCGTACATACACGGGTGGGGGTTCGGGGCGTACATACACGGGTGGGGGTTCGGGGCGTACATACACTGCTGGGGTGGGGGTACGGGCCGTACTTCCACGGGTGTGGGTACGGTCCGTACATACACGGGTGGTGGTTCGGTGCGTACATACACGGGTGGGGGTTCGGGGCGTACATACACTGCTGGGGTGGGGGTTTGGGGCATACATACACGGGTGGGGGTTCGGGGCATACATACACGGGTGGGGGTTCGGGGCGTACATACACTGCTGGGGTGGGGGTTCGGTGCGTACATACACGGGTGGTGGTTCGGGGCGTACATACACGGGTGGGGGTTCGGGGCGTACATGCACTGCTGGGGTGGGGGTTCGGTGCGTACATACGCGGGCGGGGGGGGTGGTGGGGTGTTCGGCGCGTATGCGGGCACATGTCTCCATGGTTGCTATGGGAGTTCGGTTCAGACGGTGTTTTTTGCGTACGGTTGTGAAATGGGGAGGACGGGAGGGATCGTACTTGCGCAGTCGGACTTTATTTTTCCGCACGGTGGGTTTTTCGACCGGGGACGTGTCGGTGACTTTTCCCGACCCGAGGACGTGTGGGGAAATCTTCCCAATTTGATTCGTATGGACTTTTTTCCGTTCGAATCGTACTTGCCAGTTTGTACGCTACTTTGACGAATTGGACGGAAAAAAATCCGGATACGAGTCGGACGGGGAATTTTTTTACCGGATCGGAATTGGCACCCAAGTATGTGTAAGTTTCCGTTGAAGTAAGTGTGGTGGTGTGTGTATAACTGTATATGAAGGTAAATGGATGTTTGATTCTTTATTAGCATGAGTGACTATGTGTGTGAGTAACTCTATGGATGAGTGGCATTGTGTAACAGGATGTACAGGTGTATGAGTACATATGAGTGAGTACATGTATGAGTGACTGTATAGGACTGTTGGTAAATGAGAAGATGTGTATGTGGTTCTTAGAATTACAGAAGAGTTTGTTGAAACTGGTATTGGAATTTCCATTATTTTTTTTATTTTTTAGTCTCTATTTTTTAATGTGTGTATCAAAGGTTATATTAGGGTGAGAGGAGGTCTGCCACTTTATCACAAGGATGATTTCATCAGTGATGTCATCAGTGATGTCATTTGAGATGTCATCAGTGATGTCATGAGTAAAATGTCCAGCTAACTATAACGTCTGTGAAACCTATGGTTTTTTCACTGAATTTGCAAGATTTTTTAAATGCTAATTCCTAACTATAACGTGTGTGAAACCCATGGTTTTTTCAGTGAATTTGTATGGTTTTTTAAATGCTAATTCTTTTATTTAATGTGTGGTTTTTTTTTTTTTTTTGGCAAGGTTTTTTACATCTTTTTTTTTAATTTATATTCTCTTTAAACACTATTGTAAAATTAAAAAAATTCTGCAATATATATTTTTTTCACCTTTTTTTTTTATCCAAACAGGTAAGATATATTAGTATAACATAGTGATTCTTTTTTTCCATTTTTACCGTAAGTGCACGTTTCGCTTTATGTACGTAATATTTCTACTCTGTTTGCGTATCGTTACGCAATTTACGTAGACGTGCGTACGCGGCGCGTAAGCGCATACGTCATACGCGTACGTTACGCGGAAGTGTTGGGGCGTGCCTTTTATGCGCATGCGCGCGTGCGCGTGTCTTTTTTACGCGCATGCGTACTTTTACCGTAAGCGCACCGTAAGCGTAACGTAAGCATAACGTACGTGCACGGTGGGTCATGTGATCAAGAAACAACACTTTTGATTGGTTTAAACTACTTTCAGTTCTAGAACTCTCCTACACCACACCCATTCCCCTCATTTCTGCTTGTGATCCCTTAGGAGAAGGAGCTGAGTTGTCTTTGGGATACAATGGCAGACCAGCAGTCCTCTTCTTCAAGTGAGGCTAGCAGCACCACCATCAGGCAGAGAAGGAGGAAACAAAAGAGCTCTTTTATATGGGAGTATTTTACGTTTCCAGAGGACAAGAAAAAGGTTAATGCTCCTTTAGTGACTTGCAAGCTTTGCCAGCGTGTACTTTCTAGAGGTAATCCTAACAAGAAGTATTCCTTCGGGAATCACACTATGTTAAGACACCTTAAGGATGTACACACTAGGACAAATGCTCGACATACTGGAGCAAACCCTTCAGTAAGTCGTCCGAGCACATCCACAGCAGCTCAGCCGAGTACATCTTCGGCAGGTCAGCTGAGCCCTTCATCTGCGGGGGGAGAATCCCCTTTTTCTGGTCCTCTGGAAACTAACCCTCGACTTGCAAGGGTTACAATGCGGTGCTCAAATTGTCATGGTCTAATTGTTCGTGGGGAGACCAGTGTTGCCCTAATTAACAACAGAATAGACCAGCACATTTGTCCTACCAGCTAATATTCCCATTCTTTCTTTCCTCTGTCCTTGAATGAACACAACGGCTCTTTTAAGAGCCAACCTTACCTTTCAACTTTTTTTATTCTTTTTTTAAAAAACTTTTTTATCTTTTTTTTTACCGTACGCGTACGGTAAGCGTTTTTTTTTTTTTTTTTTTTAAAGAAAACACTCAAAACAATTACCACATTACAAGGTCCTTGAGGGATTATAACAAAAAACTGAAAATCTGATTGAGGAGAAGTGGAAAAAAGGGACCATGAAATTTCTGACTTACCTGACCCACCCAAAAAATTAAATATCAAATAAAATGTTATTTAAATTGCTAGAAAAATGGTTTTATTTTTCGAAAATTTTATTTCTCAATCTGAAAAAAAAGAAATAAGTATTAATATTTAATAAAACATTTTATAATACAGTACACGTATTTACATATTTTCCAAAAACAATTTTTTGCCATTTTTTTGCTGTTTTCAGAATATATTGCATTTCACTACAAATCGTGAAACCAATTGCATTCATCACTTAACAGCGGGCAAAAAAAAAATAACAATCTCAAAGATTGTTTTAAAAAAGCCCAGAATCTCTTCTCACTTAAACATAACATTACATTATAGAAATGCAAAATATTCAATATAAATATCATCTAATAACAATAACAATTTCTAAAACATACCGTCTGACAATTTTGTTACAGAAGCATAAATCTCAAATAACTCCACAATACATCTGGTTACCTTTCCTTTAGGCCAAATGGTAATTTTTAAATTCTTTTTTGATTAAATTTCCAATGGTAATCCAATAAAATTCCAAAATTTGATTTGTACAGATGTTACCAATTCTCTCTAAAATTTTGGTTTCCGAAAGATTAATTAGGAATTAAATAAGTCCACAATACAATTGGTTACCTTTCCTTTAGGCCAAATGGTAATTTTAAAAATATTTTTGTTAGAAAATTCCAATGGTAATCCAAAAAATGGTAAAATTGATTTGTACAGATGTTGCCAATTCTCTCTAAAATTTAAGTTTCAGGAAGATTAGATAGGAATTTGCTAAATCAAAAGGTAAACGTTGCTTGAAAATCAATTGGGAATCATTACACAGTGTCCATCCTTTTTCACATTTAAGATAAACTGTGTAATGTCCAGAAGTTACGGTAGGTCCATCATGGAAAATTATTGCAACTGTTACAGAAATTGATAATTGCTGTCCTGTAAACTTCTTTATTAAAGTATCCAATTTTGAACCATCAGGTCTACATCGTTGCATCATTAAAATTACATACTGTCCGTATTCCTTTAAAATTAACGTTGAAAACATGTCAGATTTACATTCACCGCATTCCATGCTATGATTAGCATCTTTAACTAATTTAGTAAAAGTGACTGATTTACTCTCTGGCAATGTTAAATAAATAAACCTTTCAGAATCAACATTAGAGCCACATGTATTGAAACAGTTTTCACAACTATGTTCCCATTTATAAGAGAGACCAAACATATTTTGTATTTGTACCCCTTCTTCTTCCAGTACCTGAAGAAAATACATCAAGAATTCCTGTGCATCTTGCTGTACATTTTGAGAAAACTGTGTACATCCTGAACATACATCTAAAAGTTTTCTAATTTCAGTAGCACTTTCTATTTTAGTTTTATCAACACTCAGCTTTTCAAAAAGGAGACTCAGCACAGAACAGAATCTTTTTCCCTGATTTCCTATTATCTGCTCTTGCAAACTTTCAAGATAAAATACAACATTCAGCACTACATTAGCGTAGCAGTTGACACCAGAGCTATTTTCAAAATGACAACCAACAACCTCTTCAACATTGTCCTTTTTCTTTTTGCTTGCAATTACATCACTCTTCTTTTGTTTTCTCTTCTCTACATCCTCATTACAGATATTCTCAATTCTCCTTTTACGAGAAACAACACGTTTTTCCAAAACAGGATACTGACCTAAATGAGGAGCATAGGTTCTTCTTAATCTATTATACTCCTTTACACAATTTGCATCAGCACTACTTTTGAGTCATCAAAGTCTATCATGAATAAACCAGATAATGTTTTCACTCGTGACAAAGCAACATAAGCCATACCTTCTATGAACACAGTTGAACCAATGTTCACAAAAGCACAATCTACAGTTAAACCTTGAGACTTGTGAATAGTTACAGCATATGCTAGAGAAAACGGAAACTGCTTCCTACGTACATATAAGTCTTTCACAAGCAAGAAACGAACTGAACAACGACAAATGTCTTTAACTTCTTCTATCTGATCAAATTTATTTTTAAACATTCAATTCCTTCTTTTTTCTGATAATTAATAAAACCCACAACTCTTCCCATAGCTCCATTCACTAAACCTTTTTCTACATCCAAATTTCTCCTTAAAATCACTCGACAATTCATGCAAACATATAGATTTTTTTCTAATCCAGCTGTTTTGGAAATGTTCTTCTCTAGTGAATCCAATTTATTTTTCAGTTTGCCTATAAATGTAAAAGTAATTCTTTCATGCTGAATTTTGTCCTCTGCTTCCATTTTTTTAATCTCTTCCTTTTCCAATTTCAAAAGTTCCTCATTGAATATTGAGCACTCACGTAGTGTTGGCATTAAGCAGATTACAGTATTTTTTTCAGCAATGTTCTTGTATATTTTCTATGCAACTATTTCTTCATTTGGAAATAAATTATGTAGCATCCTACTCTGTAATGCTTTTTTGCCAACTTCTGTGAGTAGTCCAATTCTGATATCTTTCAGAATACTTGCATAATCTTCGTCGTTTGCTTGTCTCATATTGGTAGTGAGTTCTTTGTACTCAAAGAACGACCAAATATTCGCATTACCAATGCTTCCTAATGACTTCTTCGTGTCTTCATGTGTCACAGTATTAAACACTGGTTGTCCTTTAACTGGAGTGAGCTGTAGAAGATCCCCAAAAACTATAACATGTTTTCCTCCAAATAACACGTCATAGTCTCTCTTTAGAATTTGTTGCATTCTTAAATGCACAAAGGCAAGCATTAAGTTTGATACCATGCTCACCTCATCAATAATGAGAACTTGCATCTTCTTCAACACTCTTGACACTTCTAAGCATGCTTCTCCTGTTAGCTTGTGGTATTCTATTTTGTTCTCATGCTCCACTGGTAACATTAGCAAACGATGTAAGGTAATTCCTTTTATGTTATATGCTGCTAACCCAGTTGGAGCAGTAACAACACAAGACAAATTTGAATCCGTTTTTTGCTGTAGGTAGCTTCTGATGACTTTTATTAAGAAACTTTTTCCAGTTCCAGCTTGTCCGCTCACATACATCCTGATTGGTTCAAATGATGTGCATGAGCATTCTTTTTTTTCATGTAGTAATCCGTGATCAATTTTGTTTCTGATCTCTTCATGAATTTGTTGCTGTTCTTCATTCAGTTGTTCTTCCAAATTTGGTAGGTCTATTAATTCTTCTTGAGCTTGATTCATAGCCGTTTCCACTTCAGTCATGGCTATTGCAGCTTCATTTTCTACGATTGGTTGTCCAAGGGGATCTTGACTGAGCGTTCCTGAACTTTGGCTGTCTTGAGAACTGTCTCTAGCTACTTCAGCTGCAATTGTAGCTTCCTGTTCAATTTCTTAATTTAACATTTGGACATAATTTGTGAAAGTACTGCATTCTATGCTGTCTTTGCTAGCATTAAATGAGTCCTCATAGCTCTGGAATTCTCCAAGTAGTTCATCCTCTGAACGCCATGGTTTGAACATCTGTAAAAGTGCCAAGTAGTAAAATTCCTTTTTGTCAGTAGTTTCGCAACTCAGCTTCCGGTGATTTATCAAACTTCCTTTTGTTTGCTTCACCAAACATCCTTCCTCACCACTGACTTTATATTTTCCATTGTTGATGTCTTCTGTGGCATTCCGTTCAAAAATGAAGTTCTGCAGCACTTCATAGAGACACATGTTTTCAAGGTGATGACTTATTTTTGGGTAATATGTGTCCAACATGTTTGTTTTTAAAATGTCTGTACTTTCAGGTTCAAACTGTGCTAAATATTCAATTTCTCCAACAGATTTCAGTACCCGATTTCTCATTGCTGCAAGGCCTAAACTTACCCAAATTATTCATATCAATTTCGAGTACAGATTTGCAGATGATAACCTATCTGAACATTCGTAGGATCCAATTTCACGATGCGATAACATCTTTCAACTGAAACTGTACAGCTTCTTACTGACAGTCTTCTCGTGAGAAATCTCTTCCCACATTTCCTTCAATTCTGTTTTCTCAGATTTAGTGATGTAAGATGTGACATACCGAGCAACAGCAATAGAATTGTCTGCCACATACTGAATATCCATGTTAGCATTCCACATGGATAAAATTACTGGGTTGTAGTCATTTATAAATTTTGACTCTTCTTTTCTTCTTAGGTTGTATGTATTTTTGGGAGATTTTCTTGTAATAGTATGTCGCACAGCTGACATAAAACTGTTGACTCTTCATTTTGAAAGAACAGGTCTAGGAAATCCAAATCGACATTTTGTGTAGAATTTATCTTTGGTCTTGTACTTCCGTCGACAGTATTTTCCACACCGAGACTTTGGAAACGTAAAACTTGCTCTTTTAACTTTTTCTCTTCTGTGCTTTTAGGTATAGCACATGTTGCATATTCTTCAATGAAAGATAACACTGCTTCATCAGCATCTGTTCCAAATTTTGGAGCATCCTTGATACACAACAGCATATGAATATGAGGAGCACCTCTTGCTTGGTACTTTTTTCTCCAAAAGAAATCCACAACTTCTCCAAGAGGTGGATTTTTTTTATTGCAGATGAAGGACATCATAGCCTCAAATCTATGATTGAAATATCTGCAAACATTAACCGGATCCAATGAGCACAGTTCTCCTGCTGTCTTGTATTCAATATTTTTAATGTTTGAATTAGCCTCTTGTAGAAAATCCAGTAAATCATCCCAAGCGTACTCGGCACAGCTTAGAGTTAGAAACCATGTTGGAGTTCCTAAATTCCGTAACATGCATTTTAATTCACCATGGCGTCGGTACCAATATTCATTTGTCTCACGCTGACAAGCCATCAGATTGATCAGTTGTGTTTCCAAATGATCATCTCGGTGCTGCACTTTCTCCATAAAATCCTTAGCAGACACATTTTGAAAATGTACTCCACTTTTTAAAATGTGATTTACTGCATAAGATAATGCAGACAAGTCGCTTTCAAATAAAAGATGGAACAAATAAGGAATACTTTGACGAAATCTTGAATCTTCTGCATATAGTCTTGTAGTCGGATACTCAGAAGCTGGAATCTGTTCTGGACGTTCATCGTATCGTCCTCCTTTTCCTGTAGGAAACAGCTGGGGAAAACATCGAGCTTCCAAGCTCTCCTCCCATACACTTATGGGAATCCTTTTGCTTTCTTCATCTGAAACAGATCAATAGTATCTCCCATAACTTCTTTTAAATGAAGAGGATGTATGCTAAAATGCTCATAAATTTCTTCTTCCTTTGACTTGTCCACTTTTTCAATTTGACCAGTTGGTGTTTCTGTGTCTTCTTGTAAATCTTCTTCTTCTTCTTCTATATAAATTGATTCATACCATTTATTATTTTTTTTCAAATACAAATTTGCTCTTTGTACTTTCCGTACATCCACCAGCTCCTGACAAATTTTCTTGTTCTTTGTAGGTACACCATTAACCATTATAACTAATGGTTCAGTTTCCACAGTATCTGCATCAATAGTTTCTATATTTTTTTTCAAATCCAATGGCAAATAGACAACTCTACCTTTTAAACCTCTCTGTAAATCTGAAGGAGGTAATTTGCCTGTTTTTGGCTCCATACGTACTATGGTCTGGAACGGATGGACACATTGAATGAGTATAGACTCATAAGTATTTAAATCAGAAAGTTCAGCAGGAAAAGCATCCAATTCTAAATTATTATGTACAGCTCTGGTCGGCATTCTATTTTCTTCTAACTTGTTATAACAGTATTTACAAATACGCTGATCTTCACCCAATTCAAAACAATTTCCCAGAAATATATATGTTGCAAAATCCTTCCACTTATAATTATCTTCTTCTTCACTTTTTCCTGTAGAGATCAACATTCCTGGTTTGATTTTTATAATGAGTTCTGCGGCAACAAATACAAGTAATATTTGGTCTTTCATTAGAGATGATTGCAAATTTTGTCATTTGATTATCAAATTCCTTACTTACAGAGGGTTCTACATTCTCTTCCACATCTTCCTCGATAACTGTGTCATTACCTGCACTCTCTTGTTCTGGACCAAAGTAACTAAACTGAATTTCATCAGTAACCTTCTCTACATCTGATACCGATCCACGGAACAGAGCCCTATTCAATTCATCTAACGTTATTGCTGGACTTTTAGCAAAATACAATCGTCTCACAAACTTTCTCATTTCAGTATGATGAACTGCCAGCATCCTAAAATGGTGAAAAACACTTTGACACACTTTCCTAGATAGACAAGCCAGAGAGTGTCCTTGCAAACCAGTATTCTCTCTCACTCTGCATGGATCTAGACTTTGAAGCACCTTAATCTTCTGTTTAACACTTTTTTTACTATATTCTCTTAGAAACTCACAAAATTTATCAATAGATTTCTGACGCACAGTGCAAATACTACTACAATTCCAAGTATACACTGGGGCTTTAGGACGTCTCCCCATAACCTCATCCGCCATCACTTGTTCCTCATCTCTTGGAACCATTTTCTCCTTCTCCATTATACAACCATTTTTCACTTCATAAGCACGACCTCTGGTGTCAACTGCATGCAGCAAACTATTACTTTGAAGATAACTCTCTTCATTAAAAAAAGGTTCACTACTTGAACTATGCATCCATTCTCCTAAAAACACTTTACAAAAGTTTGTTCTTTTCACTAGTCTTTTCCTTTTGCTTTGTGATTTCAGTACATTGACCATTTTATCTAATGTACGCATCCTGTTCAAAATTAAAATGAATAGTTTCCTTTTTAATTCTAAAGCCTTTGCTACAATGACTTCAATTTCTTTTTTTCTCTTATAAAATTTCGCTTTTTTCTTATATTTCTTCACATCCTTTATCAAATTGGACATACCTCTTCTCTGACACATTTTTCTACGAATCTCTTTAAACGCTGTTTTTCTTTTTAAGTTAATCTTTATTGTTTCTGAAGGTACATTTGCATTAACTAAGGGGCATATGTATCAACATCACCATTTGCGATTCTCAAATAGCGATTTTTAAAGAATCGCTATTTGAGAATTG
The DNA here is from genome assembly GCF_964204655.1 of Triturus cristatus. Classification (NCBI taxonomy): domain Eukaryota; kingdom Metazoa; phylum Chordata; class Amphibia; order Caudata; family Salamandridae; genus Triturus; species Triturus cristatus. Next base: position 1,879,250,839 of record NC_140589.1, read on the forward strand.
CAAAACGGGATGTATTTAAAAAATTGCAAACTTTTTGCGATTTCTTAAAATTCTTTAATTGCGATTAGCAAATAGCGAATTCGCAATTTGCTAATCGCTATTTGAGAATAATTTCAAAGGTGCAAGGGTGTCATGATGACACCCTGATGCACCCCTGAAATGAGCATGTGTGTGCATATGGCGCACATACATGCCCTAAGGGCATGTATGAGCGTCACGTGGCACTTTGCAAAATTAAAAATAGTGCATTTTGAAAGGAAATCGCAAATTACCACCAACTGGAAGTTGGTGGTAATTTGCGATTTCTTAAGGATAATTCGCACAACTTGGGTGCTTTTTACATTTCATTTAAGAAATCGCAATTTGCGATTTCCTAAATGCTTACGCAAAATTAAGAAATCGCTAAATTAGCAATTCCTTAATTTTGCGATGGGATTTTGCCTAATACATCCCGTTTTGCGAATTTTTAATCGCAAACGCTGTATTTTGCGAATCGCAGCGTTTGCGATTAAAAATTTGCTTGATACATATGCCCCCATATGCTCAATTTTTTCCTGTACTTTTCTATTTAAAACAGTATTTCCAGTACAGACATTTTGTACATTTTTCTTTTTTTGAAGATGTTCTTTAAAAAATCTTTTGTCTGCTTACCAGAAGACTTTCTCTTTTTCCCAACATGAGCATCTCCAACTAACTTGGGTCCTCCAGTTGTCTTCAAATATAGATTTTTTTTCTGGTTTTTCCTTACTCTGGATTTTGTAGGCATCTTAAATTTTGTTCACTGCTCTTCAGCAATACCTGAAAGAAACTAAAAAAAAATTCCTTTATTTTATTTAAATATATTACTATATTTTTTATGATCTTTTCAAATCTTAAAATACTATGTACCCCTTTCCTACAAGTGAAAATCACAATAAAACCATCACAAATTAAATATCTAAAAACAATTCCTGTATGCATGATTCTACAGGATAAGCAGCTGGGTGTGTGCTAAGAGTCTGCTTCTGCAGAAAAATAGCTGCCCTTTTCCTAGTAATGCAAATCTACAATTACCAGAGTAACACCAAATACATCTCTCTCAACAATTCCTCTTTGCACACAGAGTCATGGTTTGATATTATGCAGAAAACGAAATTTCTTTGCCAATTTGAAAGCACACTTACTACTCTTTTTTTGGCAAGTGATAAGTACTTTTACAGTCTGATACTTTTTCAATCCACTTTTCAGAATCTGAAAACAGCACATGTCCAAACAGCTTTTTGAGACCAGGAACATGTGTAACCTGGGTGACTGACTACACTCCAGCAAAGGCAACCAGCCTTAGTGATGTTGAATGTATTTGCATTACTCACTGTAACCTCATACACCACTCGGTTGTGAATACTATGCATGATTCTACAGGATAAGCAGCTGGGTGTAAGATAAGAGTCTGCTTCTGCAGAAAAATAGCTGCCCTTTTCCTAGTAATGCAAATCTACAATTACCAGAGTAACACCAAATAAATCTCTCTCAACAATTCCTCTTTGCACACAGAGTCATGGTTTGATATTATGCAGAAAACGAAATTTCTTTGCCAATTTGAAAGCACACTTACTACTCTTTTTTTGGCAAGTGATAAGTACGTTTACAGTCTGACACTTTTTCAATCCACTTTTCAGAATCTGAAAACAGCACATGTCCAAACAGCTTTTTGAGACCAGGAACATGTGTAACCTGGGTGACTGACTACACTCCAGCAAAGGCAACCAGCCTTAGTGATGTTGAATGTATTTGCATACTCACTGCAACCTCATACACCACTCGGTTGTGAATACTATGCATGATTCTACAGGATAAGCAGCTGGGTGTAAGCTAAGAGTCTGCTTCTGCAGAAAAATAGCTGCCCTTTTCCTAGTAATGCAAATCTACAATTACCAGAGTAACACCAAATAAATCTCTCTCAACAGTTCCTCTTTGCACACAGAGTCATGGTTTGATATTATGCAGAAAACGAAATTTCTTTGCCAATTTGAAAGCACACTTACTACTCTTTTTTTGGCAAGTGATAAGTACTTTTACAGTCTGACACTTTATCAATCCACTTTTCTGAATCTGCAAACAGCACATGTCCAAACAGCTTTTTGAGACCAGGAACATGTGTAACCTGGGTGACTGACTACACTCCAGCAAAGGCAACCAGCCTTAGTGATGTTGAATGTATTTGCATTACTCACTGCAACCTCATACACCACTCGGTTGTGAATACTATGCATGATTCTACAGGATAAGCAGCTGGGTGTGTGCTAAGAGTCTGCTTCTGCAGAAAAATAGCTGCCCCTTTCCTAGTAATGCAAATCTAAAATTACCAGAGTAATACGCAATAAATCTCTGTCAACATTTCCTCTTTGCACACAGAGTCATGGTTTGATATTAGGCAGAAAACGAAATTTCTTTGCCAATTTGAAAGCACACTTACCACTCTTTTTTTGGCAAGTGATAAGTACTTTTACAGTCTGACACTTTATCAATCCACTTTTCAGAATCTGCAAACAGCACATGTCCAAACAGCTTTTTGAGACCAGGAACATGTGTAACCTGGGTGACTGACTACACTCCAGCAAAGGCAACCAGCCTTAGTGATGTTGAATGTATTTGCATTACTCACTGCAACCTCATACACCACTCGGTTGTGAATACTATGCATGATTCTACAGGATAAGCAGCTGGGTGTGTGCTAAGAGTCTGCTTCTGCAGAAAAATAGCTGCCCTTTTCCTAGTAATGCAAATCTAAAATTACCAGAGTAATACGCAATAAATCTCTCTCAACAATTCCTCTTTGCACACAGAGTCATGGTTTGATATTATTCAGAAAACGAAATTTCTTTGCCAATTTGAAAGCACACTTACTACTCTTTTTTTGGCAAGTGATAAGTACTTTTACAGTCTGACACTTTTTCAATCCACTTTTCAGAATCTGAAAACAGCACATGTCCAAACAGCTTTTTGAGACCAGGAACATGTGTAACCTGGGTGACTGACTACACTCCAGCAAAGGCAACCAGCCTTAGTGATGTTGAATGTATTTGCATTACTCACTGCAACCTCATACACCACTCGGTTGTGAATACTATGCATGATTCTACAGGATAAGCAGCTGGGTGTGTGCTAAGAGTCTGCTTCTGCAGAAAAATAGCTGCCCTTTTCCTAGTAATGCAAATCTAAAATTACCAGAGTAATACGCAATAAATCTCTCTCAACAATTCCTCTTTGCACACAGAGTCATGGTTTGATATTATTCAGAAAACGAAATTTCTTTGCCAATTTGAAAGCACACTTACTACTCTTTTTTTGGCAAGTGATAAGTACTTTTACAGTCTGACACTTTTTCAATCCACTTTTCAGAATCTGAAAACAGCACATGTCCAAACAGCTTTTTGAGACCAGGAACATGTGTAACCTGGGTGACTGACTACACTCCAGCAAAGGCAACCAGCCTTAGTGATGTTGAATGTATTTGCATTACTCACTGCAACCTCATACACCACTCGGTTGTGAATACTATGCATGATTCTACAGGATAAGCAGCTGGGTGTGTGCTAAGAGTCTGCTTCTGCAGGAAAAATAGCTGCCCTTTTCCTAGTAATGCAAATCTACAATTACCAGAGTAACACCAAATAAATCTCTCTCAACAATTCCTCTTTGCACACAGAGTCATGGTTTGATATTATGCAGAAAACGACATTTCTTTGCCAATTTGAAAGCACACTTACTACTCTTTTTTTGGCAAGTGATAAGTACTTTTACAGTCTGACACTTTTTCAATCCACTTTTCAGAATCTGAAAACAGCACATGTCCAAACAGCTTTTTGAGACCAGGAACATGTGTAACCTGGGTGACTGACTACACTCCAGCAAAGGCAACCAGCCTTAGTGATGTTGAATGTATTTGCATTACTCACTGCAACCTCATACAACACTCGGTTGTGAATACTATGCATGATTCTACAGGATAAGCAGCTGGGTGTGTGCTAAGAGTCTGCTTCTGCAGAAAAATAGCTGCCCTTTTCCTAGTAATGCAAATCTAAAATTACCAGAGTAATACGCAATAAATCTCTCTCAACAATTCCTCTTTGCACACAGAGTCATGGTTTGATATTATGCAGAAAACGAAATTTCTTTGCCAATTTGAAAGCACACTTACTACTCTTTTTTTGGCAAGTGATAAGTACTTTTACAGTCTGACACTTTATCAATCCACTTTTCAGAATCTGCAAACAGCACATGTCCAAACAGCTTTTTGAGACCAGGAACATGTGTAACCTGGGTGACTGACTACACTCCAGCAAAGGCAACCAGCCTTAGTGATGTTGAATGTATTTGCATTACTCACTGCAACCTCATACACCACTCGGTTGTGAATACTATGCATGATTCTACAGGATAAGCAGCTGGGTGTGTGCTAAGAGTCTGCTTCTGCAGAAAAATAGCTGCCCTTTTCCTAGTAATGCAAATCTACAATTACCAGATTAACACCAAATAAATCTCTGTCAACAATTCCTCTTTGCACACAGAGTCATCTTCTGATTCTATGCAGAAAACAGTATTCCTCATTCATACCAGTACACCTTAATTTATGGTGAAAACATAGTCCATAATATTTTACATGTTCCTTACATTTAAATTTCTCCCAAAACACAAAATGAAAAACACAACTTCAACAAAAGGAATCCCAATTCTATTATTCATTTCTAAATTTACCACATACATCCCCTCTCAAACTCATAACTCACCTTTAAAATTAGTTAGTTGTGAAAGAAATGTGGCACTCAAACAGCAGATTATCAGAGCCACATTTTTTCAAATGGAAACACACATTTCTATTGGTTGAAAATGTCAACCCTTTTCCAAATGCACCCTTCCCCCAACATGACTTCTACCTCCTAGCATAGCAACAGCTCATGGAACACTGGTGTGAGCAGAGAGTTCAGAAGTTCATCAAACAATGTTTCTATTGCTAAGAGCAAGACTGCTTGACCTCTCAAACCTTACAGCAAATCCAATTTAATCTTCTGTGGGAACACAATTTTCTGAGCCAATACAAAACATGCTTCTAAAAATGTAAACATGCAGCCTAGTTTTGAGTGTAGAATGGTTTGAAACAGCCAATGAGTTATTTTTATTAAAAAAAATATGTATGCCTCCATTTTCCAACTGTCTTTCATTTCATTTTCCCATTCTACTAAAATACACCTCCTGAGTGCATCCAGATCTCCTTGGAAGATGTTCACAGTGTGGATTGTAGGACACAGCTATGTCTTCTGGAGTGAAAAGTATGCAGAGAAAACAGGTATGGTGAGAGACCTTGCTTTGCCAAATGTAGACATTAAATGGATTGGTCAGAGAGGGTTAAAGTGGCACCAATTGATGCCATTGGTGAAATCCTTCATGCAAATCCAACACCCTGACCTCATAATAGTGCACTGTGGTGGCAATGACCTAGGCACTTTGACTGGGGTAGGTCTGGAAATGCTTATGAAGGACACCTTTGCACAACTGTTTTCACTTTTCCCTAAAACTGCCTTTGCGTATTCTAACATATGCCAAAGGCAAAATTGGAACTGGTCCAATCAATTTTGTCCACAGATTGACAAAGCAAGAAAGCACGTCAACAAATCTGTTTCTGCTTTCCTCCGAGACTATGGTATGGGTTCCATTTACCACAACAACTTGCGTTACAACATGCAACACATTTATAGAGGAGATGGTGTACACTTCACTGATGAAGGGAACAGAGTCTTCCTCTTGAACCTTAGACTCTGCATCGGTACTTACTTGTAGGTACCACTAAAAAATCACTTCATAAACACAACGGCTCTTTCACTAAAAAAATCATTTCTTAAACACAACGGCTCTTTTTAGAGCCCCCTAATATCTAAACACTTAAATCTGAATTTTATTTCTTTTTTTATTTTTTATTTTTTTTTCCCGTACGCGTACGGTAAGCTTACCGTACGGGCACTCCGCGATTTTTTTATAAAATTAATAAATGTATTTTTCGTACTTTTGTGTCCTTCCTTGACTCCCTTTCAAATGTTAGGGGGTCTGTAACTCTCTTCCTTGCCCCCTTTTCACGTTATCTCCCTTTTTTTTTCTGTGTGAAACACACAAAATGGCGGCCGACACTTCCTAATTTCGTCCGATTCGAATGTTTACAGTCATGTGACAACCAATCAGATTTGAGCTCGCGCACGTCACCGTACGCGTACGGTAAGCTTACCGTAAGCGCACGGAGCGCGCTTACAGATATATATATTGATTTAAATGCTATTTTCTCAGAAACTACTGAACAGACCTACAAAAGGCACATCCTTGACCTGTGGACTACCTCTCTGCCCAATTTCAAGTAATTCTGTTCAGCCGTTCGGGCTGTAGCTCGGACTAAAGGTCCTATGGAAAAATGCATGGGGAAAACGCGTTTTGGGACCCCCCCTTTTTCTCAGCCTCCGCTTGATGAATCCCCCCGAGACTTTCAGGAAAGGAGCGGAGCGGAGCGCCCCACCTATTTTGAGATTTTCGTGAGGATTCGTTAACCGGCGCCAAAGTTATTCCAAATAGAATGTTGCGGATTTCCTATGGAAACACGGTCCTAACTATAACTATCTACTGGCGACCGCCAGTAGATAATATATATATATATATTCACTTAAAAAACCATAGGTTTCACACATGTTATAGTTAGGTGGATATTTCACTCGTAAAAAACCAATGAAATTCCCCCGTTATAGTTAGTTCAGATAACTATAACTCGCGCGACCGCCACTCTATCACAAGGATGATGTCATCAGTGATGTCATGAGTGATGCCACTGACCATGTCATGAGTGATGTAATATGTTACGTCATGTGCAGTGGATTGCGGTCGCGCAAGTTATAGTTATCTGAACTAACTATAACGGGGGAATTTCATTGGTTTTTTACGAGTGAAATATCCACCTAACTATAACATGTGTGAAACCTATGGTTTTTTAAGTAAATATATATATGTGTATATATATATATATATGTGTATATATATATATACCACAAAAAACACTTCATAAACACAACGGCTCTTTTTAGAGCCCCCTAATATCTAAATACTTAAATTTGATTCTTAATTCTATTATTTTTATTGTTTTTTTTCTGCCGTGCGTGTATGGTAAGCTTACCGTACGCGCACCCCGCGATTTAAAAAAAATAATTTTAAATATATTTTTCATACTTTTGGGACCTTCTTGGACCCCCTGACAAATGCTAGGGGGTCTGCAACTCTCTTCGTTGCCCCCTTTTCACGTTCTCCACCTTTGTTTATCAGTGTGAGACACACAAAATGGCGGCCGACACTTCCTGATTTCGACCGATTCGAATGTTTACAGTCATGTAACCACCAATCAGAATTAAGCTCACGCACTGTAGCGTGCGCGTACGGTAAGCTTACCTTACGCGCTCGGAGCGCGCTTATAGATATATATATTGATTTAAATGCTATTTTCTCAGCAAATACTGAACACATTTACACCAGACCTACAAAAGGCACATCCCTGACCTGAGGACTACCTCTCTGCCAAATTTCAAGTAATTCTGTTCAGCCGTTCGGGCTGTAGCTTGGACTAAAGGTCCTATGGAAAAATGCATGGGGAAAACACGTTTTGGGACCCCCCCTTTTTCTGCACAATTGGTGCCCTGCGGCCACCAATTGCACACGGGGTGGAGAGAGTGTGGATAATTTTTTTTTTTTTTTAAATTTTTACCGTACGCGTACGGTAAGCGTAATCGGCGAAATTACCGAAAAAATAAAAATTCCGTTTTAGGCCTTGGGGGATCTTTGGGGACTCCCTCAACATGGCTATGTGTGTGGGAGCTGTCTAAACAGCCCCTTTACATGTTTTTGGGCTTTATATTTTAGAAATCACTCTCAGTGCGAGAGAGAAAATGGCGGCCGCCGCTTCCTGGTTTCGGCCGATTCGAATGTTTACTAAGATCTAAGAGCCAATCAGAATCACGCTCGCGCACGCCACCGTACGCGTACGGTAAGCGTACCGTAAGCGCACCGTAAGCTGGCTCAGATATATATATTGATTTAAAGGCTATTTTCTCAGAATCTACTGAACAGATTTACACCAAACCTACAAAAGGCACTTCCTTGACCTGAGGACTACCTCTCTGCCAAATTTCTAGTAATTCTGTTCAGCCGTTCGGGCTGTAGCCCTGTCTAAAGGTCCTATGGAAAAATGCATGGGAAAAACGCGTTTTGGGACCCCCCTTTTATCTCAGCCCCCGCTTGACGAATCCCCCCGAGACTTTCAGGGTAGGAGCGGAGCATAGCGCCCAACCTATTTTGAAACATTCGCGAGGATTCGTCGACCGGCGCCAAAGTTATTCAAAATAGAATGTTGCGGATTTCCTATGGAAACGTGGTCCTAACTATAACTACCTACTGGCGACCGCCAGTAGGTAATATATATATATATATATATATACATATATATATATATATATATCTTAAAAACCAAAGAAACTAGAGCAGAGAAAAACATAGGGACACAAGGGGCTGGTGACTATCGCATGATTCTGAAATTTAACAATCAACACAAAGAATTTAAGAAGATTATCCACAAAAATTGGGCGATGGTACGATGTGATCCTGTAATTGGTCCTCTTGTCTCTCATAAAGTCCCCATCACCTACAGTAGAGCACCATCAACCAAGGATAAAATTGTTAAAACAAACCCCGAAATCCTTGAGAGAAGCAATTGGTTACAAATGAGAAAGGGTTTTTATAAATGCAAAACATGCAAGGCATGTACACATGGTATCAACAAAAACACGTATAATACCCCTTCAGTGATAGAGAGTTTAAAATAGACAAACTGTTAACATGCAAAACGGAGTTAGCTGTGTATGTGTTGCAATGTACCTGTGATTTACAATATGTTGGCAGTACTGTGCTACAGGTACATAAACGCATCCTTCAACACCTACGTGCTATAACAAATCAGGACAATACATATCCTTTGGCACGTCACGTCAAAGACAAGCATAACTCCGATAACACAGCCCTCAAATATTTTGTTATAGATTCTGTACCGCCCAGTAGACGGGGGGGTGACAGGGTCACCAAACTGAGAAAACTTGAAACAAGGTACATTATCCAATTAGACTCAAAGGTACCATCAGGGTTGAACATCACCGAAGATCTTCATACATGTTTAAGTTAAAAACCAATCACAAAGAATACCACAGTTAACGTATAAAATCTGTAAACCATATTAATCAGTGAGCACACAAGATTCCGTCAGGATAGGTGTACAGGCATTTAATTGTATATATGTTAATTGTATGGATTTTAATATTTTTATATATTTATATATTTATGTATTTATATATTTATGTATATGATGGTATACAATAGCGTTTGATTATTTGTGTACCTACCATGTTGGAATCTGCACAGGGCACTTTAACATCCCTAGTAAGATTGCCCACTCCTGATTATGTATTTTAGAGTTTTTAGAGCTTTTAGAGTTTTACATCTGAACCCTAATTTTACAACCATACTTTAAACTCAATGTGATGAATTGCAAACTAAGTCAACATATACTGAGATAGAAATTGTTACAATATGTCTGATCAAACCAAAGAGATTTTAGATGTCATTATTTTTGCACTTATGCCCAGAACTCTCATTGCACTTAGCAATTGGCACTTTTATATACATTATATATATTATGCACTTTAAGCACGGTTTTGCACAGCACATACTTTGCACAACACAGTTCGAAAAAAACATGTTGGTCTATGAGGTTTTATTGTTATAGGGATTTAACCCGATATGCATGATTTTGGCAAGCAACATGAGGTATTTTACCATGTACTTACCACAACAGATAAAATAGAATAAACATAAATGTATCACCAATTGCGATATGTTTTTTAACAAACGTCAAAACGTGAAATTTTATATCCGATTTTACATTGTTTTAAAATATACAATGACCTTTTTCTTCTATGTCCATGACCAGGTGACTTTTCGTAATTGTTGTGTATTTTGGTATTTAAGATATGATTGGTAGCTACCATGTCATGTGATCAAGGCTCTACGGAGCTGAAACGTGTTATGGCGACGGTGGAATAAAGATTTTCTAAGCACCAGTTTGGGTCCGTGTCCGTTACTTTGGAGAAAAGCAAACAAGAAATTCTTCAACGGATACAACGTGATATATATATATATATATTAATTACCTACTGGCGGTCGCCAGTAGGTAGTTATAGTTAGGACCTTGTTTCTATTAGAAAAGTGTTTTATCTTTTCCAAATAACTTTGGCGCCGGTTGACGAATCTCCTCGAAAATTTCAAAACATTGGTCCCGCTCCGGTCAGCTCCTATCCTGAAAGTTTGGGGTGATTCGCCAAGCGACGGCCGAGAAAAAAGGGGGGTCCCAAAACACGTTTTCTCCATGTTAATTCCCATAGGAAACTTTAGACACGACTACAGCCCGAACTGCTGAACGGAATTACACCAAATTTGGCAAAAAGGTAGCCCTTGGTTCAGAAAGGGACCTTATTTTTTAAAAGTGTGTAAATCCGTTTAGTAATTCCTCAGGAATTCCAAAAATAGAGGTCAAAAAGTCTATTTCCCATAGGAAACTTTAGACACGGAATTACACCAAATTTGGCAAAAAGGTAGTGCTTGATCATAAATCAACCATTTTTTAAAATGGTGTAAATCCGTTCAGTAGTTTTTGAGATATTAAAGGAAAAACATCTTGATATATCTGGGAGGGACCTAACTACACAAGCACAAGATTGGCTCTAATTGGCTGCCAACACTTCAATCCAGGAAGTGTTGCAGCCATCTTGGAGCAATGTTTTTTAGGGCTCGCCTAGTGATGCACCGCATGTGCTGCACACTACACAAACACAACTGCACTGCCTTAGACCCTAAAACACTACCCCAGCATGAACCCTTACACTGCACGAACACCACTGCACTGCCCTCAAACCTGAAACACTACCCCAGCACAACCCCCTACACTGCCAGAATACCACTGCACTGACCTAAACCCTGAAACACCACCCCAGCACGACCCCCTACACAGCCCGAACACTACTGCACTGCCATAAAACCTGAAACACTACCCCCAGCACGACCCCCTACACTGCCCGAACACCACTGCACTGCCTTAAACCCTGAAACACCAGCCCCAGTATGACCACCTACACTGTGCGAACACCACTGTACTGGCCTAAACCCTGAAACATCACAACCCAGCATGAACCCCTACACTGCCCGAACACCAGTGCCTTAAACCTGAAACACTAACCCCAGCAAGACCCCCTACACTGTCCAAACACTACTGCACTGCTCTAACCCCTGAAACATCACCTTCAGCAAGACCCCCTACACTATCAGAACACACTTCCCTAAACCCTGAAACAACACCCCCAGCAAGACCACCTACACTGCCCAAACACTACTGCACTGCCCTAAACCCTGAAACACCACACAAGCACGACCCCCTACACTGCCCGAACACAACTGATCTGCCCAAAACCCTGAAACACCAGCCCTAGCATGACCCCCTGCATTGCCCAACCACCACTGCACTGCCCTACATCCTGAAACACCAGCCCCAGCATGAACCCCTACACTGCCCGAACACCACTGCACTTCCCTAAACCCTAAAACACCAGCCAGCACGACCCACTACACTGCCTGAACACCACTGCACTGCCCTAAACACTGAAACACCACCCCCAGCACGACCCCCTACATTGCCCGAACACCCGTGCTCTGCCCAAAACCCTGAACACCACCCCAGCACGACAACCTACACTGCCCGAACACCACTGCACTGCCCTAAACCCTCAAACACTAGCCCCAGCACAACCCCCTACACTGCCCAAACACTACCTCACTGCCCTATACCCTGAAACACCAGCCCCAGCACGACCCCTATACTGCCTGAACACCAATGCACTGCCCTAAACCCTGAAACACCAGCCCCAGCAAGATCTCCTACACTGCCCGAACACCACTGCACTAAACCCTGAAACACCACCCCCAGCACAACTCCCTACTCTGCCTCAACACCACTGCACTGCCCTAAACCCTGAAACACCACCCACTGGCTGACCCCCTACACAGCCTGAACACCACTGCACTGCTCTAAACCCTGAAACACTACCCCAAGCACGACCCCCTATACTGCCCGAAAACAACTGCACTGCCCTAAACCATGAAATACCACACCCAGCATGACCCCCTAGTCTGTCCGAACAGCACAGCTCTGCCCTAAGCCCTAAAACACCACCCCCAGCACATCCGCTACACTGCCCGAACACGACTGCACTGCCTAAAACCCTGAAACACTAACCCCAGCACGACCCCCTACGCGGCCCGAACACCACTGCACTGCCCTAAACCCTGAAACACCAGGTCCCGAACGACCCCCTATACTGCCCGAACACCACTGCACTGCCCTAAACGCTGATACATCAGCCCCCGCACGACCCCCTACACTGCCCGAAGAACACTGCACTTCCCTAAACCCTGAAACACCAGCCACCACACGATCCCCTACACTGCCGAACACCACTGCACTGCCCTAAACCTTGAAACACCAGCCCCCGCACAACCCCTACACTGCCCGAACACCACTCCAATTCCCTAAACCCTGAAATTCCAGCCCCCGCACAAGTCCGTACGCTGCCCGAACATGACTACACTGCCCTAAACCCTGAAACACCACCCCCAGCACGACCCCCTACACTGTCCGAACACCACTGCACTGCCCTAACCCTGAAACAATACCACCAGCATGACCAACTACTCTGCCTGAACACCACTGCACTGCCCTAAACCCTGACACATCACCCCCAGGAAGACCCCCTACACTGTCTGAAAACCACAGCACTGCCCAAAAGCCTGAAACACCACCCCTAGCACAACCCCCTACACTGCCCGGACACCACTGCACTGCCCTATACCCTGAAACACTACCCTCAGCATGGCCCCCTACACTGCCCGAACACTACTGCCCTAACCCCTGAAACATCACCTCCAGCAAGTCCCGCTACACTGCCCGAACACCACTGCCCTAAACACTGAAACACCACCTCCAGCAAGACCCCCTACACTGCCAAAACACCACTGCACTGCCCTAAACCCTGAAACACCACCCCCAGCACGAACCCTAAACAAACCAAACACCACTGCTTCGCCCAAAACCCTGAAACCCCAGCCCCAGCACGACCCCATACACTGCCCGAACACCAATGCACTGCCCTAAACCCTGAAACACCAGTCCCAGCACAACCCCCTACACTGCCCGAGCACCACTGTACTGCCCTAATCCCTGAAACACCAGCCCCAGCACGACCCCCTACACTGCCCAAACACCAATGCACTGCCCGAAACCCTGAAACACCAGCTCCAGAACAACCCCTTACACTGCCCGAACACCACTGACCTAAACCCTGAAACACCACCACCAGCAAGATCTCCTACTCTGCCCGAATAACCACTGCACTGCCCTAAACCCTGAAACACCACCCCCTGTACAACCCCCTACACTGCTCAAACACCACTGCTCTGTCCTAAACTGTGAAAGGGCACCCCCAGCATGACTCCCTACTCTGCCCGAACACCACTGATCTGCCCTAAACCCTAAAACACCACCCCCAGCACATCCCCCTACAGTGACGAAACCACTGCACTGCCAAAAACCCTGAAACACTTGCCCCAGCACGACCCCCTACACTGCCCGAACACCACTGCAATGCCCTAAACCCTGAAACACCAGCCACAGCACGACCCTGTATACTGCCCAAACACCACTGCACTGCCCTAAATCCTGAAACACCACCCCCAGCACAACTCCCTACTCTGCCTCAACACCACTGCACTGCCATAAACCCTGAAACACCACCCCCTGGCTGACCCCCTACACAGCCTGAACACCACTGCACTGCTCTAAACCCTGAAACACTACCCCAAGCACGACCCCCTATACTGCCCGAAAACAACTGCACTGCCCTAAACCATGAAATACCACCCCCAGCATGACCCCCTAGTCTATCCGAACAGCACTGCTCTGCCCTAAGCCCTAAAACACCACCCCCAGCACATCCCGCTACACTGCCCGAACATGACTGCACTGCCTAAAACCCTGAAACACTAACCCCAGCACGACCCCCTACGCGGCCCGAACACCACTGCACTGCCCTAAACCCTGAAACACCAGGTCCCGAACGACCCCCTATACTGCACGAACACCACTGCACTGCCCTAAACGCTGATACATCAGCCCCCGCACGACCCCCTACACTGCCCGAAGAACACTGCACTTCCCTAAACCCTGAAACACCAGCCACCACACGATCCCCTACACTGCCGAACACCACTGCACTGCCCTAAACCTTGAAACACCAGCCCCCGCACAACCCCTACACTGCCCGAACACCACTCCAATTCCCTAAACCCTGAAATTCCAGCCCCCGCACAAGTCCGTACGCTGCCCGAACATGACTACACTGCCCTAAACCCTGAAACACCACCCCCAGCACGACCCCCTACACTGTCCGAACACCACTGCACTGCCCTAACCCTGAAACAATACCACCAGCACGACCAACTACTCTGCCTGAACACCACTGCACTGCCCTAAACCCTGAAACATCACCCCCAGGAAGACCCCCTACACTGTCTGAAAACCACAGCACTGCCCAAAAGCCTGAAACACCACCCCCAGCACAACCCCCTACACTGCCCGGACACCACTGCACTGCCCTATACCCTGAAACACTACCCTCAGCATGGCCCCCTACACTGCCCGAACACTACTGCCCTAACCCCTGAAACATCACCTCCAGCAAGTCCCGCTACACTGCCCGAACACCACTGCCCTAAACACTGAAACACCACCTCCAGCAAGAACCCCTACACTGCCAAAACACCACTGCACTGCCCTAAACCCTGAAACACCACCCCCAGCACGAACCCTAAACAAACCAAACACCACTGCTTCGCCCAAAACACTGAAACCCCAGCCCCAGCACGACCCCATACACTGCCCGAACACCAATGCACTGCCCTAAACCCTGAAACACCAGTCCCAGCACAACCCCCTACACTGCCCGAGCACCACTGTACTGCCCTAATCCCTGAAACACCAGCCCCAGCACGACCCCCTACACTGCCCAAACACCAATGCACTGCCCGAAACCCTGAAACACCAGCTCCAGAACAACCCCTTACACTGCCCGAACACCACTGACCTAAACCCTGAAACACCACCACCAGCAAGATCTCCTACTCTGCCCGAATAACCACTGCACTGCCCTAAACCCTGAAACACCACCCCCTGTACAACCCCCTACACTGCTCAAACACCACTGCTCTGTCCTAAACTGTGAAAGGGCACCCCCAGCATGACTCCCTACTCTGCCCGAACACCACTGATCTGCCCTAAACCCTAAAACACCACCCCCAGCACATCCCCCTACAGTGACGAAACCACTGCACTGCCAAAAACCCTGAAACACTTGCCCCAGCACGACCCCCTACACTGCCCGAACACCACTGCAATGCCCTAAACCCTGAAACACCAGCCACAGCACGACCCTGTATACTGCCCAAACACCACTGCACTGCCCTAAATCCTGAAACACCACCCCCAGCACAACTCTCTACTCTGCCTCAACACCACTGCACTGCCCTAAACCCTGAAACACCCCCCCCTGGCTGACCCCCTACACAGCCTGAACACCACTGCACTGCTCTAAACCCTGAAACACTACCCCAAGCACGACCCCCTATACTGCCCGAAAACAACTGCACTGCCCTAAACCATGAAATACCACCCCCAGCATGACCCCCTAGTCTATCCGAACAGCACTGCTCTGCCCTAAGCCCTAAAACACCACCCCCAGCACATCCCGCTACACTGCCCGAACATGACTGCACTGCCTAAAACCCTGAAACACTAACCCCAGCACGACCCCCTACGCGGCCCGAACACCACTGCACTGCCCTAAACCCTGAAACACCAGGTCCCGAACGACCCCCTATACTGCACGAACACCACTGCACTGCCCTAAACGCTGATACATCAGCCCCCGCACGACCCCCTACACTGCCCGAAGAACACTGCACTTCCCTAAACCCTGAAACACCAGCCACCACACGATCCCCTACACTGCCGAACACCACTGCACTGCCCTAAACCTTGAAACACCAGCCGCCGCACAACCCCTACACTGCCCGAACACCACTCCAATTCCCTAAACCCTGAAATTCCAGCCCCCGCACAACTCCGTACGCTGCCCGAACATGACTACACTGCCCTAAACCCTGAAACACCACCCCCAGCACGACCCCCTACACTCTCCGAACACCACTGCACTGCCCTAACCCTGAAACAATACCACCAGCATGACCAACTACTCTGCCTGAACACCACTGCACTGCCCTAAACCCTGAAACATCACCCCCAGGAAGACCCCCTACACTGTCTGAAAACCACAGCACTGCCCAAAAGCCTGAAACACCACCCCCAGCACAACCCCCTACAATGCCCGGACACCACTGCACTGCCCTACACCCTGAAACACTACCCTCAGCATGGCCCCCTACACTGCCCGAACACTACTGCCCTAACCCCTGAAACATCACCTCCAGCAAGTCCCGCTACACTGCCCGAACACCACTGCCCTAAACCCTGAAACACCACCTCCATCAAGACCACCTACACTGCCAAAACACCACTGCACTGCCCTAAACCCTGAAACACCACCCCCAGCACGACCCCTAAACAAACCAAACACCACTGCTTCGCCCAAAACCCTGAAACCCCAGCCCCAGCACGACCCCATACACTGCCCGAACACCAATGCACTGCCCTAAACCCTGAAACACCAGTCCCAGCACAACCCCCTACACTGCCCGAGCACCACTGTACTGCCCTAATCCCTGAAACACCAGCCCCAGCACGACCCCCTAGACTGCCCAAACACCAATGCACTGCCCGAAACCCTAAAACACCAGCTCCAGAACAACCCCTTACACTGCCCGAACACCACTGACCTAAACCCTGAAACACCACCACCAGCAAGATCTCCTACTCTGCCCAAATAACCACTGCACTGCCCTAAACCCTGAAACACCACCCCCTGTACAACCCCCTACACTGCTCAAACACCACTGCTCTGTCCTAAACTGTGAAAGGGCACCCCCGGCATGACTTCCTACTCTGCCCGAACACCACTGATCTGCCCTAAACCCTAAAACACCACCCCAGCACATCCCCCTACAGTGACGAAACCACTGCACTGCCAAAAACCCTGAAACACTTGCCCCAGCACGACCCCCTACACTGCCCGAACACCACTGCAATGCCCTAAACCCTGAAACACCAGCCACAGCACGACCCTGTATACTGCCCAAACACCACTGCACTGCCCTAAATCCTGAAACACCACCTTCAGCACGACCCCCTACACTGCGCAAACACCCCAGCTCTGCCCTAAACCCTGAAACACCAGCCCCCGCATGACCAATTACACTGTCCAAACACCACTACACTGTCCTAAACCCTGAAACACCAGCCCCCGCACTACCCCATACACTGCCCGAACACCACTGCAATGCCCTAAACCCTGAAACACCAGCCACAGCACGACCCTGTATACTGCCCGAACACCACTGCACTGCCCTAAACCCTGAAACACCACCTTCAGCATGACCCCCTACACTGCGCAAACACCCCAGCTCTGCCCTAAACCCTGAAACACCAGCCCCCGCACGACCACCTACACTGCCCAAACACCACTACACTGTCCTAAACCCTGAAACACCAGCCCCCGCACTACCCCATACACTGCCCGAACACGACTGCGCTGCCTAAACCCTGAAACACCATCCCCACCATGACCCCTTAACTGCCCGGACACCACTGCACTGCCCTAAGCCCTGAAATACCACCCCCCAGCACAACCCCCTACACTGCCCGAACAACACTGCACTGCCCTCAACCCTGAAACACCAACCCAGCAATACCCCCTACACTGCCCGAACACCACTGGACTGCCCTAAACCCTGAAACACCACCCCCAGCATGACCCCCTACACTGCCCGAACACCACTGCACTGCCCTAAACCCTGAAACACCACCCCCAGCACGACCCCCTACACGGCCCAAACACCACTGCACTGCCCTACACCCTGAAACACCAGCCCCAGCACGGCCCCCTACACTACAAGGCGGAAGACTCCTGTTGCGACCATGAATGTCGACGACACAGCCTGTAAAATAAAGCCCAAATAACTAAGCACGTGTGTCATGTGCGTATCAAAAGAGCGAGACACAGAGAAGGTAATAAAGCCAGAGAGAAAAAGAGAGGGAAGGAAAGAGAGGGAGTGAGAAAGGGAGAAGGGAGATAGAGAAAGAGAAGGAAAGGAAGGAACAGAGTTAGAAAGAGTGTAAAGAGAGGGAAGTGAGAGAGAGAGAGAGAGAGAGAGAGAGAGAGAGATACTGCAGCCCCTGCACATCCATGACCAAATAATTACCTGCTGCCATCGGAGTGTCTACCAGTGGGCACTCCACGTGCCCGTCAAAGCTCTGCAGTCCGGCAGATCTCACAGATGTCGCTGAGTCCTGAGTCATGAATGGCGGAGACCACATCAGCTTCTCCGCAGCCCAGTAGATCTCTCACATGTCTCTGAGTCCTGAGTCATCAATGGCAGAGACCACGTCAGCTTTTGGTGCCGCTAACCCTGTGCAACGCAAGTCAGCACCAAATGGTGGTAGGCCGCTGACAACCACATCAGCTTTCGGTGGCACTAACCCTGTGCAAGTCAAGTCCACGCCACGTGGTAGCAGGCCCCTGACGGCCATACAGCTCAGGGTGCGACTAACCCTCTGCGCAACTCTTCATGGACTCTTTATGATTCAGACACTTGGCGCGTCCATCATCCAGTCACCACCGAAATAAATGATGTGACGTTGTCGATGCATCATATTTGCGTGGTCACATGGCCTGTGACGCATGTGCTGGATGGGTGTGGTATGTGTGTAAACCTGCCCTCAGGGTGTAACCGTGACATGTTCTGACATGTGCACCAACAGCGAGCACGCCTGTGTCAGGTAGCTATGTGGGGGTGTGAAAACAGGTGTTTTCTCAATGGATTTTCTATACAAAACTTTAGACAAGGCTACAGGTCAAACTGCTAAATGGAATTACGCCAAGTTTGGTATGGAGAAAGGTCATGGTCCAGAAAGCACGCTTTCTGGCATCGAGTAAAAATATAAAAGAAAGTTCCCGGGGGCAATTTAATATACAGGAGCTCTGTCTCTCTGAGATAACCCTTTCGTGCTCCCTCTTCTCAACATCACCACTTCGCAGCTATAGCGTTATAAGCCAGTCCGTCGGCTCGCTGCTCTCTATCTTTGCGAGCTAGTATGCTGCTGTTCTCTTACCTCTATGAGCTACTACGCTGCTGTTCCGTTTCTAGAGCGGACTGCTCATAGTACTGCATCTGTGAGTCGACCGGACGGGCCGCTGTTGTCTCTCTGTGAGCCTGGGTGCGAACTGTTCATAAGTCACACTACATAAGCATTGAAAAGCCATTTTGTGAACCAGTCCGGCAGCTGGCATCTGTCCGATGCATTTCTGAAAACATACTGGAGTTCTTTCTGTGAGAGATACCCCTTTCATGCTGCCTCTCCCCAGATCAGCAGGTAACACACCCTCTTCCCACATTACCAGCATACCCCCAACAACTTTCTTGGGCCCAGAATTGTCCCTGGACAAACAAGAATCTTAGTCATGTATAGATTTACATATAAAACATTTTATTTAAACAAAACTAACCCTGGGCGTTACACTACGCTTCGCTCACGTAGTGTACGTAGCGCTGCCTGCTTTGCAATTTTCGAAGTAGGCGAAGCAGGCAGCGCTACGCACACGCCAGGGCGAAGCGTAGCTGCCTGCTGCCCGCCGCCCGCCTCCCGCTCAATCTACTTTTAAATTAATACCCTGCATGTAAATATATAAAAGTAAAGAGACTTACCTGAAGCGCGGCCTCTCCGGGGCTCCCTCTTCCTCATTTTCAACTTCTTGTGACAAATGCGCATGCGCGGACGCCCGCGCATGCGCATTTCTCGCAAGAAATGCGTGCGCATTTGTCACAAGAAGTTGAAACAAGGAAGAGGGAGCCCCGGAGACACCGCGCCTCAGGTAAGTCTCTTTACTTTTAATTATTTAACATGCAGGGTATTAATTTAAAAGGAGGGTGGGCGGGAGGCAGGCAGCGCGTAGTGGGGCTACGCGGAGCGCGCGAGTGTGCGTACATTTGGTCACACTACGCGCTGCTTCACGTAGCCCCACTACGCCCACTACGCCCACCCTTAAACAAAACAACAACAAATGAAACTAAAGGGAGTCTGGTGCTGTGGTCGCTGCCATGAAGTTGATGCTACTGTCATTCAGGACTCAGGACACAGTTCCACGTGTGGGATCGGCTTGTATTGAACAGGGTTAGTGGTACGACGTGTCTCTCCTTGCGCTGTTCAGGGTTAGTGGCACCACGTGTCGCCGGCCTTGCATATGGAAATATGCCTGACTGATCAAAGGGAGTCTGGTGCTGTGGTCGCTGCTATGAAGTTGGGGGCACTGCCCTTCAGGACTCAGGACACAGTTCCACATGTGGGATCGGCTTGTGTTGAACAGGGTTAGTGGCACCACATGTCAAAAATTTGAATTTCGAGCTCTGTTGCCCACAGTGTAGACTGTTATTGAGTGTTTGTTTGCACTTCAAGATGAATTTGTTGATTGTACTAAAGCTATAACTGATATAAAAAAAGTTCTTGAAACACGGATACTAGAAGGATATTATGTAGATTTTAGGCCTGTGATAGTTACTTGCCTAATGGACTCTGTAATTAATGAATCAAGATTTAATTTTAATTATGAGCCCTACTGACCGCAGTGTAGGCGTATCATGAAAAGATGAAATATGTATAGAACACACTGTCAAAGTGTATGAGCCTGTGATGCTGCTTGGTGCGGATGGGCCTTAGTGGGAGCTATGTCGCTTGCCTATTGTGTCATCTGCAATGACGACTGTATCTGAATTGTGAGCCCTGCTGACTGCAGTGTAGGCCAGAGGTAGTGGTGAGCAAGGGCCCACAGCCAAGTGCATAGGTTGGTGGCCCCACCGGCCTGCACAGTTTAGGTTCAGTGGCACCACGTGTCGCCGGCCTTCCATATGCAAATACGCGTCACTAATCGAAGGGATTCTGGTGCTGTGGTCGCTGCCACAAAGTTGGGGTTACAGCCATTCAGGACTCAGGACACAGTTCCACATGTGGGATTGGGTTGTGTTGAACAGGGTTAGTGGTACTACGTCTTGCCGGCCTTGCGTATGGAAATATGCCTAACTGATCAAAGGGAGTATGGTGCTGTGGTCGCTGCCACGGGCTTGGGGTCAATGCAATTCAAGACTCAGGACACAGTTTCACATGTGGGATCTGCTTGTGTTGAACAGGGTTAGTGGCACCACATGTCGCCGGCCTTGCGTATGGAAATATGCCTAACTGATCAAAGAGAGTATGCTGCTGTGGTCTCTTCCACGGACTTGGGGTCACTGCCATTCAGGACTCAGCACACAGTTCCACATGTGGGATCAGCTTAGTGGCACCAAGTGTCGCCGGCCTTGTGTATGGAAATATGCCTAACTGATCAAAGGGAGTATGCTGATGTGGTCGCTGCCACAGACTTGGGGTCACTGCCATTCAGGACTCAGGACACAGTTCCACATGTGGGATCGGCTTGTGAACAGGGTTAGTGGCACCACGTGTCGCGCCTTGTGTTGTACAGGCTTAGTGGCACCGCGTGTCGCCGGCCTTGCATATGGAAATATGCCTAACTGATCAGAGGAAGTCTGGTGCTGTAGTCGCTGCCATGGACTTGGGGTCACTGCCACTAATATAATAGATAACTGGCCACTACTTGACATGACGTCCCTTAAACTGCATCTGGGCCGCATTAAATCTGGTTCGCCTTGTGATTCCCTCCCAATTTCTGTGCTGCAGCAGCTTGACCTGTCAACACTGGCAATTATTATGGGACTCCTAAATTCATCTCTGAAAGAATCTCTGGTCCCCCTGGAATGGAAACATGCAATGGTCATTCCATTACTGAAAAAGACCAATGCTGAGCCCACAGTGACGTCGAACTATCGGCCAATCTCCTTGCTTCCTGTATTTTCAAAAATATTGGAGAGGCATATTAATGGTCAACTGTCTCAGTTCATTGAAAAGAACAGGATTCTCAACCTGGTTTTCGAACCGGTTATTCTATGGAGACGGCTCTTGGCGTAACCGAAATGCTGCGCCAAAATTTGGATTCAGGCAACATGGTCGCACTTGTCTTATTGGATTTAAATGCGGCCTTTGACACGTTGTTCCATGCTGTGTCGATAAATGCCTTACAATCCATAGGGGCTACTGGTTCTGCACTTAGCTGGTTAACCTCCTTTCTCACTGACCGTACGTTTCAGGTCTTCTCTTCTGGAGCAAATTCCAAGACTCATCTATCCCCGTATGGTGTCCCCCAGGGGTCTATTCTTAGTCCTTTGTTGTTTAACATTGATGTTAGACCCCTGGCAACGATTGTTGAAGGAGCTGGGTTATTGTTATTTTCATACGCCGACGACACTCAGATTATTTTTTCACTTTCTGCGGGAAACTCGGAGCCTTCTGCTCTTCGGGCTGGGTTGAGCAAAGTGGCATCTTGGATGCATCTTGGATGCATGCCAATTTTCTCAAGCTGAATGGTGAAAAAACGGAGGTCTTGGTACTGGGGAAAGACAAAGAGCTTTGGGGTCCACAGCACTGGCCCACAGAAATGGGTGCAGTACCGCAGCCTTCCCATCACGTTCGCAACCTTGGCTTTATTATTGACGACTCACTAACCATGAGTCATCAAGCCACGAAGGTTGCTGCAACATGTTTCACCATTCTGAAGTGGCTGAGAAAAATGGTGTGGATGCTCCCAAGCCCTACTCAGAGAACCGTAGTCCAGGCTCTTGTTACATCTAGACTGGACTACGGTAACATCCTCTATCTTGGAACTAACAAGTATGTCATACGAAAGCTACAGAGAGTACACAACTCTGCAGCCAGATTGCTTTGCCGAACTCCTACAACATCTTCTACTTCCTCTTCCCTGAGAGATCTTCATTGGTTAAGAGTTGAAAATCAGATTAAGTTTAAAGCTCTGAACTATATGTTCAGAATTAAGCACAGCATGGTTCACATGTATGTGCAAAATCTAGTCCATCTCTATTTGCCTTCCCGTACTCTCAGATCCACTACTCAGGCTAAATTTCAGGTGCCAAAGATCAGAATATCCTGCATGGGTGGCAGTTCTTTTTCCTACTTGGGGCCTATTCTGTGGAATGCTCTTCCACTGTCATTTCATACACAGATGAACGTTACACTCTTTTGTAAATCTCTTAAAACCTGGCTTTTTAATCAGTAAGTTCTGCTCCCCTATCTTCTGTTGTTTCCGCCGGGTGCCGGGAAACCCCTTTGGGTAGCTGTCACGCCTAGATATAAATTTAAATACCATAACATAACATTCAGGACTCAGGACACAGTTCCACATGTGGGATCGTTCGGCTTGTGTTGAACACGGTTAGTATCACCAAGTGTCGCCGGCTTTTGTTGAACAGGGATAGTGGCACCGTGTGTTGCGGCTTGCATTGAATTCTGCCTCACTAAGTCCATGCGGCGATGACTTGTGGTGCAGTGAGTTGGTAGCACCTGAAGCACTCAGCGTGTGGTCACCCTGCGATCATGCGTGGTCCGGGCGGGCCTCAATGGTAGCAATGTCTTTACATGCTTTGAAAGAATCTTCATAGCAGTCATAATCTCCAAGTTATTCCGTTTCAGTTCTCCAAGGTTTGAAGAGTTGCAGAAGAGCTAAATAGAAAAACTCTCTCTTATCTGGAGTATCACAACTTAATTTGATGTGCTTAATCAAATTTCCTTTGCCATTCTTTAAGAAACATCCATCAGATCCAATTACAGCATATTTCCCTTCATTTATATTTTCTATAACATTTTTTCTAAAACTATAATGTTGCAGTATTTCATATAGACATATATTTCCAGGTATGGACTTCTATTTGGATAGTATGCGAGGAACAGTAATTGAGTTATCTGCAACATATTGTATGTCCATATTTGCATTCCACATCTTCAAAATTATTGGATTGTAATCATTAATGTACTTTGATTCTTCTGTTCTTTTTATATTATAAGTATTTTGGGTGATTTTCGAGTGATGGTATGCCTCACTGCTGACATAAAACTGTTCACTCTTCCTTGCGATGACTTGGGGTGCACTGAGTTAGTAGTACCTTTGGAGCTCAGCGTGTACGTACCCAGCGATGATGCGTGGTCCGGGAGGGCCGCACTCTGATCAATGTCTTATGTGTATTGAATTCTGTCTCAATAAGGCCACGTGGCGATGACTTATGGTGCACTGAGTTGGTAGTACTTTTGGTGCTCAGCATGTACATACCCTGCAATAATGTGTGGTCTGGGGAGGCTGCACTCGGAGCAATGTCTTTTGTCTATTGAATTCTGCCTTAGTAAGGCGACGTGTCGATGACTTGTGGTGCACTGAGTTAGTAGTGCCTTTGGCGCTCAGCGTGTAGGTACCCTGCGATGATGAGTTGTCCGGGAGGGCCGCACTTGGACCAATGTCTTTTTTCTATTGAATTCAGCCTCAGTAAGGCCACGTGGCGATGACTTGTGGTGCACTGAGTTAGTAGTACGTTTGGTGCTCAGCGTGTACGTACCCTGCGATTATGCATTGTCCGGGAGGGCCGCACTCGGACCAATGTCTTTTGTCTATTGAATTCTGCCCCAGTAAGGCCACGTGGTGATGACTTGTGGTGCACTCAGTTAGTGGCACCTGAAGTACTCAGCGTGCGCACACCCTGCGATGATGCATGGTCCGAGAGGGCCACACTAGGAGCAATGTATCTTGTGTACTGCACTGCGTCATCGGCAATCGCTACTCCATCTGAATTGTGAGGCCTGCTGTCCGCAGGGTAGATCAAAGGCAGTAGTCTGTACAGACATAAGTCTGCGGTGCTGTGCCGCTGGGTTCACAGGGGGCCTGTGTCGAGGAGACCCACGGTCATGGGGGCAGCCTCGTGACAGGGTGAGGCCTGCTGCTCTGGCACAGTCATTGGACTTCACAGTTCACAAGTGAACCATGCCCAGAGCCCCGGCCTATTTATTCACACTTCTGCGTTGAAGTGGTGTACGTCTGACCAGCCCACTCTGGTTACGCTTATGCTTACAGGGAGGAACGATACAGCTACATTATTGAGATCGTCCCTAGTGTTTGATGTAACATGGTTGGGTCCACTGTAGGCCTGGGCAAAGCACTACGCTACGCTCGCGTAGTTTGCGAAGTTTGCGCAACTTCGCACTACGCGAACTGCACGTAGCACAGTGCGAACACGCGTAGCGTAGTGTTGCGTAGTGCTGCGGTCATTTTTTGCTTGCTCGCGGTCCTCAACGTCAAGTTGGCGACCGCGAGCAAGCAAAATGACATCCCGGCGAGACTTTTTCCTTGTTCGCGATCAGCAACATCAAGTTCGCGAGCATGGAAAATAAACCTCCCGGCGAGATTCCCAACGCGAGGAGGTTAGGTTTCTCATTGCGAGGGGTCGCGTATGCTCGCGACCGCTCGCGATGAGAAACTACCAGTTCGCGTTGAGAAAGCTGCTGCTCGAGTAAAAATCTACTCGAGCAGCAGAAAACTACAGCTCGCACTGTGCGAGATGCCATTTTCAATGATTGCACAGTGCCGGTTGCTTGTCCGCACTGTGTAATCATTAAAAACAACATCTTGCACAGTGCGAACATGTTACTTCGCAGTTCGCGAAGTGCTACGCGTAGCTCGCGTAGTGCGAACTTCACTTTGCGTAGCTTCGCGAAGTGGTACTTCGCGAACTACGCCCACCCTTAGTCCACTGTCCACAACACTACAAGCACCAGTAGTATTTGTGCATATGGAGAGGTGTATGTTCTGCATACTGAGATGTGTCCAGCACATCACCGCTACACTTTGCATTGTGTGCATTGTTATTCATAGGGTGAATTGCTTCCTTCACATATAGTTTGTTCACACCTGTCCCAATATTCAGCTATTGTGTGGCTGAGGGGCCATTCCGTTTTCGGAAAGTTCGCTGTCTTGTTCAGCGCTGCCTCGGTGGTAGAGGGGTGTCCTGGGGGTGGTGGTGGGTGTTGTGGCATTCTTGGGTGTCAGAGCTGCTCGATCAGTAGGTCTATGACATGTGTTGGTCTTCAGATGTGGCTCTGGGCTGGGCTCCCTTTCATGCTGTACGTAGTATGTAGTTGTTTAATATTTAAAAATCAAGTAGACATTAAATATTAAATAAAAATAAATTGAGTAATGTAGGGGGTCGTGCTGGGGGTAGTGTTTTAGGGTTTAGGGTAGTGCAGTGATGTTTGTGTAGTGTAGGGTGTCATGCTGCTGGTAGTGTTTTAGGGTTTAGGGTAGTTCAGTGATGTTTGTGTAGTGTAGGGGGTCATGCTGGGGTAGTTATTTAGGGTTTAGGGCAGAGCAGTGGTGTTTGGGTAGTGTAGAGGGTCATGTTAGGGGTAGTTTACTAGGGTTTAGGGCAGTGTAATGGTGTTTGGGTAGTGTAGGGGGTCGTGCTGAGGGTAGATTTACGTTTTAGGGTAGTGCAGTGGTGTTAGGGTAGTGTAAGGGTTGTGCTGGGGTAGATTTAGGGTTTAGGGTAGTGCAGTGGTGTTGGGTAGAGTAGGGGTCGCGCTGGGGGTGGTGTTTTAGGGTTTTAGGGCAGTGCAGTGGCGTTCGGGTAGTGTAGGGGGTCATGCTGGGTGTGGTGTTTTAGGGTTTAGGACAGTGCAGTGGTGTTCAGGTAGTTTAGAGGGTCGAGCTGGGGGTGGTGTTTCAGGGTTTAAGGCAGTGCAGTGGTGTTCGGGCAGTGGAGGGGGACATGCTGGGGTGCTGTTTTAGGGTTTAGGGCAGAGCAGTGGTGTTTGGGATATGTAGGGGGTCATGCTGGGGGTGGTGTTTCAGGGTTTAGGGCAGTGCAGTGGGGTTCGGGTAGTATAGGGGGTCATGCATGGGGTGGTGTTTCAGGGATTAGGCAGTGCAGTGGTGTTTGGGCAGTGTAGGAGGTCGTGCATGGGGATGGTGTTTCAGGGTTTCGGGCACTGCAGTGGTATTCGCGCAGTTTAGGGGGTCGTGCTGGGGCTGGTGTTTTAGGGTTTAGGGCAGTGCAGTGGTGTTCGGGCAGTGTAGGGGTTCATGCTGGCAATGGTGTTTTAAGGTTTAGGGCAGTGCAGTGGTGTTCGGGCAGTGTAGGGGGCCGTGCTGGGGGTGGTGTTTTAGGCTTTAGGGCAGTGCAGTTGTGTTCGGGTAGTGTAGGGGGTCTTGCTGGGTGTGGTGTTTCAGGGTTTTAGGGCAGTGCAGTGGTGTTCGGGCAGTGTAGGGGGTCTTGCTGGGGGTGGTGTTTCAGGGTTTAGGGCAGTGATGTTCAGGCAGTGTAGGGGGTCTTGCTGGGTGTGGTGTTTCAAGATTTAGGGCAGTGGTGTTCGAGCAGTGTAGGGGGTCTTGCTTAGGGTGGTGTTTCAGGGATTAGGGCAGTGCAGTGGTGTTCGCGCAGTGTAGCGGGTCGTGCTAGGGCTGGTGTTTTAGGGTTTAGGGCAGTGCAGTGTTGTTCGGGTAGTGTAGGGGGTCATGCTGGGAATGATGTTTTAAGGTTTAGGGCAGTGCAGTGGTGTTCGGGCAGTGTAGGGGGTCATGAGGCAGGTGGTGTTTCAGGGTTTTGGGCAGTGCAGTGGTGTTCGTGCACTGTAGGGGGTCGTGAGGTGGCTGGTGTTTCAGGGTTCAGGGCAGTGCAGTGGTGTTCGGGCAGTGTAGAGTGTCGTTCGGGGCTGGATTTTCAGGGTTTAGGGCAGTGCAGTGGTGTTCGGGCAGTGTAGGGGGTTGTCGGGGAATGGTGTTTCAGGGTTTAGGGCAGTGGAGTGGTGTTTGGACAGTGTAGGGGGTCATGCGTGGGCTGGTGTTTCAGGGTTTAGGGCAGTGCAGTGGTGTTCAGGCAGTATAGGGGGTTGTGCGGTGGGCAGTGCAGTGTTTTTTGGGCAGTGTAGGGGGACGTGCTGGGGTGGTGTTTCAGGGTTTAGGGCAGTGCAGTCGTGTTCAGGCAGTGTAGGGGGTCGTGCGGGGACTGGTGTTTCAGGGTTTAGTGCAGTGCAGTGGTGTTCGTGCAGTGTGGGGGGTCATGCGTGGGCTGGTGTTTAAGGGTTTAGGGCAGTGCAATGGTGTTCGGGCAGTGTAGGGGGTCATGCATGGGCTGGTGTTTCAGGGTTTAGGGCAGTGCAGTGGTGTTCAGGCAGTGTAGGGGGTTGTGCTGGTTCTAGTGTTTCAGGGTTTAGGGCAGTGCAGTGTCGTTTGGGCAGTGTAGGGGGATGTGCTGGGGTGGTGTTTCAAGGTTTATGGCAGTGCAGTGCTGTTTGGGCAGTGTAGGGGGTGGTGCTGGGGGTGGTGTTTTAGGGTTTAAGGCAGGGCAGTGGTGTTCGGGCAGTGTAGGAGGTCTTCCTGGGGGTGGTGTTTTAGGGTTTAAGGCAGTGCAGTGGTGTTTGGACAGTGGGGCGGGTCATGCTGGGGATGGAGTTTTGGGGTTTAGGGCAGTGCAGTGTTGTTCAGGCAGGGTAGGGGGTCATGCAGTGGGTATTGTTTCAAGGTTTAGGGCAGTGCAGTGGGGTTCAGGCAGTGTAGGGAGTCATGCAGGGGGTGTTGTTTCAAGGTTTAGGGCAGTGCAGTGGTGTTTGAGCAGTGTATGGGGTCTTGCAGGGGGTGGTGTTTCAGGGTTTAGGGCACTGCAGTGGTGTTCTGGCAAAGTAGGGGGTCGTGCTGGGGGTGGTGTTTTAGGGTTTAGGGCAGTGGTGTTCAGACAGTGTAAGGGGTTTTGCTGGGGCTGGTGTTTCAGGTTTAGGGCAGTGCAGTGGTGTTCGGGCAGTGTAGGGGGTCGTGCTGGGAGTAGTGTTTCATGGTTTAGGGCAGTGGTGTTTGGGCAATGTAGGGGGTCTTGCTGGGTGTGGTGTTTCAGGTTAGTGGGAAGTGGTGTTCAGGCAGTGTAGTGGGGCATGCTGGGGGTGGTGTTTCAGGGTTTAGCGCATTGCAGTCATGTTCATGCAGTCTAGGGGCTCGTGCTGTGGTTGTGTTTTAGGGTTTATGGTAGTGCAATTTTTTTTGTGTAGTGTGCAGTACATGCTCTGCATCGCTAGGCGAGACCTAAAAAGCATTGCACCAAGATGGCTGCCAACACTTCCTGGATTGAAGTGTTGGCAGCCAATTAGAGCCAAGTTTGCGCTTGTGTAGTTAGGTCCCTCCCAGATATATAAAGATCTGTTTCCTTTAATATCTCGAAAACTACTGAACGGATTCACACCATTTAAAACAAAGGTCACTTTATGAACCAAGCACTACCTTGCCCAATTTGGTGTAATTCCGTTCAGCAGTTTTCAGCTGTAACCATGGCTAAAGTTTCCTAAGGAAATAGATTTTTTTACCTCTATTTTTTGAATTTCTCAGGAACAACTGATTGGATTTACACCATTTTAAAACAAGCATTGGCATAGGTCTCGCTTTTGAGAGCTTATAAGTATTTAGTTATGCAGCACCATATCCTTGGTGCAACAACATCAACTGTTGCATGGATAAACACTTAGAAGGTCTCAAAAGTGAGACCTATTGGCTATGCCAATGCTTGTTTTCTAAACGGGTTGGTCAGACAACTCCAGAGGCTGGCCTTCGACTGTTGAGCTCTAGACACTCATTGGCTTTAGAGCGGAGGTAGCTCAGCAGTTTTCCTTGAAAGATGAGTAAATGTACAGGATTGAGAAGGGGAATACAGAGCTGGAGACAACTGCTATGAAAAGTTCCGTCACTCCCTTGAAGACGATTGCGCATTTTCCATAAACGTCAAATATCGGTTTTAAAAACCAATAACAAGGCTCTGTTGGCGAGAGGCGGGGAGTGCATTCACTGGAACAATGTAACCTTGTGATTTCTTCAGTCCCCGAAAGGCGCTGCTATCTAATCTCGGAGATACCCAGTGGCTTGTGTTTCTGCTGCGCTGTCAGCAGTTCTGAGTTTGAAACAAGTGCAGTTATCAAACCCGACTATGCGGATTATAAAATCAGGGCAAAGAGAATTAAATATATAAAAAGGGAAATACAAAAAGATACCACTATTTTTTACATACATTGAAGACAGGTGTGAACAGCTGAAATCACACGTGGGGTTCTGCTTGAACATTTTATCACTTCCTGCGATCTTCTGGTGAGAAAGAGAAAACTCACATGCGAAAGTGATCACGATGCACTTCACTTAATGACCCATGAAAGACAGATGGCGGCTGCGCGTGCACGCTCGCGTGAACGCAAGCGCTAGGCCAGCCAAAGCATGGGGTAGCACTTTCAAAACCCCGCTTACTAAATGTCTCGCCAGAGCAGCGCATGCATGTGCTGGCTCAGGCGAGCCCTAAAAACAGAAATGGTTCAATGGGAATTGCAAAGCTGTGGGCAGGTGAGTTACTGAAGAGCTCTGGTAACTGAAAGAAGCCAAATCAAGGAGGGCCTGACAAAGTTTGGTGAACAGGGTACGCAATCACAATGGCAACCGAGTACCCTCTTCACCAAGTCTCCCTGCTAGATTTAGAGGTGGGCACACTTCCAGGTTTACTTTACACCAATGGAAAAATGTACGCTGTCGGAGTAAACCTTCTTCTAACAGCCCCAAGGTAGTAGAGGCAATTGGAGGTAAATAGCAGTCGGATGTTTTTTTTTTTTTTAAAACTAATAACCCTTGTCTCTTGCCACCCAGGCTCATATATGCCTGTGCAACTACGCAAACCAGTCTGGTAGGGAACATCTTGATATGCATTTGTAAAGTGGAGAAAGGGAGGACCAGGGTCTGGCCAGTGGGATGGATGCGGGTTTTGAGGCCATGAGAAATTAGGCTACTCATAGGAAAAACAATTTGTGCCTTCCACATGATAAGGACTGAGCTGAGGAAGACGGATAAAGCGGTAATGCAGGTTGTCATATTCACTCGGACGAAGGCAATCTTAAGGGGGAAACTGTTACCAACTTTGTGGTCCTGCATGTAGGTTCATTCTTTGTTCTGGAGAGTTGCAGTAATTTCACAACACTTTTTAAAAAAAAAATGTTTTTAAGTATTTTGGAACATCATTTGTATGCGCGATTAGCATACTTATTCATGAAAATATATATAACAACATCATGACATAGGATTGGTGACAGGACATCTTGTGTAGACAATGATACTACTTTAGTTTGGTTACCAAGGTTCCCATGTAGACTTTCAACATAGAAAACGATGCATATGATAAATTAAAATGTACATATTACACAAAAAAAATAATAATAATAATATAGATGTCCTTGGTAAACTCAAATTGATAGAGTAAGAACTAAAAGACAGAATCATTGTAACACAATTATATTAACTATGGCTGTCAATTTGGTGGTGTGCCCAAACTGACCCGCAAAACCTGCGGGGAAATCCATCTGTTGTTCCAGTCTGTGTCCTCATGGACGCCTTCACATGAAGTGCGCAAAACACAATCAGGAGAAACAAAAAGGTCTTTATGGATTTTCTAAGAGAGGGTCTGTAAACTTCTCTCCCAGGGGTACAAGTAAGGTGCTCTGCATACTATTAAACCGCAGGCAAAAATCAGTTTCATATCTTGATAAGGAGGGGCAGTTTCTCCCACTAAGGCCGGGGGTACACATTGCGTACCCCCCAAATCCAGTGTTATGCTGTTGGAGTAACCAAAACCCGTGGAGCACTACCAGTGGTCTCGCAGATGTCGAGGACATAGGGGGGGGTACAAAATCAAGCCCAAAAACTTGAAAGACAGCATGATACCTCTCCATAGTACAGTGTCTTTCTTCCCTACATCGTTAAAAGCTCAAACATGCACAATGAGCCATACATTAGTGGGGGTTACAGACATCTGCTGCCAGAGCAGTTAATAGTAACTCACAATTAAACGGGGGGGAATAAAGGGCTAACGTGCTTATAGCTGGGACTTGCCGAGATGGCCAGGTCTAAAGGTTATAAATGGGTATGGACATGTATGTCAGGCCACTGAATTAGGAGACAGCAACATAAGTCGTAGAATGTACGGACCACACTGTGAAGTAAGAAGGCGGGCCTAACTCTGAGTTTCTCAGATTATAAAGATCCAGGTGTCAGATATGTTCGGTAGGTGGGACTTACAGACAGTTACACTTCTTGCTTCAATGTGATTTGCCGTCGCTGTCACCCGGCCTCCCAGTGAATTCGGCTAAATGAATATGAAACACATTTGTCTTGCAAAAAAAGAAAGGTTAAAGATCTAATCTGGTCTCATACGTAGACACTAATGTAAAATAAACGGCAGAATATGGAATGGGTAGTGACGTGCCCTGGAGAAGCACTAAGTGACACACTTCAGTGATAAGCACAGGACTCTTGCAGGCGCACGCTTCTGGAAAAACAGCCATGCACCTTTAAAACCAGGAACATAAATGAGCAGTTTCGGTTAATAAATAAAACAAGCATTGGCCGCGCGAGCGGCCGCGAGACGCAATCTGGGGGGGCAGGGGGAGAAGCAGGAGTTCTGTGCAACTGGTGTGAAATAGCAGCAGGGAAGGGGGCGGAGAGGAGGCTATGAGGGAGAGCGACGTAAAGCCATATGGCTGCTTTGCGCACGTGCACGCCTCGTGCACTGTAGCTCTATGCCAGCGGTAGCACTTTGAAAAGTCCCTTAAAAAATGTCTCTCCGAGCCAGTGCATGCGCTGGGCTCAGCGAGACCTAAAAAAGGTCTCTTTCTGAACCAAGGGCTACCTTTTTGCCAAATTTGGTGTAATTCCGTTCAGCAGTTCGGGCTGTAGTCGTGTCTAAAGTTTCCTATGGGAAATAACATGGAGAAAACGCTTTTTGGGACCCCCTTTTTTTTCTCGGCCCCTGCTTGGCGAATCACCCTACAACTTTCAGGATAGGAACTGACCGGAGCGGGACCAAGGTTTTGAAAATTTTGTGTAGATTCGTCAACCGGCGCCAAAGTTATTGGGAAAAGAAGAAACACTTTTTGAAAAGAAACAAGGTCCTAACTATAACTACCTACTGGCTGCCTAACCAATAAATGCATAAAGAAATAGCAACAGATCAAACATTTCTCTCTATTAAAACATAAGCATGATTAAGACATTTTAAAAACATTCATGCCAAACAGTATAACTTTGGCGTTGTTTGATGAATCTTCATGAAATTTTCCAAACTAATTTTCTGTTCATATCAGCTCTCATGTGGGAAGTTTGGAGGTGATTCGTCACTGGGGGGCCTTGAAAAAAGGGGGTTCCAAAACATGTTTTCGCCATGTTAATTTCCATAGGAAACTTTAGACAAGGCTACAGGTCAAACGGGTGAACGTAATTACCCCAAATTTGGCAGGGAGAAGGGTCTTGGTCTAGAAAGCACGCTTTTGTTTATTTGGTGTAAATCCATTCAGTAGTTTTTGAGAAATATCAACATTTACAGATATCGATATTTGGGAATTCTGCCATCTGATTGGCTGAGGCGTCACAAGCACGAGCTTGCTGCTTATTGGCTGCGAGTGGTGCGAGCGGTTGCAACTAGGAAGTGTTGGCCGCCATTTTTGATTCCGTTTAAATAAATAAGGGGAAAAAGGGTGAAAAAAGTAGGAAAGAGGAGGGTAGGAGCACTGTAATGTCTGTGGGGTGTTTAGGGTGTGCTATACAGGGAGTGTGAAGCGAAGTATTTAGTTCTACCATTGTGAAAATGCTGTTTTGCCGAGGGTGAGAGGGTGCCAGGGTGAGGTACTGGTACACTCGGGGATGAAAGCGTGCAATTAAACCGTGAGCTGAGTGCTGTAAACTGATGTACTGAAGTGTTCATCCCTACCTGTGTGAAAGTGGTGTTTTGCACAGAGTGAAATGGTGCTGAGGTGAGGTGCCGGTACACTCGGAGATGAAAGCGTGCGCCTAAACCGTGAGCTGAGTGGTGTAAACTGATGTGGTCTGGGCGCTGTAGCATACTGGCCACTGTAGGATAGCTGTGCAGGTGGTGTTGGTATGCGTTTAGAGTATAGCAGGAGTGGGAAGCAAACTACTCACTGGTGCTGGTGTGAAGACTTGGGGATGAAACCGTGAGCGTAAGCCGTGAGCTGATTGGTGTAAAGTGATGTGTGTGGGCGCTGTAGAATACTGGCCGCTTTAGGATATCTGTGTAAGTAGTGTTAGTATGCGTTTATACGATACAGGAAGTGGGGAGCGAACTACTCACCTATACTTTCTGAAGACTTGAATGCAGTATTTTAGGAAGCAGGAATAAAGAATAACCGTGAAGAATATAATGCAGAATGTTGCAATGCCACAGAAGAGAAATGGTGAAATCACGTGTGTCTAAGAAAGTGGCTGTGTGTAATAAAGCGATGGAGTCTGAAAGTTATACAAAGAGTGTCTTTATTTAAGTGCCATAAATGGATCCACTGGTGCAAGAGGTAAGGCATTCACCTCAGTCGGGGACATACTACGCTCCCATCTTTCTCCGTGCAGCGGATTTAGCGCTGACACGGGACTAGCAGGAAAAAGCCAAACACCCCGACGCCATCACCGGCGAGCACGCTGGCCATGCCCCTCTTAGAGGCCACGCCCCTCCTAGCCGTCCTCCTGCACACATAAAAATGTGTATCTTCAGGACGCGCAGCAGACGAGCGCAGCGGGCATGCCGTCTGCGCGCCAAAGGCGCGCCTAAGGCAAGCCCGTCTGCGCCTGTCTGCGCCCGTCCGCAACGGGCGGGGACCAGGGGCCATGTCCCCTGATTCTTCTATCACCTATTCTAGAGATGCCCTTCTTAGCCTCAGACCAGCACACTGTTCACACAGTCTGATCCTGAGTTGTCATCTGGCCCCCATCACTTGCTCCATTTGCAATCTGTCCCTTTTCTCCCTCCCTTCACTAACAAACACTACGACCTGCAACTTCCCTTCCACCCAATCCCGGTCTACACATATTAAAACCCCACAAGCTTTTACATTCCTTAGTCTAAACTGTAGGTCTCTAGTGAAACACAAAAGAGACATCTTTGATCTTCTTATCTCTATCCAACCA
Organism: Triturus cristatus; assembly: GCF_964204655.1. Taxonomy (NCBI): domain Eukaryota; kingdom Metazoa; phylum Chordata; class Amphibia; order Caudata; family Salamandridae; genus Triturus; species Triturus cristatus. The sequence goes on from NC_140589.1 coordinate 1,879,286,142, forward strand.
ATGGCTTTATTTCTCACTGAAACATGGCTTAAAGATCACTCTGGCCCTGATATTGCATCCGCCCTCCCCGACAACTACACGTACATCGGAAAAAATAGAGTGGGTAAAGAGGGTGGCGGCATCGCCATAATTTTCAACAGATTATATTCTTGGAAATGGGAGGACTTTGACATACCGAACAGTGAGGCAGGATATTTTAAACTTCTGCTATCCCCTAATTTTACCTTCTCTGGGATGCTCATTTATCGTTCGCCTGGCTCTGCCAGTTCGTGGGCAACTGCCCTTCCCGAGCTCATTGCCCCTCTACTGCAGGACTCCACGAATTTTACGATTATCGGTGACCTAAACCTGCACTTTAATGACTCATCTTGCTCAATTACATCCAATCTTCTTCAGGACCTAGCAGCTCTTAACATCATCTTACATAACTCTGGCTCCACCCATAAAGCTGGGAATCTTCTCGACCCCATCCTCTCCAATCTTGAATCTATTGTATGCAGCCCATCTCTACCTCTCTTATGGTCAGACCACTCCTTGGTGACCTTTTCTGTCACTACTAACTGTTCGCCCAACCTTCCCCTGGTCCTTACTGAATCTCGACCTTTCAGAAAATGGACTAATCTGGACCCTACAAAATTCAACGCTTATCTTGAGAATACCATACCTTGTACTGAAGTAAACATCACTGAAGCAGACTCCCTAGTTAACACCTGGCTAACTGAAGCTGTTAATATATGTCTACCCCTGCAAAAGAAAAAGCACAACCAGCAGCACCCCCCTGCGCCCTGGTTCACAGATGCATTGAAAAAAGAAAAAACACTATGTAAAAATCTTGAGCGCAAGTGGCGCATTTATTACGACACAGGCTCTAAACAACGATACAAGACTGCCTTAAATAATTATCATACACTTTGCAGAACTGCAAAAAAAGACTATGTCAATATCACAATACTCGAGGCACAGAATCGCCCCAAGGCCCTTTTTAAGGCTGTACAAGAATTATCGGGAGCAGCATGCCAACCCAAAGCGCCTTGCCTAGATGCTCCACAGTGCAATTCCCTAGCTGAATTTTTAATTTCTAAAATTGACTCCATTTATGTTGATTTTGACAGACCATTTTCCCCTTCCCCTTCTCCAAAACTACCCAATGCAGCCACCCTATGTATCCCAGAGGCTTCTATTGACAAACTCACTACTCCTCTGCAACTGAGTAGCTCCACCAACAGGTCGGTTTCTATGATCTCTTCTGAATCCGAACACTTAGAGGAAATCCATACTCCACCTGCCCAGCAAATTAGTACTTGGACCCCTCTCAACAGCTCCTCACTCACCAACATCATAAACAATATTAAATCTGGTTCTCCGCTGGATCCTCCTCCCCCTCAAATATTAAAAACTCTGGACACCCCTGCTCTTAATACTATTCTGGACTTACTTAATTCCTCCCTCAGAGCAGCTAAGGTCCCCTCCGCGTGGAAACATGCTATGATCAAGCCACTATTAAAAAAGGCTAATGCTGACACCAACAACCTATCCAACTTCCGTCCCATTTCTCTCCTCCCTGTTTTCTCAAAAATATTAGAAAAACATATTATCACACAACTCACTCAACATGTTGAATCCAATAAGATCCTCCATCCATCTCAGTCTGGTTTCAGATCCGGCTTCTCAACTGAATCCACCCTGCTGGGGTCTCAGAAACCATTAGTTGTCGGGTGGATGAGGGGGAGACCGTAGCACTCATTCTACTCGACCTGAGTGACGCTTTTGATATGGTCTCCCACCCCATCCTCATCAATACTCTTAGATCATCTGGCATCACCGGCTCAGCCCTCAACTGGCTCATTAGCTTTCTTTCAGACCGCACTTTTCAAGTCTTTTCCCCTTCCTATGCCTCGCAAATCTATAAATCAGTGCACGGTGTTCCCCAGGGTTCCATCCTAAGCCCCCTACTTTTCAATTTGTACATCAGCTCTCTGGCCTACATTGCAGAACAGGCAGGGTTAACCATCTACTCATACGCTGATGATACACAGATCATTTACTCTCTCTCAACCGGTTCCCATTCCACCCCTTCCTCTCTCTGTATAGGTCTTAATAACATCGCCAAGTGGATGCACAAAAACAAACTTAAGCTGAATGGGGGGAAAACAGAGCTTCTCTTATTTGGCAAAAACACTACCCTGTGGGGCCCCCAACACTGGCCTGCACAAAGGGGTAAGCTCCCCGTACCATCTAAAACAGCTCGTAATCTGGGCATCACTTTCGATGATCAACTCTCCATGAAACATCATGTGGTAAAAATCTCCTCCACCTGCATTACCATCATCAAGTGGCTTCGTAAGATCATCGGGATGCTCCCTCAGGAGACCCAGAAAACCGTAGTCCAGGCCTTAATCACCTCTAGACTGGACTACGGCAATATTCTTCTCCTGGAGGCGTGCAAAGAGGTAACCCGTAAATTGCAGACAGTCCAAAACATGGCGGCTCGGCTGCTCTGTAAATTACCTAACATATCTCCTACTTCCAATTCACTTCGTAAACTGCATTGGTTACGTATCGAAAACAGCACAAAATTTAGGGCCCTCTGCTATATGCACAGGATAAACACAGGACATGCCCCTCCATACCTCAGTACCTTAGTGCATCAATACAGCCCTGCCCGTACCCTTCGATCCTCTAACCAGCATAGGTTCCAAGTTCCGAGTCAAGAGAGCCAGGATGGGAGGTCGCTCCTTCTCCATCCTGGCTCCATCCCTCTGGAACTCTCTTCCTTTATCTCTCCGCACAGAACCTTGTTATCTCAAATTTCGTAAAGAAGTTAAGACCTGGTTATTTAACCAATAATGTTTTTGGTCTCTAGCGCCGGGAAACCTCCGGGTAGCTGCGCGCTTTAGAAGCTTAAATATAATAATAATAATAATTCAGTTGAGGCAAATTCCAACCGCTTCTGCTGTATTCAAACGTAAGCTCCTGCATCAGTGAATTCCATATTACATGTTACAGTTCCATGTGAGATAAACAATACCTATTACACTTGAATGCCTCGAAATTCTATAATGAAAATAAAGGTAGGATACGATTAGCACATGTATCCTTTAAGAAAACAAACAAAAAAAATCAATTGCAAAGTGTAATCATCAAACTCCTTCGCTACCCTGGTACTCCTTTGTTGTAACACAAAATTATCAACAGTAGAACAGTCAGCAATCTCTTGTACGGTAGATTCAATTTGGTGCGTGTCAGAATTGGTAATAGTTCTAGTCACATAGGAACTTTGAGGAGGAACACAAAATAGTGCGTCTGAGAAGCACATTAGATACCCTCCTCATCAAATCATACATTATTGTCTTCAGCTTTTTAAATAAAAAATATTGTGCAAAGAGCTAAGGCACCTAGCTGAGGCAAACTCTAACCGATTCTGTTATATTCAAATCTGAAGCTGCTGCATTAGTGAATTCCACATTACATGTCACAGTTCCATGTGATATAAACAATAGCTATTAGACATGAATGACTCAATTCTATAATGAAAATAAAGGTAGGATACGATTAGCACACTGTGCCAACCAGTTCCTAAACAATGTCTTGTTTTTTGATGTTGATTGCCAGCTCGTGAGTAGAGGCTGAGGATGAGTAAATTTGTGGGAAAGGGCTTTGTGGATAACAGGCAGGCAGAGAGAAGTGTGTATAAAGAATAGAGATGGTTTCAAAATGGTTGTCGGGTTTAGGCTAATTTAGGAAGTAAATAGCGTATTTGGATAGGTCATACATCACCTATCCCTGGTTAGACTTGAGACGTAAGGGGAAATAATGAAAACAGAGTTCAAATGCCTGAGCATACTTAGAAAGTTTTTATATGAAAATAGTTAAATTGAAGTATATTAAAAAAATTGAAAGGAAAAAGTCAAAAAAGTTGATAAAAGTCAATCCAAGAAGAACGTCAATTTCTTGCAAGTCTTGGAGATTGCTGTCCGGAAGTTCTTTAGTGGCTTGAGATGCGTAATGTTCCAAGAGGTCATTGTTGCCATTGTGTGAGAAAAGGGAAGCGATCCAATTCATATCTTCGAAGGGACAGTAATGATTTTTGGAGCTGCAATTTGAATTTGAATTAGCAGGCAATCTGCGATGTTGTCAAAGGTCATACGTTGCAGTAGATCTTTCGCGGCTGCCTGAACAATCAAGTTCATGGTTTTCAAGATACTCCATTACCTGCTGGATATTGGGAGTGATTGTTGGGATGTTGGCAAGGCATACATCCATTTGCCAGTCGATGGGGCAAGTTTTGCAATAGAAAGATGGTTGAACACATATTGGATATGTGTAAATAAATGTCATGTTGTAGCTGGCTCCGATAATAGATAGAGGCAGGCATCTGAAAAGTAGTTAAATTTTTTCACGGTATTTATGTAGCTTCGCGTAGAGGCGTATTCTGTCGGAGATGCGTGTTACCACAGGGAGCGCAGTCATTTTTTACAAACAAAAATAGTAGTAGGATGGCCGCAAAGAGAGCGAGAATTTTGGGCACTGTTCCTGTTATTCCAGAGATGATTGAATGAATGAAGTGTGGTATTATACCAAAAACAGTTTGAAAGGGTGTGAGAATGCCGGAGGAGACCATATTAAAAAAGTGTGCCAGACCTTGAGTGTGAGATGTGTTGAAAATTGGGTAACAATTCACAAAGCGTAATGGGAGGTTCAAGTTTACAAGGGACTGTATTTTCTGGAAGTTTGTGCTATCTGCAGGTGATAAATTTATTTTGCAGCTTTAGTTTGGTTAGTTTAATGAAATGTGTTTGCAAAGCAGGGATTCAAGGGCAAGTTGAAGTTTGGAAGTTAGTTTGTGTGGGAGTGAATAGACATTGCTACAGGAAGTTACTCGGTTTGAAACAGTAAGGACACAGGGTATGCCACCTCACATTCTTTAGGAGTGCATGGTTTTGAGAAGCAGATAACTGCTGATAGAAAGAAGTGTGAATGTTAGTGTGATTGTGGAAGTTGGAAATTGGTGTGCTTTCAAGAAAGCAGGCAAGATTGGGGGCTGTAAGCTTAGAAGTGTCATGCAGTTGGAAATTCTTGCATAGTAATGAATGACTGCCATTTTGGTCACAGTTTGCACCTGTGAGAAAAACCTCTGTATGCTCTTTAAGACAGCGATATGTAAATGGGAGAAACCACTGCTTGTGAATAAACGCACTACCTTATATAATCGCATATAACATGACAAACAACATGTACACCTATCAGACACAACGACACTACGTACTGTGGGAACCGTCGCTAGCCATGTACACAAAGCAAACATGGCATAGCACCTCTGTTACTCAATGTAGAATGTGGGGAGAGATGGGAGGAAAGTATGTGCGAAGGTGGCAAGTGATTCTCGATTATAAAAGTATACAATGGAAAGTGTTGAGGGGATAGTGCGGACAGACTTGAGTTAGCAGAGCACACACATGTACATGTGAACATACACTGATGGTCTATTGAGTGAAGTAGATAGTGGACGGAACCATAATAGTACAGTCAGTAGGGAAGATTTTGAAAACATAGCGTGTACATGCCCTTTCCCCCCCACCAAATCTTTTGCATAGTGGGCTGGCTCGGCGTACGCAAGGCTAGCGTAGGGGTATGAATAAAAGGCATGTTTCTCTGGGTGTGGTTCTCTTCGGGAATGGCAAACGTGTCTGCCAGGTCTGCGCAGCTTACACCGCCACAAGGCTGACCTCGTGAGTGAAGGTGGTTGCGGGAATAATGCTCTCAGACTGCTGGTACTTAGAAACCGTCGTGGTGGCTGCGATGCACATATGCCTCACAGTTCACCTTTTGCTACCGCATTATGTGAAAGAGGGCTGACCACTTGCCGGCGGAAGCTCCTGGGGCGAGGTCTGCTAGGTCAGAAGGTTCCTCAGGTCAACACTGGCTACGGCAACACAGGCACACAGCGTTCAGTTTGAGGCCCAGCAGCGTGGAGTGCTCTGTATACTACTAACACAGTTGTCAAACAGGTACCAACAGTGGAACGGTGTCTTGATCCCACAATGGAGGATGTTAGAACTGTATCTGAGAGTGGAGATGAAGGTACTCCCTTGGAGCAGGTGCAACCAACTCTAGGTCACAATAGTGGAACAGTGTATCGATTCTAGAATGGACTATGTCCGATATTAGTTGCAAGTGGGTTTTCACAGAACTCCTGTTCACGTGCATCAGACTCTGTGCTTCCGTAGCTAACTGCGGCACATGACTATTGGGCTTGGCTGACTGCAGTGGCTGGAGTACACTGCACTATAGCAGGTCCGAACAGAGAAACGGGGTCTTGATCCCACAATGGATGATGTAAGAACTGCATCTGAGAGTGGAGATAAAAGTACTTCCTTCGAGCAGGTGCTACCAACTCTAGGTCCCAACAGTGGAACGGTGTCTTGATCCCACAATGGACTATGTTAGAACTGCATCTCAGAGTAGAGATGAAGGTACTCCATTCCACCAGGTGCAACCAACTCTAGGTCCCAACAGTGGAACGGTGTCTTGATCCCACAATGGACGAAGTTAGAACTGCATCTGAGAGTGGAGATGAAGGTACTCCCTTCAAACAGGTGCAATCAACTCTAGGTCCCAACAGTGGAACGGTGTCTTGATCCCACAATGGACGGTATCAGAAATGTTTCCGTTGAGGTGCATCCGTGTCTGTGCTTCCGTAGTTAACTGCTGCACATGATTATTGGGCTTGGTTGACTGTAGTCGGAGGACTACCCCACGGTACAGAAGGTCTGAACAGTTAAATGGGGTCTCTATTATATGGTTGAGGAAGTCAGAAGGTAAAGTCTGTGATGATTTCTGTGTACCCCCTCCGACCAGGTGCAACCAACTCCGTGCATCCGAATCGAATGGCACGTGGCTGTGAGGTGGTAATGACTACTGCCTCTGGCTTAAACTGCGGTCAGCAGCGCTCACAATTCAGATTGAGTGGTGATTGTTTAATTACAGATTTCAGTAGGCAACTAACTACAATGTCTTGAAATATACAGAATATTCTTTTAGTTTATCTGCTTGAAGAATTTTTTTTAGATGATTTATATGTTTAGTACAATGGTGAAATTCATCTTGCAAGTTCAAAGGAACACTGAATAGTCTACACTGTGGACAGCAGAAATCGCAATTCGGATTGTTTTGATTTATTTATTGCAAAGTTTTCTGTAATTTATGTTATTGGATTTTGGGAAGAGGATGTGAGAAAAAGTATTAAAGGATGTCTGTGTGACTAATGCCTTCAATTTACACTGCAGACAGCAGTGTTCACAATTCAGATCGAGTCGATATTGTAGATGACGCAGTCCTGTAGGAAAAGACATTTGTGCAAGGCCCTCTGTCCGCACCATGCATACGCGTCATCCCAGGCTCCGCACATGCTTTTTCTTGCTTCGCATATGACAAACTGTGTAGCTCAAGTCCACATTACGTAGGTGTGGGTCCTTGCTGACCACTCCCTCTGGCCTACACTGCAGACAGCAGTGTTCACAATTGAGATCGAGTCGCTATTGCAGATGATTCAGCGTTGATGGCAACAGCCATTGCTGCTAGTACGGCCCGCTCGCAGCACGCTTCATCGCTGGCTATGCACATGCTGAATGCTTTTGGTGTGGCTATCTGAGTGCACTAGAACTGCAGGACCCTTTATGGTACAATCTTTTTGTGTATTATTTCAGACTTATTGCCTGTGTCTGAATATAGCATAAGTTGCGGTTCTTTTACAATAGAAACCTTTCTGTATTATTTTAAATCTACTGTCCCTACATTATTGCAGCACAGACTATTGACTCTTTTATTATTGAACCTCTGTGTGTGATCCAATGATTACTGTTGTAGTTGATGCTAGTAGCAACCATTCCCTGAGGGCTGGTTTACACTCACCCCACACGCATCCAGCACAGACGGCCCTGAATATGTGACCCTGGTAATAAAGAGGAGTCAAGCGCACGTACCCATACCCACTTCCACTATCTATCTGTGTCCGTGTGTTCATTATGTATGCATGATACTGCCCCTGGGCTGTACTACATTACCTTGTGCTGTGGACAGCTTATGCAACCATGTTACCTCTGGCAGTGGGGAAAAGTTTTGTTATGTAGCTTTTAGATGCATGGCTATCACAGGTGGAAGGCTGCATTACAGAGCATGAATATTGATGAAGATGATGGTTGCATGTTGTGTGTACTGTCAGATATGTGTACATAGCAAAAAGTGTTCAAAAAAGCTCTGTAAGCAGAAGAGCAGTCTCTCATCAATCGCTGTTGAGAGAATGGCAAAAATGGATGGGATCCTCCAACTTTTACAATGGGAAATGTCATGAACCAATCAAAAGCTTTTCTTTAAGGTCACATGGCAATCGCACAGCAAGTGCAAGGAGGCCACATCCGACACGATTTTGAGAAAATATTACCATAATATAAGTTTATTACAGTTAGAAATATATTAATGTTTATAATATTGTTCTCATATACACTTTAAACTTATTTAGATATAGTTTTGAGATGAAAAGAAATGAGGGAATGGTGTTCCCGGCGTGACGCCATATGTCTATGACATAATACAGGGCCTGGCAGCGTGCACTCATCGTATACGCAATGCGCAGTGGGCGTGACCCCATACGTACATGACGTGAGGCACGGCTTGGTACTGTGTACCCGTCACATACCGAAGTAGCAGCTGGCGTGACCACATACGTATATGATGTTATGCGGGACGCGGTGCCACAAACTCGTCGGATACAAAATGCGCATCCTTTACGAGTTTAATATGGCGGATAGGATTCGCATGCTGATGGAGCTTGGTAGACTACCGGTACGGGACTCTAGTTTTCTCAGAAAAAAAAATACATAGATAATTTTTTTGAAGATAAAAAACATTACATCAGTTTTAAAGTAAAACAAAAGTTTATAGAGTTCCAAAATATTTTTTAAAAATTAGAAAAAATATAGGTTTTATAAATATTAAAATTAAAATATGAAATTAACATTTAAGACACCTTCGAAATTCACTGAAAGAATGTAGGTTTTACAGACGTTATAGTTAGGAATTAGCATATAAAAAACCTTTGAAATTCACTGAAAAAAACATAGGTTTGAGGGACGTTATAGTTTGTTGGACATTTCACTCACAGAACAAACATAGAAATTCTCCTGTTATAGTTAGTTGAGCTAACTATAACACGCGCCCCCGCAATGTACTGCTGATGATGTCACATATTACATCATTCATGACATGGTCAGTGACATCACTGATGACATCACTGATTACATCTCAAATAACATCGCTGATGACATCACTGATGACATCATCCACGTGAAAATCTGATGCACCTCATCAGACCCTAATATTATAGTTGATACACCCACTCTAAAATAGAGACTATGATTTTCAAAACCATGAGCACACCAATACCAGTTAGTACATATCCACTCACTAATTCCTAGGTCTACACACACATCCATTCATTCACCCATACAGTCACTCACACATACAATCAGCCATCAATACAGCATTATCATATCCAGTCACATATCTATACAGACACTCACACACAGCCTCTCAATGATAGAGTTATTCACACATGTAGTCAGTAATGAAAATAATCAATCACAGTTTTATTTACTCACCTGCACAATTACGCATATACCACCTCATTTATTTAAACATATACTAACACATACTTCCACTCTAATACAATTACTAATACAAGAACACACGGATCCATACAGGCACTCTCACAATAACTCAGTCTCACATATAGTCATTTATACCCTCCAACACTCATTTATACTATCTTTTACATATGCAGTTACTCGCACATGTATCACTGAGGCATTCATTCACTCACCAACACACTCATACACACACTCACCGAGCCATACAGTCCTTCACTGATGTATATTCTTTAACACATATACCCAGGGAATTAACCACTCACACATCTATGCAGAGCACACACCCCACTCATCCACACAGACACTCAGGCACCCATACAGATACTCAGACAACCAATCAATACCCATATAGATCCTCATTTAACTGCTAACCAACGCAAGCAATCGCTTACACACCAACTGACAACCTAAACTGTGTGACTGTCTGTATCAGTCGCTAACACATGCATTAAGTAAGACACAAGTATTCACTCACTTATACAGTCAGTTACACACTTACTTGATCATCCATCCTGACTCTTATACACCCATTCGTTCTTCAATAACCCTTGGCATATATATATAAAACATATTTACATTTTATAGAAACAGATAGTCACTGGATGATGTCACGAGTGATGTCACCAGCGATGTAATTTGAGATGTCATCAGTCATGTCATCAGTGATGTCACTGACCATGTCATGAATTATGTAATATGTGATGTCATCAGCAGTGCATTGCGGGGGCGTGAGTTATAGTTAGCTCAACTAACTATAACAGGGAAATTTCTCTGATTTTCTGTGAGTAAAATGTCTAACTAACTATAAGGTCCCTGAAACATATGGTTTTTTTCAGTGAATTTCTAAGGTTTTTTAAATGCTAATTCCTAACTATAATGTTTTTTTCAGTGAATATATATATATATATATATATATATATATATATATATATATATATATATATAGCGTGTTATAGTTAGTACCTTGTTTCTATTCAAAAAGCTTTTTTTCTTTCTCCAATCTCTTTGGCACCGTTTGACGAATCTTCAAAACTTATGGTTTTCCCAATGTTAATTTCCATTGGAAAAATTGGAAAAGGTTACAGCCCGAACTGCTGAACAGAATTTCACCAAATTCGACAAAAATGTAGCTCCTGGTTCAAAAAGAGACCTTTTTTTTTTAAATGATGTAAATCCGTTCAGTAGTTGCTGAGAAATTCAAGAAATAAAAATATCAATATCTGAGCACCAAGGAGGGTTTGTGAACCCTCCCGGGCACAAGCTGCACTCTGATTGGCTGCCAACACTCTAAACCAGGAAGTGCTGGCAGACATCATGATGGTGAAAAAAAGATGAAAAACAAGAAAAGGGGGAGGGTAGACACACCCTATTCCCATAGGCCTGCGCAGGGGGTCCCAAAGGGACCCCAGGGCCAAAAATAACACTTTAGAAAAATGCTTTTCATAAGCTAAGGTGCTATCTAATTATTATGCATATATACGGTGAACCAATACAGTTTGTGGAATTATAAATATACATTGATGTCCATTAATGCAAAGGGGACCCAGTCTTATTTTATAATACTGTAGAATAAAGCACACAATGGATGATAGAACAACCTGTAAATCATGGTTAATGTTCAATTGAATTAATAATATCTAACTACAGGTCAACTGGGGCAACTCTTTTCCATTAAAAGATTATAAAAAAGGTATGCAAAACATCGCCAGTGTTCAAACCCTTTGGGGTTTTTGTATTTAGTTCTAAAATAAATCTAGATTCTAGTTGTCTTAATGCTTTTTCTTTATTACCTTCTCGTTTATTTACCTGCACAGCTTCTATGACAAAATACTGAATGCATTTAAGATTATTATTGTGTACTGATTTGAAAGGCCTGGCTACTGGATATGTTGGATCAGACTTGATGATTGCTCGCAGGTGTTGCAATATTCAGGCATGTACCTGTAATTTTGCACTCCCCACACAGCGTAGGCCACAACTGCATTGCAAGACATATACTGCATACTCTGTTCTGCACATGTAATACCCTTTTAAATTGATATGTTTAGACGAGAATGCTGTGCAGTATGAGGAGGTATTTAGGCCAAATTTACATCCTCGACATGTGCTACTCTTAAAAAAGCCAAATTTAGGTGTTAACCAGCTAGATTTATTGTTAATCTCAGGACTGTTTTTCACTAGTTCATTCCCCATAGCTGGTGCTCTGCGCAATGTGAACACTGGTCTATCTGGTAGCATTTGTATGAGTGTGACATAAAGATTATAAGCCATTGCTGATTAATTATGGTTTTTATGTTATTGGCTTGTTTACTATTTGATATAATAAGCCTTATTGTAGTTTCCTTATCAGCTTCTGTACAGGTGATGTTAGATTCCCCCTAGCAATAGTGGCTGTGGGGTAAAGCAGAATTGATATATCCTTGCTATTAGCTCTGGTTATTGCTTTCTCCAAAGTTTTAAACTGATACCCTCTTTGTTGGAACCTGAGTTTAGCTTCCTGTTTGTACTTATGTAAATCACTCTCAGACCTACAGGCCCTGTGGAATCGGGGTTGTCATATCCAGTGGTTGCCAAAAACTATACACACCACTGTAGAATACAGGGGTATGGCAGTGGCACCGTAAAGCTAGTTGGTTTAATGGCTGACTCATCCTGTGGGGGTGCCCAGAGTCTGTCTGCTCATCAAGCCCTCAGTTTAGGTCATCCAAATCGTGCATGTCCGGGGGCTCCTAGCAACTACAGGGCAGTAATAGTATGTAATTAGGACAGAATACACAAGTCTAATAACAACATTAAAAGAGCAAAAATAGTCAAAGTGCTTGAGGTGTATAAAGTGTTCTGTGCTGTTCAGAATGTATATATACAAATATCCATTTTAACAGGGACGTTATTTATTTATTTTTTTGATTATTTTTTTTGTCCTCATTTGCCTTACCTTCAGTATGAGAGATTCCAACCACCTTACACAACTCGGAAGCGTAGATTGTTATGTTTGTGGTGGAAATATACCATATTCTGAAAGACTGTCACTGACTCCATCTAGGTATATTCCAACCTACAGGACCATTAACGTAACTCGGCTAGACCCGATCCAAGGAGTGTTCTTGGCATAATCATAGGACCCAGGAAAAAAAAAAAAAGACAAAAAAATAAAACCCCGGGATGTTATCTCCACTTGATCAACAGATTCCAAAAAGCCACGTTACGTTTACTACATGATCTATTAAGGTCCGTTTTAGATGTTTCATATAAGGACGAGAGCCACCCAGAGTGTGATGGGGCTGTTTTCTCTACCCACTGTATACAAATTTGCCTTCTGGCTAATAAAATTGCATAGAAAAGGAAGGACCTTGCTTTGCCAATAATAGTATCTTCCAGACCAAAGATGATAAGTGGTAGAGTTATTGACAAGGATGCATTCAAGATGGAATTTAAAGTATTCTTCACTTCCTCCCAAAATGTGGCAATGTCCGGGCACTCCAGGAACATGTGAACATCACATTTGTTGCACTTTTTTTCAGGGGTAAATTTAGACAGTTTCAACGGTGTTACATATGCACGATGTGCTGAAAATAGAGGTTTTTGTCTTAACCATGATGGTTTGACAATTTTATGAAGAAGACCGAAGGAGTTTGTCCACATCTCTTCACATCTCTTCACATTGGAGGCCAGTCGCCTCCTCCCATAGCTCATCCGGAAGAAGAAACTCCCCATCAATTTCCTCCAACAACTGGCAATACCATATAGCTACTTCTTTCCCTCCAAATGGTCGTTCCACTAACCGCTGCTCCAATATGCTAACCTTCCCTAAATGAGCATCTATGCGACGTTGAGATCTCGCCCAGCTTTCCAGTTGGATATATTTGAATCTAGAAAGCCCAAGGCCAGCATGCTCGTATAGCTCATCCCAAGCTATCAATGATCCTTCCTTAAAAAGCTGACCCCATCTCATAATACCGGCATGTTCTATTATGGAAGACAGGCTATCTCTCAAACATGGTGGAAGGCCAGGCGAGTCCCAAATTGGGGCGAAATTAGAATAGTATGGCAAACCCAATCTTTTTCTGATAATAAGCCAGGTTTTGGTCCATGACTGTAAAATTTTAAGTTAGATTTTTTAAAAAAAATTCTGACTCCCAAATTTAAACATGAATCCATCTAATGCTAAATTTGCCCCCGTTAGCATAGCTTTATACATTGACCCAGTAGGAAGATTAGATGGCGTTTTTAGAAGCATCCTGGAATGTGACATCTGGAAGGCCCATGCAAAGTACAATAAATCCGGCAGAGCAAGCCCACCCTTCTCTCTTCTTCTCCTCAGCTTTTTCCATGCTATTCTGATGGGTTTATAATTCCATATGAAAGAGTTAATTTCTCGCTGACATTTTTCGATTGTTTTAAGGTCAAATGCCATGGGGATAGCATTAAAAATGAACGTAAACTTCGGAAGAATACACATTTTGACCAAATTTACTCTGCCCATTATAGAAAGTGGCAAGTGAGTCCAAGATTTTAGAAGACTTTTGCTCTCAATGTATACTCTATCCAAGTTAGTTTGTCCAATGCTACCCACTTCTTGGGTAACTCTTATCCCAAGATAACGCATGGAGGTCGAGATGTTTACCCCCAGTTGTATATCTAATAGGTTCCATGCCATTATTTCACTTTTACTCGAGTTAATATCATAGCCCGAGATATGACCAAACTCTTCTGCCCGCTTAATAACCACTGGAAATGTCTTTAATGGATCAGATGTAAAGACCAAGATATCGTCAGCATAGAGTGCTACCCGCCTTTCCCACTCTCCAAAGCAAAAAGATGGAATATTAGCCTCCTCACGCAAAAGCTGGGCAAATGGTTCAATATATAACTTAAAGAGGAGAGGGGAAAGCGGGCAGCCCTGCCTTGTGCCTCTGGATATATTAAAGGCATCCGTCAGAACCCCATTGACCAATAACCTGGCTGAAGGGGCACTGTAAAGCAAGTTTATAGTTCTGCGAAAACCCTCCCCACAATTAAATTTTTTAAGTACGTCATTCAAATATAACCAATTGACTTTATCAAAAGCCTTAGTTGCGTCTACGGTTAAGGTAGCTAAAGGTAGGGAAAAGGCTGTGGCAATGTCTATGGCCCCTATCAGTTAATGTGTTAAATCTGATAATTGTCGGCCTTTAATGAATCCTTTTTGGTCTAAATGAACTATAGTACCAATAACACTAGCCAGTCTTGTTGAAATAATTGTTGTGAAGATTTTATAATCGTTGTTTAATAGTGATATTGGTCTATATGACCCGCACTCCAGGGGAGATTTACCTGGTTTCGGGATGAGTACAATTGTAGCCTCCCCCCAAGATTTAGGTGGTAAATCTCCTTCTATTAGGATACCATTAAATAGGTCCCTCAGCACGGGGGCAATGACAGTTTCTAATGATCTATAGACCTCCCCCGGCAGACCATCTGGGCCTGCCGCTTTCCCTTTTTTAGATTTGCTAATAGCTTTTTTCACCTCAGCCTCTGTTATTTCAGATTCTAATGCCTTACTCTGTATCGTTGAGAGGGTTGGAAGCGTAATAGCTTCCAGCCATCTGTCTCTTGCCTGCTGGTCATTGGGGAGATCTTCCCTGTATATTGCCTCAAAAAATTTGAAGAAGGCTTTACCTATATCTAGGTTAGTGGATCTTACCATAGCCTCTCCCTCTATCTTGATTTCCTTAATATATTTGAGGGCTTGGTCTGCTTTTATTTTCCATGCTAAGACTTTCCCTGCGGCTTCTCCAAATTCAAATTTAGAAATCTTGGTCGCTTCCCACCTTTTATTTACTTTCTCCTGTAGAATGTTTTTCAATTGTGTTTTTAACTCATCCAGTTTTTCCTGTCCCTCTGATGTTACTGAGGACAGGTCAATCCTTAACTCTAGGAGTTTCATATCTTGCTCTAAGGTAGCTACCCTCTCTCTATACATGTTCCGACTATATGAGGCTCTATTAGTAATCTGACCTCTTAAAAAGGCCTTGAATGTTTCCCACACCACCGCCAAGCCTGCAGAATCCCTATTGATATAAAAAAATACTGAGGACTCAGCTAGCAGAAATTTTACCTCTTCATCTTCGAGCAGAAGTGTCTGGTCAAAAGACCAAGATGAATGTTTAGTGATATTTTCAGATCTCAAAGTGAACGTTAATGCAGAATGGTCTGACAGGTGTGATGGTAAATAATCTATCATTGTCAGAGTGTCTTTTAAGCAGTAACTAAAAAGAGCATAGTCAATTCTAGATTTATGTTTAAAGCGACTATTCCGAAAGGACACCCTTAGCTTGTTGCCCACCCTTTCTCTCCACAAATCCGCCAGGCCAAGTTGTGACATAGTTGTAATAAGTGTTTGCCTAGATTTGATGGAACTACACTTTCTAGATTTAGTTGATTTATCCAGCCTAGGGTTAAGAACGATATTAAAATCTCCCATCCAGATCACTGGATCCTGGACTGATACTAGTTGGTTTCTAACAGCATCCAAATGCGAGGAATCATCTGAATTGGGACCATAGTAACCCACTAAGATATGAATCTGGCCGTCCAGCAAGACTCTCACTAGTAACCATCTCCCTGTATGGTCTTCCTTACAGTCCAGGATTTGAGCTTTTGCAGATTTTTTGAAAATGAATACAACACCCCTGATATTAGCGTTGTGATCTGTTGAACAGAATTTATCAATCCACCTCTGTTTTTTTAAGCAGGGTAGTGGCCTCTGTTTTAAGGAGATGTGTTTCCTGGAGAGCTATGATCTGCGCCTGAGAATCCCTCAAATATTGTAAAATACAATTGTCTATCTCTCACACGCAGACCATTTACGTTCCAGGACATATAATGAGTAAATGTCATGAGACTATTTTATACCCCATTTGGTGACATCTTAGTTTTAGCATGTAAAAAAACTGATTTTGGAAAAAAGGACAGACTGAAAAAATGAAGAGGGTAGACAAATGAGGATTTTTTACTATATAAACCTTTGCCCCCCCCCCCCGTCCCCACCCCCTGGAAAACCTGCCCCTACTTATTCTGAGAAACAATCGCAATGGACCGCACTCCGCTAGCCCCTCCTCCGGGTTGCCCCTAGGGAATCTGGTACATGGAGTTCTTGAGTGGTTCACCCCAGTGGGTGCAAGTAAGTACTTGTTGAACTGATGATCTCTAGACCCGATACATGTCCCGGGTTTTAGAATATCGCCCGAGACATGGCTCGGGTTTCGGGATAACTTCCCTCATCAGTAGAGAAAATAGTTAGGGGTGGAAGAGAGGGCCGCCAAGCAACCGTCAAAGGCCTCAGTGCCCGCACAGGCACGCAGGTGCGTCGTCCAGGAGCTCGTCAGCTCAAAGCTCGAGGGAGCCAATTTTTAGAAACAATCGCAATGGATCGCACTCCGCTAGCCCCTACTCCGGGTCGCCCCTAGGGAATCTGGTACATGGAGTTCTTGAGTACTTATTCTGGCCTGGTGTCTGGCCAGATTTACACCCACCTACAGCCCTACCCTTTAACCCCCCACTGCTATATTTTGAGATAAGAAGCTGCTATTGCCAACCAATATGAGCGGAAAAAAAAAAAACTATATATTTAAAGACAACCTTCATTTTTTTTTCCCTTCTTCCCTTCCCCTTTTTTTCTTAAGTTCTATTTCATCTATTTCATCTATTATTCCTCTTTTTTCCTTTTTCTTTTCCCTTCCTCCTTTCCCCCTTTCTCCTCTCCTTCTTTTTTTTTTCTCTTTTCTTCTTTCCTTCCCTTTCCTCTCCTCTCCTCTCCCCCTTACTTCACCTTTTTCTGCCCTTATATCTTTTTTTTCCTTTTATCTATTATCTTTATTCCCCCTTTTTTCCCCTCTTCCTCTTCTTCTTTGTATAATTTTTCCTTTTAAGGGGTCAAAGAAGCTTTAATCACACCGGAGTTATTTTGCACTCTGGGCCTGGGCATGTCCTCTAATAGATTCTAGTAGGGCATCAGCATCCTGAATAAAACGGATATTGTGCATCTTGTTGTTGTACATGATCCGTAGGAATGCTGGAAACTTCATCTGGACTGTGGCACCTAATGACCTAAATTTATCCATACGCTGCCCCAACTCCCACTGTCTGTCCAGTGTGGTTTTGGACAGGTCTGAACGTATCTCAAAGGAGAAATCCAAACCCTTCACTGTTCTAGCTTTTAAAGCCAGGTTTAGGATTTTTTCTTTAAGTGCATAGGTCAAAAAATTGATTAACACTTTCCTGGGTTTAGTTCTGGCCGGGTTCATGCGAAACGGATCTCTGTGGATTCTCTGGATGTCCTTGTCTAACTCTTCAACTGTCTCATCAAGGTTAAGGGATTCCTTTATTGTCCGAATTATAAAGCCTTTAAGATCAGCACCTTCCTTGCCTTCTGGAATTTTCAGAAGTCTAATGTTGTTACGCCTTGAATAATTTACTAGGACCTCTCTCTCATGTTATCCCCATCTCTTTGGAGGGTGTCTATTTTGGATCTAGCAGTCTCTAGATCTGTAGTCAAGAGACCTACAGAAGATTCCAATATTACAGTTCTTTCACATAGGCCGTCCACCTTCTGACCTAGTACCTCACATGTTACTCTTATTTCATTTTGGTTAGTTTTAGAGACTGCAAAATCGTGTCTTATCTCCTCCCTCATTGCAGCAATAAAGGTGACTAGGGCCTCAAGTGTATTACCTACTCCCAAATCTCCCTGACCCTGGTCTAGTGCGTCCTGTTTCGACACCTTCCCTGCTGCTGTTGCCTTTCGTGTTCTCTCATCAGGCATTTTATCTTGTTGGCTAGATGTTTTGCTGACAATAGCCGTCTCTATGACCATAGCCGAGTCAGGGAGGGGAGGCAAAAGACGTCCCTCGGGCATAACCACTTCTAAAGATGGGTTAGAGGGGGAGATTGGGCTGGAAATAGCAATAGCATTAATGTTAGGTATACCCTGCTTTCCTTGCTTATCCTGCTGCAAGCTTTCTCCCCTAGATGCCACCATATCCTGTGTGATCTCTAACACTTGAGGCAGGGCTTTAAAGTAAGAGCGCAGTGATGGAGTTATAGCTCCTGAGGTTTTCAGATTCTTATTTTTAGTCCTTTTTTGCCTAGTATTTTTTTTTCCCTCCCTTACAGTCTCTTGGTTGGTCTCAATTGGACTTGAATTAGGCTCCTGACTTATTTTTGGAGCCAGCCCCAAGTTGTGGTTTAGTATCTGCCAACCTGAGCCCCTTTCCTCGATTGCCAGTCTTGCTCCTTGTGGTTCCTAATTGAGGGTCTTTACTTTTAGTACTGACTATCCTTAATCCATCCTTAATCAAATCATCCACCTCACCCGAGCCGGGGGAAAGTCGTCCCGGTCTTTCCGGCTCCTCTGAACCAGCTGCCACTCCAGTTGAATCCGATGCCGATGTCTCTCCAATAAGGCGAAACCTATGGAGTACTGTGTCCCTCGGCATCAGCATCCCTCTTACTCTGCCGGCTGATAACGTGGTATGGTGCCCTCGAGCAGCGGTCACACGGCCGCACCTGTACTCCACGGCTGCCCGTCTCCAATGCGGCAGAAAGGCAGGAGCAGGAGCAGGGGAGAGAGATTCCGCCGGCCAACACAGTCGCACAGTACCTGCCGTTCCGCACTGTCAAATCCCTTATGATCAGCTGAAAACTGGCACACTCCGTCTCAAAGAAACCCCACGAGTCGGAGATGTCGGCATAGCCTGCAGTCTACGATGCAGCGGTGCGGGTTTCAGGAGGCTGCTTGGAGCGCGCGGACCACTCTAGCTAGCGGCCGCCATGTTTTCCCCCAACAGGGACGGTTATTACCATACGAAATTACTGTACAAAAATATTTCTATGAATATGACCTGACATCTCATGCCACTGTCACCCTTGATAGTTTTTCTTAGCGTAAGGAAAAAAAAAGACTGAGGAATTAATTTATCTCAGGTTCAAAGTGAATTTTAAGGTAATTGCCTCAATGGGTGTAAAACAACGTTCATAAAAAGTTATGTAACTCTTCACAGTTATTTAGGCCATTTGGTGCCTTGGAATCTAGTTCCTATATGAATCTGAATTCAAGTTGGTGGAGCATCTTGTTTCTGTTACCCCCTCTTCTCAAAGGTAACAAAATATTTTAAACAGGTAAGATCATTTTTGTGCTCCTGTTTCAAATGACTGGCCACTGGGTAGGTGTGATCTGAACTGACTATTGCCCTTATATGTTGGTGGATTTTCAGATGCACCTGTAGTTTGTTGTTTCAACAAAACAAAGCTCACAGATGCATTCAAGGGAATATATGGCATGATCTGTCTGAAAGTTGCACACACCCTTAAGAGCAATGGGTGTGGGGCTGCATGCTGACATGTGATCTACTTTTTTGACCCCAAAGCGGCATGCAGCCAGGTTTTCATTTCTTTGCAGAAACATTGGCTGTCCACAATAGAGAGTAGGGGTGGGCGGAATTTGCGAAATTGCCTTTCGCAATATTTCACGAAACGGCAAAAAATCTCCGCAAACACACATCATTTTGTGTGCTCTCGGAGATTTTGGGCTGATTAATACATTACTGAATTTGACCTTCAACTCGGCCACCTGCTTTATTTATATCTGTAAGTGCTTCCTCTTGAGGTTTAATTTTTGCGATAGGAGCATCGTGCCAGAAGGAATCCTGCCCTTCATATTTATCCAAGAAGATGCCACCGTTTTGTGCAATACCTCTACTCAACTGGAGTACTTTCTACTGGCTAATCAGTAAGTGCTACCTCGGTGGGTAAATGTATAGCGCTTTTCTTACACTACAGCTGCGTAAAGAGCCAGAAGAGTTGTCTCCAGCGAGCATGTGTGTCTGTAACTTTTGCCACCGCACCAATGGGCGCCAGGGTCCCTCGAGTGAGCTGTCCATCATAGTGGGGAAAGGGCGGGAAGACTTTGCACACTGCTGGTGTGTGGGCTGGGACCATATGGGCGGGGTTTCTATGCAGTTCACATGCCTCTTGTTCATAAAGAGTCAGAGACCGACCAGAGCAGCAGATGAGGAGACAGAACCTCCTGGTGTCAGGAACTACACAGGGATTGCACTCGAGAAACTCATGGATGCACAGAGCTCCATCAAGGATGACAGCAAATTGTTGACGGTAGATATGGGGAGAAAGAACACCTGCCTAGCCTCCACCCTGCTCACGAATCTTTTGTGCTGATTAATGCATTACTGAATTTGACCTTCAACTCGGGCACCTGCTTTATGTATATCTGTAAGTGCTTCCTGTTGAGGTTTAATGACAGGAGCATTGTGCCAGAATGTATCCTGCCCTACATATTTCCATTCAGCCGTGGATCGTGGAAGTTCTGGCTGGTACCTTCTAAGTTTTTTCGCTAAATAACCGGGCCCAGTGCCATAGATACTTTCATGAGTTAGGCACAGGATTTTAAAGTTACCTCTTTTTCTAACTGGAAGCCAGTGGAGGGACCTAAGACATGGGACTGAGAGGGATCTTGGGGGTAGATTTAAGATCAGTCCAGCCACAGTATTCTGCAGGATTTGCAGTTTAGAAAAGAGGTCTTCATTTTTGGAGGCTGACAAGGCATTCCCATAATCTATGTGGCTTACAATTAAGCCCTGGACCAGAGGCTTCCTAGCTTCAATCGGTAGCCAGCACCAGTTTTACATGATTCTTCATGGATAGCTTGTTGTCAATCATTATTCCGAGGTTGCAGACTGCTTGTTTTGGGGACGGAAATGGGCCCAATGCCTGAGGCCACCAGCTGTTAGACCAGTACTCTTCGGCCCTGCCGAACATAATTTTCTCTGTTTTACTGCCATTTAGCTGTAATTTTTTATTGCCCATCCAGTTGTTGATGTGAGTCAGACAGTGTTTAAACCGGATCATTGTGTCTGTAGGGTCAGGACCAAATGTGATCAACAGCTGAGTGTCATCTGCATATGACACAACCTCAAACCCATAGGATCTGATTATCCTGGCCAGAGGTGTTACATAAAGATTAAAAAGCATAGGGCTCAGGATTGACCCCTGGGGAACTCCAATGCTTACTGGTCTGCTGCATGAGGCCATGGTATCTATATGCACAGTAGTGGAACAGTCCTTTAGATCGTTTTTAAACCAGTCCAGAAATTTCCCTCGGACCCCCACCTCCCAGAGCCGTTGTTCTAGTATGTCAAGGGAGATGGTGTAGAAGGCGGCTGATAGGTGCAAAAGAACCAACAGCCTGATGTTATCAACCATCTCTACTACTGCCGTTTTGGTGCTATGCGCCGTCCGGAATCCTGATTGTGATGGATCAAGAAGTCCATGACTTTCCAGATGGACAGTAAGTTGTTTAATTACCAAGGATTCGAGCGTCTTTTCGAAATAAGGCAGTAGCAAGATGGGACGGTAATTGCCTGGTTCTCTGGGGTCGAGGGTTGTCTTTTTCAGGATTGGTCAGTTGCACGCACCCTTAAGAGCAATGGGTGTGGGGCTGAATGCTGACATGTGATTTACTTTTTTTACCCCAAAACGGCAAGCTCTGCATGAGCTGCACTTATAAAAAACATTCTCCATACTTTCCAGGTTTACTACTCCTAACGTATGGATTCCATCAGTCCATGGGGATTCAATGGTCGTTCATGATGGACTGTTATGTGGTGATCGGTAAAATATACAAATTGAAAAGAATTAAGTAATCCTTTTCTCACGTTTTTCCTTCAGATCATTATATTCCATTTGGTTAGTGTACTTTCACTCATCAGTCGTCAGTCCGTTCCCAGGCACGTTTCTCTGGGATTTAACAAGATTTGTTGCTACGTCTATAAAGTGTGCTACAAGTAAGAAGAGAGTCCATTGAATACTAGAACACTAGTTTACAGAAAGTTCTCATAGGACTTGTGCAAAGTTTTTCACATGATTTCACTTAGGCTAAGGAAAGAAACCTTGTAAGGACTAAATGAACAACAGCGGAATCACAGCAATATTAATATTATTAAATTGAACACATTTCTAAATGCTTTAGCTTTTCAAGTTAATCAAATGCATTGCTCTCATGTAATGCAAGTCAGTATTAAGCACTACTAAAACTTCTTTCTTTTTCAAGTGGCACATCGGTATTATTTGTGTATGTTGCCATGTCAGTTTATTTCAGCAGGTTACTTTTTATGCATATATTCATTATGAACGTTACAGAAAAACCTCTAAAAACCATTCTCTTCACATTGTTAATGTCAATGCGCATGCTCGATTTCAGTTAAATGAGATACGTTTGTTTTAATGCATGTTAAAATATTGTCATTACAAACTCTCTTGGTTACTGTTTGTTTTTCATCTATTCTCATAAACTGAAATGCTTTTGCATGAAAATGCTCTTTTTCAACATTGCTTTCCATTGCCATATAATCATAATTCTAACATTCTGCAGGATTTTACGATAAAGTATCTGAATCGTGACGTTGCAGATGTAATTTCTCTCAGTAGGTAAACATATCATTGTTTTGTTTCATCCATTTAATAATTGTCCTATATCGGTTACTTAAGTAGGAATTGGTAGAGATGGATGTATGATAACACCCACGCTCCATCAGCAATAAGGGAGCTTGTGTGACTGACGGGCTGCCTCCTACTTAAGGAACATTCTTACATTTTTAGATTGACTTTTTAAATTGAGCATAGAAGGCAAATTCAGTATGAAACAAAATGTTATGCATACTGTTGCTTTCTTAATAGCCCCTGGACGTCCTCAAATTAAATGGGAACAATTAAAAGAGCATATATGGAGGCAATTGAAGGGGAGGTACCTACACAAAAAATAAAAAGATGCTTTGTTGTGTCATTGCTTAGGTTCAGAAGGGAGGAATGTTTTGAAAAATCTGCTGAGCAAACATTAAATGGGTGAAAACAAAAACAAAAAACCTTTTTGGATCAACATAAAATTTGATATGCAGCACCAAAGTCTAGGGGTAATCAATTGAATCCTACATGACTGTATTGAGAGCTCTTGCAGTGTCATGTGATTATAAAACTTGTGAAGATGAGATGATTAGGGATCGATTTGTGGAAAGGACTAATAGTAAAAATATGCAAGAAAAATTATTTAACCCTTGAAAACACAGTTGAAATTGCGAGCAATATAGAGGCTTACACTCTTTCATAGAGCTAATATTGATGAATCCAGATGTGCATGCTCTTATTGATAAATTGAAAGAAAAAGGATGGGTATATAGACCTAAAGGATTTGAGGGTTACCCGTGTGGCAACCAAAAAACACATGGGTGGTGCCCACAAATGCCCAACTGTTGACAAAACTTGTGCCAAGTGTCGAAAGAAGGGGCGTTTTGCCGAAGTGTGTAAGTCTAAGCCTAGTAATGTCCCAGGAAAAAAAAATACAGTAGTAGAATGCAGTTTGGAATGTGTTGAGTGATCTGATTCTGATGAAGACAGTGTTGTTTGTGCATGGACAATGATCTCAGTGAACGTAAGATTTTGTTCAAGGAATGTGAGATTAGTTGGGGTGGTTGGAAAAACCAGATTTAAGACTAATTATAGATCCCCTCAGCCCTGATCAAGTGATGTTGAGGAAAGAGTGTAGTTTGACCATGACGGTAAGTAAGTGTACATGGATGAAGATGTTTGCAGAGGTATTTGTAGAGAAACTGGGCAAAATGAAGGTATTTACTCATCAAAAAATTCCAAAGTCATATCTACATTGTGTGCCTTTATCAATGCGCAAGGAACTACAAAGAAAACTGGAAAGTTTGTGTGAACAGTGGATTATAGAACCCATTGAATTCTCAAAATGGTTATCCTTGGTTCTTTTTGCTAGGAAACCTAACGGGTCTTTTAGAATCTACACTGATCCGAGGCTCCTTCATGAAATAATTTGTCTCAATAGGAATCCGTTGCCTAATACTTCTGAAATGCTTACCTCATTGAGGGTATCCAAGGTTTTTTATACCTTGGGCATGACGCCACCGTACCATCAGATAAGTTTGTATCGATAATCAAGCAAATTGGCATCCTTTGTTACTCCCGAAGGGTCATACACATTTAAATGCATGACTTTCGGTTTGGCTTCAGAGTCAGCTGTGTTTTAATGGGCTGTAAAGACGTTATTCATGGGTGTGACAAATGCCAGGTGTTTTCAAGATGACATTCTGGTGTTTGGAAAGGATACATATGCCCTTGCTAGATCTCTGATTATGACGTTGTCCATTTTGTAAAAGAGGGGTGTAACCTCAAAGGCTAGCAAGTATAAATTTGCAATGGTTCACAGAAATTATTTATGATGCAAATTGTCAGCACAAGGGGTTGAACTCAAGGAAAGATTGGTGTAGCCACTGTGGTGTTTTCCACACTTGTGGATACAGATAAACTGAGGTAGCTTTTTGAGATGTTGGATTTTTATTTATGGTCAATTCCAAAGTGTGCAGAGAAGACTCACAATCCATGTGAGGTGCTCAAAAAGAATGCTAGGTTTGTGTGTTTGAAGAAAGTTCAAGAAGAGCTTGACCTGGTAAAGAAAGAGGTTTTCAATTGCATTCCGCTTTAGCTGTTTCACACACATGATCCCTGTGTGGTGGTGACTAATGCCAGCCAGTATGGTTTAGAGGCAGATTTTGTGCAAATGTGTGGTGGTAAAAATGAAGTGGTTGTGTTTGCTCTTCGGGCTGATGGTAGATATTCTGTAACTGAGCAAGAGGTTTTGGTATGTCCCTGTGGTGTGGATCAGTTCAGGAACTAACTATGGGTATGGAGTTTCCCACCCCTATGTCATTAGACAAACTATTTTCTACAAAAGGGGCTGGAAGGGGCACACCTTTGATTGCCAAATGACGGTATAGATTTCACGAATTATAACTTTGAATGAAATATATACCGGGTGTGAAAAATGTTTTCATGGACTGCTGGTCCAAGTAGCCCTTGAATAGAGTGAGACAGGAGCAAGAGGTGTGGAATGAGGAATATAACGTGATTGGTTTCATGGTTAAACTAGAGAAGTGTGGAGTCACAGAATCAGAATGGAAGTCAGACATGTTAGGTGATGTATTCTTTCAAAAGCTTATGAAGCTTTAAGCAAAATATGTTCTATTGGTAGCAAGAATGTTCAGCTAAGCATGTTTAGATGGGTTTTCAATGAGCTGAACGTGGTTGATGGCATTCTAATGAGGTCTGTTTTGTTGGTGGTCAGTTATGTGTTAAATGAAAGGATTTTAGAATTGCGCATGAAGGACATATTGGCATGAGAGTATTGAAAAGGAGATTGAGAAATCACTGTTGGTGGCAGGGTTCAGATAAGGATTTTGCACATTATCTGAGAGCCTGTGTGGCCAATGATATCAGTGGCAAGTCTCAAGTCACAGTTCCCAGTCGTGTTGAACATATTCCTGTGCCATAGAATCCTTGGAGGAAGTTAGTTTTGGATATTATTCACCCAATGAATGTTTGGGAGAGAATTGTAAGTTTGGCATTGTAATAGTGGATCACTATTTGAGATGGCTGGAAGATGGTTTATGAGAAATACTGGAGCAAAATAAATAATTGAGTTTCTTCAAAAAATGTTTTTGAGAGAAGGTGCTCTGGAACAATTGGTGACAGACAATGAGGTAAAATGTACTTTCCGTGATTTCTTTGGTAAATTTGTGGTACAGTGGGACATCAAACATATAACTATGCTGTTCTACGATCCCAGCAGTAATGGTTTAGTGGAGGGATGCAAGCAAGCGATCAAGGATAATGTGCAATTGTCTATTGCCAATGGTTTGGATTGGGGAGAAGAATTGAATGAGTTGTTATGGCCTATTCGCAGTACTCCGAATGATGTCACAGATTTGTCTCTATTTTATCTCCGGAAAGAACGTGTGTGCTCCACCAAATTGGTTGGAACATGGATGGGTGAGAAAAGTAATTTGAAGGATAAATTGTCAAGGGTGAAAAGGAAATGGCACAAAATAAATATGTGAGTATGGATGAAAGGAGTAATACGTGTCTGTTGAATGCAAATGTCCGAGATTAGGACAGGATCAAAATACCAAGTTTTGTTGCCAAGGGGTATTCTAACTTTTCTGTTCCAAAACAAGTGGTGCAAGCAAAAGGACATGTGGTGAAGTCAAAAGACTGGATGTTTTAGAAGAAGAAGACATTTTCAGTTCAGAGACATGCCACCCTACCAATGAGCACTGGTAGATCTGATAACAAATCTCATGGAAAATCCATGGGGAGTAAATGTCTGAGATCCCCTGCTTCCTTATTCTCTGCTATGGTGCTGTGGTCATTGGTTGTCTGTGTTTCTGAGTGTGTGCCATGATCTTTAGTTTTGCATTTGGAGTTAAATGGGAAAGGGAAAATGTGTTGGGTCTTAGTTTTAGATTGCTGAGGAGATGCAGGGAAGGTTGGAATGTTATGTTTTAAATGTAGAGCTAGTCATAGATACCCTGACAGTCATGTTATTGCATGCTCAATTAAATTTCTCTTAAATGCACTTATTTTGAGTATGAACGTTACAGAAAAACCTCTAAAAACCATTCTCTTCACATTGTTAATGTCAATGCGCATGCTCGATTTCAGTTAAATGAGATACGTTTGTTTTAATGCATGTTAAAATATTGTCATTACAAACTCTCTTGGTTACTGTTTGTTTTTCATCTATTCTCATAAACTGAAATGCTTTTGCATGAAAATGCTCTTTTTCAACATTGCTTTCCATTGCCATATAATCATAATTCTAACATTCTGCAGGATTTTACGATAAAGTATCTGAATCGTGACGTTGCAGATGTAATTTCTCTCAGTAGGTAAACATATCATTGTTTTGTTTCATCCATTTAATAATTGTCCTATATCGGTTACTTAAGTAGGAATTGGTAGAGATGGATGTATGATAACACCCACGCTCCATCAGCAATAAGGGAGCTTGTGTGACTGACGGGCTGCCTCCTACTTAAGGAACATTCTTACATTTTTAGATTGACTTTTTAAATTGAGCATAGAAGGCAAATTCAGTATGAAACAAAATGTTATGCATACTGTTGCTTTCTTAATAGCCCCTGGACGTCCTCAAATTAAATGGGAACAATTAAAAGAGCATATATGGAGGCAATTGAAGGGGAGGTACCTACACAAAAAATAAAAAGATGCTTTGTTGTGTCATTGCTTAGGTTCAGAAGGGAGGAATGTTTTGAAAAATCTGCTGAGCAAACATTAAATGGGTGAAAACAAAAACAAAAAACCTTTTTGGATCAACATAAAATTTGATATGCAGCACCAAAGTCTAGGGGTAATCAATTGAATCCTACATGACTGTATTGAGAGCTCTTGCAGTGTCATGTGATTATAAAACTTGTGAAGATGAGATGATTAGGGATCGATTTGTGGAAAGGACTAATAGTAAAAATATGCAAGAAAAATTATTTAACCCTTGAAAACACAGTTGAAATTGCGAGCAATATAGAGGCTTACACTCTTTCATAGAGCTAATATTGATGAATCCAGATGTGCATGCTCTTATTGATAAATTGAAAGAAAAAGGATGGGTATATAGACCTAAAGGATTTGAGGGTTACCCGTGTGGCAACCAAAAAACACATGGGTGGTGCCCACAAATGCCCAACTGTTGACAAAACTTGTGCCAAGTGTCGAAAGAAGGGGCGTTTTGCCGAAGTGTGTAAGTCTAAGCCTAGTAATGTCCCAGGAAAAAAAAATACAGTAGTAGAATGCAGTTTGGAATGTGTTGAGTGATCTGATTCTGATGAAGACAGTGTTGTTTGTGCATGGACAATGATCTCAGTGAACGTAAGATTTTGTTCAAGGAATGTGAGATTAGTTGGGGTGGTTGGAAAAACCAGATTTAAGACTAATTATAGATCCCCTCAGCCCTGATCAAGTGATGTTGAGGAAAGAGTGTAGTTTGACCATGACGGTAAGTAAGTGTACATGGATGAAGATGTTTGCAGAGGTATTTGTAGAGAAACTGGGCAAAATGAAGGTATTTACTCATCAAAAAATTCCAAAGTCATATCTACATTGTGTGCCTTTATCAATGCGCAAGAAACTACAAAGAAAACTGGAAAGTTTGTGTGAACAGTGGATTATAGAACCCATTGAATTCTCAAAATGGTTATCCTTGGTTCTTTTTGCTAGGAAACCTAACGGGTCTTTTAGAATCTACACTGATCCGAGGCTCCTTCATGAAATAATTTGTCTCAATAGGAATCTGTTGCCTAATACTTCTGAAATGCTTACCTCATTGAGGGTATCCAAGGTTTTTTATACCTTGGGCATGACGCCACCGTACCATCAGATAAGTTTGTATCGATAATCAAGCAAATTGGCATCCTTTGTTACTCCCGAAGGGTCATACACATTTAAATGCATGACTTTCGGTTTGGCTTCAGAGTCAGCTGTGTTTTAATGGGCTGTAAAGACGTTATTCATGGGTGTGACAAATGCCAGGTGTTTTCAAGATGACATTCTGGTGTTTGGAAAGGATACATATGCCCTTGCTAGATCTCTGATTATGACGTTGTCCATTTTGTAAAAGAGGGGTGTAACCTCAAAGGCTAGCAAGTATAAATTTGCAATGGTTCACAGAAATTATTTATGATGCAAATTGTCAGCACAAGGGGTTGAACTCAAGGAAAGATTGGTGTAGCCACTGTGGTGTTTTCCACACTTGTGGATACAGATAAACTGAGGTAGCTTTTTGAGATGTTGGATTTTTATTTATGGTCAATTCCAAAGTGTGCAGAGAAGACTCACAATCCATGTGAGGTGCTCAAAAAGAATGCTAGGTTTGTGTGTTTGAAGAAAGTTCAAGAAGAGCTTGACCTGGTAAAGAAAGAGGTTTTCAATTGCATTCCGCTTTAGCTGTTTCACACACATGATCCCTGTGTGGTGGTGACTAATGCCAGCCAGTATGGTTTAGAGGCAGATTTTGTGCAAATGTGTGGTGGTAAAAATGAAGTGGTTGTGTTTGCTCTTCGGGCTGATGGTAGATATTCTGTAACTGAGCAAGAGGTTTTGGTATGTCCCTGTGGTGTGGATCAGTTCAGGAACTAACTATGGGTATGGAGTTTCCCACCCCTATGTCATTAGACAAACTATTTTCTACAAAAGGGGCTGGAAGGGGCACACCTTTGATTGCCAAATGACGGTATAGATTTCACGAATTATAACTTTGAATGAAATATATACCGGGTGTGAAAAATGTTTTCATGGACTGCTGGTCCAAGTAGCCCTTGAATAGAGTGAGACAGGAGCAAGAGGTGTGGAATGAGGAATATAACGTGATTGGTTTCATGGTTAAACTAGAGAAGTGTGGAGTCACAGAATCAGAATGGAAGTCAGACATGTTAGGTGATGTATTCTTTCAAAAGCTTATGAAGCTTTAAGCAAAATATGTTCTATTGGTAGCAAGAATGTTCAGCTAAGCATGTTTAGATGGGTTTTCAATGAGCTGAACGTGGTTGATGGCATTCTAATGAGGTCTGTTTTGTTGGTGGTCAGTTATGTGTTAAATGAAAGGATTTTAGAATTGCGCATGAAGGACATATTGGCATGAGAGTATTGAAAAGGAGATTGAGAAATCACTGTTGGTGGCAGGGTTCAGATAAGGATTTTGCACATTATCTGAGAGCCTGTGTGGCCAATGATATCAGTGGCAAGTCTCAAGTCACAGTTCCCAGTCGTGTTGAACATATTCCTGTGCCATAGAATCCTTGGAGGAAGTTAGTTTTGGATATTATTCACCCAATGAATGTTTGGGAGAGAATTGTAAGTTTGGCATTGTAATAGTGGATCACTATTTGAGATGGCTGGAAGATGGTTTATGAGAAATACTGGAGCAAAATAAATAATTGAGTTTCTTCAAAAAATGTTTTTGAGAGAAGGTGCTCTGGAACAATTGGTGACAGACAATGAGGTAAAATGTACTTTCCGTGATTTCTTTGGTAAATTTGTGGTACAGTGGGACATCAAACATATAACTATGCTGTTCTACGATCCCAGCAGTAATGGTTTAGTGGAGGGATGCAAGCAAGCGATCAAGGATAATGTGCAATTGTCTATTGCCAATGGTTTGGATTGGGGAGAAGAATTGAATGAGTTGTTATGGCCTATTCGCAGTACTCCGAATGATGTCACAGATTTGTCTCTATTTTATCTCCGGAAAGAACGTGTGTGCTCCACCAAATTGGTTGGAACATGGATGGGTGAGAAAAGTAATTTGAAGGATAAATTGTCAAGGGTGAAAAGGAAATGGCACAAAATAAATATGTGAGTATGGATGAAAGGAGTAATACGTGTCTGTTGAATGCAAATGTCCGAGATTAGGACAGGATCAAAATACCAAGTTTTGTTGCCAAGGGGTATTCTAACTTTTCTGTTCCAAAACAAGTGGTGCAAGCAAAAGGACATGTGGTGAAGTCAAAAGACTGGATGTTTTAGAAGAAGAAGACATTTTCAGTTCAGAGACATGCCACCCTACCAATGAGCACTGGTAGATCTGATAACAAATCTCATGGAAAATCCATGGGGAGTAAATGTCTGAGATCCCCTGCTTCCTTATTCTCTGCTATGGTGCTGTGGTCATTGGTTGTCTGTGTTTCTGAGTGTGTGCCATGATCTTTAGTTTTGCATTTGGAGTTAAATGGGAAAGGGAAAATGTGTTGGGTCTTAGTTTTAGATTGCTGAGGAGATGCAGGGAAGGTTGGAATGTTATGTTTTAAATGTAGAGCTAGTCATAGATACCCTGACAGTCATGTTATTGCATGCTCAATTAAATTTCTCTTAAATGCACTTATTTTGAGTATGAGGATTGTTGTTGCAATCTCCAACAACTCCCCTTCCAGGACAGAGTTAGAAACAATACCCCTCCCAAACACACATAGGAAAGACAACACAAATGAAAAAGCAATCTCCTGCAAGGAGGAAGCAGAACAGAAGTGACACAAAGAGGTAAGAAGAGAGAGGAATACAGGGCCATAGACAGGCTGGTATAGCTGGTGAGTGATAAGAAGATAGAAAAAAAGGAACAGAGTTAAATAACTCAAGTCTCTCGGGGGTAAGCATCACTACCGTCCTATGGAAGTTGGGCCCAAATCCAGGAATATTCATTGATGGACTAGTCAAATATGCAATGGTGACAATCCAATGGCAATATAAATACAATAAGAGAACCCCTGCCCAACTCAGTAATATCATCCTGTTGTGTTTGCTACATTTGCCCTACGAGGCCAATGGTATGCCCATACATGGGTCCCTTGCTTGCTGTGCAACTGAATTCTAACTAACCTGGCTGATGACGTGTCATACCCTGAAACTGCTCCCAGGATACTTGTATCCTGTCCAGGGAGGACCTAGATTTGCAGTTCGGGCTGTACTGTTCTAATGAGGAGCAGGGTCAAGACTGATTTGCATATGGCATGGTACAAACTGGGATAGTATGGTAAGCAAAAGAACAATAGATTTAACACAGATCACTTGACTGGAGGTGAGTGTGTGAGCAGTTTTGGTACTCCGTCCATCATTTTGTATTTGCTCTGACCATCATAGCCTGTATCTTTCTTGAGGTCAAGTTCTTGTGAATGTGTGGCCCACAATGTTGCCTCCAGTGGGTCTGTAAAGAAGAGAGGCTTGCCCTCATAGGTGATAACGACCATGGCCCGGAACAGAAGAGCATATTTCAGTACCATACCTCAAAGTCTGCATTTCACGCCTAGGAATGAAGCTCTGTGTTTCTGAATTGCCAGGGTATAGTTTTGAAAAAGTAGGACTTTACTATTATCTACCATGAAATGGCCCATCGACCTAGCTTCTGGAGCAATGGCATCCCTTTGGTGAAATATAGGAGTTTTATCACCACATATATGGGTAGTATACCCAGGGGAGTCATGCTCTCTGCAGCACCATGCCCCACACTGAGGAACAAGAGGGTATAGGCCCTGAGGTGCCACCATCCATGCCAGCCAGTTCTCCTGGTAGGCCACCATGTAATGCTACTCTGTGTCCTATTCCAGGCCCAGCAGGCACATGTTACTGCAGTGTGCTGAGTCCTTCTCATCATCCTCCCTGTCCTCCAGAGCGTGGAAGCAGTCTGTAAGCTCCTGCCCTGGTGCTGGTGATCCATCAACTGAGCTTCCAGCTGTTGTAGGGAACAGGGAGCAGGATGAAGGACAATGCTGTTGTGGTGAGAGGGTGGCCCAGAATAAGCAGAATATGACCAACTTCCTGCTCTTGTATTTAGTTTTCCAATTTGAAGCTGTAGGTGGAGATGACCACCCAGAGAATGAAGGTCTCTGTCCTGCATAGAAAGCACTCTGACTTTACTCTGCAGCTTATAACTTTAGTCTGTGTAAGGAGAACATAGTGGACTGCTAAAGTGCTTCATTTAAAATCAGGCTAAACCACAATTTTATGGTATCTGGCCTTCTAATCTATAGACCCCCCGGGCCCTCGAGTGGGTTTAGGGAAGACCTACTGAGTAAAGTGGGACATTTCGCCAGTAAGGTGGCGTATTTCACCATTCTAGGGGATCTTAATCGAGTGAGAAAGCCAAGACTGTCAGCTTCTTGGCCGATTTAGAGACCTTCCAGCTTATGCAACACGTTCTCGAGGGTACACACGTGGCCGGCCATTTCTTGGACCCTATCATAACCATATAAATATCTACCCGCCGGTCCCGCAGGTTTGGACAGACCACTTTCTGGTTTCATTCTCTCTGCAGTTGCAGGGCAAAGCTGACATGATCTGCCCAGCCCAAGTTCTCAAATACCCTGGCACAAGTTAGACTTTGAGCTTTTCTCTGCCTGGCTATCTGGGCATAGGCCCCAGCTACCACCAGTCGTGGACGCGGCAAATTCGTGTTTTTAAGAATGGCTGACGGCAAACCTGGATAGCTCTATCCCGGCCAAATGGGGAGGAAAGGGGTGAGGGCCATCTAATCCATGGTTCAATGATTCTCTAACCCTAGCAAAAAAGGGCTGCAATCAGCTAGAGCATGCTTGGAGACGCACTTACGATGCAGTAGCAAAGTTAGAATACCGGGCGGCTATTAAGCAGTACCACAAGTGCATTCGGAGCGGAGTTTGTGGCCAATAAAACCTTGGTCAGCTCTAATCTCGCTAAGATTATCTTCTCCCTGCTTAAAGGCATGAAGAGCGCAGGCGTCACTAGGGCTTCTCCCATCGCCTCTAACCATCAGTGCGAACAGCTGGCTCAGTACTTTGTTAACAAAGTAGAGCGGATCTATCTGGTTCTACCAAAGGGGGCTTTCTCTTTGGAGGGGGTGGCACCAGGAGGGGGGGATACTTTCGGGAGCAATAGCTTGTCATCGTTCCCTCCCTTGACGCCCTTGGAATTTGAGGCCCTGTGTTTAAAAATTAAATCTGGCTCCCCGGCCGACCCTGTGACTCCCACCCTCTTTCGCCAGTTTCACTCACTACTCTCTCCTGTGAGCTTAGCCCTGGCTAACATGTCCTTGATGTCAGCTTCTGTAGCTCGTACGTGGAAACATGCGAAAGTCATCCCATTGCTAAAAAAAGCCCTCTTTGGACCCAGAGGAACCCAGCAACTATTGGCCCATTTCCCAGCTGCCTTTTCTGGCTAAGCTGGTGGAATTGCATGTGAACTCTATTCTGTCTAAATTTATTGAGCAGAACACCATCCTTGATCCTTCACAACATGGTTTGCCACCTCGGCATAGTATCGAGTCCGCGCTATTGGTAGTGCGGGAATCAAGCATCCTAGGACCGGTTTCTGGAATTTCAGCCGTCTTCAGCCAGGCTTGCTTGAATCCAGTGGCAAAGTGAGCAAGGGACTCAAGTCTGAGCATGCCCTGCCAAATTCTGGTGAACAAAGCAAAAACCAAAGGCTGAAGACGGCTGAAATGCCAGAAACCGGTCCTAGGAAGCTTGTTTCCGGTCCAGGGAAGACATGGCTTGGCAGTTCGGGCTGGACTGTTCCCATGAGGCACAGAGTCAGACTGATTTGCATATGGCCATGTCTGAACTGGGGTGGCAGAGTGGGCTAAAGAACGGTGATGGATTAAACCCAGATCAGTTGACTGGGGGTGAGTGCTTGCAATGTTCAACACTCCGTACATCATTTCCTTTGGTTTTGCTTTGTTCGCCATAAGTTGGCAGGGTATGCTCAGACGTGAGTCCCTTGCTCACTTTGCCACTGGATTCAAGCAAGCCTGGCTGAAGACGGCTGAAATGCCAGAAACCGGTCCTAGGAAGCTTGTTTCCGGTCCAGGGAAGACATGGCTTGGCAGTTTGGGCTGGACTGTTCCCATGAGGCACAGGGTCAGACTGATTTGCATATGGCCATGTCTGAACTGGGGTGGCAGAGTGGGCTAAAGAACGGTGATGGATTAAACGCAGATCAGTTGACTGGGGGTGAGTGCTTGCAATGTTCAATACTCCGTCCATCATTTCCTTTGGTTTTGCTTTGTTCGCCATAAGTTGGCAGGGTATGCTCAGATGTGAGTCCCTTGCTCACTTTGCCACTGGATTCAAGCAAGCCTGGCTGAAGACGGCTGAAATGCCAGAAACCGGTCCTAGAAAGCTTGTTTCTGGTCCAGGGAAGACATGGCTTGGCAGTTCGGGCTGGACTGTTCCCATGAGGCACAGGGTCAGACTGATTTGCATATGGCCATGTCTGAACTGGGGTGGCAGATTGGGCTAAAGAACGGTGATGGATTAAACGCAGATCAGTTGACTGGGGGTGAGTGCTTGCAATGTTCAATACTCCGTCCATCATTTCCTTTGGTTTTGCTTTGTTCGCCATAAGTTGGCAGGGTATGCTCAGACGTGAGTCCCTTGCTCACTTTGCCACTGGATTCAAGCAAGCCTGGCTGAAGACGGATGAAATGCCAGAAACCGGTCCTGGGAAGCTTGTTTCCGGTCCAGGGAAGACATGGCTTGGCAATTCGGGCTGGACTGTTCCCATGAGGCACAGGGTCAGACTGATTTGCATATGGTCATGTCTGAACTGGGGAGGCAGAGTGGGCTAAAGAACGGATGAAGAATTAAACCCAGATCAGTTGATTGGGGATGAGTGCTTGCAATGTTCAATACTCCGTCCATCATTTCCTTTGGTTTTACTTTGTTCGCCATAAGTTGGCAGGGTATGCTCAGACGTGAGTCCCTTGCTCACTTTGCCACTGGATTCAAGCAAGCCTGGCTGAAGACGGCTGAAATGCCAGAAACTGGTCCTAGGAAGCTTGTTTTCGGTCCAGGGAAGACATGGCTTGGCAGTTCGGGCTGGACTGTTCCCATGAGGCACAGGGTCAGACTGATATGCATATGGCCATGTCAGAACTGGGGTGGCAGAGTGGGCTAAAGAACGGTGATGGATTAAACCCAGATCAGTTGACTGAGGGTGAGTGCTTGCAATATTCAACACTCTGTCCATCATTTCCTTTGGTTTGGCTTTGTTCGCCATAAGTTGGCAGGGTATGCTCAGACGTGAGTCCCTTGCTCACTTTGCCACTGGATTCAAGCAAGCCTGGCTGAAGACGGCTGAAATGCCAGAAACCGGTCCTAGGAAGCTTGTTTCCGGTCCAGGGAAGGCATGGCTTGGTAGTTCGGGCTGGACTGTTCTCATGAGGCACAGGGTCAGACTGATGTGCATATGGCCATGTCTGAACTGGGGTGGCAGATTGGGCTAAAGAAAGGTGATGGATTAAACCCAGATCAGTTGACTGGGGGTGAGTGCTTGCAATGTTCAACACTCCGTCCATTATTTCCTTTGGTTTCCCTAGTATTTAGATATGCCAAGGAGTAACCAAGCTACAAAGTTTTGAAGAACCTGCAGTTTCACCAATAATGCCTTGTTTACCCCAGCCAGAAACCCTTTACAATAATCAAGTTTAGACATGACCAGTGCTGCCACCACTGTTTTCTGTAATTCTGGTGGTATAAACGGAAAGATTTTCCTCAAAATGAAGAAAGTGGATGAAGTGAGGGTCTTCACATGATGGGAGAAAGACAGACCAGTGTCAAAAATAACCCCAAGGTTTTTGGCCTTGGTGGATAGAATGGGAAGAGGGCCCAGCTCTGCTGGCCACCATTCTGCAGACCAGATGATTTATCTCTGCCACAAAGTAGGACTTTGATTTTGTTTGAGTCTAATTAGAAGCAGTGTTCTGCCATCCAAGTGCTCACATGTCTCATGCACTAGTTGAATTTGTGGGCCGTGTTGTGATTTTTACTTGAGCTAGAGACCATGATATGAGTATTACCTGCGTATGGCACCAGTTCAAACCTGTGGGATTTTTATCAATCTGTCCAGAGGTGTAACAGGGACAAACCATGTGGCACCCCTCATGGGAGCCTTAAGGAGTGTGACTTGAGACCCTCCATTCCAACAAATTGTTCCCGATTTGACAGGAAGGATTTGAGGAGTGCAAGGGATGTGCCTGCTATTCCTATTTCCTAAAGGCGATTTGTCAGGATACCGTGGTCCACCGTATCGAAGGCCCCCCTGCCATATGATGTCTTTGTGCATGCCCCTGCTCCATCCATTTTTTTTCCCACCATGTTCAATGGACCTGCCACTCTTCTCTACTCTGAGTGTTCTGTTGAGCTGCCACTCCCCTCCCACCTGCCTAGCATTGTCAGATGACTGTAACCTGGCCCTGCCACCTCCACCCTGCATGTCCACATGCAATGCCCCTATTCCCTTCCTCCTGTCCTCCATGGTTCATTTTACTTTCACATCCTTCTGCCCTCCCTGGTCTGTTGTGCTGCAACTGCTCCTCCTGCCTGCCCCGCACGGTCTGTTGTGAGGCCCCTTCTCCTGAACTCTCTTGTCTGTGCCCAGGTCCTGACCCTCCCTTCTATCCTCCATGGTCCTTTGTGCATGCCCCTGACCCTCCTTCTTGCCCATCATAGCCATTGTGCTGCCACTGACCCTCCCGCTTGCCATGCATGGTCGTCTGTGCTGCCATGGCCCCTCCCACCTTCCCTGTGTGGTCAGCTAGCTGCCCCTGACCCCGCCCACCTTCCCTCCATGGTATGTGTGTATGCCATCATAGTCTCACTGTTGCTCTCCATGGTGTGTCTTGTTTCTAGTGCCTATCCTGCCTGACCTCCATGGTTATCTTGCTGCTCCTGCCCTGCCCCCTTGCCCCCAGCCCTCTGTTGCCATGTGCAGACCCCTATTCCCTCCCTCCTGGCTTGTCTGTTCCATTGTAATGTCCCTGATCCATCCCTCCTGCCCTTTATGGTCTGTTATGCTGCAGCTTTCTCTCCTGTCTGTCCATTATGGTCATCTAGCTACCATTGCCTCTTTCCCCTCTGTTCTCTGTTGTCCATGTGCATGGTCCTGTCCCCTCCCTATTGTTTTCTATGGATTGTTGTGCTGCACTCGCATCCCGCATGCCCTGTGTGGTGTATTGTGCTGCTGCAAACCCTGATGCCTGCCCTGTAGGGTCAGTTTGGTGCACCTCTCCATGTCCCTCCTGTCCTCTGTTATCCGAGTCCATGTCCCTACCCCAATTCCTCCTGCCTACCATGATCCAATGTACCATACTTGCAAACATTTTGAACTTGCTAAGAGGGAGATTTTGAAAAAAAACTGGGGTATTGATTTTCCCCTTTGAGTTACATTGAAAAAGAGGAGATTGTAGACAGGAGACAGATCAAATAAAGCCCATTTGAGCCTAAAAACATTGGACGTTTCCTTGCTGAAACGGGTCTGTTGGCATGTATGGTTGTACTACCACTGCCTCTTCCTTCTGGCCACAATGGTCTATTATATTGCCACAGCCTCTCTTGCCAGTCCTGTATTGTTGGTTTGTTGCCCATGCCCCCCTTTCCACTGCCCTCCATAGTCTGTTGTGCTGCCACTGCCCTTCCTGCCTGCCCAGTGTGTTCAAATTGTTTCCTCTGCACCTTCAATTCTCAGAGTCCGTGCCCCTGGCCTCTGCCTCTCAACAGTATCCCAATGAACAACTAGATTGCTAATATTCTATATTTATTACAAAATTGTGGAACGGTGACGTCATCTTGATGTAATCAAAACTGTAATACCTAGAGCATTTCCTTTAGAAATTACATATATGAGAGGGTCTTATTTGCATCAAAATTATGGTTAGTGCTCTAAAAAATTAAAATGAGGACATATTTTCTGAGTTTTCAAATAGCGACAAAGAACTTTTAAATTATTTGTAATCTTTATTTTTTTTTATCCAGTTGACCACTTGATTAAATGATGCACTTAGGGGAGAGGATGTGGTGTTACTTCCAGAGCTGCAGACTTTGCAACTGGGGAACCAGGTAGGAGTTTCTGCTTCAGCTCCACATTCTGTGATTCTGGTCAAATC
Organism: Triturus cristatus; assembly: GCF_964204655.1. Taxonomy (NCBI): domain Eukaryota; kingdom Metazoa; phylum Chordata; class Amphibia; order Caudata; family Salamandridae; genus Triturus; species Triturus cristatus. Next base: position 1,879,325,172 of record NC_140589.1, read on the forward strand.
ACTTAATCTCCCCATGTCTACAACCAAAATGAATTTGATCTTGTGTGATGTAACCAACGCTCATGTAAAGCACTCCAATACCTGATAAGTCTGCACTATATAAAACTGCAAATAAACAAAAAATAAGTGCTTTGCACACTTCTGTCATTGGGCTACATGTGGGCTACATCTGGGTGATATTTGGGCTACATTTGGACTATTTTGTCTCTGGTGGCCATCTTGGGAGATTTCTTTGTTATGAAGCTTCCTAATTTCCTCATTTACTGCAGTCTCCTCAGTAGGAAATACTTTCAGTTTTTTACTTTGGTTCTATCAAGAAGGCATTCAGATGTGTCACACATTTGCCATACATTCTGAACGTTAGCACTCCAGTTGCTCATTAGATCACTGTAGTAAAGCTACTGCTCATGAGGGAAGTCTTCTGCTGGTATTCAAAGTGCATGTTTCAGTCTGCATGTCAGAATTTTTTAATGAAATAGAAGAGGATTTGAGAAGTCACTCAAAATGTGCCCTCATTTTACTTTCTGCAGCACTAATCATACTTTCTATGGCAAAATGAACCCCTTCATTTTGTTCCTTTTTAAATTAGATGTTTTAAGAGTTACCACTTTATTCCAATCAAGATGGCTTCAGGTGTGCCATACTTTTGTCATAAGTAAGACTGTTAGCGCTCTAGTTGTTCTTTAGAACACTCTGGGAAGCTGCAGTAGAACACAAAGGAATCAACTGACAGTCTCTGCCCTTGTTGGATGTACATGTTTTACTGAGAATGTCAGACTTCATTCTCACATGACTGAGAAAGATAATGTGAATGTATAGAAAATATGCTCTCAGTTTATCTTATAGATCACCTTCCAAACTTCTGTGGGAAAAGCATGAGAAAATAGTTTTCTCTCAAACATGATTCATGACATCACAGCAGAAGGCTTTCTTACATGGTAAAATCACCTTAGAACACACCACAGTTCCTAAAATGAGCATGGTACAATCAACAAATGAATTATAATGTAACTAAAGTCTTAAAACCTTCTATTAACTGCAATTTGCTTTTTAATGAGGTGCTATCATGTATATTGGTCCCAAGATGGCTGCCAACACTTCTTGGATGAAGTACTGACAGCCAATCAGATCTCCCGATTAGATGTGTGGTTAGGCTCCGCCCAGATATATCGATCTTTTTAACTCAAATTTTCTCAGGAACTACTGACCGAATTTACACCATTTAAGCAAAAGGTACGAGTCTGAACTGAGGACTACCTCTTTGCCAAATTTGGTGTAATTCCGTTCAGCAGTTTGGGCTGTAGCTGCGTCAACAGGTCCTATGGGAAAATGCATGGGGAAAACACGTTTTTGGACTCCCCTTTTTTCTTGGCTCCCGCTTTATGAATCACCGTGAAATTTTCAGGATAGGAGCGGACCAGAGCTGGCCAAAAGTTTGGAAAATTTCGCAGATACGTTATTCCAAATAGAATGTTGCGGATTTCCTATGGAAAATAGGTCCTAACTATAACTACCTACTGGCGACTGCCAGTAGGTTATATATATATATATATTCACAGAAAAAACCATAGGTTTCAGGCACGTTATAGTTAGGAATTAGCATTTAAAAAACCTCAGAAATTCACTGAAAAAACCATAGGTTTCAGGGGTGTTATAGTTAGCTGGACTTTTCACTTGTACAAAACCATTGAAATTCCCCCGTTATAGTTAGTTCAGCTAACTATAACTCGCGCGCCCGCAATGCACTGCTGATGACGTCACATATTACATCACTCATGACATGGTCAGTGACATCACTCATGACATCACTGATGACATCTCAAATGACATCACTGATGACATCACTGATGACATCATCCAGTGAATGTGTGTTTTTCTGAAAATTAAATATGTTTTATATATGTATATTTCAAGGTCGATGGAAGAATAAATGGGTATATAAGTGTCTAAATGGATGATTTGTTTTTGAAAAATTGATTCTGTAACTGACTGATTAAGTGTATCATAGTGAATACATGGCTTAGTGAGTAATGTTTAAATATGTAAATATCTGTATCAGTCTCTCACTTTGTGTATAAGTGGCTGCATGGGTTGGTGAGTAGCTACATGGGTGTCTATATAGGTTATTAATTGTTTTTTTGAGTATCAGTCTGAGTGTCTGCATGGTTCGGTGGGGGGTATTACGTAGTGCATAGGTGCATGAATGAGTGACTCACTGTTTGTATGTGTTGAACACAGCATGTGTGCAGGACTGTATGGGTGGATGAGTGTGTGTATGGGTGTGTTAGTGAGTGAATGACTGTCTCAATAGTGTCTTTATGAGTAACTACATATGTTTTAAACTAGTATATGTGACTATTGGTGTATATATGTGAGTATATGCGAGAGTGAGAGATTGAAAGAGTTCCTGTATGAATAAGTATGTGTTTCTATAAGTGATTGTTTAAAAGACTAAGTATGTGTAAGTTTCCGTAGAAGTAAGTATGGTGGTGTGTGTATAACTGTATATGCAAGTAAATGTATGTTTGATTCTTTATTAGCATGAGTGACTATGTGTGTGAGTAACTCTATGGATGAGTGGCATTGTGTAACAGGATGTATAGGTGTATGAGTACATATGATGAGTGAGTACATGTATGAGTGACTGTATAGGACTGTTGGTGAATGAGTGGATGTGTATGTGGATCTTAGAATTACTGAAGAGGTTGTTGTAACTGGTATTGGTATGTCCATTGTTTTGAAAATTTTAGTCTCTATTTTTGAATGTGTGTATCAAAGGTTATATTAGGGTGAGAGAAGGTCTGCCACTCTATCACAAGGATGATGTCATCAGTGATGTCATCAGTGATGTCATTTGAGATGTCATCAGTGATGTCATGAGTGATGTCACTGACCATGTCATGAGTGATGTAATATGTGACGTCATCAGCAGTGCATTGCGGGCGCGCGAGTTATAGTTAGCTGAACTAACTATAACGGGGGAATTTCAATGGTTTTGTACAAGTGAAAAGTCCAGCTAACTATAACACCCCTGAAACCTATGGTTTTTTCAGTGAATTTCTGAGGTTTTTTAAATGCTAATTCCTAACTATAACGTGCCTGAAACCTATGGTTTTTTCTGTGAATTTCAAAGGTTTTTTAAATGCTAATTTCTAACTATGCCTACAGAGATAGGACATGTGAAGAAAGAAGAAAAAATGCACAGAAAGAAACAAAAGAAGTGCAGAAAGAAGCAACAGAAGTCCTCAAATACGAAGATAAGTGCAGGAAGAAGGATAACGTGCAGAAAGAACAAAAAGAAGAGCAGAAAGAAGCCTTGTTGCAAAATCATCCTGTACCCTCAACTTTTTCAGACGGATACTGGTGGTAACTGAGTCTGACTAACCAGTCCTAGAGCCAGTGCTATGTTAAAAGACACTTAGAATACAGTGAAAACACCTACATACACTAGGGAACATTATGCGTTGGGGTCCCCCTGTGATGAGCATGACCTCCTCTGTAAGCCCCTAGTATATAATAGGGCATGGGGATTAAAACTACCTCTTAAAACAGGCCACAGGGCGTTTTTGCACACGTTAACTCAGGCCCCGTCCCCTCCATTCACCACTGTGTAAACACGCCCTGTGTCCATTTTTAGTTGGGAGATTAAGTTCATTTGAATCCTGAGGGTCCCTAGGGTCCAACTAGCCCACTAGGTACCTCCAGTAAGTGCCACAGAGCTGCGTTGCAGAGAGGTGTAAAAAGTGGCACGGCCTGGACCACCTCTCTGCAATGCAGCTCAGTGGCGCTTACTGGAAGCACTTGGTGGGCTAGTTAGCCCCCAGGGGCCCTCAGTATTGAAGGGAAATTATATCCCCAATTTAAAACGTGCCATAATGCGTGTTTGCACACGTCACCTCAGGCCCCGTCCCCTCCATTCACCACTGTGTAAACGCGCCCTGTGGCTGTTCTAAGTTGAGAGATTAAGTCCCCTTGAATCCTAAGGGTCCCTAGGGTCAAACTAGACCACTAGGTACCTCCAGTAAGCGCCACAGAGCTGCGTTGCAGAGAGGTGTAAAAAGGGGCTTGGCCTCAGAACACCTGGCTGCAGCGCAGCTCCCTGGCGCATACTGGAGATGCCTGTTGGGGGCGCGTTTGCAGAGTGCTGCACGGAGGGGGCATGGCCTCCGGCACGATGCCAGTCTTTTATTTATTTTAGTTTTTTAAGAAGGGGGGCTGTTTGGTTCCCCTTCTTATTCTAATTTATTGGCCCTGATGACCCCATCCCCCAGGGCCGGCCACTGTTTTTTAATTTTTTTAAAAAATATATATTTATAGACACACCTAGGACATGCTGGACAAACCGTACGTACCTATCACCATGACGATTTGCGTGATATTCATTAAAAGGCGACTATGCATGCAATGAATCCACGTGGAATGTATTTACACCACTAGTGAAGCTCTGACATGTCTGATGCCCTACCGTGCCTAATCCTGGTAGACACCCTTGTCGTTTATTTATACAAACATGGGTAGCTATTGACGGGCACATTTAATACACATGCACACCAAGCCATTCAAAGGGGATTCGACAAAAATTTGACCAAAACTATGCAAGAAACCCCCCTCACGGTTAATAAAACACACATCCACTGCCGGATGTGTAATACTTTTTATTTTACTCTCTGGAAAGGGGACGAACATCACTTGAGAGTCACAGCGTGCTCCTGACAGAGCCCAATGCTGTGTTACACCCACCATTGCCTGCCGAGTGCCACACACCTCTGTGTTGTATTCCACTAGCTAGTGCATATGCTATGACACTCTCTAGCCCATGTGCACTGTAACACCACCCCGTGAATATGTCATGCCACACTTGTCTTCGCACGGGTTATATTGCCCCATCTAACGTGCCTTTCTCGATGCCTATGTTATAACGCACAGTGCTATGCCATACATATTACAATCTGGGATCCATATCTTTGTCACAGTGCATATGCAACGTTACACTCCCCAGCACATATTTTATATTACAACTTTAGAGACTAGTTAGGTTACACAACACTGCCCTGTGCATATTACACTCCAAGGCGCATATCGCATAGCACGCGCTAGTGCCTGTGCTATCTCGCGCTCTCCAATGAATTTGTCATTGCGCACAATGTATTGCATATTATATTTCACGCCCAGTTCATCTTATATCACACTTTTTGGTGCATAGTTTATACCATACACTATATCTAGTTTTCATTTTCAATCGTGCTCTCAGGACTATGTTCTATATAACACTGTGTTCACCTACCCTTTTCACGGGCATTACATTTTGCGATAGGGGGTGGAGGGTCAGGGGGTGTTTCTGCCAAGTGAGCCCGGAGTCACAGTCACAAACGTCCTCTTCTTCCTGAATAAAAGTGAGATTATGCTGCATACTTGTTCATATTTTAAGTAGTTCGCACAGACACAATGTTTTAAAAACAATAAAGTTCCTAATACCCGCCTTCTCTGAACAGTTAGCTTGCTGCCCCATCCCCTTCCTCCCTATCCTCTGTTGTGTGAATCCATGGACTAGCCTCCTCCCTCCTGCCATGCATGGTCTGATGTGCTGCCACTGCCCTCAATTTAGTATGATGTACCAGTCCACTCCTCCTGCCCTCCATTGCCCAATTCTATGCCCCATCATTGACCTCCTGCTTAAACTCTGTGCTTAGCTTGCTGCCCCTATTCTCCTTCCCCCTGCCCTCCGATGTCTTTGTGCATGCCCCTGCTCCATCCTTTTTGCCCACCATGTCCCATGGACCTGCCACTCCTATCTACTCTGAGTGTTCTGTTGAGCTGCCACTCCCCTCCCACCTGCCTAGCATTGTCAGATGACTGTAACCTGTCCCTGCCACCTCCACCCTGCCTGTCCACATGCCATGCCCCTATCCTCTTCCTCCTGTCCTACATGGTCCATTGTACTGCCACACCCTTCTGCCCTCCCTGGTCTGTTGTGCTGCAACTGCTCCTCCTGCCTGCCCCGTGTGGTCTGTTGTGAGGCCCCTTCCCCTGAACTTTCTTGTCTGTGCACAGGTCCTGACCCTCCCTTCTATCCTCCATCGTCCTTTGTGCATGCCCCTGCACCCTCCTTCTTGCCGATCATAGCCATTGTGCTGCCACTAACCCTCCCACTTGCCATGCATGGTCTTCTGTGCTGCCATGGCCCCGCCCACCTTCCCTGTGTGGTCAGTTAGCTGCCCCTGACCCCCTCCCACCTTCCCTCCATGGTCTGTGTGTATGCCATCACAGTCTCACTGTTGCTCTTCATGGTGTCTTGCTTCTAGTGCCCATCCTGCCTGACCTCCATGGCTATCTTGCTGCTCCTGCCCTGCCCCCTTGCCCCCAGCCCTACTCCCTCCCTCCTGGCTTGTCTGTTCCATTGTAATGCCCCTGATCCGTCCCTCCTGCCCTTTATGGTCTGTTATGCTGCAGCTTTCTCTCCTGTCTGTCCATTATGGTCAGCTAGCTACCATTGCCTCTTGCCCCTCTGTTCTCTGTTGTCCATGTGCATGGTCCTGTCCCCTCCCTCTTGCTTTCTATGGATTGTTGTGCTGCACTCCCGTCCTGCATGCCCTGTGTGGTGTATTGTGCTGCTGCAAACCCTGATGCCTGCCCTGCAGGGTCAGTTTGGTGCACCTCTCCATGTCCCTCCTGTTCTCTGTTATCCAAGTCCATGTCCCTATCCCATTTCCTTCCATGATCCAATGTACCATACTTGCGAACATTTTGAACTTGGTAAGAGGGAGATTTTGAAAAAAAACTGGGGTATTGATTTTCCCCTTTGAGTTACATTGAAAAAGAGGATATTGTAGACAGGAGACAGATCAAATAAAGCCCATTTGAGCTTAAAAACATTGGACGTTTCCTGGCTGAATCGGGTCTGTTGGCATGTATGGTTGTACTACCATTGCCTCTTCCTTCTGCCCACAATGGTCTATTACATTGCCACAGCCTTGAAGGAGGGTAGATTTTGTATCACAGGGGGCCCCTGGCCCGTTCTGTCCACACCTGAAGCATAAGACCCTTGTCCTTGCCCTGCCAGCTGCATTTGTAGGCCGTATTAAATTGACCAGCGGGTCCTGTGTTGCTATATAATTATCCTGAGACATCCTTACCACTCAGCCAGCATAAAACCCCTGTGTAGGCCCTTCTGTTCAATATGTAGGCCTCTTTGTTAAATTGACCATAGCTCTGCAATTTTAGTGTATAGCAGTCTGAAGGCAGGTCTGCGAGGCCTTCTGATCCAAACTAGTAGCCCCCACCCTACCCGAGTGCTCCGTGCTCGGTATCAAAGTTCAACATCCCCCTGAAGCTGTCGACATACAGTAGGCTGCATCCTGGACTGGTACTTGCTTCCTGGGCAGGTTTCCCGCTTTTAAGGAAGTGGCAACCGCAGAGCGTCAAGTTAGGAGAACTGAGGAGATTTTATACATGAATATATTGAATTCCCGTACAATACCCATTATTTTCTACTTGCTCTATGGAACTTACGATAAGCGATTGGCCTGAGAGACTGACCTTTTCACCCAGTCCATTGTCAGCATTAAGTGGGTAAATGACGAAATGTCTGGTAAAATCTGCAGACGAAGCTTTTGGGTAGCATACGTAGGTAGATGTAGCGTGCAAAGGAGCCCACAAAATGATATAAAAAGGGAGCACCCACAGATATCGACGGACTACCTCGCCGTCTGTATGTAGGTTAACAGGCAGTGCAGGTTTTCCCCAAGAGCTGGGAGCTCTTGTCTTCCTTTGCTTAAAATGTCTTGCTCTGCTTTGCTTGAAGTATCTTATTCTATTTTACCTATATGAAATGTCATGTTATGTTTAACCATTGTTCTCTTTACTTTTGCATTCAAAAGATTTTGTATTGTAATTGCAGGAATGCTTGCTCTAAGAGTAAACGTGAGTGTTCCTAGGTAACATTTTCCTTGGTGTAACTTGTTTCTCATGATGCATTTATAGATGTGTTTTCTCTCTCTCTCTGTCAGTACATTAATTGAGATACAGAGAATATTATGACAGCTGTATGATTATCTGGATTCTGTATTTTGTACTTTATGTCTCTATTCTGCGGTTTCTTTGAAGTTGCATCTTCTCATTAAACTGCCATTGTATTCTGCCTCCAATTCCATGTCTCATATGTCTGTTTTCTTCATTTTTGGAGCAAGCGTTCCTAGGCACCCCGGCTCAAATTAAGGTGCCCCTTTTGTCCCTGACTCACTCTCCTGCTCAGTTCTGTGGTGGCTCCCGGGGATCTGGGGACCGCCCCTAGCTTCCTTGACCCGTAATAGATCTTCCCTCCAACAGCCTCTCTTGCAAGTCCTGTATTGTTGGTTTGTTGCCCCTGCCCCCCTTTCCACTGCCCTCCATAGTCTGTTGTGCTTCCACGGCCCTTCCTGCCTGCTCAGTGTGGTTAAATTGTTGCCTTTGCACCCTCCTACCTGCCTTCAATTTTCAGAGTCCGTGCCCCTGGCCTCTGCCTCTCAACAGTATCCTAATGAACAACTAGATTGCTAACATTCTATATTTATTACAAAAGTGTGGAACGCCTGACATCATCTTGATGTAATCAAAACTGTAATACCTAGAGCATTTCCTTTAGAAATTACATATATGAGAGGGTCTTATTGGCATCAAAATTATGGTTAGTGCTCTAAAAGACTAAAATAAGGACATATTTTCTGAGTTTTCAAATAGCGACAAAGCACTTTTAAATTATTTGTTATCTTTATGTTTTTTTATCCAGTTGACCACTTGATTAAATGTTGCACTTAGGGGAGAGGATGTGGTGTTACTTCCAGAACTGCAGACTTTGCAACTGGGGAACCAGGTTGAAGTTTCTGCTTCAGCTCGACATTCTGTGATTCTGGTCAAATCACTTAGTCTCCCCATGTCTACAACCAAAATGAATTTGTTCTTGTGTGATGTAACCAATGCTCAGGTAAAGCACTCCAATACCTGACAAGTCTGCACTATATAACACTGCAAAAACACAAAATAATAAGTGTTTTGCACACTTCTGTCATTGGGCTATATTTGGGCTACATCTGGGTGATTTTGGGCTACATTTGGGCTCTTTTGTCTCCGGTGGCCATCTTGGGAGATTTATTTGTTATGAAGTTTCCTAATTTCCTCATGTACTGCAGTCTCCTCAGTAGGAAATGCTTTCAGTTTTTTACTTTGATTCCATCATGAAGGTATTCAGATATGTCACACATTTGCCATAAATTCTGAATGTTAGCACTCTAGTTGCTCATTAGATCACTGTAGTAAAACTACTGCACCATGGAAGTCTGCTCCTGGTATTAAAAGTGCATGTTTCAGTCTGCATGTCAGAATTTTTTAATGAAATAGAAGAGGATTTGAGAAGTCACTCAAAATGTGCCCTCATTTTCTTTCTTCAGCATTAATCATAATTTCTATGGCAAAATGAACCTCCTCATTGTGTTCCTTTTTAAATTAAATGTTTTAAGTGTTACCAGTTTATTCCAATCAAGATGGCTTCAGGTGTGCCATACTTTTGTCATAATGAAGACAGTAAGCGCTCTAGTTGTTTTTAAGAACATTCTGGGACATTCTGTCATTGGGCTATACTTGGGCTACATCTGGGTGATATTTGGGCTACATTTGGGCTCTTTTGTCTCTGGTGGCCATCTTGGGAGACTTATTTGTTATGAAGTTTCCTAATTTCCTCATTTACTGCAGTCTCCTCAGTAGGAAATACTTTCAGTTTTTTACTTTGATTCCATCAAGAAGGCATTCAGATTTGTCACACATTTGCCATTAATTCAGAATGTTAGCACTCTTTTTGCTCATTAGATCACTGTAGTAAAGCTACTGCTCACCAGGGAAAACTGCTGCTGGTATTGAAAGTGCATGTTTCAGTCTGCATGTCAGAATTTTTTAATGAAATAGAAGAGGATTTGAGAAGTCACTCAAAATGTGCCCTAATTTTTCATTCTGCAGCACTAATCATACTTTTTATGGAAAAATGAACCCCCTCATTTTGTTCCTTTTTAAATTAAATGTTTTAAGAGTTACCACTTTAATCCAAGCAAGATGGCTTCAGGTGTGCCATACGTTTATCATAAGTAGGACTGTTAGCGCTCTAGTAGTTCTTTGGAACACTCTGGGAAGCTGCAGTAGAACACAAAGGAATCAACTGACAGTCTCTGCCCTTGTTGGATGTACATGTTTTACTGAGAATGTCAGACTTCATTCTCACATGACTGAGAAAGATAATGTGAATTTACAGAAAATAAGCTCTCAGTTTAGCCTATAGATCACCTTCCAAACCTCTGTGGTAAAAGCATGAGAAAATATTTTTCTCTCAATCATGATATCCCAGCAGAAGGCTTTTTCACATGGTGAAATCACCTTAGAACATACCACAATTCCTAAAATGAGTATGGTACCATCAACAAATGATTTACTATGTAACTAAAGTCTTAAAACCTTCTATTAACTGCAATGCTTTTTAATGAGGTGCTATCATGTATATTGGTCCCAAGATGGCTGCCAACACTTCTTGGATGAAGTGCTGACAGCCAATCAGATCTCAGGATGAGATGTGTGGTTAGGCTCCGCCCACATATATATATGCTTTTAAATGCTATTTTCTCAGGAAATACTGAACAGATTTACACCAGACCTGCAAAAGGCACTTCCTTGACCTTATGGCTACCTCTCTGCCAAATTTCAAGTAATTCTGTTCAGCCGTTCGGGCTGTAGCTGTGTCTAAAGGTCCTATGGAAAAATGCATGGGGAAAACGCGTTTTGGGACCCCCCTTTTTTCTCGGCCCCTGCTTGACGAATCCCCCCGAGACTTTCAGGGTAGGAGCGGAGCGTAGCGCCCCACCTATTTTGAAAATTTCGCGAGGATTCGTCGACCGGCGCCAAAGTTATTCCAAATAGAATGTTGCGGATTTCCTATGGAAACAGGGTCCTAACTATATCTACCTACTGGCGACCGCCAGTAGGTAATATATATATATATATATATATATATATATATATATATATGGAAGTCTCCAGTAGATATTTATAGTTAGGACCTAGTTTCCATAGGAAAAGTGTTTTTTCTTTTCCCAATAACTTTGGCGCCGGTTGATGAATCTTCGCAAAATTTTCAAAACTTGAGGCCCGCTCAGCTTTTATCCTGAAAGTTTTGGGGTGATTCGCCAAGTGGGGGCTGAGAAAAAAGGGGGTTCCCAAAATGTGTTTTCTCCATGTTATTTCCCATAGAAAACTTCAGTCACGTCTACAGCCCAAACTGCTGAACGGAATTACACCAAATTTGGCAAAAAAGGTAGGCCTTGGATCAGAAAAAGACCTTTTTTTAAATGGTGTAAATCCATTTAGTAGTTCCTGAGAAATTCAAAAAATAGAGGTAAAACAATCTATTTCCCATAGGAAACTTTAGACATGGTTACAGCTAAAACTGCTGAACGGAATTACACCAAATTTGGCAAAAAGGTAGTGTTTGGTTCATAAGCAGTGTAAATCAGTTCAGTAGTTTTCAAGATATGAATGAAAAAATATCTATATATCTGGGCAGGACCTAACTACACAAGCACAAGCTTGGCTCTAATAGGCTGCCAACACTTCAATACAGGAAGTGTTGGCAGCCATATTGGTGCAATGCTTTTTAGGTCTCACCTAGCGACACAGCGCATGTGCTGATCACTACTCAAACACCACTGCACTGCCCTAAACACTAAAACACTACCCCAGCATGACCCCCTACACTGAACGAACACCAAAGCATTGCCCTAAACCCTAAAACACTATGCCCAGCATGACCCCCAACACTGCCCAAACACCACTGGACTCCACTAAATCCTGATAAACCACCCCCAGCACGACCCCCTATACTGCCTGAACACCACTGCACTGCTCTAAACCCTGAAACACCACCCCCAGCAAGACCTCCTACACTTCCTTAACACCACTGCACTGCCCTAAACCCTGAAACACTACCCCCATCATGACCCCCTACACTGCCCGAACACCACTGCACTGCCCTAAACCCTGAAACATCACCCGTAGCAAGACCCCCTAACCTGCCCGAACACCACTGCACTGCCCTAAACCCTGAAATACCTCCCCCAGCATGACCCCCTACACTGCCCGAACACCACTGTCATAAACCCTGATACACTACCCCAGCACAACCCCCTACACTGCCCAAACACCACTGCACTGCCCTAAACCCTGAAACACCACCCCCAGCACAACCCCCTACACTGCCCAAACACCACTGCTCTGCCCATAACTCTAAAAGACTAGCCACAGCATGACACCCTACACTACCCGAACACCACTGCTCTGCCCAAAACCCTGAAACTCTAGCCCCAGCCCCAGCACCACCCCTACACTGCATGAACACCACTGCACAGCCCTAAACACTGATACACTACCCCCAGCATGACCCCCAACACTGCTCGAACACCACTGCACTGCCCTAAACCCTAAAACACCACCCCCAGCACAACCCACTACACTGCCTGAACACCACTGCACTGACTAAAACCCTGAAACACCATCTCCTGCTCAACCCCCTACACTGCCCGAACACCACTGCACTGCCCTAAACCCCGAAACTGCACCTCCGCACGAACCCCTACACTGCCCGAACACCACTGCACTGTCCTAAACCCTGAAACACCAACCCCAAGCACGACCCCCTACACGGCCCAAACACAACTGCAATGCCCTGAACCCTGAAACACCACCCTCTGCACAACCTTCTACACTGCCCCAACACCACTGCACTGCCCTAAACCCTGAAAAACCACCCCCAGCACGACCCCTACACAGCCTGAAAACCACTGCACTGCCCTAAACCCAAAAAACTTCCCCTGCACGACTCCCTACACTGCCCTAACACCACTGCACTGCCCTATACCCTGAAACACCACCCCCAGCATGACCCCCTACACTGCCTGAATACCACTGCACTGCCCTAAACCCTAAAACACTCCCCCAAGCACCACTCCCTACAATGCCTGAACACCACTCTACTGCCTTAAACCCTGAAACACTACCTCCAGCATGACCCCTACACTGCCCGAACACCACTGCACTGCCCTAAACCCTGAAACACCAGCCCGAGCATGACCCCCTACACTGCCTGAACACCACTACACTGCCCAAAACCCTGAAACACCAGCCCCATCATGACCCCCTACACTGCCTGAACACTACTGCACTGCCCTAAACGCTGAAACACCAGCACCAGCACGACCCCTACACTGCGCGAACACCACTACACTGCCCTAAATCCTGAAACACCAGCCCCAGCACGACCCCCTACACGGCCCAAACACAACTGCAATGCCCTGAACCCTGAAACACCACCCTCTGCACAACCTTCTACACTGCCCCAACACCACTGCACTGCCCTAAACCCTGAAAAACCACCCCCAGCACGACCCCTACACAGCCTGAACACCACTGCACTGCCCTAAACCCAAAAAACTTCCCCTGCACGACCCCCTACACTGCCCTAACACCACTGCACTGCCCTATACCCTGAAACACCACCCCCAGCATGACCCCCTACACTGCCTGAATACCACTGCACTGCCCTAAACCCTAAAACACTCCCCCAAGCACCACTCCCTACAATGCCTGAACACCACTCTACTGCCTTAAACCCTGAAACACTACCTCCAGCATGACCCCTACACTGCCCGAACACCACTGCACTGCCCTAAACCCTGAAACACCAGCCCCAGCATGACCCCCTACACTGCCTGAACACCACTACACTGCCCAAAACCCTGAAACACCAGCCCCATCATGACCCCCTACACTGCCTGAACACTACTGCACTGCCCTAAACGCTGAAACACCAGCACCAGCACGACCCCTACACTGCGCGAACACCACTACACTGCCCTATATCCTGAAACACCAGCCCCAGCATGACCCCCTACACTGACCATACACCACTACACTGCCCTAAACCCTGAAGCACCATCCCTCGCATGACCCCCTACACTACCGACCACCACTGCACTGCCCTTAACCCTAAAACACCAACCCCAGCATGACCCCTATACTACCAAAACACCAATACACCCAGCACAACCCCCTACACTAACCAAAGACCACTGCACCACTCTAAACCCTAAAACACTACCACCAGCAGTACCCCCTACACTACCCAAATACCATTGCACTACCCTAAACCCTAAAACACTACCCCAGCATTAAACCCTACACTACCCAAACACTACTGCACTGCACTGCACTGCCCTAAACCCTTAACCACTACCCCAGCATGACCCTCTACTCTACCCAAACACCACTGCACTACCCTAAATCCTAAAACAGTACCCCAGCTCGACCCCCTACACTACACAAACACCACTGCACTACCCTAAACCCTAGAAAAGTAACCACCACCCCATGCCTAATCCCACTTACCTCTCATTCCTCGTGGTTCCTCTCTCCTCATGGTTCCTGCTTCATGTCATCTTTGAGGGGCTTTGACGTCATTGTGAGGAAACGGAACAGCCTCTGTTTCCTTACAACGACGTGGATCGTCTAAATTTTTTTAGAACTTATTGTCATTTAACATACATACCTTTTCAACAAAATGTGTTGCAAAGGCATGCGTGGTAAAAGTCCAACTAACTATAACGTTCCTGAAACCTATGGTTTTTTCAGTTCATTTCTATGTTTTTTTAAAAGCTAATTTAGAACTATAACGTTCATGAAACCTATGTTTTTTTTAGTGAATTTCTATGGTTTTTTAAATGCTAATTTCTAACTATAACATACATGAAACCTATTGTTTTTCCAGTGAATTTCAAAGGTTTTTTAAAAGAAAATTTGTAAGGCTAATGTACCTCAATGCTATGTTTTTTTATTATATATATATATATATATATATATTATCTACTGGCGGTCGCCAGTAGATAGTTATAGTTAGGACCGTGTTTCCATAGGAAATCCGCAACATTCTATTTGGAATAACTTTGGCGCCGATTGACGAATCCTCGCGAAATTTTCAAAATAGGTGGGGCGCTCCACTCCTTCCCTGAAAGTCTCGGGGGGATTCGTCAAGCGGGGGCTGAGAAAAAGTGGGGTCCCAAAACGCGTTTTCCCCATGCATTTTTCCATAGGGACTTTAGTCGCAGCTACAGCCCGAACGGCTGAACAGAATTACGTGAAATTTGGCAGAGAGGTAGCCATAAGGTCAAGGAAGTGCCTTTTGCAGGTCTGGTGTAAATCTGTTTAGTATTTTCTGAGAAAATAGCATTTAAAGGCATATAAATATCTATACGCCCTGCCATGCGCGAGCGCAATTCTGATTGGTTGTTAGATCTTAGTAAACATTCGAATCGGTCGAAACCAGGAAGTGTCGGCCGCCATTTTGTCTCTCGCACTCTGAGGGGGTGAAAAACAAAGGTGGAGAACATGAAAAGGGGGCAGGGTGGACAGTTCCTGACCCCCTAGCCTTTGTCAGGGTGTCCCAGAAGGACCCCCAAGGGCAAAAAAAATATTTTATTTATTTTGCGAAAAATCGCGGAGTGCGCGCAGCGTGCGCGCACGGTAGAAACGAAAAAAACTTCGCGCACCGTGCGCGCACGGCACGAACTGCGTAAAGGGGGCGCGCCGTGCGCGAAGCGCCCCACGCGTGCGCCGTGCGCGAAGCGCCTCACGCGCGCGCCGTGCTCGCACGGTGAAAAAGTTAAAAAAAAAATATATATTAATAAATACATAACTTAGCATTTAAAAAACCGTACAAATTCACTGAAAAAACCATAGGTTTCACACACGTTATAGTTGGGAATTAGCATTTCAAAAACCTTGCAAATTCACTTAAAAAACCATAGGTTTCACACATGTTATAGTTAGGTGGATATTTCACTCGTAAAAAACCAATGAAATTCCCCCGTTATAGTTAGTTCAGATAACTATAACTCGCGCGCCCGCAATCCACTGCTCATGACGTCACATATTACATCACTCATGACATGGTCAGTGGCATCACTCATGACATCACTGATGACATCATCCTTGTGATAGAGTGGCGGTCGCGCGAGTTATAGTTGATATCGGCAGATGACAGCACTTTATACATGCAATAACTCCACAAGAGAGTGATTGACTCTGACATATACATATCGATATCTCAAGTCAAGCTATTGCATCAACATATTATTTTTTCAATATATACATAGATATAGTTAAGTGCTATTTATGACCTATAATTTGTTACCGCGGTCAGACTTGATTTAGTAATGGCTACGCATGTGCTTCTGCCACTAAGGTTAAAAAGGGCAAAAGGAAATCTGTTGACTACTTCTACAAGCAAGAAGGATTTTCACCACACTTTAGGGCTCTCTCTGTTCTTCTATTGTCCACTTTCTATCGAAAGTGGAAGCACTTATCTCAAAATCACTCCAAGAACACTAATGACAGCCCCAACAAACATGAAAAGGTCTGAGGACTCTGGTTGAAAGATCGACATGTTGCTTCTTTCTGCACTTCTCTTGCTTTATTCTGCACCCCTTGTGCCTCTTTCTGCACCCCTTTTCTCTCTTTCTGCACCTTTCTTACCTCTCTCTGCACCTCTGTTCCTTTTTCTGCTCTTCTTGTGTTTCTTTCTACAGCTCTCTTGCTTCTTTCTATACCCCTTATCACTTTCTCCACCCCTCTTCCCTCTTTCTGCACCCCCGTTGCCTCGTTCTGCACCCCTGTTACCTCGTTCTTCACCTCTGTTCCTTTTTCTGCATTTCTTTTGTTTCTTTCTACACATCTCTTGCTTCTTTCTGCCCCCTCATGCCTCTTTCTGCACCCCTGTTCCCTCTTTTTGCACCTCTGTTCCTTCTTTCAACACTTCTTTTGTTTCTTTCTGCACCCTTCTTTCATGTTTGCATCCCTCTTGCCTCATTCTGCAGTTCTCTTGTTATTTTCTGCACCTCTCTTGCCTCTTTCTGGATCTCACTTGCCTCTTTCTGCACTTCCCTTGCTTCTTTCTACACCTCTGCTGCTTCTTTCGGCAATTCTCTTGCCTCTTTCAATACTTTTCTTGCTTGTTTCTGCACCTCCTTATGTCTTACAGCACCTCACTTGCCTCTTTCTGCACTTCTCTTACTTCTTTATGCACCGCTGTTGCTTCTTTCTGCACCCCACGTGCCTCTTTCTGCAACCTTCTTCCCTCTTACAGCACCTTTCTTGCTTGAGTCTGCCCACCTGTTTCCTTTTTCTACACTTCTTTTGCCTGATTCTGCAACTCTCTTTCCTCCTTCTGCACCTCACTTGCCTCTTTCAACACTTCTCTTGCCCGTTTCTGCACCTCTCTTGCCTCTTTCTATACCTCTCTTGCCTTTTTCTGCACCTCTCTTGCCTCTTTCTGCACCTCTCTTGCTTCTTTCTGCAACCTCACTTGCTTCTTTCTGCACCCCTTTTGCCTTTTTCAGCACCCCTTTTCCCTCTGTGTGCAACTCTCTTCCCTCTTTCTACACCTCTCTTCCCTCTTTCTGCACCACTCTTGCCTGTTTCTGTACCTCTGTTGCTTATTTCTGCACATCTCTTGTCTCTTTCTGCACCCTTTGTGCCTCTTTCAGCACATCTGTTGCTTCATTCTGCAGTTCTCTTCCTTCTTTCTGTACCCTCCTGCCTCTTTCGGTACCCCTCTTGCCTTTTTGTGCACCTCTCCTAACCCTTTCTGCACCGCCCTTGCCTCTTTTTGCACCTCTATTGGTTCGTTCTGTACCTCTTTTGCTTTGTTCTGCACTTCTCTTGCCCTTTTCTGTACCCCTCTTGCCTATTTCTGCACCTCTGTTGGTTCTTTCTGCACTGCTCTCGCTTCTTTCTGCATGTCTGTTCCAAATTTCTGTATCCTTTTTGCTTTGTTCTGTACCTATCTTCCCTCTTTCTGCAGATCTCTTGCCTCAGTCTGCCCACCTGTTCCCTCTTTCTGCACCCCTTTGCCTGTTTCTGCAACTATCTTGGCTCTTTCTGCAGTTCTCTTGCCTCCTTCTGCACTTCTCGTGCCTCCTTCTGCACCTCTGTTGCTTCTTTCTGCACTTCTATTGCCTCTTTCTGCACCTCTCTTGCTTATTTTTGCACCTCACTTGCCTATTTCAGCACCTCTGTTGCTTTTTTGTGCAGATCTCTTTCCTCTTTCTGCACCTCATTTGCATCTTTCAACACCTCTGTTGCTATTTTCTGCATATCTATCTCTTTTCTCTTTCTGCACCTCTCTTGCCTCTTTCTGTACCCCTGTTCCCTGTTTGTGTACCTTGCCTGCCTGTTTATGTACCTCTCTTGCCTCTTTCTGTACCTCTGTTGCCTCTTTCTGCACTTCTCTAGCTCTTTCTGCACCCTTCATGCCTCTTTCAGCAGCTCTGTTGGTTCTTTCTGCACTGCTCTTGCTTTTTTCTGTATCTAACTTGCCTCTTTCTGCACTTCTCTTGCTTCTTTCTGTACCTCACTTACTTCTTTCTGCACCCCTTTTGCCTGTTTCAGCACCCCTCTTCTCTCTTTGTGCAACTCTCTTGCCTCTTTCTACACCTCTCCTCTCTCTTTCTGCACCACTCTTGCCTCTTTCTGTACTTCTGTTGCTTCTTTCTACATATCTCTTGTCTATTTCTGCAACCTTCGTGCCTCTTTTAGCACCTCTGTTGCTTCATTCTGCAGTTATCTTCCTTCTTTCTGCACCCCTCCTGCCTCTTTCGGTACCCCTCTTGCCTCTTTGTGCTTTTGCCTCTTTCTGCACCCCTCCTACCTTTTTATGCACCCATTGTGCCTCATTTTGAACCTCTGTTGTCTCTTTCTGCACTGCTCTTGCTACTTTCTGCACCTCACTTGCCTCTTCTGCACCCCTGTTTCCTGTTTCTGCATCTCTCCTGCCTGTTTATGTACCTCTCTTGCCTCTTTCTGCACCTCTGAGATAGAGGTAATTTTAATCCCCCTGGCCTATTATGTACTAGGGCCTTACAGGGGAGGTCATGCCAATGACAGGGGTACCGCAACCCATAGTGTACCCCAGTGTATATTGTTGTTTTACTGTTATCTAAGTGTCGTTCAGCATAGCCTGGTTAGTCAGAGTCAGTAACCACCAGTACCAGTCAGCAGAAAGTTGGTGGCACAGGATAACTCTGAGAAGTTGGCCTGGTAAATGCTGGTCACTAGTTAAAGTGGCCACCTTGCACCAGTACAATTCGACTCTTATGGTAGATAGGTTTAAGACAACCTTTTAAAGAAAGCTATCCTAGTGGTAGCTGTGGAGAGCAGGCTTCAGGCTAAGTCTTGGAGGAATGTAAAGCAGCTTGTTTTACCTTATAATCTCTTGAATTACTAAATGAAAGGACACCACACAGGTATATATATAAAATATATATGTATTTATTACTAGACACACTCTACTAATCTCTTTATTAGAAGTCAAGGACATATGCAAAAATCAACAGTTCACAAGTTAAGCACTTATATGGCTGTGGCCTTAGGGGCGTACCAGACCATATACTAAAAAAGAGGTATAAGAAGAACGACTTGAGAAGGGGGAAGGCCTAAGGTCTTCAGAAGCGCTGGGGCCTCACTAATTCACCCAAGGCAGGTAAGTAAAGGACCCACGGGAGACGCATGCAGTGTGTTTATGTACCTCTCTTGCCTCTTTCTGCACCTCTGAGATAGAGGTAATTTTAATCCCCCTGGCCTATTATGTACTAGGGCCTTACAGGGGAGGTCATGCTAACACAGGGGTACCCCAACGCATAGTGTTCCCTAGTGCATGTAGTCATTTTCACTGTATTCTACGTGTCTGTTAGCATAGCACTGGCTCTAGGCCTGGTTTGTCAGAGTCATTTACCACCAGTACCCGTCTGAAAAAGTTGTGGGCACAGGATGATTTTGCAACAAGGCCTTTTTCTGCTCCTCTGTTGGTTTGTTCTGCTTTTTCCTGCACTTTTCTTTGTCTTTGTGGACTTCTGTTGCTTCTTTCTGCATTTCTTTTGCTTCTTTCTGTGCGTTTTTTCTTCTTTCTTCACATGCCCTACCTCTGTAGGCATAGTTAGAAACTAGCATTTAAAAAACTGTTTAAATTCACTTAAAATACCATAGGTTTCAGGCACGTTATAGTTAGAAATTTAAAATACCTTACAAATTCACTGAAAAAAACATAGGTTTCAGGGGCTTTATAGTAAGTTGGACATTTCACCCGTACAAAACCCGTGAAATTCCCCCGTTATAGTTAGTTCAGCTAACTATAACTAGCGCCCCCGCAATGCACTGCTGATGATGTCACATATTACATCACTCATGACATGGTCAGTGACATCACTGATGACATCATTCATGACATCTCAAATGTTACTGTGACTCCGGGCTCACTTGGCAGAAACACCCCCTGACCCTCCACAACCCATCGCAAAATGTAATGCCCGTGAAAAGGGTAGGTGGACGCAGTGTTATATAGAACATAGTCCTGAGAGCACGATTGAAAATGAAAACTAGATATAGTATATGGTATAAACTATGCGCCAAAAGTGTGATATAAGATGAACTGGGGCGTGAAATATAATATGCAATACATTGTGCGCAATGGCAGATTCATTGGAGAGCGCGAGATAGCACAGACACTAGCGCATGCTATGCGATATGCGCCTTGGAGTGTAATATGCACAGGGCAGTGTTGTGTAACCTAACTAGTCTCTAAAGTTGTAATATAAAATATGTGCTGGGGAGTGTAACGTTGCATATGCACTGTGACAAAGATATGGATCCCACATTGTAATATGTATGGTATAGCGTTGTGTGTAGGCATCGAGGAAGGCACGTTAGATGGGGCAATATAACCCGTGCAAAGGCAAGTGTGGCATGACATATTCACGGGGTGGTGTTACAGTACTCATGGGCTAGAGAGTGTCATGGCATACGCACTAGCTGGTGGAATACAACACAGAGGTGTGTGGCACTCCGTGGGCACTGGTGGGTGTAACACAGCATTGGGCTCAGCCAGGAGCACCCTGTGACTCTCAAGTGAGGTTTGTCTCCTTTCCAGAGAGTAAAATAAAAAGTATTACACATCCGGCGGTGGATGTGTGTTTTATTAACCGTGAGGGGGGTTTCTTGCATAGTTTAGTCTAATTTTTGTTGAATCTCCTTTGAATGGCTTGGTGTGCGTGTGTATTAAATGTGCCCGTCAATAGCTACCCATGTTTGTATGAATAAACGACAAGGGTATCTACTTGGAGAGTACCCACCGGCGGGGGCGCCGGGATTAGGCACAGTAAGGCGTCAGACACGTCAGAGCTTCACTAGCGGTGTAAATACATTCCACATGGATTCATTGTATGCATAGTCGCCTTTTAATGAATATCACGCAAATCGTCATGGTGATAGGTACATACGGTTTGTCCAGCATGTCCTAGGTGTTTCTATCAATATATATTTTTTTTAAATAATAAAAAACATGGGCCGGCCCAGGGGGATGGGGTCCCTGGGGCCATAAGTGGCCTGAGGAGGGGGGCAACGCAGCCAACCTCCTAAAGAATAAAAACAAAAAGGCCATGACCCGGGGGATTGGGTCTCCAGGGCCAATAAATTAGAAAAAGACGGGGGGCCACAGAGCCTTCCTTCTTAATAAAACTAAAAAAAATAAAAGACAGGCATCGTACCGGAGGCCACGCCCCCTTCTTGCAGCACTCTGCAAACACGCCCCCTGGCCAGTTGTAAGTTGGAGAATTAATTCCCCTTCAATGCTGAGGGTCCCTGAGGGCCAACTGGCCCAACAGGTATCTCCAGTATGCGCCAGGGAGCTGCGTTGCAGACAGGTGTTCTGAGGCCATGCCCCTTTTTACACCTCTATGCAATGCAGCTCTGTGGCGCTTACTGGAGGTACCTAGTGGGCTAGTTTGACCCTAGGGACCCTTAGGATTCAAGGGGACTTAATCTCTCAACTTAGAACGGCCAGAGGGCGCATTTACACAGTGGTGAAGGGAGGGGACGGGGCCTGATGTGACGTGTGCAAACACACCCTGTGGCGCATTTTAAGTTGGGGAAATAATTCCCTTTCAATCATGAGGGACCCTGGGGGCCAACTAGCCCACCAGGTGCTTCCAGTAAGCGCCAATGCTCTGCCTTGCAGAGAGGTGGTGCAGGCCGTGCCCCTTTTTACACCTCTCTGCAATGGCGCTTACTGGACATACCTAGTGGGCTATTTTGCCCCTAGGGACCCTCAGGATTCAAGGGGACTTAATCTCCCAACATAAAACGGCCACAGGGAGTGTTTGCACAGTGAGGAAGGGAGGGGACGGGGCCTGAGGTGACGTGTGCAAACACGCCCTATGGCGTATTTTAAGTTGGGGAAATAATTACCCTTCAATCCTGAGGGCCCCTGGGGGCTAACTAGCCCACCAGGTGCTTCCAGTAACCGCCACTGAGCTGCGTTGCTGAGAGGTGTTCCAGGCCTTGACTCCTTTTACACCTCTCTGCAACGCAGCTCTGTGGCGCTTCCTGGAGGTACCTAGTGGTCTAGTTGGACACTAGGGACCCTCAGGATTCAAGGGGAATTAATTTCCAAACTTAAAACGGCCACAGGGCGTGTTTACACAGTGGGAAAGGGAGGGAACGGGACCTGAGGTGACGTGTGCAAACACGCCCTGTGGCGCGTTTTAAGAGGTAGTTTTAATCCCCTGCCCTATTATATACCAGGGGCTTACAGAGGAGGTCATGCTAATCAAAGGGGGACCCCAATGCATATTGTTCCCTAGTGTATGTAGGTGTTTTCACTGTATTCTGAGTGTCTTTTAACATAGCACTGGCTCTAGGACTGGTTAGTCAGACTCAGTTACCACCAGTATCCGTCTGAAAAAGCTGAGGGTACAGGATGATTTTGCAACAAGACCTCTTTCTGCTCTTCTGTTTGTTCTTTCTGCATGTTATCCTTCTTCCTGCACTTTTCTTCGTCTTTGAGGACTTCTGCTGCTTCTTTCTGCATTTCTTTTTTTTCTTTCTGTGCGTTTTTTCTTCTTTCTTCACATGTCCTATCTCTGTAGGCATAGTTAGAAATTAGCATTTAAAAAACCTTTGAAATTCACGGAAAAAACCATAGGTTTCAGGCACGTTATAGTTAGGAATTACCATTTAAAAAAGCTTAGAAATCCACTGAAAAAACCATAGGTTTCAGGGGCGTTATAGTTAGCTGGAATTTTCACTCATACAAAACCATTGAAATTCCCCCATTATTGTTAGTTCAGCTAACTATAACTAGCGCGCCCACAATGCACTGCTGATGACGTCACATATTACATCACTCATGACATGGTCAGTGACATCACTCATGACATCACTGATGACATCTTAAATGACATCACTGATGACATCATCCAGTAAGCGCCACGGAGCTGCTTTGCAGTGTTGTAAAAACGGGCGTGGCTTCTGAACACCTCTCTGCAATGCAGCCCCCTGGCACAAACTGGAGGTACCTGGTGGGCTAGTTGGCCCCCAGGGGACCTAAGGATTGAAGAGGAATGAATTCCCCAACTTAAAACGCGCCACAGGGCGTGTTTGCACACATATCACCTCAGGCCCCGCCCCCTTCCTTCACCATTGTACAAATATTCCTCTAAAATCAGCCGAACAACGAATTCCGATTTACTCACCTGTAATCAGGAGAGAACCCTGGGCTGCATCTTTTATCCCAGCACTGACCCTGAAAAGTAATTCTAAGCGTACTTACCAGTAACTTGTATTTCCTTCCATAGGAATCCATTGTGTGGTTTTCAGCAGAAAATGTTCTAAGTGTCCATTTTTGAAAAGTACAAATATTCCTCTAAAATCAGCCGAACTACGAATTCCGATTTACTCACCTGTTATCAGGAGAGAACCCAGTGCTGCATCTTTTAGCCCAACACTGACCCTGAAAAGCAAATCTAAGCATATTTACCAGTAACTTGTATTTCCTTCTATAGGAATCCATTGTGTGGTTTTCACCAGAAAATTTTCTAAGTGTCCATTTTTGAAAAGTACAAATATTCCTCTCAGCCAAACTACGAATTCCGATTTACTCGCCTGTAATCAGTAGAGAACCCAGTGCTGCATCTTTTTGCCCAGCACTGAACATGAAAGGTAATTCTAAGCGTATTTACCAGTAACTTGTATTTCCTTCCATAGGAATCCATTGTGTGGTTTTCTGCAGAAAAGTTTCTGTCTATTTTCACAAACTAAAAATATTCCTCTAAAATCAGCCGATCTACGAATTCCGGTTTACTCACCTGTCATCAGGAGAGAACCAAGGCTGCATCTTTTAGCCCAGCACTGAACATGAAAGGTAATTCTAAGCGTACTTACCAGTAACTTGTATTTCCTTCCATAGGAATCCATTGTGTGGTTTTCAGCAGAAAATGTTCTAAGTGTCCATTTATGAAACATACAAATATTCGTCTAAAATCAGCCGAACTACGAATTCGGATTTACTCACCTGTAATCAGGAGAGAACCCATTGCTGCATCTTTTAGCCCAGCACTGACCCCGAAAAGTAATTTTAAGCGTACTTACCAGTAACTTGTATTTCCTTCCATAGGAATCCATAGTGTGGTTTCAGCAGAACATTTTCTGAGTGTCCATTTTTTAAACGTACAAATATTCCTCTAAAGTCAGTCGAACAACGAATTCGGATTTACTCACCTGTAATCAGGAGAGAACCCAGTGCTGTATCTTTTAGCCCAGCACCGACCCTGAAAGGTAATTCTAAGCGTACTTACCAGTAACTTGTATTTCCTTCCATAGGAATCCATTGGGTGGTTTTCAGCAGAAAAGTTTCGAAGTGTCTATTTTCACAAACAAAAAATATTCCTAAAAAATCGTCTGTATGACTTAAACACATTCTTTCAACTGTTTACAGGAGGTTGGCCTGTGCTGGATCCAGGATCCACCACTGAGTAAGAAAAAGTAACGATAACACTACTTACCTGCTAAGTGAATTTTCTGCCATAGGATTACATTGGTGATTCTATGTGAAAACATTTTTAAGTGTCAACTTTTAAAATACAATAATATTCCTTAAAAATAACCACTGTAACCAAAACGCTTTTACTCAACTGTTTACAGGAGATGTCCAAGGACTGAATCTAGGATCCAGTCCTGTGGTAAGAAAAGTAGTCCATAAAGTAACTAATTGCATTCAACTAGAAATTCACATTAAGCTCAATGTTCCTTTGTGTTTGAAATTGGGTTGGCCATTGCAACAACTGTAACTACTGTACTTAAAAGTGTGTTGCCTATTTGCCAAGTATTTAAACTAAAGTAATTCATTCTGAGAAAGTATATTTTGTATTGTAATGTATAATGTAATTATAATGTAATAAAAAAAATATCTATAAACAAATAGTTTAAAAAATGTAGTAAATCAGTATCAAAAAAATCAGTATAACAATTAATACATTAAAAATTGTCATTTACAAAACCTAGGTTTCAGGCCTGATATAGTTAGGAATTAGCATTTAAAAAACCTCTGAAATTCACTGAAAAAACCATAGGTTTCAGGCCTGATATAGTTAGGAGTTAGCATTTAAAAAACCTTTGAAATTCACTGAAAAAACCAAAGGTTTCAGGGGCGTTATAGTTAGGAATTGGCATTTAAAAAACCATAGAAATTCACTGAAAAAACCATAGGTTTCAGGGGTGTTAAAGTTAGCTGAACATTTCCCTCGAACAAAACCCTAGAAATTCCCCTGTTATAGTTAGTTCAGCTAACTATAACTCGTGCCCCCGCAATGCACTGCTGATGACGTCACATATTACATCACTCATGACATGGTCAGTGACATCACTCATGACATCACTGATGACATCTCAAATGACATCACTGATGACATCACTGATGGCATCATCCAGTGACTGTGTGTTTCTGTAAAGTTTAAATATATTTTATTTATTTATAGTGAGTGGCCTGTGGAAGAATGAGTGGGTGTACAAGTGTGTGAATGGATGATTTTCTAGGTGCGTAACTGACTCTATAAGTGAGTCATTAAATGTATCTTGCTGCGGACTAGTGACTAAACTGTGTGAATGTCTGTATGTGTCTGTGTGTAGGTGTAGAAGTGGCTGCATGGTTTTGTGAATAGCTATATGAGTGTCTATATGGGTTACTGATTGGTTGTCTAAGTATCTGTATGGGTGCCTGAGTGTTTGTGTGGGTAGGGTGTGTGTGAATCTATGCATAGATGTGTGAGTGGGTGATTCTATGGGTGCATGGTTTTAAGAGTGCATCTGTGATCAACTGTATGGTTGGGTGAGTGTATGTATGGGTGTGTTAGGGATTGAATGTATATCTCAGTGGTACATGTGTGACTAACTACATATGTGAAAGGCAGTATATATGCGTGTAAGAGTATACAAGTGGGTATATGTGAGAGTGTGTGATTATGAGAGAGGCTGTATGGATGAGTGTGTGCTTGTATCAATGATTGTATAAGAGCATAAGCATGTGGTACTATTTTTATGAGTAAGTGAACTTGAGTGTGTTTAACTGTATAGGTGAGTAAATTGGACTGTGTTTAATTACTTGCACGACTGTCTAGGTGTGTCAGTACCTCAATGGATGATTGGCGGTCTGTGAGTGTCTATATAGGTGTATAAATGCATATGATTGTCTTGTAATGAGTGACTGTAAGTATGAGTGACTGTACAGGTGAGTGAGTGGAGGTGTATGTAGACCTAAGAGTTAATGAGTGGGTATGTAGCTATTGGTATTGGAGTATCTATGGTTTTGAGAATGGACGTCTGAAATTTTGAGTTGGTGTATCAAAGGTTAAATTAGGGTGTGAGAAGATGCAGTAATTTATCACATGGATGATGTCATCAGTGATGTCATGAGTGATGTCACTGACCATGTCATGAGTGATGTAATATGTGACGTCATCAGCAGTGCATTGCGGGGGCGCGAGTTACAGTAAGCTGAATTAACTATAACAGGGGAATTTCTAGGGTTTTGTATGAGGGAAATGTCCAGCTAACTATAACATCCCTGAAACCTATGTTTTGTTTCTGTGAATTTCTAAGGTTTTTTAAATGCCAATTCCTAACTATAACGCCCCTGAAACCTTTGTTTTTTTCAGTGAATATATATATAAATTAGCTACTGGTGGTCACCAGTAGATAGTTATAGTTAGGACCTAGTTTCCATAGGAAAAGAGTTTTTTCTTTTCCCAATTACTTTGGCACCGGATGATGAATCATTGCAAAATATTCAAAACTAGTGGGGCACTCCGGTCAGCTCCTATCCTGGAAGTTTCAGGGTGATTTGTCAAGCGGGGGCCGAGAAAAAAGGGTGGTCCCAAAAATGCGTTATCCCCATGTTATTTCCCATATGAAATTTTAGACATGGCTACAGCCCGAACTGCCGAACGGAATTACACCAAATTTGGCAAAAAGGTAGCCCTTGGTTCAGAAAGCGCCCTTTTATTTTTCAAATGGTGTAAATCCGTTCAGTAGTTCCTGAGAGATTAAAAAAATAGAGGTCGAAAAATAAATTTCCCATAGGATACTTTAGACACGGTTACAGCCAAAACTGCTGAACGGAATTGCACCAAATTTGGCAAAAAAGGTAGTGCTTGGTTCAAAAAGCGCCCTTTTTTTAATCCGTTCAGTAGTTTTCGAGATATTCAAGGAAAAAAATAATTATAAATCTGGGCGGGACCTAACTAGACAAGCACGAGCTTGGCTCTAATTAGTTGCCAACACTAGGGGTGGGCGGAATTTGCGTAGCCGCGTTACGCAAATCTCCGCAAAATGGTTTAAAATCTCCGCGAACACGCAGAAATTCCGCGAACACCCGGAATTGCTTGTTCGCGATGCTTTTTTCCTGTTCGCGACCGCTGTTTGCATGCTCGGGGGGAAATAACTTGCGAACACGCATTTTGAGATCGCGAACAAGCAAAAATTCCGCGAAGTCGCGGAAAGCAGCATTTTGGGCAATTCCGCGTTCTCCGCGGAACGTGAAATTACCTAAATTTCGCAAATTCCGCGAGCGGAACGGAATTTACCGCCCAGGCCTAGCCAACACTTCAATCCATGAAGTGTTGGCAGCCATCTTGGTGCAATGCTTTTTAGGTCTCGCCTAGCGATGCAGCGCTTGCGCTGCCCACTACACAAACACCACTGCACTGCCCTAAACCCTAAAACACTACACCAACAGGACCCCCTACACTGCCCGAACACCACTGCACTGCCCCAAAACCTAAAACACTACCCCAACACGACCCCCTTCACTGCCCAAACACCATTACACTGCCCTAAACCCTAAAAAACTACACCTAGCACGAACCTAGGGGGTCTTGCTGGGGGAGGTGTTTCAGGGTATAGGGCAGTGCAGTGATGTTCGGGCAGTGTAGGGGATCATGCTGTGGCTGGTGATTCAGTGTTTAGGGCAGTGCAGTGGTGTTCGGGCAGTGTAGGCGGTCTTGCAGGGGGTGGTGTTTCAGGGTTTAAAGCATTGCAGTGGTGTTCGGGCAGTGTAGAGGGTCATGCTGTGGGTCATGTTTTATGGTTTAGGGCAGTGCATTGGTGTTCGGGCAGTGTAGGGGGTCATGCTGCTGGTGGTTTTTCAGGATTTAGGGCAGTGCAGTGGTATTCGGGCAGTGTAGGGGGTCGTGCTGGGGCTGGTGTTTCAGGGTTTAGGGCGGTGCAGTGGGGTTAGGGCAGTGTACAGGGTCATGCTGGGGATGCTACGCTCGCGTAGTTTGCGAAGTTCGCGCTACTTCGCGCTACGTGAATTGCACGTAGCACAGTGCGAACACGCGTAGCGTAGTGTTGCGTTGTGTTGTTGTGAAACCTATGGTTTTTTAAGTGAATTTGTACGGTTTTTTAAATGCTAAGTTATGTATTTATTAATATTTTTTTTTTCAGGTTTTTAACACCGTGCGCGCACCGAGCGCCCACGATGCGTTGATCGTGCCGTGCGCGCAAGGTGCGCGCACCCCACGCTTTTTCGAAAAAAAAAAAAACTGTTTTCACCCTTGGGGGTCCTTCAGTGACCCCCTGACAAAGGTTAAGGGGTCAGGAACTCCCTACCCTGCCCCCTTTTCACGTTCTCCACCTTTCCTGTTCCTGGGGGGCCTAGCGATGTTATGCTGTTCCCGAGACCACACCCAGTCAGGTGGTCTCTCGCCCCTCCTCCGCTTAATGATGTACAGCTGCTTTGCTTACATATCCCAGCCAGGTGTCTTCTGGTCTTGTCCTAGGCCCCCCAGGAACACCAAGAACACCTTGAAACTGGCACTGATGAAGCCGCTTGAAGGCTGAAACGCGTATGCCGAGCGTTTCAGGGACAGAATCTCTCTGCGCATGAAAAATCAGTAAAGCCTTTTTTATTCCCCGGAGTTGTGTCGCGCTGTCTACTTACTTGGAAGAGAGCATAGACTGTATGTTTTAACCAGCAAGCAGGCGCTGGATGGCGATGCGCCCTCTCGTTCTGGAGCAACGCGGTGCAGCCTGCACTTGGAGTGTTTATATATATATATATATTCACTTAAAAAACCATAGGTTTCACACAAGTTATAGTTAGCTGTACATTTCACTCGTAAAAAACAATGAAATTCCACGTTATAGTTAGATCAGGTAACTATAACTTGCGTGACCGCAATGCACAATGTGTCATTTCAGATGTCATCATTGATGTCATGAGTGATGTCACTGACCATGTCATAAGTGATGTAATATGTGACGTCATCAGCAGTGCATTGCGGTCGCGCAAGTTATAGTTACCTGATCTAACTATAACGTGGAATTTCATTGGTGTTTTACGAGTGAAATGTACAGCTAACTATAACTTGTGTGAAACCTATGGTTTTTTAAGTGAATTTGCAAGGTTTTTTAAATGCTAATTCCTAACTATAACGTGTGTGAAACCTATGGTTTTTTCAGTGAATATATATATATATATATATATATATATATATCTCCAAGAAAAATTGGGAGCACTCACGGGGTCACTTTTGTTAAAAAATCTTTATTCTGCCACAGCTATTCCCTCCACAACATGTTTCAGCATCATTGCCTTTCTCAAGTGCTGGAAATAGTCATGTCTTGGCATACTCGTATCTTCAAATGCTGGAATTGCAGAAAAATGAAACACGGAGTCTGGTTGGCTATAAAAGGTGGAATCACTGCTGCCATTGGTGAGTTGTAAACCAATGGGAGAATAGTCTTTCACGCCGTTTGCGCACCATGATTTCCCCACCGCATGACACATTCAGTCCATATGGTGACAATCCAGGAATCCATTCCCCGATGGGAATACCGGGGGATCATGGCGTCTTCCCGACCCATGCCGTGAGTGAAACATTTCACTCCAGCTGCCATTTATCCCTTGTTTAGGGGTAACCAGTCCTCCATGAGCTGAACCCCTCACCACAGCCCCTAGATGTAAAACCACGACATCTCAGCAGGTGTCCATTAAATAACAGCGGCACCACGAGTTCGATAACTCGCACCCTCCATGGGCGACTGGGAAAGTCCTTTAGCGGCGGTTCACAAGCTTTCTGATTACATTATTCACGTTTTCCTGCCACTAGCTCCGAACTCAGGGCGGGTGCTCTCTCCCACAGCGAGGGCAGAAACTCGCTTGCTAATCAGCAACCTCCAAGAAAAATTGGGAGCACTCACGGGGTCACTTTTGTTAAAAAATATTTATTCTGCCACAGCTATTCCCTCCACAACATGTTTCAGCATCATTGCCTTTCTCCGTGTTTCATTTTTCTGCAATTCCAGCATTTGAAGATACGAGTATGCCGAGACATGACTATTTCCAGCACTTGAGAAAGGCAATGATGCTGAAACATGTTGTGGAGGGAATAGCTGTGGCAGAATAAAGATTTTTTAACAAAAGTGACCCCGTGAGTGCTCCCAATTTTTCTTGGAGGTTGCTGATTAGCAAGCAAGTTTCTGCCCTCGCTGTGGGAGAGAGCACCCGTCCTGAGTTCGGAGCTAGTGGCAGGAAAACGTGAATAATATATATATATATATATATATATATATATATATATATATATATATATATATATTCACTGAAAAAACCATAGGTTTCACACACGTTATAGTTAGGATTTAGCATTTAAAAAACCTTGCAAATTCAGTGAAAAAACCATAGGTTTCACACACGTTATAGTTAGCTGGACATTTCACTCATAAAAAACCATTGAAATTCCCCGGTTATAGTTAGTTAAGCTAACTATAACTCGCGCACCCGCAATCCACTGCTGATGACGTAACATATTACATCACTCATGACATGGTCAGTGACATCACTCATGACATCACTGATGACATCTCAAATGACATCACTGATGACATCATCCAGTGAATGTGTATTTTTCTGAAAATTAAATATGTTTAACATATGTATATCTCAAGGTCGATGGAAAAATAAATGGGTATATAAGTGTCTAAAAGGATGATTTGTTTTTGAAAATTTGATTGTGTAACTGACTGATTAAGTGTATCTTAGTGAATACATGGCTTAGTGAGTAATGTTTAAATATGTAATTATCTGTATCAGTCTCTCACTTTGTGTATAAGTGTCTGCTTGGGATGGTGAGTAGCTACATGGGTGTTTATATTGGATTTTAGGTTGTTTTTTGAGTATCAGTCTGAGTGTCTGCATGGTTCGGTGGGGGGTATTACGTAGTGCATAGGTGCATGTATGATTGACTCTCTGGTTGTATGTGTTGAAGACAGCATGTGTGCATGACTGTATGGTTGGATGAGTGTGTGTATGGGTGTGTTAGTGAGTGAATGACTGTCTCAATAGTGTCTTTTTGAGTAACTACATATGTTTTAAACTAGTATATTTGACTATTTGTGTATATAAGTGAGTATGTGTGAGAGTGAGAGATTGAAACAGTTCCTGTATGAATAATTATGTGTTTTTATTAGTAATTATTTAAAAGAGTAAGTATGTGTAAGTTTCTGTAGAAGTACGTGATGAGGTGTGTGTATAACTGAATATGCAAGTAAATGGATGTTTGACTCTTTATTAGCATGAGTGACTATGTATGTGAGTAACTCTATGGATGAGTGACAATGTGTAACATGATGTATAGGTGTATGAGTACATATGATGAGTGAGTACATGTATGAGTGACTGTACAGGACTGTTGGTGAATGAGTGGATGTGTATGTGGATCTTAGTATTACTGAATAGGTTGTTGTAACTGATATTGGTATGTCCATTTTTTTTAAAATTTCAGTCTCTATTTTTGAATGTTTGTATCAAAGGTTATATTAGGGTGAGAGGAGGTCTACCACTCTGTCACAAGGATGATGTCATCAGTGATGTCATCAGTGATGTCATGAGTGATGTCACTGACCATGTCATGAGTGATGTAATATGTTACGTCATCAGCAGTGGATTGCGGGTGCGCGAGTTATAGTTAGCTTAACTAACTATAACGGGGGAATTTCAATGGTTTTTTATGAGTGAAATGTCCAGCTAACTATAACGTGTGTGAAACCTATGGTTTTTTCACTGAATTTGCAAGGTTTTTTAAATGCTAAATCCTAACTATAACGTGTGTGAAACTCATGGTTTTTTCAGTGAATTTGTATGGTTTTTTAAATGCTAATTCTTACCTATAACATGTGTGATTCCCATAGTTTTTTCATTGATTTTTCATGTTTTTTTCTTACAAATTCTTATATTAAACGTGTTTTTTTTTTTTTATTTGCAAGTGGTTTTTTTTTTGGTTTTTTTTTTTTACTTTATATTCTCTTAAAACACTATGCTTAATTTAAAAAAATTCTGCAATATATTAATTTTTCACTTTTTTTTTTTTCCAAACAGGTAAGATATATTAGTATAACATAGAGATTCTTTTTTTTTTTTTTTTTTTTTAAGTACGCGTACGGTAAGCTTACGGTAAGCGTACGGTTTGCGTAATGTTCATAATTTTTCTACTCTTTTTGCGTATGGTTACGCAATTCACGTAGCCGTGCGTACTGCATACGTGGCGCGTAAGCATGTACGCTACACGCGCACGTTACGCGGAAGTGCTGGGGCGTGCCCGTTATGCGCATGCGCGCGAGAGCGTGTCTTTTTTACGCGCATGCGTACTTTTACCGTAAGCGCTCCGTAAGCGCACCGTAAGAGTAACGTACGTGCACGGTGGGTCATGTGATCAAGAAATAAAACTTTTGATTGGTTCAAAGTAGTTTCAGTTCTAGAACTCTCCTACACCACACCCATTCCCCTCATTTCTGCTTGTGATCCCTTAGGAGAAGGAGCTGACTTGTCTTTGGGATACGATGGCAGACCAGCACTCTTCTGCTGAGAGTGAGGCTAGCAGCACCACCATCAGGCAGAGAAAGAGGAAACAGAAGAGCTCTTTTATATGGGAGTATTTTACTTTTCCTGAGGGCGAGAAAAAAGTCAATGCTGCCTTGGTGACTTGCAAGCTGTGCCAGCGTGTACTTTCGAGAGGTAATCCCAAAAAGAAGTATTCCTTCGGGAATCACACTATGTTGAGACACCTTGAGGATGTACATCCTAGGACACATGCACGACATACTAGAGGCAACCCTTCAGTAAGTCGAGCAAGCACATCCACAGCAGCTCAGCCGAGTCCTTCTTCGGAAGCTCAGCAGAGCCCTTCATCTGTGGGGGCAGATTCACCTCTTTCTGGTCCTGTGGAAACTAACCATCGGTTTGCGAGGGTTACTATGCGGTGTTCATTTTGCCATGGTCTAATTGTTCATAGGGAGACCAGTCTTCCCCTCATTAACAACAAAATAGACCAGCACATTTGTCCTACCAGCTAATGTTCCCATTCTTCCTTTCCTCTGTCCCTGCATGAACACAACGGCTCTTTTAAGAGCCAACCTTACCTCTCAACATTTTTTAATTTTTTCTTAAAAACTTTTTTAAAAACAATTATCACATTACAAGGTCCTTGAGGGTTAATAACTAAATACTGATAATCTGTTTGAGGAGAAGTGGAAGAAAGGGACCATCTAATTTATGACTTACCTGACCCACCCAAAAATTTAATTATAAATGTAAATTTAATTGAAATTGCTTATAAAAATGGCTTTATTTTTCGAAAATTTTCTTTCTCAATCTGGAAAAAAAGAAAAAAATATTAATATTTAATAAAACATTTTATAATACAGTACACGTATTTAAATATTTTCCCAAAAACAATTTTTTGCCTTTTTTTTGCTGTTTTCAGAATATATTGCATTTCACTATAAATCGTGAAAGCAATTGCATTCATCACTTAACAGCGGGCAAAAAAAAATTAACAATCTCAAAGATTGTTTTAAAAAAGCCCAGAATCTCTTCTCACTAAAACATAACATTATAGAAATGCAAAATATTCAAAAAAAAATTCATCTAATAACAATAACTTTTTCTTTAAAATACCGTCTGACAATTTTGTTACAGAAGCATAATCACAAAAATAATATATCTCAAATAACTCCACAATACATCTGGTTACCATTCCTTTAGGCCAAATGGTAATTTTAAAATTCTTTTTTGATGACATTTCCAATGGTAATCCAATAAAATTCCAAAATTTAAATTGGACAGATGTTACCGATTCTCTCTAAAATTTTGGTTACCGAAAGATTAATTAGGAATTAAATAAGTCCACAATACAATTGATTACCTTTCCTTTAGGCCAAATGGTATTTTTAAAAATCTTTTTTGATGAAATTTCCAATGGTAATCCAATGAAATTCCAAAATTTTAATTGTACAGATGTTACCGATTCTCTCTAAAATGTTTGGTTTCCGAAAGATTAATTAGGAATTAAATAAGTCCACAATACAATTGGTTACCTTTCCTTTAGGCCAAATAGTAATTTGAAAAATCTTTTTATTTGTAAATTCCAATGGTAATCCAATAAAATGGTAAAATTGTTTTGTACAGATCTTGCCAAGTCTCTCTAAAATTTAGGTTTCAGGAAGATTAGATAGGAATTTGCTAATTCAAAAGGCAAACATTGCTTGAAAACCAATTGGGAATCATTACACAGTGTCCAGCCTTTTTTACATTTTAGATAAACTGTGTAATGACCAGAAGTTACAGTAGGTCCATCATGGACAATTATTGCAACTGTTACAAAAGTTTTTCCTGAAATTGATAATTGCTGTCCTATAAACTTCTTTATTAAAGTATCCAATTTTGAACCATCAGCTTTACATCGTTGCATCATTAAAATTACATACTGTCCGTATTCCTTTAAAATTAACGTTGAAAACGTGTCAGATTTACACTCACCGCATTCCATGCTATGATTAGCATCTTTAACTAATTTAGCAAAAGTGACTGTTTTACTGTCTGGCAATGTTAAATAAATAAACCTTTCAGAATCAACATTAGAGCCACATGTATTGAAACAGTTTTCACAACTATGTTCCCATTTATAAGAGACACCAAACATATTTTCAATTGGCACCCCTTCTTCTTCCAGTACCTGAAAAAAATACATCAAGAATTCCTGTGCGTCTTGCTGTACATTTTGAGAAAACTGTGTACGTCCTGAACATACATCTAAAAGTTTTCTAATTTCAGTAGCACTTTCTATTTTAGTTTTATCATTACTCAGCTTTTGAAAAAGGAGACTCAACTCAGAACAGAATCTATTTGTCTGATTTACTATTATCTGCTCTTGCAAACTTTCCAGATAAAATGCAACATTCAGCACTACATTAGCGTAGCAGTTGACACCAGAGCTATTTTCAAAATGACAACCTACAACCTCTTCAACATTTTCCTTTTTCTTTTTGCTTGCAATTTCTTCACTCCTCTTTTTTTTCCTCCTCTCTACATCCTCATTACAGATATTCTCAATTCTCCTTTTTCGAGAAACTACACGTTTCTCCAACACAGGATACTGACCTAAATGAGGAGCATAGGTTCTTCTTAATCTATTATACTCCTTTACACAGTTTGTATCAGCACTAACTTTTGAATCATCAAAGTCTATCATGAATAAACCAGATAATGTTTTCACTCGTGACAAAGCTACATAAGCCATACCTTCTTTGAACACAGTTGAACCAATGTTTACAAATGCACAATCTACAGTCAATCCTTGAGACTTGTGAATAGTTACAGCATATGCTAGAGAAAATGGAAACTGTTTCCTTTGTACATATAAGTCTTTCACAAGCATGAAACGAACTGTACAACGACAAATGTCTATAACTTCTTCTATCTGATCAAATTTTATTTTTAAACATTCAATTCCATCTTTTTTCTGATAATTAATAAAACCCACAACTCTTCCCATAGCTCCATTTACTAAGCCTTTTTCAACATCCAAATTTCTCCTTAAAAATACTCTACAGTTCATGCAAACATATAGATTTTTTTCTAATCCAGCAGTTTTGGAAATGTTCTTCTCTAGTGAATCCAATTTATTTTTCAGTTTGCCTGTTAATGTGATAGTAATTCTTCCATCCTGAATTTTGTCAACTGCTTCCAATTTCCTAATCTCTTCCTTTTCCAATTTCAAAAGCTCCTCATTGAATATTGAGCATTCATGTAGAGTTGGCATTAAGCAGATGACACTTTTCTTTTCTGCAATGTTCTTGTATATCTTCTCTGCAACTATTTCTTCCTTTGGAAATAAATTATGTAGCAACCGACTCTGTAATGCTTTTGTGCCAGCTTCAGTGAGTAGTCCAATTCTGATATCTTTCAGAATACTTCCATATTCTTCATCGTTTGCTTGCCTCATATTAGTAGTAAGTTCCTTGTACTCAAAGAAGGACCAAATATTTGCATTACCAATGCTTCCCAATGACTTCTTTGAGCCTTCATGTGTCACAGTATTAAACACTGGTTGTCCTTTAACTGGAGTAAGCTGTAGAAGATCCCCAAAAACTATGACATGTTTTCCACCAAATAACACGTCATAGTCTGTCCTTAGAATTTGCTGCATTCTTAAATGCACAAAGGCAAGCATTAAGTTTGATACCATGCTCACCTCATCAATAATGAGAACTTGCATCTTCTTCAATACTCTTGAAACTTCCAAGCATGCTTCTCCAGTTAGCTTGTGGTATTGTATTTTGTTCTCATGCTCCACTGGTAACATTAGCAAACGATGTAAGGTGATTCCTTTTATGTTATATGCTGCTAACCCAGTTGGAGCAGTAACCACACAAGACAAAGTTGAATCCGTTTTTTGCTGTAGGTAGCTTCTGATGACTTTTATTAAGAAACTTTTTCCAGTTCCAGCTTGTCCGCTTACATACATCCTGATTGGATGAAATGATGTGCATGAGCACTCTTTTTTTTCATGTAGTAATCCGTGATCAATTTTGTTTCTGATCTCTTCATAAATTTGTTGCTGCTCTTCATTCAGTTGTCTTTCAAAATTTGGTAAGTCTATAAATTCTTCTTGAGCTTGATTCATAGCCGTTTCCACTTCATTCATGGCTATTGCAGCTTCATTTTCAACGATTGGTTGTCCTAGGGGATCTTGACTGAGTGTTCCTGAACTTTGGCTGTCTTGAGAACTGTCTCTAGCTACTTCAGCTGCAATTGTAGTTTCCTGTTCAATTTCTTCATTTAACATTTGCACATAATTTGTGAAAGTACTGCATTCTATGCTGTCTTTGCAAGCATTAAAGGAATCTTCATAGCTTTGAAATCCTCCCAGTAGTTCATCCTCTGTACGCCATGGTTTAAACAGCTGTAAAAGAGCCAAGTAGTAAAATTCCTTTTTGTCAGTAGTGTCGCAACTCAGCTTCCTGTGATTTATCAAACTTCCTTTTGTTTGCTTCACCAAACATCCTTCCTCACCAATGACTTTATATTTTCCATTGTTGATGTCTACTGTGGCTTTCCGTGAATAAATGTAGTTCTGCAGTACTTCATAGAGACACATGTTCTCAAGATGAAGACTTCTCTTGGGATAATATGTGTCCAACATGTTTGATTTCAAAATATCTGTACTTTCTGGGTCATTCTCGGCCAAATATTCAATTTCTCCAACAGATTTCAGTACCCGATTTCTCATTGCTGCAAGGCCTAAACTTGCCCAAATTATTCTTCTTGATTTCGAGTAGAGACTTGCAGAAGATAACCTATCTGAACATTCATAGGATCCAATTTCTCGATGCGATAACATCTTTAAACTGAAACTGTACAGCTTCTTACTGACAGTCTTCTCGTGAGAAATCTCTTCCCACATTTCTTTCAATTCAGTTTTTTCTGATTTAGTAATGTAAGACGTTACATATCGAGCAACAGCAATGGAATTGTCGGCTACATACTGTATATCCATGTTAGCATTCCACATGGATAAAATGACTGGGTTGTAGTCATTTATATTTTTTGATTCTTCTTTTCTTTTAAGGTTGTAGGTATTCTTAGGTGATTTTCTTGTAATAGTATGTCTCACAGATGACATAAAACTGTTTACTCTTCCATTTGAAAGAACAGGTCTAGGAAATCCAAATCGACATTTAGTGTAGTATTTATCTTTGCTCTTGTATTTCCGTCGACAGTATTTTCCACACCGATGACTTTGGAAACGTAAAACTTGCTCCTTTAACTTTTTCTCTTCTGTGCTTTTTGGTATAGCACATGTTGCATATTCTTCAATGAAAGATAACACTGCTTCATCAGTATCTGTTCCAAACTTTGGGGCATCCTTGATCCACAACAGCATATGAATATGAGGAGCACCTCTTGCCTGGTACTCTTTTCTCCAAAAGAAATCCACTACTTCTCCAAGAGGTGGATTTTTTTTATTGCAGATGAAGGACATCATAGCCTCAAATCTATGATTGAAATATCTGCAAACATTACCCGGATCCAATGAGCACAGTTCTCCTGCTGTCTTGTATTCGATGTTTTTAATGTTTGAATTTGCCTCTCGTTGAAAATCCAGTAAATCATCCCAAGCGTACTCAGCACAGCTTAGGGTAAGGAACCATGTTGGTGTTCCTAAATTCCGTAACATGCATTTTAATTCACCATGGCATCGGTACCAATATTCATTTGTCCCACGCTGACAAGCCATCAGATTGATCAGTTGTGTTTCCAAATGATCATCTCGGTGCTGCACTTTCTCCATAAAATCCTTAGCAGACACATTTTGTAAATGTACTCCACTTTTTAAAATGTGATTTACTGCATATGATAATGCAGACAAGTCGCTTTCAAATAAAAGATGGAACAAATAAGGAATACTTTGTCGAAATCTGGGATCTTCTGCATATAGTCTTGTAGTTCGATACTCAGAAGCTGGAATCTGTTCTGGACGTTCATCGTATCGTCCTCCTTTTCCTGTAGGAAACAGCTGGGGAAAACATAGACCTTCCAAGCTCTCCTCCCATACACTCATGGGAGTTCCTTTTGCTTTCTTCATCTGAAACAGATCAATATTGTCTCCCATAACTTCTTTTGAATGAAGAGGATGTATGCTAAAATGTTCATAAATTTCTTCTTCCTTTGACTTGTCCACTTTTTCAATTTGTCCAGTTGGTGTTTCTGTGTCTTCTTGTAAATCTTCTTCTTCTTCTTCTATATAAATTGATTCATACCATTTGTTATTCCTTTTCAAATACAAATTTGCTCTTTGTACTTTCCGTACATCTACCAGCTCCTGCCAAATCTTCTTATTCTTTGTAGGTACACCATTAACCAAAATAACTAATGGTTCAGTTTCCAAAGTATCTGCATCAATAGTTTCCATATTTTTTTTCAAATCCAAGGGCAAATACACCACTCTACCTTTTAAACCTCTCAGTAAATCTGAAGGAGGTAATTTACCAGTTTTGGGCTCCATACGTACTATGGTCTGGAAAGGATGAACACATTGAATAAGTATAGACTCATATGTATTTAATTCAGAAAGTTCGGCAGGAATAGCATCCAATTCTAAATGATTATGTACAGCTCTGGTCGGCATTCTATTTTCCTCTAACTTGTTGTAACAGTATTTACAAATACGCTGATCTTCACCCAATTCAAAACAATTTTCAAGAAATATATATGTGGCAAAATCCTTCCACTTATAATTATCTTCATGTTCACTTTTTCTGTAGAGATCAACATTCCTGGTTTGTTTTCTATAATGAGTTCTGCGGCAACAAATACAAGTAATATTTGGTCTTTCATTAGAGATTATTGCAAATTTTGTTATGTGATCATTAAATGCCTTACTTACAGAGGGTTCTACATTCTCTTCCACTTCTTCCTCATTTACTGTGTCCTTTTCTGCACTTTCTTGTTCTGGACCAAAGTAACAAAACTGAATTTCATCAGTAACCTTCTCTACATCTGATACCGATCCACGGAACAGAGCCCTATTCAATTCATCTAACTTTATTGCTGGACGTTTTAGCAAAATACAACCGTCTCACAAACTTTCTCATTTCAGTATGATGAACAGCCAGCATCCTAAAATGATGAAAAACACTTTTACACACTTTTCTAGATAGACAAGCCAGAGAATGTCCCTGCAAACCAGTATTCTCTCTCACTCTGCATGGATCTAGACTTTGAAGCACCTTAATCTTCTGTTTAACACTTTTTTTACTATATTCTCTTAGAAACTCACGAAATGTATCAATAGATTCCTGACGCACAGTGCAAATACTACTACAATTCCAAGTGTACACTGGGGCTTTAGGACGTCTCCCCATAGCCTCATCCGCCATCACTTGTACCTCATCTCTTGGAACCATTTTCTCCTTCTCCATTATACAACAATTTTTCACTTCATAAGCACGACCTCTGGTGTCAACTGCATGCAGCAAACTATTACTTTGAAAATAACTCTCTTCATTAAAAAAAGGTTCACTACTTGAACTATGCATCCATTCTCCTAAAAACACTTTACAAAAGTTTGTTCTTTTCACTAGTCTTTTCCTTTTGCTTTGTGATTTCAGTACATTGACCATTTTATCTAATGTACGCATCCTGTTCAAAATTAAAATGAATAGTTTCCTTTTTAATTCTAAAGCCTTTGCTGCAATGGCTTCAATTTCTTTTTTTCTTTTATAAAATTTAGCTTTATTCTTATATTTCTTCACATCCTTTATCAAATTGGACATAACTCTTCTCTGAAACATTTTTCTACGAATCTCTTTAAACGCTGTTTTTCTTTTTAAGTTAATCTTTATTGTTTCTGAAGGTACATTTGCATTAACTAAATGCTCAATTTTTTCCTGTTGTTTTCTATTTAAAACATTCTTTCCAGTACAGACATTTTGTACATTTTTCCTTTTTTTGAAGATATTGCTTAAAAAATCTTTTGTTTGCTTACCAGAAGACTTTCTCTTTTTCCCAACATGAGCATCACCAACTAACTTAGGTCCTCCAGTTGTCTTCAAATA
The DNA here is from genome assembly GCF_964204655.1 of Triturus cristatus. Taxonomy (NCBI): domain Eukaryota; kingdom Metazoa; phylum Chordata; class Amphibia; order Caudata; family Salamandridae; genus Triturus; species Triturus cristatus. Next base: position 1,879,366,512 of record NC_140589.1, read on the forward strand.
TAGGTTTTTTTGTGGTTTTTCCTTAGTCTGGATTTTGTAGGCATCTTAAATTTTGTTCACTGCTCTTCAGCAATACCTGAAAAAAACTAAAAACAAATTCCTTTATTTTATTTAAATATATTACTACATTTTTTATGATCTTTTCAATTCTTAAAATACTATGTACCCCTTTCCTACAAGTGAAAATCACAATAACACCATCACAAATTAAATATCTAAAAACAATTCCTGTGTGCACACAGAGTCATGGTTTGAAATTAGGCAGAAAACGAAATTTCTATGCCAATTGGAAAGCACACTCCCTACTCTTTTTATGGCAAGTGATAAGTACTTTTACAGTCTGACACATTTTGAATCCACTTTTCAGATTCTGAAAAAAACACATGTCCAAAGAGCTTTTTGAGACCAGCAACATGTGTAACCTGGGTGACTAACTACACTCCAGCAAGGGCAACCAGCCTTAGTGATGCTGAATGTATTTGCATTACTGACTGCAACCTCAAACCCCACTCGGTTGTGAATACTATGCATGAGTCCACAGGATAAGCAGCTGGGTGTGTGCTAAGAGTCTGCTTCTGCAGAAAAAAATAGCTCCCCCTTTCCATCTAATGCAACTGTAAAATTACCAGAGTAATACCCAATAAATCTCTGCCTATAAATCCTCTTTGCACACAGAGACATGGTTTGATATTAGTCAGAAAACGAAATTTCTTTGCCAATTTCAAAGCACACTTACTACTCTTTTTTTGGCAAGTGATATGTACTTTTACAGTCTGTCACATTTTGAATCCACTTTTCAGATTCTGAAAAAAGCACATGTCCAAACTGCTTTTTGAGACCAGAAAACATGTGTAACCTGGGTGACTGACTACACTCCAGCAAGAGCAACCAGCCATAGTGTTGCTGAATGTATTTGCATTACTGACTGCAACCTCAAACCCCACTCGGTTGTGAATACTATGCATGATTCCACAGGATAAGCAGCTGGGTGTGTGCTAAGAGTCTGCTTCTGCAGAAAAAATAGCTCCCCCTTTCCTACTAATGCAACTGTAAAATTACCAGAGTAATACGCAATAAATCTCTGTCTATAATTCCTCTTTGCACACAGAGTCATGGTTTGAAATTAGGCAGAAAACGAAATTTCTTTACCAATTTGAAAGCACACTTACTACTGATTTTTTTGGCAAGTGATAAGTACTTTTACAGTCTGACACATTTTGAATCCACTTTTCAGATTCTGAAAAAAGCACATGTCCAAACTACTTTTTGAGACCAGAAACATGTGTAACCTGGGTGACTGACTACACTCCAGCAAGGGCAACCAGCCTTAGTGTTGCTGAATGTATTTACATTACTGACTGCAACCTCAAACCCCACTCGGTTGTGAATACTATGCATGATTCCAGAGGATAAGCAGCTGGGTGTGTGCTAAGAGTCTGCTTCTGCAGAAAAAATAGCTCCCCCTTTCCTACTAATGCAACTGTAAAATTACCAGAGTAATACGCAATAAATCTCTGTCTATAATTCCTCTTTGCACACAGAATCATGGTTTGAAATTAGTCAGAAAACGAAATTTCTTTGCCAATTGGAAAGCACACTTCCTATTGTTTTTTTTGGCAAGTGATATGTACTTTTACAGTCTGACACATTTTGAATCCACTTTTCAGATTCTGAAAAAAGCACATGTCCAAACTGCTTTTTGAGACCAGAAAACATGTGTAACCTGGGTGACTGACTACACTCCAGCAAGAGCAACCAGCCATAGTGTTGCTGAATTTATTTGCATTACTGACTGCAACCTCAAACCCCACTCGGTTGTGAATACTATGCATGATTCCAGAGGATAAGCAGCTGGGTGTGTGCTAAGAGTCTGCTTCTGCAGAAAAAAATAGCTCCCCCTTTCCATCTAATGCAACTGTAAAATTACCAGAGTAATACGCAATAAATCTCTGCCTATAATTCCTCTTTGCACACAGAGTCATGGTTTGATATTAGTCAGAAAACAAAATTTCTTTGCCAATTTGAAAGCACACTTACTACTCTTTTTTTGGCAAGTGATATGTACTTTTACAGTCTGTCACATTTTGAATCCACTTTTCAGATTCTGAAAAAAGCACATGTCCAAACTGCTTTTTGAGACCAGAAAACATGTGTAACCTGGGTGACTGACTACACTCCAGCAAGAGTAACCAGCCTTAGTGATGCTGAATGTATTTGCATTACTGACTGCAACCTCAAACCCCACTCGGTTGTGAATACTATGCATGATTCCACAGGATAAGCAGCTGGGTGTGTGCTAAGAGTCTGCTTCTGCAGAAAAAAATAGCTCCCCCTTTCCATCTAATGCAACTGTAAAATTACCAGAGTAATACGCAATAAATCTCTGCCTATAATTCCTCTTTGCACACAGAGTCATGGTTTGATATTAGTCAGAAAACGAAATTTCTTTGCCAATTTGAAAGCACACTTACTACTCTTTTTTTGGCAAGTGACATGTACTTTTACAGTCTGTCACATTTTGAATCCACTTTTCAGATTCTGAAAAAAGCACATGTCCAAACTGCTTTTTGAGACCAGAAAACATGTGTAACCTGGGTGACTGACTACACTCCAGCAAGAGCAACCAGCCTTAGTGATGCTGAATGTATTTGCATTACTGACTGCAACCTCAAACCCCACTCGGTTGTGAATACTATGCATGATTCCACAGGATAAGCAGCTGGGTGTGTGCTAAGAGTCTGCTTCTGCAGAAAAAAATAGCTCCCCCTTTCCATCTAATGCAACTGTAAAATTACCAGAGTAATACGCAATAAATCTGTGCCTATAATTCCTCTTTGCACACAGAGTCATGGTTTGATATTAGTCAGAAAACGAAATTTCTTTGCCAATTGGAAAGCACACTTACTACTATTTTTTTTGGCAAGTGATAAGTACTTTTACAGTCTGACACATTTTGAATCCACTTTTCATATTCTGAAAAAAGCACATATCCAAACTGCTTTTTGAGACCAGAAAACATGTGTAACCTGGGTGACTGACTACACTCCAGCAAGAGCAACCAGCCATAGTGTTGCTGAATGTATTTGCATTACTGACTGCAACCTCAAACCCCACTCGGTTGTGAATACTATGCATGATTCCACAGGATAAGCAGCTGGGTGTGTGTTAAGAGTCTGCTTCTGCAGAAAAAAATAGCTCCCCCTTTCCATCTAATGCAACTGTAAAATTACCAGAGTAATACGCAATAAATCTCTGTCTATAATTCCTCTTTGCACACAGAGTCATGGTTTGATATTAGTCCGAAAACGAAATTTCTTTGCCAATTTCAAAGCACACTTACTACTCTTTTTTTGGCAAGTGATATGTACTTTTACAGTCTGTCACATTTTGAATCCACTTTTCAGATTCTGAAAAAAGCACATGTCCAAACTGCTTTTTGAGACCAGAAAACATGTGTAACCTGGATGACTGACTACACTCCAGCAAGAGTAACCAGCCTTAGTGATGCTGAATGTATTTGCATTACTGACTGCAACCTCAAACCCCACTCGGTTGTGAATACTATGCATGATTCCACAGGATAAGCAGCTGGGTGTGTGCTAAGAGTCTGCTTCTGCAGAAAAAAATAGCTCCCCCTTTCCATCTAATGCAACTGTAAAATTACCAGAGTAATACGCAATAAATCTCTGCCTATAATTCCTCTTTGCACACAGAGTCATGGTTTGATATTAGTCAGAAAACGAAATTTCTTTGCCAATTTGAAAGCACACTTACTACTCTTTTTTTGGCAAGTGACATGTACTTTTACAGTCTGTCACATTTTGAATCCACTTTTCAGATTCTGAAAAAAGCACATGTCCAAACTGCTTTTTGAGACCAGAAACATGTGTAACCTGGGTGACTGACTACACTCCAGCAAGGGCGACCAGCCTTAGTGATGCTGAATGTATTTGCATTACTGACTGTAACCTCAAACCCCACTCGGTTGTGAATACTATGCATGATTCCACAGGATAAGCAGCTGGGTGTGTGCTAAGAGTCTGCTTCTGCAGAAAAAAATAGCTCCCCCTTTCCATCTAATGCAACTGTAAAATTACCAGAGTAATACGCAATAAATCTCTGCCTATAATTCCTCTTTGCACACAGAGTCATGGTTTGATATTAGTCAGAAAACGAAATTTCTTTGCCAATTGGAAAGCACACTTCCTACTGTTTTTTTTTGCAAGTGATAAGTACTTTTACAGTCTGACACATTTTGAATCCACTTTTCAAATTCTGAAAAAAGCACATATCCAAACAGCTTTTTGAGACCAGAAACATGTGTAACCTGGGTGACTGACTACACTCCAGCAAGGGCAACCAGCCTTAGTGTTGCTGAATGTATTTGCATTACTGACTGCAACCTCAAACCCTAAAAGTATTCCTCATTTATAACAATACACCTTATTTTATGGTGAAAACATAGTCCATATTATTTTACATGTTCCTTACATTTAAATTTCTCCAAAAAAACAAAACGATAAACACAACTTCAACAAAAGGAATTCCAATTCTATTATTCATTTCTTAATTTACCATATACATCCCCTCTCAAACTCATAACTCACCTTTAAAATTAGTTAGTTGTGAAAGAAATGTGGCACTCAAACAGCAGATTATCAGAGCCAGGATCTCTGTTCTGTACACCTCTCTCCTCTCAGCAGAACCAGATAATGGCAATGTTTCCCTCTCTTTTTCCACACATATACATGTTAATTTCAAATCTCAGTGCTTCCCCCTTTTTTTCAAATGTAATCACACATTTCTATTGGTTGAAAACCAACCCTTTTCCAAAAGTACCCTTCCCCCAACTTGACTTCAGCCTAGTACCCTTCCCCCAACTTGACTTCTGCCTGCTACCATAGCAACAGCTCTTGAAACACTGCTGTGTAGAGTTAGGTCAGAAGTTCACCACACAATGTTTCATTTCCAAAGAGCAAGAGTGCTTGACTTTTCAAACCTAACAGCAAATCCATAGTACTGTTCTTTGGTAACACATTGTTCTGTACCAATACAAAACATGCTTCTATAAATTGACACATACAGCCTAGTTTTTAGTGTAGAATGGTATGAAACAGCCAATGAGTTCTTTTTATTTAAAAAAAATATGTATGCCTCCATTTCCAAACTGTCTTTCATTTCTTTTTCCCATTCTACTGAAATACACCTCCTGAGTGCATCCAGATCTCCTTTGAAGATGTTCACAGTGTGGATTGTAGGGCACAGCTATGTCTTCTGGAGTGAAAAGTATGCAGAGAAAACAGGTATGGTGAAAGACCTTGCTTTGCCAAATGTAGACATTAAATGGATCGGTCAGAGAGGGTTAAAGTGGCACCAATTGATGCCATTGGTGAAATCCTTCATGCCAATCCAACACCCTGACCTCATAATAGTGCACTGTGGTGGCAATGACCTAGGCACTTTGACTGGGGTAGGTCTGGAAATGCTTATGAAGGACACCTTTGCACAACTGTTTTAACTTTTCCCTAAAACTGCCTTTGTGTATTCTAACATATGCCAAAGGCAAAAATTGAACTGGTCCAATCATTTTTGTCCGCAGATTGACAAAGCAAGAAAGCACGTCAACAAATCTGTTTCTGCTTTCCTCCGAGACTATGGTATGGGTTCCAATTACCACAACAACTTGCGTTACGACATGCAAGACATTTATAGAGGAGATGGTGTACACTTCAATGATGAAGGGAACAGAGTCTTCCTCTTGAACCTTAGACTCTGCGTCGGTACTTACTTGTAGGTACCACTAAAAAATCACTTCAAAAACACAACGGCTCTTTTTAGAGCCCCCTAATATCTAAACACCTAAATCTGAATTTTATTTCTTTTTTTCTTTTTTTTTCTACCGTACGCGTACGGTAAGCTTACCGTAAGCTTATCGTACGCGTACCCCGCGATTTTTTTTTAAAATTATTAAATGTATTTTTTGTACTTTTGTGTCCTTCTTTGACCCCCTTTCAAATGTTAGGGGGTCTGTAACTCTCTTCCTTGCCCCCTTTTCAAGTTATCTCCCTTTTTTTTCTGTATGAAACACACGAAATGGCGGCCGACACTTCCTGATTTCGTCCGATTCGAATGTTTACAGTCATGTGACAACCAATCAGATTTGAACTCGCGCACAGCACCGTACGCGTACGGTAAGCTTACCGTAAGCGCACGGTAAGCGCACCGTAAGCTGCCACAGATATATATATTGATTTAAATGCTATTTTCTCAGGAACTACTGAACAGATCTACAAAAGGCACTTCCTTGACCTGTACACTACCTCTCTGCCAAATTTCAAGTAACTCTGTTCAGCCGTTCGGGCTGTAGCTGTGTCTAAAGGTCCTATGGAAAACTGCATGGGAAAAACGTGTTTTGGGACCCCCCTTTTTTCTCAGCCCCCGCTTGACGAATCCCCCCGAGACTTTCAGGGTAGGAGCGGAGCGTAGAGCCCCATTAGTTTCGAAAATTTCGCGAGGATTCGTCGACCGGCGCCAAAGTTATTCCAAATAGAATGTTGCGGATTTCCTATGGAAACAGGGTCCTAACTATAACTACCTACTGGCGACCGCCAGTAGGTAATATATATATAATCTACTGGCAGTCGCCAGTAGATATAGTTAGGACCTATTTTCCATAAGACATTTGCAGCATTCTATTCCCAATAACTTTGGCGCAGGTTAACGAATCTTTGCAAAATTTGCAAAACTCGTGGGGCGCTCCGGTCCGCTCCTATCTTGAATGTTTCTGGGTGATTCGTAAAGCAGGGGCCGAGAAAAAAGGGGGGTCCCAAAACGTGTTTCCCCATTTAATTTCCCATAGAAAACTTTAGCTGGGGCTACACGCCCGAACTGCTGAACGAAATTACACCAAATTTGGCAAAGAGGTAGTTCTTGGTTCAGAAAGAACCATTTTTGTTAAATGATGTAAATCTGTTCAGTAGTTGCTGAGAAAATCAAAAGTAAAAACACATATATATCTATGGCCGTGCAGGATCCGCACACCCTCCCGATCACAAGCTTTATGCTAATTGGCTGTCAACTCTCCAAACCAGGAAGTGTTGGCAGCCATCTTGTGCCTCGGTAAAACCGAGGGACAAGAAAACAGAAAAAGTAATGCGCAAAACACAAAAAGAGGGCAGGGTAAAAATCCCCTAACCCCAGGCCTGCTCAGGGGGTCCCACAAGGACCCCCAGGGCCCCAAAAAATCAAAATCATAAAAAAACAGCTGTTTGTTAAGCACGGCTTATCATCCGTAAGGGTCTCAAGGTGCTGGGAGTGTGAGGGGGTTTGCAGGTTCCAGTCCATCAAGGAGGGGGTCTGTCGAAGAGCCAGGTTTTGGGGTTGCTTGCAAAGATGGGGAGCGATGTTATCTGTCTGAGGTGGAGCGAAAGGTCGTGCCGTGAGGAAGGCTCTGGCCGTGAGGAAGGAGAACGAGCGGCCTCCCGATCTGGTCTCTCTGGTGTGGGGGACCACTGCAAAGGAGACCTGGGCTGATCGTAGGGTCCTTTGGGGTGCGTGGAATTTGAGACGGCTGTTCAGGTATGCTGGTCCGGTGTCGTGGAAGGCCTTGTGAGCGTGGGTTAGCATCTTGAAGGTGACTCTAGATTCGATAGGGAGCCAGTGGAGTGTTCGCAGGTGCTGGGAGATGTGGCAGTTTCTCGGCAGGTTGAGGACCAGTCTTGTGGCGGCGTTTTGGATGTTCTGTAGCATGCGGGGGAGGTTTATGTTTATTCCGGCATAGAGTGAATTGGTGTAGTCGAGCCTGCTGGTGACCAGGGCATGAGTGACGGTCTTTCTGTGTTCGAGGGGGATCCATTTGAAGGTCTTACGTAGGAGGCGGAGGGTGTGGAAGCAGGAAGACAAGACGGAGTTGATCTGGCGGTCCATTTTGAGCTCTGAGTCCAGGATGATCCCCAGGTTGTGTAAGTGGTCCGTGGGGGTAGGCGGGCCTCCGAGGACAGGGTCCAGCAGGTGTCATTCCAGGCGTCTGTGTTTGGGCCCATGATGAGTACTTCCGTTTTGTTGGTGTTTAGTTGTAGGCAGCTGTTTTTTATCCATTTTGCGATGGCTTCCATGCCTTCTCGAAAGTTGTATTAGGCAGTGATGGGTTCGTTGGACAGGGAGAGGACGAGTTGGGTGTTGTCTGCGTATGACACAATGTTGAGTCCGTAGGTTCTAACGATGGGAGTGAGCAGAGCCATATAGCTGTTGAAGAGTGTAGGGCTGAGGGAGGACCCTTGTGGGACTCCGCAGGTGGTATGTTTAGGGTCTGAGAGGAAAGGGGGGAGTCTGACCCATTGCGTTCTGCCAGAGAGGAGGGAGCGGTTCCAGTCAAGGGCCTTGTCTTGGATCCCTGCATTGTGGAGTCTGCGTATTAGGGTGCGGTGAGAGACTGTGTCGAATGCCGCTGAGAGGTCGAGGAGGATGAGAGCTGCTGTTTCTCCTTTGTCCAGTAAGGTACGGATGTTGCCTGTTACGGCAAGGAGGGTGGTTTCCGTACTGTGTTGTTTTCTGAAGCCGGATTGGGAGGAGTCGAGGATGTTGTGCTCTTCGATGAATGTGGTGAGCTGGCTGTTGATGGCTTTCTCGATGACTTTCGCTGGGAACAGGGGCAGGGAGATGGGTCTGTAGTTTTTGAGGTCGGTGGGGTCCGCCAAGGGTTTCTTCAGGATGGGGTTGATCTCAGCGTGTTTCCAGTCGTCAGGGAATGAGGCGGTTGCCAGGGAGCGGTTGATGGTGTGGCAGAGCACGGGTGCTATGGTGTCGGTGGCTCTGTTGAAAATGTGGGGGGGCAAGGGTCTGTGGGGGCCCCGGAGTGGTTTGACTTCATCATCTTCAGTGTGTCTTTGGTGGTGAGGGTTATGCAGTTGTCGATTGCTGGCTTCATTGTGTCCGGGTGGTTGGTGAGGGTTCAGTGTGTTGGTTGTCTTTGTCAAAGTTGTCGTAGATGCTCTTGGTTTTGTGGTGGAAAAAGGTGCTGAGTTTGTCGCAGAGGTCATATGAGGGAGGGATGTCGGTCGACTCGCTAGAGGATTGGGCGAACTCCATGATGATGTTGAAGAGTTCTTTACTGTTGTGTGAATAAGTGGAGATTCTGTCTTCAATCGCTTTTTTCCTCGTTTTTCTGATGAGTTGGTCATGGGCTTCTGTGGATTTGGTGTTCCTCCAGGCCTTTTAGAGGCAGCGGCAAGTGGGTCTGTACTCTCAAAATTTGGTGGTGAACCCAAAAAAGCATTTTGTTTTTTAAAACAAATTGGCGAAATTCGCTCACCCAGTGCCAATTTTGGCCGAAATTTTTAAAAAATTGAAACGTGGGCTCCTGCGCTTCGTTGCTATTTATCCCCCGGGTAGGCCAAATCCCGGGGGCAATCATAAAATTATGTGCGGGGGTCTCACAGCCCCCCAGCCCCGGGGACCACCACCCCCTGGGGCTTTGAAAATAAATGAGTGGGGGGGCTCAAAGGCCCCCCAAGCCCCGGGGACCGCCACCCCCCGGGCTTCCAATTTTAATGTGGGGGCATCCAATCCCCCCAAGCCCCAGGGACCGCTACCCCCGGGGCTTTAATTAAATACTTGTGTAGCAGGGGCAAACGGCCCCCGCTGCTCCGGCGACCACCACCCCCGGGGCTTTTTTTAATAATTCAACCTGTGTTGGGGGTGCTCGCCCCGGGGACCGCCACCTCCCTGGGGCACTAAGTCTTTAAATTAGGGGGTCCGTTAAGGACCCCCAAGCCCCGGGGACCACCTCCTCCCGGGGCTTTGAAAATGTTGGGACGGGGCCGCATGGCCCCCCTCCTGGAGCCCTTGATGGCCCTGGGGACTGCCACCCCCCAGGGCCAGCTCCTGCAGTGTCCTGGGGTGCTCACCCCCGGGACACTGTAGTTTGCTATGGCAGGGCAGGAAACCTGCTCTCTCTTCCAAAAACAAACAACAATTGCTTTTCCACACGGGGAGCTGCATCTTAGCAGGTCCACATGTGGAAAAGCAATGCCAGCTCCCGAGGGACACTGGGAGCAGGCGGGACCATGGGGGGATTGGGGACGCCCCACGGTCCCCAACGGAGAGGGTCAGCCCCGGGGGGTGGGGTCCCCGGGGCTACAAATGACCCTGAAGGGGGGCCACGTGGCCCCCCGCCCCAAAATTTCAATAAAAAAATAAATAAATAAAAAAGCAACGCAGCCCCCTCCAAAAAAATAAACAATAAAATAAAAGGCCATGCCCCGGGGATGGGTCCCTGGGGCCGATTAAGGCCTTGGGAGGGGGGCCACGCGGCCCCCTTCCAAATAAAAAAAAATAAAAAAATAGGGGGCAGGCCCTCGGGGATGGGGTCCCCAGGGCCAATAAATTAGAAAAGGAAGGGGGGCCACACAGCCCCCTTTCTTAAAAAATAAATAAAATAAAAGACCGGCATCCCACCGGAGGCCACGTCCCCTACTTGCAGCACTCTGCAAAAGTGCCCCCTGGCGCTTTTGCAGATGGGGAACGAATTCCCCTTGAATACTGGGGGTCCCTGGGGGCCAACTAGCCCACCAGGAGCCTCCAGTATGCGCCATGGGGCTGCGTTGCAGAGAGGTGTTCTGAGGCCACGCCCCTTTTTATACCTCTCTGCAACGCAGCTCTGTAGCGCTTAATGGAGGTAGCTGGTGTGCTAGTTGCACCACAGGGACCCTCAGGATTTAAGGGGAGTTAATCCCCAATTTAAAACACGCCACAGGGCGCGTTTGCACAGTGGTGAAGGGAGGGGACGGGGCCTGAGGTGAAATGTGTGCAAACAGACCCTGTGGCGCGTTTAATCCTGAGGGCCAACTAGTCCACCAGGTGCTTCCAGTGTGCGCCACTGCACTGCGTTGCAGAGAGGTGGTGCAGGCCGTGCCCCTTTTTACCCCTCTCTGCAATGGCGCTTACTGGAGGTACCTGGTGGGCTAACTTGCCCCTAGGTACCCTCAGGATTTCAGGGGACTTAATCTCCCAACTTAAAATGGCCACAGGGCGTGTTTACACAGTGGGGAAGGGAGGGGAAAGGGCCTGAGGTTACATGTGCAAACACGCCCTATGGCGCGTTTTAAGTTGGGGAAATAATTCCCCTTCAATCCTGAGGGCCCCTGGAGGCTAACTAGCCCACCAGGTGCTTCCAGGTGACCTGAGTGCACCAGGTGCTTCCAGGAAGTGCCACTACACTGTGTTGCAGAGAGGTGGTCCAGGCAGTGCCCCTTTTTACACCTCCCTGCAACGCAGCTCTGTGACGCTTACTGGAGGTACCTAGTGGGCTAGTTAAAACACCTACATACACTAGGGTGTCCCGGGGGCATGTACAAAAAAAAGTGTGGGGAGGGAGTGATGTCACTGACCATGTCATGAATGATGTAATATGTGACATCATCAGCAGTGCAATGCGGGGGGGCGAGTTATAGTTAGCTGAACTAACTATAACGGGGGAATTTCTCTGATTTTGTACGACTGAAATGTCCAACTAGCTATAAAGTCCCTGAAACCTATGTTTTTTAAGTGAATTTCTAAGGTTTTTTAAATGCTAATTTCTAACTATAACGTGCCTGAAACCTATGTTTTTTTCAGTGAATTTCAAAGGTTTTTTAAATGAAATGAAATGAATGAAATGAAAGAGACACTTATATAGCGCATGGCTACCCGGGGGCCTCCCGGCTCTGTGCTAGACTAGTGACCAGTGGCAGAGAGATTTAGGATAAACAATAGTGTTTTCAATTGATTTTGGAAGGCAAGATGGCTAGATTCCCTGCAGAGATATACATTTCCAGAGTTTGGCTGCATTGTGAAAAAAGAGTCGGCCACCACTTCTGGCCCTCATAACATTTTCTTGGCCTGGGGAGAAAGAAGAGGGAGCACTTTCCGGGCCATTCTGAGCAGGCCATAACAGATGGCCACCGTCTTCCTTGCTTGCACCCTGAAAGTCAAATTCTGATCTAACCAATTGCCCAGAGACCGGGACTGGGCCCATGCATGCTGGCCACATAGTCCTCAATGTAAAACTTGAGGGGTTTCCCAGGATCATGATCTCAGTCTTTTCACCATTGAGCTTTAGGTGGAACACCCCCATCCACCTAGAAACTTTCTCTAAGCATGAGTAAAGGCCATTGGAGAGCTGCTTTGATTCATTGAGAGCCAAGACCAATTGGGCATCGTCGGCATAGGTCACCATATGGATTCCAAAAGGGGCCACGATAGCCGCTATGGGGCCATATGCACATTAAAAAGAGTCAGGCTCAGCGAAGAGCCCTGAGGGACACCACACGGCAAAGGCAAGGGTTTAGAAGCTATATCCCCTTCAAATATCTGGAAGAATATTCCATCCAGATAAGAACGCAACCATTGCAGTGCAGTGTCAGCTACTCCTATATTTCTGAGATGGTGAATCAAGAGACGGTGATTTACCATATGGAATGCCGCACTCAGGTGAAGGAGTATAATGGCTGATTACCCTCCTGAGTCCAGGATCTTTCTGCTTTCTTCTACTACCGCTAACAGAGCAGTTTCTGTACTTGGTCATGGGCGAAATCTTGTCTGGGAGGGATGAAGCAGGTTATGGGGTTCTGAAAAATTTGAGAGGGTATGGTTACCATATTTCTCAGCGATCTTGGCAATCCCAGGGAGAAGAGAGATGGGGTGGTAATTGCCCAGGTCCGCTAGGTCAAGATCGGATTTTTTCAGGAGTGTCTTTACCATGGCCCTTTTCCAATTGGGGCCACTGTTCCTGTAGCAAGTGAAGCATTAATCACGTCCGTGATGGTAGGGGCAATTATGGGTGCTACCCTTTTCAGGACATCATAGGTGTGGGTTCCCTAGGCAAACTGCTTTTCACCGAGGAAAGCAGAGTCAAAAGTGTTTCTTGGGGAGAGGAGGAATAGTCTCCAACAGATGTCTAGATAGAAGTGGACCCTGGCCTACGTGCTCATTTAAAGTGTCACACTGTCATCAATTTGGGGCAGGAGTTTAAGAATATTCAGTATTTTAGTGGTAAAGAACACTGCCTGTTTATTGCATCGTTGACCCGAGGTATCAGGGGCGACAAGTGGTGCCGAGATTTTGAAGAGTTTCTTTATGATAATTAATGTTTCTCTGGGAGAGTTGGCGACTGACAGGATTTTTTCCTCGTAATAGGAGGCCTGTGCTTTTTTAATTTCTGCTCTATAAGTGCCAATGGCTCTCCTATATTCCAGCTTCCTGCTTGGTGAGAAATCTTTCCTCTAGCTTCTTTCCCGTACCTTGCAGCGCTGTTTTAAAATGCGCAAATCTGAGGAGCACCAGGGGGATTTATGGAGACCATCCAATTTTTTTATCAATGTTTTAGGAAGGACCACATTCAGCGAGTCCTCTATCCAACTGCAGAAGTCATCATTAGCTACAACTGAACTGGGGTCTGGCTTAGGTCTGGTCTTTTCCAGTTCATGGGCCCACTTGTCCAAAGAAAGCTTGGTTCAGGGCCGGTTCAGGGTCAGCGAGCGTTGAGCATAGGAAGTAGTGACCTGAGTGCACCAGGAAAGGGAATGAGGAAGTGATCGTACAATGGGATGGGGATGGGGTTATTTCCTTTAAGGTTCTCCAAATTTGAAAACACAGGATCAAGACAATGAATCTTGACATGGGTAGCTCGCAAAACCTTTTGTGGCAGCTGAAGGGCCGCGAAAGTGCTGTTGCTGCTCCCACATCATCAAAGTGTAAAGATCTCCAAGGAGAGTAAAATTTCAGTAATTTTGATTTTTTTTGGTGATATTTTGTAACTTTAATATCCAAAAATAATTTTAGTATTTTCTTTTTGTTTTTAAAATAATATAATGTCTCCGGTTTTCTTAAATATTGATATATTTTTTTTTTGGGAGAAAAAATTGGAGTCGCGCACCCATTGTGTACCTATCTTGTGGAGATTCAAACTGCCATATTAGTAAAGTTGTGAAAGATGTGCGTTTCAGCCAGCCCACTCTGCTTAAGCTTACAGGAAGGGAACTAGAACGCTACATATCCCTGGTCTTCTCGTACCACACCCATGCAGCACAGGCGTCACAGGACATGTGACCTTGCCAATAAAAAATGCCGGGCGCATGTGCTCGACGCCATTTCCACTCTCTATCTGGGTGTATCTGAGTGCCTATGATGTTGGTGGCAGCCGAGGCATTTTGACCGACATGGGCCTCCCACAAAGTCGCAATGAGTTGAGGTGCACAGAGATGGTGGCAGCTGATGCACTTTGCCCGACACTGGCCTCCTGCCACGTGATGATGACTTGAGCTGCACTGATTTAGTGTCACCAGAGCTGAGCAGGTGTGCAGCCTGCAATGATGCATGGTATCAATACTCTATCTTGGCAATCAAGACCCTGTTTGAATTGTGATCTTGGCTGGATCGCGTGTACGCCAAGGGCAGTTGGCTTTACAGACATGACTCCTCGACACGGTGCAGCAGGATGCGCTGGGGGCCTGTGCTGCAGAATCCAGCAACGGCTGAGGAGGTTGCTCCGGCACATGGTGGCCCTGTTGGACATACGACGGTGGCGGCAGGTGAGCATTGAGGTCTGGGTGCGTATGGTCGAGCAGTCATCGCGGGGCAGTGTACTGGTCTGGGGACCAGGGCTGGGATGCTTGTGAAAGATGTAAGAATCATGCACATTGCCTGAGAAGTTACCGACGACATTAGTGTACAGGCCCTGGTGGTCCAGTTTTGCCTGCACAGTGTTGGAAGTGTTACAGCAAAAAATGATGGACGGAATGCAGCCAATGCAAACATTCTCCCCAATCAAAAATCTTGGTTTAATCCATCGTTCTTTTGCCCACTATGCCTCCCCAGTTTGAACCCAGCCATATGCAAAACAGTCTTGACCCTGAGCCCCATGGGAACAGTCCGGACCGAACTGCCAGGCCAGGTCCTCCCTGGACCGGAAACAAGCATCCTGAGACCGGTTTCAGGGTATGTCACCCTTCTTCAGCCAGGCTAGCTTGAATCAAGTGGCACAGTGAGCAAGGGACTAACGTCTGGGAATGCCCATCCCACTTAGGGCGAAAAGTGTTACAGCAAACAAATGATGAATGGAATGCTGACAATGCAAACCTTCTCCCCCAGTCAAAAGATCTGGGTTAAATCCATCGTTCTTTTGCCCACAACGCCACCCCAGTTTAGACCCAGCCATATGCAAATCATGTGGTTTCTATTGCGGTGATTGTGTGCAGTGTTGTCACGGGGTACAAGTAGTACATGTGTGTAGTAGGCCTGGGCGGTAAATTCCGTTCCGTTCGCGGAATTTGCGGAATTTGGGTAATTTCGCGTTCCGCGGAGAACGCGAAATTGCCCAAAAATCTGCGTTCCGCGACTTCGCGAAATTTTTTGCTTGTTCGCGTTCTCAATATGCGTGTTCGCGAGATATTTGACCCCGAGCACGCAAACAGCGATCGCGAACAGGAAAAAAGTGTCGCGAACAAGCAATTCCGCGTGTTCGCGGAATTTCTGCGTGTTCACGGAGATTTTTTGCCGTTTCGCGGAGATTTGCGTAACGCGGTTACGCAAATTCCGCCCACCCCTAGTGTGTAGTCAGTTGCCCCCAACAGATGCAGGAAGGCTGCTATGGCATGGTTCCCTTGCTTGGTCTCCAGTTGTTTCTGCGCAGTGTAGGTGAAGTGAACATGCAGGTGTAGCAAGCTGAAACGAACCCTGATGCTCACATTTCTGATAAATCCTGCATAATGAGACGATAACAGAAGTTTGTGTGGTTGTAACATTCCTTTTCTTTCCTACGAAGGTTACGAATAGGCCTGGGCGGCAAATTCCGTTCCGCTCGCGGAATATGCGTAATTTGCGTAATTTTGTGTTTCGCGGAGAACGCGAATTTGCTCAAAAGTCTGTTTTCCGCGATTTCGCGAAATTTTTGCTTGTTCGCGTTCTCAAAATGCATGTTCGCGAGATATTTCTCCTCGAGCACGCAAACAGCAATTGCGAACAGGAAAAAAGCATCGCGAACAAGCAATTCCGCATGTTCGCGGAATTTCTGCGTGTTCGCGGAGATTTTTTACCATTTCGCAGAGATTTGCGTAACGCAATTCCGCAAATTCCGCCCACCCCTAGTTACGAACACACAAGCTTTGGTTACAGTCATTTTGTGCAGGATTGATCATACCTGTAAGCATTCTGGTTTGTCCAAGTGCAATACATTGTACCATATTACGTTTGTGACCATACTAACGCTTGACCATTATCTTCATTTTCCAACAGGTTTCTGAATACAGAGGTTTGGGAATTTCAGGACGATCTACAGATATTTTGATCCACAAGTTGATGTTCCCCGTTGGCAATGTCACTCATTGTTTGATATTTTTGTGTTGTTAATTTATGTTTTTCTAATAAAGTACTGTTTTTCCACTACTGTTGACTACTAGGCTTCATGACTTAGCGCACCCCCATTTCAGTGACTACAATCTTAGATCTGGAGCACAGAGGCATCAAGCAATGGCTGGGGTTGGGGTTGGTTGTGTAAGAATACTACAAATTGGAACGAGTGGGTGGTGCTGATGTAGGGGCCATAAGTTGCTTTTGTAGACATGCATCCAAGACGTGTGAGGAAGTTTAATAGGGCTGACTGTGAGACTTCTCTGACTCTCGCAGTTGTTAGTTGGAAGATACCAGAGGCCAACAGGTGCAGCACAGCCAGTAGCTTTGTCTGTGTGACGATGTTGATTGTCTGCTGTGTTGGTACCATCAGCATATTGGCAAGGTGGCAGTGTGCACCAACTTGAGAATGGGGCAATAATTCTTTTGCCACTTTTGCTGCACCAAACTGCTGATAACTTGACGAGAAGTCCGAACTGTTGGGTTATAGGATAACTCTAAAATGAGCCCTTATGTTTAATAGGACTTTGTTGTAGCTACATGTGCATCACAAGAAAAAAAATTAAAAAACAAGAAAAGTGGGCCAAAAAATGAATACTATTTTTTTTAAAAAAGCAGCAGGGTACACGAATCCGGACAAAAAAAAAAAATAATTATGGGGTGTATTCTCAAGAACTTATCGCTGAGTTATCGGCACTTTACCGCAGCAAAAGAATTATCAACCCATTCTTAACCTGGCGAAAACTGCCTTTTTTTGCCAGTTTTTCAGTGATAGCTTCCTCAAAAAAACATTTCTACCAATGAGAGCGACAACTAACGCTAATGATATGTAGAATAGGTGTTCCCGTGTAAAAAACAACATCAAAACACCACTTTCCGATATTTTCAACAACCAACGAAATCTGCGATCCAAAAACAGGCGATGAGCCGCTTTAGCAATAGGAATTTAACATCTGCCTTTTACTGGTGTGAAGTAGGAAGACTACCTACAGTATGAAAGGGAGCCTAGCCCAGAAACACATCTGGAAACCCAACACATGTCATAGAGCTACTGATCATGCAGCTCCGACACCCAAGAAGGCCACAACACCCACTGTCACCACCCCAGGACCTCCCCCTCAGACCACCCCCCTACTACCACCAAGGCAGCGCAGAACAGAACAGCAGACCTTCCCAAAACGCCATGGCCCCACAGCCACACAATAGCTGAATGTAAGTGCCACTGCTCTGCATTGCAGAGAGGTGGTGCAGGCCGTGCCCTCTCTGCAATGGCGCTTACTGGACGTACCTAGTGGGCTATTTTGCCCCTAGGGATCCTCAGAATTCAAGGGGACTTAATCTCCCAACTTAAAAAATGGACACAGGGCGTGTTTACACAGAGGGGAAGGGAGGGGACGGGGCCTGAGGTGACGTGTGCAAACACGCCCTATGATGCGTTTTAAGTTGGGGAAATAATTCCCCTTCAATCCTGAGGGCCCCTGGGGGCTATCTAGCCCACCAGGTGCTTCCAGTAAGCGCCACTGAGCTGCGTTGCAGAGAGGTGGTCCAGGCCGTGCCACTTTTTACACCTCTCTGCAACGCAGCTCTGTGGCGCCTACTGGAGGTACCTAGTGGGCTAGTTGGACCCTAGGGACCCTCAGGATGCAAATGAACTTAATCTCCCAACTAAAAACGGCCACAGGGCATGTTTACACAGTGGTGAAGAGAGGGACGGGGCATGAGTTAACGTGTGCAAACAAGCGCTGTGGCGCGTTTTAAGTTGGGGAAATAATTCCCCTTCAATCCTGAGGCACCCTGGGGGCCAATTAGCCCACCAGGTGCTTCCAGTAAGCGCCACTGAGCTGCATTGCAGACAGGTGGTCTAGGCCGTGCCCCTTTTTACATCTCTCTGCAACGCAGCTCTGTGTCACTTAATTGAGGTACCTAGTCGTCTAGTTGGACCCCAGGATTCGAGGGGACTTAATCTCCCAACTTAAAATGGCCACAGGGCGTGTTTACAGAGTGGGGAAGTGAGGGGACGGGGCCTGAGGTGACGTGTGCAAACACGCCCTGTGGCACGTTTTAAGAGGTAGTTTTAATCCCCTGCCCTATTATATACTAGGGGCTTACAGAGGGGGTCATGCTGATCACAGGGGGACCCCAACACATAGTGTTCCCTAGTGTATGTAGGTGTTTTCACTGTATTCTGAGTGTCTTTTAACATAGCACTGGCTCTAGGACTGGTTAGTCAGACTCAGTTACCACCAGTATCCGTCTGAAAAAGTTGAGGGTACAGGATGATTTTGCAACAAGGCTTCTTTCTGCTCTTTTGTTTGTTCTTTCTGCACGTTATCCTTCTTCCTGAACTTTTCTTCGTCTTTGAGGACTTCTGTTGCTTCTTTCGGCATTTCTTTTTTTTCTTTCTGTGCGTTTTTTCTTCTTTCTTCACATGTTCTATCTCTGTAGGCATAGTTAGAAATTAGCATTTAAAAAACCTTAGAAATTCACTGAATAAACCATAGGTTTTTGGAGCGTTATAGTTAGCTGGACTTTTCACTTGTACAACACCATTGAAATTCCCCCGTTATAGTTAGTTCAGCTAACTTTAACAATAACTTGCGCGGCCGCAATGCACTGCTGATGACGTCACATATTATATCACTCATGGCATGGTCAGTGACATCACTCATGACATCACTGATGACATCTCAAATGACATCACTGATTACAACATCCTTGTGATAGAGTGGCAGACCTCCTCTCCCCCTAATATAACCTTTGATACACACATTCAAAAATAGAAACTAAAATTTGCAAAACAATGAACATACCAATATCAGTTACAACAACCTATTCAGTAATTCTAAGATCCGCATACACATCCACTCATTCACCAACAGTCCTATACAGTCACTCATACATGTACCCACTCATCATATATACTCATACACCTATACATCCTGTTACACAATGCCACTCATCCATAAAGTTACTCATGCTAATAAAGAATTAAACATCCATTTACTTGCATATACAGTTATATACACACCACCACACTCACTTCTACGGAAACTTACACATACTTAGTCTTTTAAACAATCACTTATAGAAACACATACTGATTCATACAGGAACTCTTTCAATCTCTCACTCTCACATATACTCACTTATATACACCAATAGTCACATATACTAGTTTAAAACATATGTAGTTACTCATAAAGACACTATTGATACAGTCATTCACTCACTAACACACCCATGCACACACTCATCCACCCATACAGTCCTGCACACATGCTATCTTCAACACATACAAACAGTGAGTCACTCATTCATGCACCTATGCACTACGTAATACCCCCACCGAACCATACAGACACTCAGACACTCATACTGATACTCAAAAAAAACAACTAATAACCTATATAGACACTCATGTAGCTACTCACCAACCCATGCAGCCACATACACACAGTGAGAGACTGATATAGATATTTGCATATTTAAACATTACTCACTAAGCCATGCATTCACTAAGATACACCTAATCAGTCAGTTATATAATACATTTTTCAAAAACAAATCATCGATTTAGACACTTATATACCCATTTATTCTTCCATCGACCTTGAGATATACATATATAAAACATATGTAATTTTCAGAAAAACACACATTCACTGGATGATGTCATCAGTGATGTCATTTGAGATGTCATCAGTTATGTCATGAGTGATGTCACTGACCATGTCATGAGTGATGTAATATGTGACGTCATCAGCAGTGCATTGCGGGTGCGCGAGTTATAGTTAGCTGAACTAACTTTAACGGGGTAATTTCAATGGTTTTGTTAGAGTAAAAAGTCCAGCTAACTATAACACCCTTGAAACCTATGGTTTTTCAGTGAATTTCTAAGGTTTTTTTAAATGCTAATTCCTAACTATAATGTGCCTGAGACCTATGTTTTTTTAGTGAATATATATATATATATTCACTGAAAAAACCATAGGTTTCAGGGGTGTTATAGTTAGCTGGACTTTTCACTTGTACAAAACCATTGAAATTCCCCCGTTATAGTTAGTTCAGCTAACTATAACTCGCGCGCCCGCAATGCACTGCTGATGACGTCACATATTACATCACTCATGACATGGTCAGTGACATCACTCATGACATCACTGATGACATCTCAAATGACATCACTGATGGCATCACTGATGACATCATCCTTGTGATAGAGTGGCAGACCTCCTCTCACCCTAATATAACCTTTGATACACACATTCAAAAATAGAGACTAAAATTTTCAAAACAATGGACATACCAATACCAGTTACAACAACCTCTTCAGTAATTCTAAGATCCACATACACATCCACTCATTCACCAACAGTCCTATACAGTCACTCATACATGTACTCACTCATCATATGTACTCATACACCTATACATCCTGTTACACAATGCCACTCATCCATAGAGTTACTCACACACATAGTCACTCATGCTAATAAAGAATCAAACATACATTTACTTGCATATACAGTTATACACACATCACCATACTTACTTCTACGGAAACTTACACATACTTAGTCTTTTAAACAATCACTTATAGAAACACATACTTATTCATACAGGAACTCTTTCAATCTCTCACTCTCACATATACTCACATATATACACCAATAGTCACATATACTAGTTTAAAACATATGTAGTTACTCATAAAGACACTATTGAGACAGTCATTCACTCACTAACACACCCATACACACACTCATCCACCCATACAGTCCTGCACACATGCTGTGTTCAACACATACAAACAGTGAGTCACTCATTCATGCACCTATGCACTACGTAATACCCCCCACCGAACCATGCAGACACTCAGACTGATACTCAAAAAACCAACTAATAACCTATATAGACACCCATGTAGCTACTCACCAACCCATGCAGCTACTTATACACAAAGTGAGAGACTGATACAGATATTTACATATTTAAACATTACTCACTAAGCCATGTATTCACTATGATACACTTAATCAGTCAGTTACACAATCAATTTTTCAAAAACAAATCATCCATTTAGACACTTATATACCCATTTATTCTTCCATCGACCTTGAGATATACATATATAAAACATATTTAATTTTCAGAAAAACACACATTCACTGGATGATGTCATCAGTGATGTCATCAGTGATGTCATTTGAGATGTCATCAGTGATGTCATGAGTGATGTCACTGACCATGTCATGAGTGATGTAATATGTGACGTCATCAGCAGTGCATTGCGGGCGCGCGAGTTATAGTTAGCTGAACTAACTATAACGGGGGAATTTCAATGGTTTTGTACAAGTGAAAAGTCCAGCTAACTATAACACCCCTGAAACCTATGGTTTTTTCAGTGAATTTCTGAGGTTTTTTAAATGCTAATTCCTAACTATAACGTGCCTGAAACCTATGGTTTTTTCTGTGAATTTCAAAGGTTTTTTAAATGCTAATTTCTAACTATGCCTACAGAGATAGGACATGTGAAGAAAGAAGAAAAAATGCACAGAAAGAAACAAAAGAAGTGCAGAAAGAAGCAACAGAAGTCCTCAAATACGAAGATAAGTGCAGGAAGAAGGATAACGTGCAGAAAGAACATAAAGAAGAGCAGAAAGAAGCCTTGTTGCAAAATCATCCTGTACCCTCAACTTTTTCAGACGGATACTGGTGGTAACTGAGTCTGACTAACCAGTCCTAGAGCCAGTGCTATGTTAAAAGACACTTAGAATACAGTGAAAACACCTACATACACTAGGGAACATTATGCGTTGGGGTCCCCCTGTGATTAGCATGACCTCCTCTGTAAGCCCCTAGTGTATAATAGGGCATGGGGATTAAAACTACCTCTTAAAACAGGCCACAGGGCGTTTTTGCACACGTTAACTCAGGCCCCGTCCCCTCCCTTCACCACTGTGTAAACACGCCCTGTGTCCATTTTTAGTTGGGAGATTAAGTTCATTTGAATACTGAGGGTCCCTAGGGTCCAACTAGCCCACTAGGTACCTCCAGTAAGTGCCACAGAGCTGCGTTGCAGAGAGGTGTAAAAAGTGGCACGGCCTGGACCACCTCTCTGCAATGCAGCTCAGTGGCGCTTACTGGAAGCACTTGGTGGGCTAGTTAGCCCCCAGGGGCCCTCAGTATTGAAGGGAAATTATATCCCCAATTTAAAACGTGCCATTGTGCGTGTTTGCACACGTCACCTCAGGCCCCGTCCCCTCCCTTCACCACTGTGTAAACGCGCCCTGTGGCTGTTCTAAGTTGAGAGATTAAGTCCCCCTGAATCCTAAGGGTCCTTAGGGTCAAACTAGACCACTAGGTACCTCCAGTAAGCGCCACAGAGCTGCGTTGCAGAGAGGTGTAAAAAGGGGCTTGGCCTCAGAACACCTGGCTGCAGCGCAGCTCCCTGGCACATACTGGAGATGCCTGTTGGGGGCGCGTTTGCAGAGTGCTGCACGGAGGGGGCATGGCCTCCGGCACGATGCCAGTCTTTTATTTATTTTAGTTTTTTAAGAAGGGGGGCTGTTTGGTTCCCCTTCTTATTCTAATTTATTGGCCCTGATGACCCCATCCCCCAGGGCCAGTCTCCTAATTATATTTTTTTGACCCCAATCCCCAGGGCCGGCCACTGTTTTTTATTATTTTAAAAAAATATATATTTATAGACACACCTAGGACATGCTGGACAAACCGTACGTACCTATCACCATGACGATTTGCGTGATATTCATTAAAAGGCGACTATGCATGCAATGAATCCACGTGGAATGTATTTACACCACTAGTGAAGCTCTGACATGTCTGATGCCCTACCGTGCCTAATCCTGGTAGACACTCTTGTCGTTTATTTATACAAACATGGGTAGCTATTGACGGGCACATTTAATACACATGCACACCAAGCCATTCAAAGGGGATTCGACAAAAATTCGACCAAAACTATGCAAGAAACCCCCCTCACGGTTAATAAAACACACATCCACTGCCGGATGTGTAATACTTTTTATTTTACTCTCTGGAAAGGGGACGAACATCACTTGAGAGTCACAGCGTGCTCCTGACAGAGCCCAATGCTGTGTTACACCCACCATTGCCTGCCGAGTGCCACACACCTCTGTGTTGTATTCCACTAGCTTGTGCATATGCTATGACACTCTCTAGCCCATGTGCACTGTAACACCACCCCGTGAATATGTCATGCCACACTTGTCTTCGCACGGGTTATATTGCCCCATCTAACGTGCCTTTCTCGATGCCTATGTTATAACGCACAGTGCTATGCCATACATATTACAATCTGGGATCCATATCTTTGTCACAGTGCATATGCAACGTTACACTCCCCAGCACATATTTTATATTACAACTTTAGAGACTAGTTAGGTTACACAACACTGCCCTGTGCATATTACACTCCAAGGCGCATATCGCATAGCACGCGCTAGTGCCTGTGCTATCTCGCGCTCTCCAATGAATCTGTCATTGCGCACAATGTATTGCATATTATATTTCACGCCCGGTTCATCTTATATCACACTTTTTGGTGCATAGTTTATACCATACACTATGTCTAGTTTTCATTTTCAATCGTGCTCTCAGGACTATGTTCTATATAACACTGTGTTCACCTACCCTTTTCACGGGCATTACATTTTGCGATAGGGGGTGGAGGGTCAGGGGGTGTTTCTGCCAAGTGAGCCCGGAGTCACAGTCACAAACGTCCTCTTCTTCCTGAATAAAAGTGAGATTATGCTGCATACTTGTTCATATTTTAAGTAGTTCGCACAGACACAATGTTTTAAAAACAATAAAGTTCCTAATACCCGCCTTCTCTGAACAGTTAGCTTGCTGCCCCATCCCCTTCCTCCCTATCCTATGTTGTGTGAATCCATGGACTAGCCTCCTCTCTCCTGCCATGCATGGTCTGATGTGCTGCCACTGCCCTCAATTTAGTATGATGTACCAGTCCACTCCTCCTGCCCTCCATTGCCCAATTCTATGCCCCATCATTGACCTCCTGCTTAAACTCTGTGCTTAGCTTGCTGCCCCTATTCTCCTTCCCCCTGCCCTCCGATGTCTTTGTGCATGCCCCTGCTCCATCCTTTTTGCCCACCATGTCCCATGGACCTGCCACTCCTATCTACTCTGAGTGTTCTGTTGAGCTGCCACTCCCCTCCCACCTGCCTAGCATTGTCAGATGACTGTAACCTGTCCCTGCCACCTCCACCCTGCCTGTCCACATGCCATGCCCCTATCCTCTTCCTCCTGTCCTACATGGTCCATTGTACTGCCACACCCTTCTGCCCTCCCTGGTCTGTTGTGCTGCAACTGCTCCTCCTGCCTGCCCCGTGTGGTCTGTTGTGAGGTCCCTTCCCCTGAACTTTCTTGTCTGTGCACAGGTCCTGACCCTTCCTTCTATCCTCCATCGTCCTTTGTGCATGCCCCTCCACCCTCCTTCTTGCCCATCATAGCCATTGTGCTGCCACTAACCCTCCCACTTGCCATGCATGGTCTTCTGTGCTGCCATGGCCCCTCCCACCTTCCCTGTGTGGTCAGTTAGCTGCCCCTGACCCCCTCCCACCTTCCCTCCATGGTCTGTGTGTATGCCATCACAGTCTCACTGTTGCTCTTCATGGTGTGTCTTGCTTCTAGTTCCCATCCTGCCTGACCTCCATGGCTATCTTGCTGCTCCTGCCCTGCCCCCTTGCCCCCAGCCCTACTCCCTCCCTCCTGGCTTGTCTGTTCCATTGTAATGCCCCTGATCCGTCCCTCCTGCCCTTTATGGTCTGTTATACTGCAGCTTTCTCTCCTGTCTGTCCATTATGGTCAGCTAGCTACCATTGCCTCTTGCCCCTCTGTTCTCTGTTGTCCATGTGCATGGTCCTGTCCCCTCCCTCTTGCTTTCTATGGATTGTTGTGCTGCACTCCCGTCCTGCATGCCCTGTGTGGTGTATTGTGCTGCTGCAAACCCTGATGCCTGCCCTGCAGGGTCAGTTTGGTGCACCTCTCCATGTCCCTCCTGTCCTCTGTTATCCAAGTCCATGTCCCTATCCCATTTCCTTCCATGATCCAATGTACCATACTTGCGAACATTTTGAACTTGGTAAGAGGGAGATTTTGAAAAAAAACTGGGGTATTGATTTTCCCCTTTGAGTTACATTGAAAAAGAGGATATTGTAGACAGGAGACAGATCAAATAAAGCCCATTTGAGCTTAAAAACATTGGACGTTTCCTGGCTGAATCGGGTCTGTTGGCATGTATGGTTGTACTACCATTGCCTCTTCCTTCTGCCCACAATGGTCTATTACATTGCCACAGCCTTGAAGGAGGGTAGATTTTGTATCACAGGGGGCCCCTGGCCCGTTCTGTCCACACCTGAAGTATGAGACCCTTGTCCTTGCCCTGCCAGCTGCATTTGTAGGCCGTATTAAATTGACCAGCGGGTCCTGTGTTGCTATATAATTATCCTGAGACATCCTTACCACTCAGCCAGCATAAAACCCCTGTGTAGGCCCTTCTGTTCAATATGTAGGCCTCTTTGTTAAATTGACCATAGCTCTGCAATTTTAGTGTATAGCAGTCTGAAGGCAGGTCTGCGAGGCCTTCTGATCCAAACTAGTAGCCCCCACCCTACCCGAGTGCTCCGTGCTCGGTATCAAAGTTCAACATCCCCCTGAAGCTGTCGACATACAGTAGGCTGCATCCTGGACTGGTACTTGCTTCCTGGGCAGGTTTCCCGCTTTTAAGGAAGTGGCAACCGCAGAGCGTCAAGTTAGGAGAACTGAGGAGATTTTATACATGAATATATTGAATTCCCGTACAATACCCATTATTTTCTGCTTGCTCTATGGAACTTACGATAAGCGATTGGCCTGAGAGACTGACCTTTTCACCCAGTCCATTGTCAGCATTAAGTGGGTAAATGACGAAATGTCTGGTAAAATCTGCAGACGAAGCTTTTGGGTAGCATACGTAGGTAGATGTAGCGTGCAAAGGAGCCCACAAAATGATATAAAAAGGGAGCACCCACAGATATCGACGGACTACCTCGCCGTCTGTATGTAGGTTAACAGGCAGTGCAGGTTTTCCCCAAGAGCTGGGAGCTCTTGTCTTCCTTTGCTTAAAATGTCTTGCTCTGCTTTGCTTGAAGTATCTTATTCTATTTTACCTATATGAAATGTCATGTTATGTTTAACCATTGTTCTCTTTACTTTTGCATTTAAAAGATTTTGTATTGTAATTGCAGGAATGCTTGCTCTAAGAGTAAACGTGAGTGTTCCTAGGTAACATTTTCCTTGGTGTAACTTGTTTCTCATGATGCATTTATAGATGTGTTTTCTCTCTCTGTCAGTACATTAATTGAGATACAGAGAATATTATGACAGCTGTATGATTATCTGGATTCTGTATTTTGTACTTTATGTCTCTATTCTGCGGTTTCTTTGAAGTTGCATCTTCTCATTAAACTGCCATTGTATTCTGCCTCCAATTCCATGTCTCATATGTCTGTTTTCTTCATTTTTGGAGCAAGCGTTCCTAGGCACCCCGGCTCAAATTAAGGTGCCCCTTTTGTCCCTGACTCACTCTCCTGCTCAGTTCTGTGGTGGCTCCCGGGGATCTGGGGACCGCCCCTAGCTTCCTTGACCCGTAATAGATCTTCCCTCCAACAGCCTCTCTTGCAAGTCCTGTATTGTTGGTTTGTTGCCCCTGCCCCCCTTTCCACTGCCCTCCATAGTCTGTTGTGCTTCCACGGCCCTTCCTGCCTGCTCAGTGTGGTTAAATTGTTGCCTTTGCACCCTCCTACCTGCCTTCAATTTTCAGAGTCCGTGCCCCTGGCCTCTGCCTCTCAACAGTATCCTAATGAACAACTAGATTGCTAACATTCTATCACCCTTATGCATCAAGCCAAAATCCAGTCGGTAAAATACCGATTCCTTATTAGCTCCCGGTATTAAGTAAAAAATACCCAATCCCAATGCATCAACCCAAAAGCAGAAATCGGTATTTAAGGAATCCTTAAATAGCGATTCTTTAAATAGGGATTCCTTAAATACCGATTCCTTAAATAGGGATTCCTTAAATACCGATTCCTTAAATAGCGATTGCATTTAAGGAATCCCAAAGTGAGATTCCTTAAATGCAATGCATCAAAGTTAAAAAATTAGCGATTTCGCTAATAAGGGGAGCAAATTACCATGAAGATGAACTGCATGGTAATTTGCAAAAACTTTGAAAAATGCACTTTTGTGCATTTTTCAAAGTTTCATGTTGCGCACACACATGCCCTTAGAGCATGTGTGTGTGCAACATATGTGCACATATCATTTTCAGGGGTGCAACAGGGTGTCCTTTTGACACCCTGGCACCCTTGAAAGTGCTCCCGCTATTAGCGATTCGGTAATACCGAATCGCTAATACAGAATGGCTTTACATTCATTCCTATGGGCCTCCAAGCCCATAGGAATGAATGGGTAGGTATTCCTTATTACCGATTCGGTATTACCGATTCGGTAATAAGGAATATTAAGGAATCGCTATTTGAATAGCGATTCCTACATGCATAGCCTTTTGCTATTCCTTATTAGCGAATCCTTATTTTTCGCTAATAAGGAATCGCAAATGCTAATGTTGATGCATATGCCCCTATATTTATTACAAAAGTGTGGAACGCCTGACATCATCTTGATGTAATCAAAACTGTAATACCTAGAGCATTTCCTTTAGAAATTACATATATGAGAGGGTCTTATTGGCATCAAAATTATGGTTAGTGCTCTAAAAGACTAAAATAAGGACATATTTTCTGAGTTCTCAAATAGCGACAAAGCACTTTTAAATTATTTGTTATCTTTATGTTTTTTTATCCAGTTGACCACTTGATTAAATGTTGCACTTAGGGGAGAGGATGTGGTGTTACTTCCAGAACTGCAGACTTTGCAACTGGGGAACCAGGTTGAAGTTTCTGCTTCAGCTCGACATTCTGTGATTCTGGTCAAATCACTTAGTCTCCCCATGTCTACAACCAAAATTAATTTGTTCTTGTGTGATGTAACCAATGCTCATGTAAAGCACTCCAATACCTGACAAGTCTGCACTATATAACACTGCAAAAACACAAAATAATAAGTGTTTTGCACACTTCTGTCATTGGGCTATATTTGGGCTACATCTGGGTGATTTTGGGCTACATTTGGGCTCTTTTGTCTCCGGTGGCCATCTTGGGAGATTTATTTGTTATGAAGTTTCCTAATTTCCTCATGTACTGCAGTCTCCTCAGTAGGAAATGCTTTCAGTTTTTTACTTTGATTCCATCATGAAGGTATTCAGATATGTCACACATTTGCCATAAATTCTGAATGTTAGCACTCTAGTTGCTCATTAGATCACTGTAGTAAAACTACTGCACCATGGAAGTCTGCTCCTGGTATTAAAAGTGCATGTTTCAGTCTGCATGTCAGAATTTTTTAATGAAATAGAAGAGGATTTGAGAAGTCACTCAAAATGTGCCCTCATTTTCTTTCTTCAGCATTAATCATAATTTCTATGGCAAAATGAACCTCCTCATTGTGTTCCTTTTTAAATTAAATGTTTTAAGTGTTACCAGTTTATTCCAATCAAGATGGCTTCAGGTGTGCCTTACTTTTGTCATAATGAAGACAGTAAGCGCTCTAGTTGTTTTTAAGAACATTCTGGGACATTCTGTCATTGGGCTATACTTGGGCTACATCTGGGTGATATTTGGGCTACATTTGGGCTCTTTTGTCTCTGGTGGCCATCTTGGGAGACTTATTTGTTATGAAGTTTCCTAATTTCCTCATTTACTGCAGTCTCCTCAGTAGGAAATACTTTCATTTTTTTACTTTGATTCCATCAAGAAGGCATTCAGATGTGTCACACATTTGCCATAAATTCAGAATGTTAGCACTCTTTTTGCTCATTAGATCACTGTAGTAAAGCTACTGCTCACCAGGGAAAACTGCTGCTGGTATTGAAAGTGCATGTTTCAGTCTGCATGTCAGAATTTTTTAATGAAATAGAAGAGGATTTGAGAAGTCACTCAAAATGTGCCCTAATTTTTCTTTCTGCAGCACTAATCATACTTTTTATGGAAAAATGAAGCCCCTCATTTTGTTCCTTTTTAAATTAAATGTTTTAAGAGTTACCACTTTAATCCAAGCAAGATGGCTTCAGGTGTGCCATACGTTTATCATAAGTAGGACTGTTAGCGCTCTAGTAGTTCTTTGGAACACTCTGGGAAGCTGCAGTAGAACACAAAGGAATCAACTGACAGTCTCTGCCCTTGTTGGATGTACATGTTTTACTGAGAATGTCAGACTTCATTCTCACATGACTGAGAAAGATAATGTGAATTTACAGAAAATAAGCTCTCAGTTTAGCCTATAGATCACCTTCCAAACCTCTGTGGTAAAAGCATGAGAAAATATTTTTCTCTCAATCATGATATCCCAGCAGAAGGCTTTTTCACATGGTGAAATCACCTTAGAACATACCACAATTCCTAAAATGAGTATGGTACCATCAACAAATGATTTATAATGTAACTAAAGTCTTAAAACCTTCTATTAACTGCAATGCTTTTTAATGAGGTGCTATAATGTATATTGGTCCCAAGATGGCTGCCAACACTTCTTGGATGAAGTGCTGACAGCCAATCAGATCTCAGGATGAGATGTGTGGTTAGGCTCCGCCCACATATATATATGCTTTTAAATGCTATTTTCTCAGGAAATACTGAACAGATTTACACCAGACCTGCAAAAGGCACTTCCTTGACCTTATGGCTACCTCTCTGCCAAATTTCAAGTAATTCTGTTCAGCCGTTCGGGCTGTAGCTGTGTCTAAAGGTCCTATGGAAAAATGCATGGGGAAAACGCGTTTTGGGACCCCCCTTTTTTCTCGGCCCCTGCTTGACGAATCCCCCCGAGACTTTCAGGGTAGGAGCGGAGCGTAGCGCCCCACCTATTTTGAAAATTTCGCGAGGATTCGTCGACCGGCGCCAAAGTTATTCCAAATAGAATGTTGCGGATTTCCTATGGAAACAGGGTCCTAACTATAACTACCTACTGGCGACCGCCAGTAGGTAATATATATATATATATATATATATATTGCCAGTTGATAGTTATAGTTAGCACCTAGTTTCCATAGGAAAAGCATTTTTTGATTTGCTAATAACTTTGGATGTCGTTTGACGAATCTTCCTGAAATTCTCCAAAAGAAAAGTCTATCCAGGTCAGCTCCTATCCTGTAAGTTTCGGGGTGATTCGTCAAGCAGGGGCTGAGAGAAAAGGAGGGGTCCCAATACTCGTTTTCTCCATGTTAATTTCAATAGGAAAGTTTGCGACGAGCTACAGCTCAAACTGCTGAAATGAATTACCCCAAATTTGGCAGAAAAGTAGAGCTTGGCTCAGAAAGTGACCTTTTTTTAAATGGTGTATATCCGGTCAGTAGTTTTTGAGAAATTCAAAAAATAAGAGTCAAAAAGTCAATTTCCCATAGGAAACTTTGTGCAGGTCTACATCCGAAACTACTCAACGGAATTACTCCAAATTTGTCAGAAAGGTAGTGCTTGGGTCAGAAAGCGTCCTTTTTAAAAATGGTGTAAATCCGTTCAGCAGTTGCTCAGAAATTAGAAAAATAAAAGTTTCAATACCTGGGCAGAGCCAAAGTTGTGTGCGCGAGCTTCACTGTGATTGGCTGTTAGCACTCCAAACCAGGAAGTGTTGGCTGCCATCTTGTGGCTCAGTAGAAGCAAGTCACCTGAAAATGGAGAAACAAAGGTATAAAACAAGAGAGGGGGCAGGGTATAAAAATCCTGACCCACTAGGTCTGCCTATTTTAATGAGGCCCTTGAGTGGGCTAGGCTGCTGGGGTATTTCTTAAAAAATAATAGCAGGGGCTTAGAGGGGTTGCGGGTATCCGCTGGGGTTCCGCAGCCCCGGGGCTTCACTTATGTTGAGAGGGGGCTGCGAGGCCCCCCTTCTGGAGTCTTCTATATGCTTGTAAAATTGGCGTCGTTTGACGAATCTTTATGAAATTATCCCAAAAGTTTATCTTATTTTGATTAGCTCCTATATTGAAAGTTTGGGGGTGAATGGTGTAGGAGGGGCTGAGAAAAAAGAGGGTCCTAATATGTGTTTTCTCCATGGAATTTCCATACAAAACTTTACAGAAAACTTCAGGTGAAACTGCTGAACAGAATTACGCCAAATTTGGTAGGGAGAAGGGTGATGGTCCAGAAAGGACGCTTTATTTTAAAAAGTGTTAAATCCGTTCAGTAGTTTTTGAGAAATATCAAATTTACAGATATCGACATTTGAGAATTCTGACATGTGATTAGCTGAGGTGTTACAAGCATGTGCGGCTCCTTTTCTGTGAATTGCTGAAACCAGGAAGTGTTGGCAGCCATTTTGTGAGTTACTCCGTCAGCTAGCATGTCTCCATGTAGAAGCCATTAGGTCCGCAGTTATACCTCTGCGAGGCAACACTGGCATCTGTTTAAGATATGCCTTTCACGCTGCCTCTCCTTATATCACTAGGTCGCAGCAATGGCTCTAGAAGCCCGTTCATTGGCTCCCACATCTCTACGTTTGCAAGCTAGTATGCTGCTATGGGGCACAGGTATCCATTTGCGAGACTGGATGCAAACTGTTGATAAGTCACATTATATGAGCATTGAAAAGCCATTTTGTGATTGAGTCCGTCAGCTCGCATCTGTCCGAGGCAACTCTGAAAACAAACCGGAGGTCTGTCTGTGCGAGATACCCCTTTCACGCTGCTTCTTTCCACATCAGCAGGTAACGCACCCTGTTCCTATATCACCGGCATACCCCCAACAACCTTATTGGGCCAGCAAGTCTACCTTTGCAAACCACTGGTGGGCTTGCAACTGTTCCGGTGGGACTTCCCTGGGCTGCAGTTGTATCTGTGAAGCCAAGACTGGAAATATACTGCAAGTCTCTATCTGCGAGATACCCCCTTCACACTCCCTCTGCCCAACATGACTACTTTGCAGCTATGCTTTTAGAAGCCACTGCATAGGCTAGCAGCTCTCTATCTTTGCGAGCTAGGCCGCTGCTGTGCCTCTTCCTCTTCGAGCTACTACGCTGCTGTTCCTTTGGGAGCGGACGGCCCGTAGTTCTCCCTCTGCGAGTCGAGCCCAGGGGCCGCAGCTGTTCCTCTGCGAGCCTGTGTGTGAACTGTTGATAAGTCACACTGTATGAACATTGAAAAGCCATTTTGTGATTGAGTCCGTCAGCATGAATCTGTCCAAGGCAATTCTGAGAACATACCGTAGGTCTCTCTGTGAAAGATATTCCTTTCACGCTGCTTCTACCTGCATCAGCAGGTAATGCACTCTCTTCCCACATCACAAACATACCCTCAACAACCTGCTTGGGCCAGCAAGTCTCCCTCTGTGACGCAGCTCCTTGTCCGCCATCCCCGTTAATCCCCACAAACAAATGTGACAGGAACGTTTTTAAATCTTGAGCCTAACAAATCTGCTGGTGTTCTAGTTTATTAAAAAAGATACTTATGAGGTTGGGCAAATAAGAATCTTAGTCATGTATGGATTTACATATAAAATATTTTATTAAAACAAAACTATGTACAGCGATGACGTGTCATCCCTCGACAATTTGTGAATCACAGCCTGCAAGACAAAAAGAAAGATAAGATTGTGCGTCATGCGTCCAGCAAAGAAAAAGTGGGAAAGAGAGAAGGAGTGAGATACAAGGAAGATAGAAAGAGAAAAACAGTGTGAGAGAGGAAGATAGAGAAAGAAAGAGTAGACAGAGAAAGAGTGAGAAAGATACAAGAAATAGAGATACAAAGAGGAGAGAAAGAGTGTGAGAGAGAAGAGAGAGAGAGAGAGAGTGAGAGAGAGAAAGAGAGAGAGAGGAAGGGGGAAAGAGTGAAACAGTGTGAGAGAGGAAGAGACAGAGAAAGGGTGAGAGAGAGGAAGAGAGAGAGAGAAAAAGTGAGAGAGAGAGAAACAGTGAGAGAGAGGAATGGAGAGAAAGAGAAAGTGAGAGAAAGAAAGAAAGAAAGGGTGAGATACAAGGAAGAGAGAAAGAAAGAAACAGTGGGGCATATTATCAAGACAGGCGATAAAATTATCGCCGCTTTAACGGCAGAAAACTGCCGCTAAAACAGCGATAATGGGCTTGATAATATGCTCTATGGAATTCCAATTGAAGCCCATGTTAGATGTCCTTCACATCTAACATGGGCTTCAATTTGAATTCCATATAGCATATTATCATGCCTTTTATCACCATTTTAGTGGCAGTTTTCTGCTGCTAAGGCAGCGATAATTGCATCGCCTGTCTTGATAATATGCCCAAGTGTGAGAGAGGAAAGGAGAGAGAAAAAGTGTGAGAGAGAGGAAGAGAGAGAGGGGCATTTTATCAACAAAGTGGCAAAGAAAGGCGTTGGCCATCTTGGCTTAACGCCTCTCTTCCTCACTTCGGAAATGCTAAGCTGCACCATATTACCAAGGATATGGTGCAGGCTAGCATTTCCCCTTGCGATGGAGATAAGATTTACAAGTTACCACCAGCGCAGGTGTCTGCGAGTAGGGAAGGTTTGTTTATGTAGAAGAAGGAGTTTCTTTCTGCATATAAACAAACCTCAAATGCAATTTTGTAACTTACATGTGTGCTGTTTCATGCAGTACACATCTAAGTTACAAATTGGCATTTTTTAAAAGAGATTTGTTTATGTTTAGGAAGGGACACTTTCTCGTACATAAAGACACCATGGGGTTTTGCTTTTTCCATGTGTGCTGCATAAGGTAACATACATGGAAAAAGCAAATACGAGGAGAAATGAAGCATTTCTCCTTGTTTCGCCACCTTAAGACGAGGATTTTTCAGGTCTTAAGTTCGGCGCTGCCACCTATTATTGCCAAGCATGATAATAGGTGGCAGCGTCGAAGTGAATGGGTGTTGTGGTGTATGCCACAACACAAACTGGACGCCCCTTTCAGGATAGGTTTATCGTGAAAGGTGCCCTATTACCAAGGTAGCGCTAAGGCAATTAACATGATAATAGAGCGATGCACATATTGCCACGTTATCGGCAGAAAAGTGCTGATAAGATGGCGATAAGGGGCTTGATAATATGCCCCAGAAAGAGAGAGAAAGTGTGAGAGAGAGAAAGGAAGAGATGGAGAGTGAGTGTTGACACTGGAGAAAATCTTCGCAGCTCATTTTTGTGCCATAGGTGTGTGTCCAACGAGGTGCCGAGTCATAGTGTACCCTCAAGTTTAGTGATGTGAAAGATAGTATAGAATTAGTCATTGTAAAGTACATACAACTGCACACGTGTAATTCTCTGTTTCGCGTGTGCGCACGCAGACTGCTGCAGCCCATCCACTCCCACTGCAAGAAGGTGTCTGTGTGCTCTTTTGCACTCAGGGTGCTGTACCCCATCCACTCCCACTGCCCAGAGGTGACTTCCCATTCCTGCACACCCAGACTGTTGTACCCCATCTACTCCCACTGCCCAGAGGTGTTTGCTCGCTCTTGTGCAGCCAGGCTGTTGCACAGTATCCATTCCCAGCGCCTAGAGGTGACTGCTCGCTGCTGCGGAAAGAAGCTTCTCTGCTCACCTTCCGCCACCGGCGTGTGCGTCAGAGGGTACACCACGTGCCAAAGCAACTTTCTCAGGCGTTAAGGATGGTCACGCATCATCGCAGGTTCAACATGCGTTCAGCTCTGGTGGTGTTGAGGGGGGGCTCCCATTCGTGAAACTCAGCCTGTTAGATTTAAAGGAAGATACAATTGTGTATCATGCGTCCATCAAAGGATAGAGGAAGAGAAAGAGAGAAAGAGTGAGAGTGACACTGGAGAAAATCTTCGCAGCTCACCTTTCTGTCACTGGTGTGTCTGAAAGATAGTAGAGAATTAGTAATTGTAGGAAAGTCCAGTATGCAGGAATGAAAAGACAGAACACGTCTTTTAAGCAGCAAGTACAAAGAAAGAATGAGTGAATCCCCCTTAACTTCTACGTCCCAACCTTCTCACATTTAAAACAACATTCCCAAAGCGACACGAGGCAGCCACAAGCTGTGAGAGGAATGTCACCCTCTTGTCTGCATGCTTCAATGCTCATAACACACCTTACCTCCTTATAAAAAAAGAGAGAAAGGAAAGGTTGTCAAAATTTGATGCTAAATTTAAGGGTACAAAGTATGAAAAAATATTTAGTCAACTAGTTTGCTACAGATGTGTGAGCGACGGATAGTTGACCGACTCTAAAAACTGTCCTGCTTTTGAATTTTTTTAATCAAAATGCAATAGGACAGGGTAAAGCCAGGGTATATACGACTGTGTATACCTAAATCGCTGTGACGTGTTTTTGTATCCAAGCTGCTGCACACCATCCAGTCCCTTGGCCCAGAGGTATCTGCCCACCGCTGCGCACCTATGCTTCACTGCTCACCTTTTCACGTACAGGGCTCTCTCCACGTCATGCAGCCTTGCTCTACAAGCCAGAAATCTCACAATTGGTGCTGAGTCTTGATATCAGCATGGCAGAGGACATACTCGTGCACCCATCATCATCGCCGGTTGCTCACCTGCTCAGTGCTTGCGGTGCTACTAACTCAGTGACTAGTTAGGGCACGCACGTGGCGGTACGCCTCCCTGGTGCATGACTCAGGCCTACATTGAGGTCGAGCAGGGCACACAATAGATGAGGTGCATCACCGCAGGCTCCACACCCGCTCAGCACTTACAATGCCCATACCTCAGTGGACCAAAATTCACCGTTTTGTGTCTGTGTGCCTGTGCCGGCCCCAGTGCATCCGCTGCGAGCAACTCTAAAATGGCGTTGAGCACGTGCGCCTGGTCTTTTTTATTGGCTGGGTCACGTGCCCTGTGATGCCTGTGCTGGATGGGTTTGGGGTGGATGTATAGCAGCCGTGAGGGAGTGGCTGTGGCATGCTGAGAACTAGACCTGTGACCAGCAGATCACTATAATGAAAATGTGGGCCATGTAGTGTTG
Source organism: Triturus cristatus (assembly GCF_964204655.1). NCBI lineage: Eukaryota > Metazoa > Chordata > Amphibia > Caudata > Salamandridae > Triturus > Triturus cristatus. The sequence goes on from NC_140589.1 coordinate 1,879,402,975, forward strand.
TTGTCCTTTTTTGTAAGCCTAAGCAGAGTGGGCTGGCGTGGCGTTTGCCAGTGCTGTATGAGACTGTGAATAATGACTGCAGAGCTATGGGCGTGGGACCGTCGTGAGGCATATGAGGACCTAACTGATGCGGGTGTCCGTGTTGTAGTGCTGCCGTCACCTGGGTCGTAAGCGGAAATGTGTCATTCTGTGAGTGAAGTCTCACAACATGGCCAACATGGAAGGTATGGGAATCACTGACCCTACATTCATCCATAGTTCCACGCATGAAAGATGGTGGACATGACGCATTTCTGTGGATATGAATGTTTATTGCACATTCACTGCAATGTTGTAGCTGTAGCAATACAGGGCCATGGAAAGTTTAGGTTGCAGTTTTTAGGACATGGAGGGCAGCCAATAAGAGCGAAGCTCGTGTTTGGAGTTAGGCTGCGCCAAAATATGTACTTATGTGGTCCGTCGGCTAGACTGCCGACTTTGGTGGTGGAAACCAGCGTTCGAGCCTCGGGGTCGCATACACATCCTGTTATTCTGGGCAAATCACTTATTCTCTGTGTGCTTCAATGTGTAATGTAAATACGGTGCTCATATAAAGTGCTCCAATACCTTCGGGTGGAGTTTGCGCTATAGTAATATGCAACAAAAAAAGAAAAAAACTCTGCCAATCCCTTCGCATTTATAAATTGACTATACACTCTCCTTGCAGTACTCTAATGATCCAGTACAATGAGCGAGACAAAGTTACATAGGCAAAGTTTTTCCCAACTGCGATAGGTAACATGGTTGCATACGCTGTCTACAGCACAATGTAATGTGGTAGGGTCCATGGGCAGTATCTTGCATACATAATGAAAACATGGACACAGATAGATAGTTGAACTGGGTACGGACACATGCTCTCGACTCCTTTTTATTACCATGGTCACATGTCCTGTGACGTGTGTGCTGGGTGCATGTGGGGTGAGTGTCAGCCAGTGCTCCGGGAATGGTTCTATGGGTCTATGACTTGTGCTGCAGTAAGGCAGGGACACTGCATGTGAAATAATACACAAAAGATTGTATCATAAAGGGTCCGTGAGTTGTGGTGCACTGAGGTAGTGGCTTCAGAAGCAATGAGCGTGTGCAGAGCCAGCGATGATACTCGGTCCTGGCTGGCCGCACTGGGAGCAATGTCTTTTGCGTACTGGACTGTGTCATCTGCAATCCCGACTCAAACAAGAGATGAAACATCTATGCAATCCATTGTCGAAACATGTAGGTTTCAGGGACGTTATAGTTCAAATTGTGAGCTGTGGTGTCCACAGTATAGAGTGCCATTCAGTATTGTTTGGACTTGCAAGATGAATTTGGTTATTGTACTAAAGCTATAACTGATATAAAACAAGTTCTAGAAGCAAGGATACTAAAAGGATATTGTGTAGGTTTTGATGGGCATTAAACTTAGTTGTGTAGTGCACTTTTAATTAATGAATGAAGAGTCAATTTAATTGTGAGCTCTGATGACCGCAGTGTAGGCAGGAGGCAGCAGTCAGAAAGGGCCCACAGGCACGTGGTGTTGAGTACAGGAGCACAGACATTGGCAATTCAGTTTGTGTGTAGCCAGTGATGATAAGTGGTTCACTGAGTTAGTGGCATGTGAATGAACCAGCTTGTGTGGAGCCTGTGAAGATGCGTGGTGTGATCGGGCCGCACAGGTATCAATGTCTTTTGCCTCCTGAATTCTGACTTATTAAGTCCACGTGGCAATGACTTATGGTGCACTGAGATAGTGGTACCTCTGGCGCTCAGCGTGTACACACTCTGCGATGATGCGTGGTCCGAGGGGCCCGCACTGGTAGCAATGTCTTTTGTCTAATGAATTCTGCCTTATTAAGTACACCTGGCATTGACTTATGGTGCACTGAGTTAATTGTACCTCTGGCGCTCAGCGTGTGCACACTCTGGGATGATGTGTGGTCCGTGGGGCAGCACGGGGAGCAATGTTTCTTGGCTACTGGACTGCATCATCTGGAATAGCCACTCCACCAGAATTGTGAGCCCTGCTGTCCGCAGTGTAGGTAGGAGGCAGCAGTCAGCAAGGGCCCACAGCCACGTGGCGTTGACTTGAGCTGCACAGATTGGGAGCATTTGGTCTTCTTAACGCATTATAGTCTCTTACACAATCTGCATCGCTACTAATCTTGAATTGTGAACCATGCTAACCCCAGAGTAGTGCGGAGGCAGCGGTCAGGATGGGCCCACAGCCACGTGGCGTCAACTTGAGCTGCACAGTTAGTGGCACCTGAAGCACTCAGCATGTGCGCACCCTGCGATGATACGTGGTCCCAGCAGGCCGCACTGGTAGCAATGTCTTTAGTCTAATGAATTCTGCCTTATTAAGGCCTCATGGCATTGATTTGTGGTACACTGAGTTAGTGATACCTCTAGCGCTCAGCATGTACGCAGCCTGCGATCATGTGTGGTCCGGGCAGCCGCAGCAATGTGTCTTGCCTACTGGACTGCGTCATCTGCAATCGCCAATGCATCTGAATTGTGAGCTCTGCTGTCCGCAGTGTAGATCAAAGGCAGTAGTCTGTACAGACATAAGTCTGCGGAGCTGATCTGCTGGGTACGCAGGGGGCCTGTGTTGAGGAGGCCAGCGGTCATGGTGGCAGCCACGTGGTAGGATGAGAGCTGCCACTCTGGCAGATGCTTTGGACGTCCCACAAGTGAATTACGCCCAAAGCCCCATCCTATTTATTCATACTCCTACGCTGGAGTGCTGTACGTTAGACCAGCCCACTCCGCTTACACTTCCCGGGGACAACACAGCTACATGACCGAGATCTTCCCCATTGTCTGGGGTAACATGGTTGCGTCTACTGTGCACAACACTACAGTTATCAGTAGTATATGTCCACATGGAGAGGTTTGTGCTTTGCATATTGAGGTCTGTCCAGCACAACACCACTACACTTGGTATTGTGTGGATTGTTATTGATGAGTGACTTGCCTTCTTCACAAATTCTTGGTTCCCACATCTCCCAACATTCAGCTATTGTGCGGCTGAGGGGCCATGGCATTTGGGGAAGGTCCATTGTCCTGTTTCGCGCTGCCCGTAGGGGGGGTGGTCCAGGGGGAGGTCCTGGTGGTGGTGGCGGTGGGAGTTGTGGCCTTGTTGGGTGTTGGAGCTTCATGATCAGTAGCTGTATCACGTATTGGTCTTTAGATGTGGCTGTGAGTTGCGTCCAATTCACGCTGTAGATAGTCGACCTCCTGTTAACCAGTTAAAGGCTGATGTTAATTTCTTACTGCTCACTCGGCTTATCGCCTGCTTTTTGAAACGCATTGGAGATTTGGCTGGTCATTGAAAATATGTGGAAGTGGTGTTTTAGTGTTTTTTTCCACGGGAACGCCTACTTTGCATGTCATTAGTGTTAGTTGTGGAAGTCATTTGTGGCGATTTTTTGGGCGGAGGGTATCGATGGAAAAGTGGTGAGATTTGCAGTGTTGACCAGGTTCAGAATGGGATGATAATTTAAAAACACAGAAAAAATTATAGGTTTACTAAATATTATAGTTATAAATTAGCATTTAAAAAACCATTGAAATTCACTGAAATGACCATAGGTTTCAGGCACATTATAGTTATAAATTAGCATTTAAAACACTTTAGAAATTCACCGAAAAAAACATAGGTTTCAGGGACGTTATAGTTAGTTGGATGTGTCACTCATTCAAAACCATAGGAATTTCCCCTTTATAGTTAGTTGAGCAAACTATAACTTGCGCCTCCGCAATGCAGTTCTGATGATGTCACATATTACATCATTCATGACATGGTCAGTGACATCACTGATGACATCACGGATGACATCTCAAATGACATCACTGATGACATCATCCACATGAAAATCTAATGCACCTCATCACACCCTAATATAACCCTTCATACACCCACTCTAAAATACAGAGTATCATTTTTTAAACCATCAGCACACCAATACCAGTAAGTACATATCCACTCACTAATTCCTAGCTCTACACACGCATCCACTCATCCACCCATACAGTCACTCACACACCTAGTCAGTCATGGAAATAATCAATCACACTTTCATTTACTCAGCTGTGCAGTTATACACACACCACCTCACTTATTTAAACATATACTAACACATACTTACACTCTAATACAATAACTAATAGAAGCACACACTGATCCATACATCCACTCTCACAATCACTCACTCTCACATATAGTCATTTATACACTCCAACACTCACATATACTGCCTTTCACATATGAAGTTACTCACACATGTACCACTGAGGCATTCATTCACTCACCAACACACCCATACACACACTCACCCATCCATACAGCTCTTAACAGGTGCACTCTTGAACCTATACACCCAGTGAATCATCCGCTCACACATGTATGGACAGTTACACCCAAACTCACCTACCCACACAGACACTCAGGCACTCATAGAGATACTCAAACAACTAATCAATAACCCATATAGATCCTCATTTAGGTATTCACCAACCCATGGAACTGCTTACACACCTATTGACAAACTAAACTGTCTGTTTCTGCTTTCCTCAGAGACTATGGTATGGGTTCTATATACCACAACAACTTGCGTTACAACATGCAAGGCATTTATAGAGGAGACGGTGTACATTTCAATGATGAAGGGAACAGAGTCTTCCTCTTGAACTTTAGACTCTGCATCGGTACTTACTTGTAGGTACTACAAAAAAAACACTTCATAAACCCAACGGCTCTTTTTAGAGCCCCCTAATATTCAAACACTTTAATGTGATTTTTTTTCAAATTTTTTTAAATAATTTTTTTCCGCCGTGCGCGTACGGTAAGCTTACCGTACACGTACCCCGCGATATTTTGATAAAAATATAAAATATATTTTTCTTACTTTTGGGTCCTTCTTAGACCCCCTGACAAAAGCTAGGGGGTCTGCAACTCTCTTCGTTGCCCCCTTTTCACGTTCTCCACCTTTGTTTATCAGTGTGAGACACACAAAATGGCGGCCGACACTTCCTGATTTCGACCGATTCGAACGTTTACAGTCATGTAACCACCAATCAGAATTAAGCTCGCGCACGGCAGCGTACATTTGTAATGATGAATACAATTGATTTCACTATTTTCAGTGAAAATCAAAACATTCTGAAAACAGCAAAAAAAGGGCAAAAAATTGCTTTGCTAAATATGAAAAAACATGTACTGTTTAATAAAGTGTATTGTTGAATATTAATACTTTTTTTCTCTTTTTCAGAACTAGAAAGAAAATTTAGAAGATGTAATTCAGTTATCTTTGCAATTTAATAAAAACTTTTAATTCTAAATTATTTATTTTGATGGTCAGGTAAGTTTAACATATCTGTATGTGTCACTGGTTTCGTTTCATGCTTTCTTTTCTTCACCTCTCCTTACTCTACTTTTCTCATTTGTCTTCTCACTCTCTCCTCCTGCTTTACTACTCTTTTGTAACTCCCTCACTCCTTCTCTACTACTCCCCTACCTTTACTACTTCCATCACTAATTTGTCATCCATGTTTCTTTTTCTGTATCCATATGTCTTAGTCTTTTTAACTGCCTTACTCCTTCTCAGTTGTTTGCTCTCTGTCTCTGTATCTGTCACTCTCTGTTTGTATGTTTTACCCTTAATTTCCTTAACATCTCTGGGGCAGATTTACAAGCCACCTGCGCCACCACTATGTCACTTTTCTTGACGTACTAGTGGCGCAGGGTGCTTTTCCATATTTACAAGGAGAGGATAAGTAGGGGTGGGCGGAATTTGCGTAATCGCGTTACGCAAATCTCCGCGAAACGGTAAAATATCTCCGCGAACACGCAGAAATTCCGCAAACACGTGGAATTGCTTGTTCGCGATACTTTTTTCCTGTTCGCGATCGCTGTTTGCATGCTCGGGTTGAAATATCTCGCGAACACGCATATTGAGAACGCGAACAAGCAAAAAATTTCGCGAAGTTGTGGAACGCAGATTTTTGGGCAATTCCGCGTTCTCCGCGGAACGCGAAATTACCCAAATTCCGCAAATTCCGCGAACGGAACGGAATTTACCGCCCAGCCCTAAGGATAAGCCACTCTGTGTGTCTTTTCCTCTCCTTGTAAATACAGGCAATTCTAATGCAGCACTAAAATGAGCTATTATCTTTTTTGGGTACCTATACATAAATACTGATGCAGAGGTTAAAGTTTAACAGGAAGACTCTCTTCCCTTCATCTGTGAAATGTACACCATCTCTTTTTTAATTACTTTGCCACTCCCCTCTCTTTCTCAGGGAGTCCCTGAAGGTTTAGTAAAGGTGAAAAAAATTATATATTTTTTTTTTAAAAAACTCATTGGGTGCGCGCTGCGCACCCTAAAAAAAAAAAGAGAAATAGATTCTAAAAAACAAGTTTTTGTGTTTTGATTTTAGGTGGCTCTAAAAAGAGCACTTGAGTTAATGTAGGGACAGAGGAAGAGAAAAACAAAAAAAAAAGAAATAACAAAATTATGGCCTTTCGCAAGAATGCTCCTCAAATTTTCTTTGAATGAGATCAATACTGCTCTCACCCAAAGAAATAAGAAGACCACAATCCATGCAGTGTGTACTCATCCTCCCAAAACAAGGACGAATATCCAGAGGTGTGGAAGAAGGTGAAGGCACCATCGCAGAAGAAGTGCTTGCCTGAGCTGCCGAAGATGTGCTCGGCTGAGCTGCTGCAGATGTCGTCGGCTGAGCAGGTGGAGGGTTTGCTCCAGAAGCTCGACGAAAAGTCACTGGATGCATTGCCTCAACGTGCCTCATCATAGTATGAATACTAAAAGAGTACTTCTTGTTAGCATTCGCACGTGACAAGGTGCGCTGACACAGTGTGCAGGTGACCTTTGGTGCATTCATCTTCTTTTGTCCCTCAGGAAAAGTAAAAAACTGCCATATAAAGGAGTCTTTCTGCTTCCTCTGCCTCTGTCTCTCAAGAGTGTCCTGCTCACTCCCAGAAGGTGACTGGTGCTCTGCCATTGTCTCACAAAAACAGAGTAGCTCCTACTCCAAGGGAATCAGAACTAATAATGAGGGGAGTAGGTGTGGTTTTGGAAGAATCTGGAACTGAAAGTACTTTGAAGCAATGAAAAGTGATGTTTTTTGATCACATAACTTGCCATGAGGGGATTGGGTGTGGTGTTGAAACAATCTGAAACTGAAAGTAAAGAAAAACAATTAAAAGTGTTGTTTTATTATGCACATAACCCGAGGTGCGCGCACTGAGCAAGCTCCCTGCGCGCACGGTGCAATTACGCATGCGCAAATGCGTACGAGCGCATGCGCATACGTACTATGTGCATACGTAGCACGCGCGTATGCGCGAACGTCAGCGCGCGTACTCTGCGCTTATACGGAAGTGTACCGCGTGGAGCACGTACGACGCACGCACACATGCGTACGTACGCATGCGTACTGGGTGCGCGCTCCAAGCGCGCACTAAAACGTATGTATGCGTACGTAAATAACGTACGCCGGAATTCATGAAAAACTCACGCAAACGTACTAGGTGCGCGCTCTGAGCGCGCACCCTAGGAAATTATATATAAAAAAAAAAGTGGACATAACTTAATAGAAGATATTAACTATGCTGTTCAACTTTATCCTAATTGAAAGTTAAAAAAAATGAGCCACACCAAATTCAAGGCTACAGATAATGTATAAATGTTTACATAGGAAAATTTTTGAAAAAGAAATATTTAAAATATATACTTAAAAAATACAAAAATTAGCATTTAAAAAACCTTGCAAATTCACTGAAAAAACCATAGGTTTCACACACGGTATAGTTAGGAATTAGCATTTAAAAAACCTTGCAAATTCACTGAAAAAACCATTGGTTTCACACACGTTATAGTTAGGAATTAGCATTTAAAAAACCTTGCAAATTCACTGAAAAAAACAGAGGTTTCATTCACGTTATAGTTAGCTGGTCATTTTACTCGTAAAAAACCAATGAAATTCCCCCACATATGCTAGAGAAAACGGAAACTGCTTCCTACGTACATATAAGTCTTTCACAAGCAAAAAACGAACTGAACAACGACAAATGTCTTTAACCTCTTGTATCTGATCAAATTTTATTTTTAAACATTCAATTCCAACTTTTTTCTGGTAATTAACAAAACCCACAACTCTTCCCATAGCTCCATTCACTAAACCTTTCTCTACATCCAAATTACGTCTTAAAATTACTCTACAGTTCATACACACATAAAGAATATTTTCCAAACCAGCTGTTTTTGAAATTTTTTTCTCCAGAGAATCCAATTTAGTACCCAATTTGCCTGTCAATGTAATAGTTATTCGTTAATGTTCTATTTTATCCACAGCTTCCAGTTTTATGATTTCTTCATTTTCCAATTTCAAAAGTTCTTGCTTGAATACAGAGCATTAAGCAGATTACAGTATTTTTTCCCGCAATTTTCTTGTATATTTTCTCTGGAACTATTTGTTCTGTTGGAAACAAATTACATAGCAATCGACTCTGTAATGCTTTTCTGCCATGTTCTGTGAGTAGTCCAATTCTTATATCTTTCAGAATACTTGCATAGTCCTCATCATTGGCTTGCCTCATATTGGTAATGAGTTCCTTGTACTCATAATATGTCCAAATATTTACATTGCCTATACTTCCTAATGACTTTTTTGTGTCTTCATGTGTAAGTGTATGGAATACCGGTTGTCCTTTAACTGGAGTAAGTTGCAAAAGATCTCCAAAAACTATGACGTGTTTTCCTCCAAATAACACGTCAAAGTCTGTCTTCAGAATTTGCTGCATTCTTAAATGCACAAAGGCAAGCATTAAGTTTGATACCATGCTAACCTCATCAATAATGAGTACTTTCATTTTCTTCAATACTCTTGAAACTTCCAAACATGCTTCTCCTGCTAGTTTGTGGTACTGTATTTTGTTCTCATGCTCTACTGGTAACATTAGCAAACGATGTAAGGTAACTCCTTTGATGTTATACGCTGCTAACCCAGTTGGAGCAGTAACAACACAAGACAAAATGGATTCCATTTTCTTCTGTAGGTAGCTTCTAATTACATTAATTAAGAAACTTTTTCCAGTTCCTGCTTGTCCACTTACATACATTCTCATTGGTTCAAAAGGGATGTATAATGTTACAACGTATGCTTTTACAACGCATGCTGTTACAACAAAATGTTTACAACGCAAATGCAGTGACAATGCAAGTCTTTACAACGCAAGTCTTTACATCGACTTGCACTAGATGGCGTGCTAACATTAAAAAAGTGTAATTTACTATTCTGACTCCAGTCCACGTAACAGTAGGGAAGGTGTTTGGATAGTAAACTACACTATTTTTAATGTTAGCACGCCATCTAGTGCAAGTCGATGTAAAGACTTGCGTTGTAATGGCATGCGTTGTCAATGCATTTGCGTTGTAACAGTTTCGTTGTAATGGCAGTGCGTTGTAAAAGTTGCGTTGTAAAGGTTGTTCCCCGTTCAAAAGATGTGCATGAGCACTCTTAATTTTCATGTAGTAATCCGTGATCAATTTTTTTCCTGACTTCTTCATAAATGTGTTTTTGTTCTTCATTCAGTTGCTCCTCCAAATATGTTAAGTCTACTAAATCTTCCTGAGCTTGATTCATAGATGTTTCCACTTCGTTCATAGCTATTGCTGCTTCATTTTCGATGATCGGTTGTCCTAGAGGATCTTGACTGAATGTCCCAGAACTTTGACTGTCTTGAGAACTGTCTCTAGCTACTTCAGCTGCAATTGTTGCTTCTTGTTCAATTTCTTCATTTAACATTTGAACATAAGTTGTGAAAGTACTGCATTCTATGCTGTCTTTGCTAGCATTGAAGGAATCTTCATAGCTCTGGAATTCTCCAAGTAGTTCGTCCTCTGAACGCCATGGTTTAAACAGCTGCAAAAGTGCCAAGTAGAAAATTCCTTTTTATCAGGAGTGTCGCAACTCAGCTTCCAGTGATTTATCAAACTTCCTTTTGTTTGCTTCACCAAACATCCTTCCTCACCAATGACTTTATATTTTCCATTGTTGATATCTTCTGTGGCATTCCGTTTAAAAATAAAGTTCTGCAGCACTTCATAGAGACACATGTTCTCAAGATGATGACTTCTTTGTGGATAATATGTGTTCAACATGTTTGTTCTTAAAATGTCTGTACTTTCTGGTTCGAACTCTGCAAAATATTCAATTTCTCGAATAGATTTCAGTACCCGATTTCGCATTCCTGCAAGACCTAAACTTGCCCAAATTATTATTCTGGATTTTGAGTACAGACTTGCAGATGATAACCTATCTGAGCATTCGTAGGATCCAATTTCTCGATGCGATAACATCTTTAAACTGAAACTGTATAGCTTCTTACTGACAGTCTTCTTGTGAGAAATCTCTTCCCACATTTCCTTCAATTCCGTTTTCTCAGATTTAGTGATGTAAGATGTGACATAGCGAGCAACAGCAATAGAATTGTCAGCCACATACTGTATATCCATGTTAGCATTCCACATGGATAAAATGACTGGGTTGTAGTCATTTATAAATTTTGACTCTTCTTTTCTTCTTAGATTGTAGGTATTTTTAGGTGATTTTCTTGTAATAGTATTTCGCACAGCTGACATAAAACTGTTTACTCTTCCTTTTGAAAGAACAGGTCGTGGAAATCCAAATCGACATTTTGTGTAGAATTTCTCTTTACTCTTGTACTTTCGTCGACAGTATTTTCCACACCGATGACTTTGGAAACGTAAAACTTGCTCTTTTAAATTTTTCTCTTCTGTGCTTTTAGGTATAGCACATGTTGCATATCCTCGATGAAACTTAAAACTGCATCATCAGAATCTGTTCCAAATTTTGGGGCATCCTTGATCCACAACAGCATATGAATATGAGGAGCACCTCTGGCTTGGTACTCTTTTCTCCAAAAGAAATCCACAACTTCTCCAAGAGGTGGATTTTTTTTATTGCCGATGAAGGACATCATAGCCTCAAATCTATGACTGAAATATCTGCAAACATTAACCGGATCCAATGAGCACAATTCTCCTGCTGTCTTGTATTGGATGTTTTCAATATTTGAATTTGCCTCTCGAAGAAAATCCAGAAGATCATCCCAAGCGTACTCAGCACAGCTCAGGGTAAGGCACCATGTAGGAGTTCCTAAATTCCGTAACATACACTTCAATTCTCCATGGCGTCGGTACCAATAATTATTAGTTCCACGCTGACAAGCCATCAGATTGATCAATTGAGATTCCAAATGTTCATCTTGCTGTTGCACTTTGTTCATAAAATCCTTTGCAGTCACATTACGTAGATGTACTCCAGTTTTCAAAATGTGATTTACTGCAGCAGATAGTGCTGACAAGTCACTTTCAAATAAAAGATGGAACAAATAAGGAATACTTTGACGAAATCTAGGATCTTCTGCATATAATCTTGTAGTCCGAGACTCCGAAGCAGGAATCTGTACTGGACGTTCATCATATCGTCCTCCTTCTCCAGTAGGAAACAGCTGTGGAAAACAACGAGCTTCCAAGCTCTCTTCCCATACACTTACGGGAGTTCCTTGTGCTTTCTTCATCTGAAACAGATCAATAGCGTTTCCCATAACTTCTTTAGAATGAAGAGGATGTATGCTGAAATGTTCATAAATGTCTTCTTCTTTTGACTTATCCACTTTTTCAAGTTGCCCAATTGGTATTCCTGTGTCTTCTAGTATTTCTTCTTCATCTTCATCCATATAAATGGCTTCATACCATTTATTATCTTTTTTTCAAATACAAATTTGCTCTTTGTACTTTTCGTACATCCACCAGCTCCTGCCAAATTTTCTTATTCTTTGTAGGTACACCATTAACCAGAATAACTAATGGTTCAGTTTCCAAAGTATCTGCATCAATTGTTTCCATTTTTTTTTTTCAAATCCAATGGCAAATAGACAACTCTTCCTTTTAAACCTCTTTGTAAATCCAAATGAGGTAATTTACCAGTTTTTGGCTCCATACGCACTATGGTCTGAAACGGATGAACACATTGTATGAGTATAGACTCATACGTATTTAAATCAGAAAGTTCTGCAGGAATTTCAACCAATTCTAAATTATTATGTACAGCTCTTGCTGTCATTTTATTTTCTTCTAACTTATTATAACAGTATTTACAAATACGGTGATATTCACCCAAATCAAAACAATTTTCAAGAAATATATATGTTGCAAAATCCAACCACTTAGTATTATTTTCTTTTTCACTTTTTTTATAGAGATCAACATACCTTGTTTGAATTTTATAATGGGTTCTCTGGCAACAAATACAAGTAATATTTGGCCTTTCGTTAGAGATGATAGTACATTTTGTCATTTCATCTTCAAAAATTTTACTAACAGTGGGTTCTACATTCTCTTCCACATTTTCCTCAATAACTGTGTCATTTTCTGCACTTTCTTGTTCCGGACCAAAGTAACTAAACTGAATTTCATCAGTAACCTTCTGAACATCTAATACAGATCCACGGAACAGAGCATTATTCAACTCATTTAACTTTAGTGCTGGACTTTTAGCAAAATACAATGTTCTCACAAACTTTCTCATTTCAGTATGATGAACAGCCAGCATCTTAAAATGGTGAAAAACACTTTGACACACTTTCCTAGATAGACAAGCCAGAGAATGTCCTTGCAAACCAGTATTCTCTCTCACTCTGCATGGATCTAGTCTTTGAAGCACCTTAATCTTCTGTTTAACACTCTTTTTACTATATTCTCTTAGAAAGTCACGTCATTTATCAATAGATTCCTGACGCACAGTACAAATACTACTACAATTCCAAGTGTACAATGGGGCTTTAGGGCGTCTCCCCATAACCTCATCAGCCATCACTTGTTCCTCATTTCTTGGAACCATTTTCTCCTTTTTCATTACACAACCATCCTTAACTTCATATGCTCTACCATTGGTGTCAACTGCATGCAACAAACTATTACTTTGAAGATAACTCTCTTCATTAAAAAATGGTTCAGTACTTGAACTATGCTTCCATTCTCCTAAGAAAACTTTACAAAAGTTTTTTTTTTTTTAACTTCTCTTTTCCTTTTGCTTTGTGACTTCATTGCATTGACTAATTTACCTAATCTACACATCCTGTTCAAAATTAAAATGAATAGTTTTTTTTTATTTCAAATGCCTTGGTAACAATACTTTCAATGAATTTCTTTTTCTTAAAAATTTGCTTTTTTACTCATATTTTTTCACATCCTTCAGCAAATTTAACATCACTCTTCTCTGAAACATTTTTCGACTAATGTTTTTAAAATCTATTTTCCGTGTTAAGTCACTCTTCCTAACTTCTGAGTCTATATTAGCATTTTGTTTTTGCTGTCGACTCTGTTGTAGTTTTGTACTTGAAACACTGTTTGAATTTATCTTTCGATATTTTTTTTTTTTTTGGAAGATATTTTTTAAAAATTCTTTAGTTTGCTTACCAGAAGACTTTTTCTGTTTTCCAACACACGCTTCGCCTCCTATTTTTTTTTTACCAGTCGTCTTCAAATATACTTGTTGTTTCTTTTCTTTTCTTTTTCTTGCCTTTATAGGCATCTTTATATTTTTTCACTGTTGCTCAGCAATACCTGCAAAAAACTAAAAAAAAATACCTTTATGTAATTTTAATTTATTTAATTTTTTTTTTCAACTTTTCAAATCCTATCACATGAGCTGAGCCTTTCCTACTAGTCCAAGTCTTACAAAGTAGGAGAAACATGAATTAAATCTCTGACAATAATTCCTGTTTGCACACAGACTCATGGTGTGATTCTAGGCAGAAAACGATATTTGATTGGCAATTTCAAAGCACATGTACTTCTGTTGAGGAGCAAGTGATAATTAATGGGACAGCCTGACACATTTTTCTTATATTTTAGAGAACCAGAAAAGAGCACATGCCCTTACAGCTATTTGACACCATGACCATGTGTTACAGGGTGAGTGATTAGACTACAGCAAAGGAAATGACCCTTGATGACGTTGAATGTGTTTGCGATACACACTGCTCTCTGAAACACCACACAGTGCTGAGTATTATGCATGGGTGTGTAGGAGAAGCTGCTGCATGTGTGCAAAGAGTGTGTTCTGGAGACTGTGTATTGTCAGCTGCAAGAGTGATCTGCATGGAGACTTCCACAACTGCATGAAGAGTGAAGACATGTGTATAAGACTACATGTGTGGTAAGGGTTAATTAGACTTTTCAACATGTAGGAACCACCTCAGCCATTGCAAGAATTGATGAAAAATCTACCATGCTATTTTCAAATGTGTTTGCATTTGCCTCACATTTTTGAGATACTGATTTCTGCTGAGTGCTAATCAACACATTTCAAGAAAACAAGCTGGCCCTTTCCTGAATATGCAAGTTTTACAGAACAACAGCAACACAAATTGGAACGCTGACAACAATTCCTGTGTGCACACAAAGTCAAGGTGTGATTCTCGGCAGAAAGCGATATTTCCTTTGGCAATTTGAAAGCACATTTAGTACTGTGGTAGAGCAAGTGATAATTAATGTGACAGCCTGACACAGTTTTCTTATAGTTTACAGAGACAGAAAGGAGCACATGTCCTAACAGCTCCTTGAGACCATGACCATGTGTTACAGGGTGAGTGATTAGACTACAGCAAAGGAAATGAGCCTTGATGACGTTGAATGTGTTTGCGTTACACACTGCTATCTGAAACACCACACAGTGCTGAGTATTACGCATGGGTGTGTAGGAGAAGCTGCTGCATGTGTGCAAATAGTGTGTTTCTGGACACTGTGTATTGTCAGCTGCAAGAGTGATCTGCATGGAGACTTCCACAACTGCATGAAGAGTGCAGACATGTGTATAAGACTACATGTGTGGTAAGGGTTAATTAGACTTTTCAACATGTAAGAACCACCTCAGCCATTGCAAGAATTGATGAAAAATCTACCATGCTATTTTCAAATGTGTTTGCATCTGCCTCACATTTTTGAGATACTGATTTCTGCTGAGTGCTAATCAACACATTTCAAGAAAACAAGCTGGCCCTTTCCTGAATATGCAAGTTTTACAGAACAACAGCAACACAAATTGGAACGCTGACAACAATTCCTGTGTGCACACAGAGTCAAGGTGTGATTCTAGGCAGAAAGCGATATTTCCTTTGGCAATTTGAAAGCACATTTAGTACTGTGGTAGAGCAAGTGATAATTACTGTGACAGCCTGACACATTTTTCTTATAGTTTACACAGACAAAAAGGAGCACATGTCCTAACAGCTCCTTGAGACCATGACCATGTGTTACAGGGTGAGTGATTAAACTACAGCAAAGGAAATGAGCCTTGATGACGTTGATTGTGTTTGCGTTACACACTGCTATCTGAAACACCACACAGTGCTGAGTATTACGCATGGGTGTGTAGGAGAAGCTGCTGCATGTGTGCAAAGAGTGTGTTTCTGGAGACTGTGTATTGTCAGCTACAAGAGTGATCTGCATGGGAACTTCCACAACTGCATGAAGAGTGCAGACATGTGTATAAGACTACATGTGTGGTAAGGGTTAATTAGACTTTTCAACATGTAGGAACCACCTCAGCCATTGCAAGAATTGATGAAAAATCTACCATGCTATTTTCAAATGTGTTTGCATTTGCCTCACATTTTTGAGATACTGATTTCTGCTGAGTGCTAATCAACACATTTCAAGAAAACAAGCTGGCCCTTTCCTGAATATGCAAGTTTTACAGAACAACAGCAACACAAATTGGAACGCTGACAACAATTCCTGTGTGCACACAGAGTCAAGGTGTGATTCTAGGCAGAAAGCGATATTTCCTTTGACAATTTGAAAGCACAATTAGTACTGTGGTAGAGCAAGTGATAATTACTGTGTCAGCCTGACACATTTTTCTTATAGTTTACACAGACAAAAAGGAGCACATGTCCTAACAGCTCCTTGAGACCATGACCATGTGTTACAGGGTGAGTGATTAGACTACAGCAAAGGAAATGAGCCTTGATGACGTTGAATGTGTTTGCGATACACACTGCTATCTGAAACACCACACAGTGCTGAGTATTACGCATGGGTGTGTAGGAGAAGCTGCTGCATGTGTGCAAAGAGTGTGTTTCTGGAGACTGTGTATTGTCAGCTAAAAGAGTGATCTGCATGGAGACTTCCACAACTGCATGAAGAGTGCAGACATGTGTATAAGACTACATGTGTGTTAAGGGTTAATTAGACTTTTCAACATGTAGGAACCACCTCAGCCAGTGCAAGAATTGATGAAAAATCTACCATGCTATTTTCAAATGTGTTTGCATTTGCCTCACATTTTTGAGATACTGATTTCTGCTGAGTGCTAATCAACACATTACAAGAAAACAAGCTGGCCCTTTCCTGAATATGCAAGTTTTACAGAACAACAGCAACACAAATTGGAACGCTGACAACAATTCCTGTGTGCACACAGAGTCAAGGTGTGATTCTAGGCAGAAAGCGATATTTCCTTTGACAATTTGAAAGCACATTTAGTACTGTGGTAGAGCAAGTGATAATTACTGTGTCAGCCTGACACATTGTTCTTATAGTTTACACAGACAAAAAGGAGCACATGTCCTAACAGCTCCTTGAGACCATGACCATGTGTTACAGGGTGAGTGATTAGACTACAGCAAAGGAAATGAGCCTTGATGACGTTGAATGTGTTTGCGTTACACACTGCTATCTGAAACACCATACAGTGCTGAGTATTACGCATGGGTGTGTAGGAGAAGCTGCTGCATGTGTGCAAATAGTGTGTTTCTGGAGACTGTGTATTGTCAGCTGCAAGAGTGATCTGCATGGAGACTTCCACAACTGCATGAAGAGTGCAGACATGTGTATAAGACTACATGTGTGGTAAGGGTTAATTAGACTTTTCAACATGTAGGAACCACCTCAGCCATTGCAAGAATTGATGAAAAATCTACCATGCTATTTTCAAATGTGTTTGCATTTGCCTCACATTTTTGAGATACTGATTTCTGCTGAGTGCTAATCAACACATTTGAAGAAAACAAACTGGCCCTTTCCTGAATATGCAAGTTTTACAGAACAACAGCAACACAAATTGGAACGCTGACAACAATTCCTGTGTGCACACAAAGTCAAGGTGTGATTCTAGGCAGAAAGCGATATTTCCTTTGGCAATTTGAAAGCACATTTAGTACTGTGGTAGAGCAAGTGATAATTAATTTGACAGCCTGACACAGTTTTCTTATAGTTTACAGAGACAGAAAGGAGCACATGACCTAACAGCTCCTTGAGACCATGACCATGTGTTACAGGGTGAGTGATTAGACTACAGCAAAGGAAATGAGCCTTGATGACGTTGAATGTGTTTGCGTTACACACTGCTATCTGAAACACCACACAGTGCTGAGTATTGCGCATGGGTGTGTAGGAGAAGCTGCTGCATGTGTGCAAATAGTGTGTTTCTGGAGACTGTGTATAGTCAGCTGCAAGAGTGATCTGCATGGAGACTTCCACAACTGCATGAAGAGTGCAGACATGTGTATAAGACTACATGCGTGGTAAGGGTTAATTAGACTTTTCAACATGTAAGAACCACCTCAGCCATTGCAAGAATTGATGAAAAATCTACCATGCTATTTTCAAATGTGTTTGCATTTGCCTCACATTTTTGAGATACTGATTTCTGCTGAGTGCTAATCAACACATTTCAAGAAAACAAGCTGGCCCTTTCCTGAATATGCAAGTTTTACAGAACAACAGCAACACAAATTGGAACGCTGACAACAATTCCTGTGTGCACAAAGAGTCAAGGTGTGATTCTAGGCAGAAAGCGATATTTCCTTTGGCAATTTGAAAGCACATTTAGTACTGTGGTAGAGCAAGTGATAATTACTGTGACAGCCTGACACATTTTTCTTATAGTTTACACAGACAAAAAGGAGCACATGTCCTAACAGCTCCTTGAGACCATGACTATGTGTTACAGGGTGAGTGATTAGACTACAACAAAGGAAATGAGCCTTGATGACGTTGAATGTGTTTGCGTTACACACTGCTATCTGAAACACCACACAGTGCTGAGTATTACGCATGGGTGTGTAGGAGAAGCTGCTGCATGTGTGCAAATAGTGTGTTTCTGGAGACTGTGTATTGTCAGCTGCAAGAGTGATCTGCATGGAGACTTCCACAACTGCATGAAGAGTGCAGACATGTGTATAAGACTACATGTGTGGTAAGGGTTAATTAGACTTTTCAACATGTAAGAACCACCTCAGCCATTGCAAGAATTGATGAAAAATCTACCATGCTATTTTCAAATGTGTTTGCATTTGCCTCACATTTTTGAGATACTGATTTCTGCTGAGTGCTAATCAACACATTTCAAGAAAACAAGCTGGCCCTTTCCTGAATATGCAAGTTTTACAGAACAACAGCAACACAAATTGGAACGCTGACAACAATTCCTGTGTGCACACAGAGTCAAGGTGTGATTCTAGGCAGAAAGCGATATTTCCTTTGACAATTTGAAAGCACATTTAGTACTGTGGTAGAGCAAGTGATAATTACTGTGTCAGCCTGACACATTTTTCTTATAGTTTACACAGACAAAAAGGAGCACATGTCCTAACAGCTCCTTGAGACCATGACCATGTGTTACAGGGTGAGTGATTAGACTACAGCAAAGGAAATGAGCCTTGATGACGTTGAATGTGTTTGCGTTACACACTGCTATCTGAAACACCACACCGTGCTGAGTATTATGCATGGGTGTGTAGGAGAAGCTGCTGCATGTGTGCAAATAGTGTGTTTCTGGAGACTGTGTATTGTCAGCTGCAAGAGTGATCTGCATGGAGACTTCCACAACTACATGAAGAGTGCAGACATGTGTATAAGACTACATGTGTGGTAAGGGTTAATTAGACTTTTCAACATGTAGGAACCACCTCAGCCATTGCAAGAATTGATGAAAAATCTACCATGCTATTTTCAAATGTGTTTGCATTTGCCTCACATTTTTGAGATACTGATTTCTGCTGAGTGCTAATCAACACATTTCAAGAAAACAAGCTGGCCCTTTCCTGAATATGCAAGTTTTACAGAACAACAGCAACACAAATTGGAATGCTGACAACAATTCCTGTGTGCACACAGAGTCAAGGTGTGATTCTAGGCAGAAAGTGATATTTCCTTTTACAATTTGAAAGCACATTTAGTACTGTGGTAGAGCAAGTGATAATTACTGTGTCAGCCTGACACATTTTTCTTATAGTTTACACAGACAAAAAGGAGCACATGTCCTAACAGCTCCTTGAGACCATGACCATGTGTTACAGGGTGAGTGATTAGACTACAGCAAAGGAAATGAGCCTTGATGACGTTGAATGTGTTTGCGATACACACTGCTATCTGAAACACCACACAGTGCTGAGTATTACGCATGGGTGTGTAGGAGAAGCTGCTGCATGTGTGCAAAGAGTGTGTTTCTGGAGACTGTGTATTGTCAGCTACAAGAGTGATCTGCATGGAGACTTCCACAACTGCATGAAGAGTGCAGACATGTGTATAAGACTACATGTGTGTTAAGGGTTAATTAGACTTTTCAACATGTAGGAACCACCTCAGCCAGTGCAAGAATTGATAAAAAATCTACCATGCTATTTTCAAATGTGTTTGCATTTGCCTCACATTTTTGAGATACTGATTTCTGCTGAGTGCTAATCAACACATTACAAGAAAACAAGCTGGCCCTTTCCTGAATATGCAAGTTTTACAGAACAACAGCAACACAAATTGGAACGCTGACAACAATTCCTGTGTGCACACAGAGTCAAGGTGTGATTCTAGGCAGAAAGCGATATTTCCTTTGACAATTTGAAAGCACATTTAGTACTGTGGTAGAGCAAGTGATAATTACTGTGTCAGCCTGACACATTGTTCTTATAGTTTACACAGACAAAAAGGAGCACATGTCCTAACAGCTCCTTGAGACCATGACCATGTGTTACAGGGTGAGTGATTAGACTACAGCAAAGGAAATGAGCCTTGATGACGTTGAATGTGTTTGCGTTACACACTGCTATCTGAAACACCACACAGTGCTGAGTATTACGCATGGGTGTGTAGGAGAAGCTGCTGCATGTGTCCAAATAGTGTGTTTCTGGAGACTGTGTATTGTCAGCTGCAAGAGTGATCTGCATGGAGACTTCCACAACTGCATGAAGAGTGCAGACATGTGTATAAGACTACATGTGTGGTAAGGTAATTAGACTTTTCAACATGTAGGAACCACCTCAGCCATTGCAAGAATTGATGAAAAATCTACCATGCTATTTTCAAATGTGTTTGCATTTGCCTCACATTTTGAGATACTGATTTCTGCTGAGTGCTAATCAACACATTTGAAGAAAACAAACTGGCCCTTTCCTGAATATGCAAGTTTTACAGAACAACAGCAACACAAATTGGAACGCTGACAACAATTCCTGTGTGCACACAAAGTCAAGGTGTGATTCTAGGCAGAAAGCGATATTTCCTTTGGCAATTTGAAAGCACATTTAGTACTGTGGTAGAGCAAGTGATAATTAATGTGACAGCCTGACTCAGTTTTCTTATAGTTTACAGACACAGAAAGGAGCACATGACCTAACAGCTCCTTGAGACCATGACCATGTGTTACAGGGTGAGTGATTAGACTACAGCAAAGGAAATGAGCCTTGATGATGTTGAATGTGTTTGCGTTACACACTGCTATCTGAAACACCACACAGTGCTGAGTATTACGCATGGGTGTGTAGGAGAAGCTGCTGCATGTGTGCAAATAGTGTGTTTCTGGAGACTGTGTATTGTCAGCTGCAAGAGTGATCTGCATGGAGACTTCCACAACTGCATGAAGAGTGCAGACATGTGTATAAGACTACATGCGTGGTAAGGGTTAATTAGACTTTTCAACATGTAAGAACCACCTCAGCCATTGCAAGAATTGATGAAAAATCTACCATGCTATTTTCAAATGTGTTTGCATTTGCCTCACATTTTTGAGATACTGATTTCTGCTGAGTGCTAATCAACACATTTCAAGAAAACAAGCTGGCCCTTTCCTGAATATGCAAGTTTTACAGAACAACAGCAACACAAATTGGAACGCTGACAACAATTCCTGTGTGCACACAGAGTCAAGGTGTGATTCTAGGCAGAAAGCGATATTTCCTTTGGCAATTTGAAAGCACATTTAGTACTGTGGTAGAGCAAGTGATAATTACTGTGACAGCCTGACACATTTTTCTTATAGTTTACACAGACAAAAAGGAGCACATGTCCTAACAGCTCCTTGAGACCATGACCATGTGTTACAGGGTGAGTGATTAGACTACAGCAAAGGAAATGAGCCTTGATGACGTTGAATGTGTTTGCGTTACACACTGCTATCTGAAACACCACACAGTGCTGAGTATTACGCATGGGTGTGTAGGAGAAGCTGCTGCATGTGTGCAAATAGTGTGTTTCTGGAGACTGTGTATTGTCAGCTGCAAGAGTGATCTGCATGGAGAATTCCACAACTGCATGAAGAGTGCAGACATGTGTATAAGAATACATGTGTGGTAAGGGTTAATTAGACTTTTCAACATGTAGGAACCACCTCAGCCATTGCAAGAATTGATGAAAAATCTACCATGCTATTTTCAAATGTGTTTGCATTTGCCTCACATTTTGAGATACTGATTTCTGCTGAGTGCTAATCAACACATTGGAAGAAAACAAACTGGCCCTTTCCTGAATATGCAAGTTTTACAGAACAACAGCAACACAAATTGGAACGCTGACAACAATTCCTGTGTGCACACAAAGTCAAGGTGTGATTCTAGGCAGAAAGCGATATTTCCTTTGGCAATTTGAAAGCACATTTAGTACTGTGGTAGAGCAAGTGATAATTAATGTGACAGCCTGACACAGTTTTCTTATAGTTTACAGAGACAGAAAGGAGCACATGACCTAACAGCTCCTTGAGACCATGACCATGTGTTACAGGGTGAGTGATTAGACTACAGCAAAGGAAATGAGCCTTGATGATGTTGAATGTGTTTGCGTTACACACTGCTATCTGAAACACCACACAGTGCTGAGTATTACGCATGGGTGTGTAGGAGAAGCTGCTGCATGTGTGCAAATAGTGTGTTTCTGGAGACTGTGTATTGTCAGCTGCAAGAGTGATCTGCATGGAGACTTCCACAACTGCATGAAGAGTGCAGACATGTGTATAAGACTACATGCGTGGTAAGGGTTAATTAGACTTTTCAACATGTAAGAACCACCTCAGCCATTGCAAGAATTGATGAAAAATCTACCATGCTATTTTCAAATGTGTTTGCATTTGCCTCACATTTTTGAGATACTGATTTCTGCTGAGTGCTAATCAACACATTTCAAGAAAACAAGCTGGCCCTTTCCTGAATATGCAAGTTTTACAGAACAACAGCAACACAAATTGGAACGCTGACAACAATTCCTGTGTGCACACAGAGTCAAGGTGTGATTCTAGGCAGAAAGCGATATTTCCTTTGGCAATTTGAAAGCACATTTAGTACTGTGGTAGAGCAAGTGATAATTACTGTGACAGCCTGACACATTTTTCTTATAGTTTACACAGACAAAAAGGAGCACATGTCCTAACAGCTCCTTGAGACCATGACCATGTGTTACAGGGTGAGTGATTAAACTACAGCAAAGGAAATGAGCCTTGATGACGTTGAATGTGTTTGCGTTACACACTGCTATCTGAAACACCACACAGTGCTGAGTATTACGCATGGGTGTGTAGGAGAAGCTGCTGCATGTGTGCAAAGAGTGTGTTTCTGGAGACTGTGTATTGTCAGCTAAAAGAGTGATCTGCATGGAGACTTCCACAACTGCATGAAGAGTGCAGACATGTTTTTAAGACTACATGTGTGGTAAGGGTTAATTAGACTTTTCAACATGTCGGAACCACCTCAGCCATTGCAAGAATTGATGAAAAATCTACCATGCTATTTTCAAATGTGTTTGCATTTGCCTCACATTTTTGAGATACTGATTTCTGCTGAGTGCTAATCAACACATTTCAGGAAAACAAGCTGGCCCTTTCCTGAATATGCAAGTTTTACAGAACAACAGCAACACAAATTGGAATGCTGACAACAATTCCTGTGTGCACACAGAGTCAAGGTGTGATTCTAGGCAGAAAGTGATATTTCCTTTTACAATTTGAAAGCACATTTAGTACTGTGGTAGAGCAAGTGATAATTACTGTGTCAGCCTGACACATTTTTCTTATAGTTTACACAGACAAAAAGGAGCACATGTCCTAACAGCTCCTTGAGACCATGACCATGTGTTACAGGGTGAGTGATTAGACTACAGCAAAGGAAATGAGCCTTGATGACGTTGAATGTGTTTGCGTTACACACTGCTATCTGAAACACCACACAGTGCTGAGTATTACGCATGGGTGTGTAGGAGAAGCTGCTGCATGTGTGCAAATAGTGTGTTTCTGGAGACTGTGTATTGTCAGCTGCAAGAGTGATCTGCATGGAGACTTCCACAACTGCATGAAGAGTGCAGACATGTGTATAAGACTACATGTGTGGTAAGGGTTAATTAGACTTTTCAACATGTAAGAACCACCTCAGCCATTGCAAGAATTGTTGAAAAATCTACCATGCTATTTTCAAATGTGTTTGCATTTGCCTCACATTTTTGAGATACTGATTTCTGCTGAGTGCTAATCAACACATTTCAAGAAAACAAGCTGGCCCTTTCCTGAATATGCAAGTTTTACAGAACAACAGCAACACAAATTGGAACGCTGACAACAATTCCTGTGTGCACACAGAGTCAAGGTGTGATTCTAGGCAGAAAGCGATATTTCCTTTGGCAATTTGAAAGCACATTTAGTACTGTGGTAGAGCAAGTGATAATTACTGTGACAGCCTGACACATTTTTCTTATAGTTTACACAGACAAAAAGGAGCACATGTCCTAACAGCTCCTTGAGACCATGACCATGTGTTACAGGGTGAGTGATTAGACTACAACAAAGGAAATGAGCCTTGATGACGTTGAATGTGTTTGCGTTACACACTGCTATCTGAAACACCACACAGTGCTGAGTATTACGCATGGGTGTGTAGGAGAAGCTGCTGCATGTGTGCAAAGAGTGTGTTTCTGGAGACTGTGTATTGTCAGCTACAAGAGTGATCTGCATGGAGACTTCCACAACTGCATGAAGAGTGCAGACATGTGTATAAGACTACATGTGTGGTAAGGGTTAATTAGACTTTTCAACATGTAGGAACCACCTCAGCCATTGCAAGAATTGATGAAAAATCTACCATGCTATTTTCAAATGTGTTTGCATTTGCCTCACATTTTTGAGATACTGATTTCTGCTGAGTGCTAATCAACACATTTCAAGAAAACAAGCTGGCCCTTTCCTGAATATGCACGTTTTACAGAACAACAGCAACACAAATTGGAACGCTGACAACAATTCCTGGGTGCACACAGAGTCAAGGTGTGATTCTAGGCAGAAAGCGATATTTCCTTTGACAATTTGAAAGCACATTTAGTACTGTGGTAGAGCAAGTGATAATTACTGTGTCAGCCTGACACATTTTTCTTATAGTTTACACAGACAAAAAGGAGCACATGTCCTAACAGCTCCTTGAGACCATGACCATGTGTTACAGGGTGAGTGATTAGACTACAGCAAAGGAAATGAGCCTTGATGACGTTGAATGTGTTTGCGTTACACACTGATATCTGAAACACCACTCAGTGCTGAGTATTACGCATGGGTGTGTAGGAGAAGCTGCTGCATGTGTACAAATAGTGTGTTTCTGGAGACTGTGTATTGTCAGCTGCAAGAGTGATCTGCATGGAGACTTCCACAACTGCATGAAGAGTGCAGACATGTGTATAAGACTACATGTGTGGTAAGGGTTAATTAGACTTTTCAACATGTAGGAACCACCTCAGCCATTGCAAGAATTGATGAAAAATCTACCATGCTATTTTCAAATGTGTTTGCATTTGCCTCACATTTTGAGATACTGATTTCTGCTGAGTGCTAATCAACACATTTGAAGAAAACAAACTGGCCCTTTCCTGAATATGCAAGTTTTACAGAACAACAGCAACACAAATTGGAACGCTGACAACAATTCCTGTGTGAACACAAAGTCAAGGTGTGATTCTAGGCAGAAAGCGATATTTCCTTTGGCAATTTGAAAGCACATTTAGTACTGTGGTAGAGCAAGTGATAATTAATGTGACAGCCTGACTCAGTTTTCTTATAGTTTACAGAGACAGAAAGGAGCACATGACCTAACAGCTCCTTGAGACCATGACCATGTGTTACAGGGTGAGTGATTAGACTACAGCAAAGGAAATGAGCCTTGATGATGTTGAATGTGTTTGCGTTACACACTGCTATCTGAAACACCACACAGTGCTGAGTATTACGCATGGGTGTGTAGGAGAAGCTGCTGCATGTGTGCAAATAGTGTGTTTCTGGAGACTGTGTATTGTCAGCTGCAAGAGTGATCTGCATGGAGACTTCCACAACTGCATGAAGAGTGCAGACATGTGTATAAGACTACATGCGTGGTAAGGGTTAATTAGACTTTTCAACATGTAAGAACAACCTCAGCCATTGCAAGAATTGATGAAAAATCTACCATGCTATTTTCAAATGTGTTTGCATTTGCCTCACATTTTTGAGATACTGATTTCTGCTGAGTGCTAATCAACACATTTCAAGAAAACAAGCTGGCCCTTTCCTGAATATGCAAGTTTTACAGAACAACAGCAACACAAATTGGAACGCTGACAACAATTCCTGTGTGCACACAGAGTCAAGGTGTGATTCTAGGCAGAAAGCGATATTTCCTTTGGCAATTTGAAAGCACATTTAGTACTGTGGTAGAGCAAGTGATAATTACTGTGACAGCCTGACACATTTTTCTTATAGTTTACACAGACAAAAAGGAGCACATGTCCTAACAGCTCCTTGAGACCATGACCATGTGTTACAGGGTGAGTGATTAAACTACAGCAAAGGAAATGAGCCTTGATGACGTTGAATGTGTTTGCGTTACACACTGCTATCTGGAACACCACACAGTGCTGAGTATTACGCATGGGTGTGTAGGAGAAGCTGCTGCATGTGTGCAAAGAGTGTGTTTCTGGAGACTGTGTATTGTCAGCTACAAGAGTGATCTGCATGGAGACTTCCACAACTGCATGAAGAGTGCAGACATGTGTATAAGACTACATGTGTGGTAAGGGTTAATTAGACTTTCCAACATGTAGGAACCACCTCAGCCATTGCAAGAATTGATGAAAAATCTACCATGCTATTTTGAAATGTGTTTGCATTTGCCTCACATTTTTGAGATACTGATTTCTGCTGAGTGCTAATCAACACATTTCAAGAAAACAAGCTGGCCCTTTCCTGAATATGCAAGTTTTACAGAACAACAGCAACACAAATTGGAATGCTGACAACAATTCCTGTGTGCACACAGAGTCAAGGTGTGATTCTAGGCAGAAAGTGATATTTCCTTTTACAATTTGAAAGCACATTTAGTACTGTGGTAGAGCAAGTGATAATTACTGTGTCAGCCTGACACATTTTTCTTATAGTTTACACAGACAAAAAGGAGCACATGTCCTAACAGCTCCTTGAGACCATGACCATGTGTTACAGGGTGAGTGATTAGACTACAGCAAAGGAAATGAGCCTTGATGACGTTGAATGTGTTTGCGATACACACTGCTATCTGAAACACCACACAGTGCTGAGTATTACGCATGGGTGTGTAGGAGAAGCTGCTGCATGTGTGCAAAGAGTGTGTTTCTGGAGACTGTGTATTGTCAGCTACAAGAGTGATCTGCATGGAGACTTCCACAACTGCATGAAGAGTGCAGACATGTGTATAAGACTACATGTGTGTTAAGGGTTAATTAGACTTTTCAACATGTAGGAACCACCTCAGCCAGTGCAAGAATTGATGAAAAATCTACCATGCTATTTTCAAATGTGTTTGCATTTGCCTCACATTTTTGAGATACTGATTTCTGCTGAGTGCTAATCAACACATTACAAGAAAACAAGCTGTCCCTTTCCTGAATATGCAAGTTTTACAGAACAACAGCAACACAAATTGGAACGCTGACAACAATTCCTGTGTGCACACAGAGTCAAGGTGTGATTCTAGGCAGAAAGCGATATTTCCTTTGACAATTTGAAAGCACATTTAGTACTGTGGTAGAGCAAGTGATAATTACTGTGTCAGCCTGACACATTGTTCTTATAGTTTACACAGACAAAAAGGAGCACATGTCCTAACAGCTCCTTGAGACCATGACCATGTGTTACAGGGTGAGTGATTAGACTACAGCAAAGGAAATGAGCCTTGATGACGTTGAATGTGTTTGCGTTACACACTGCTATCTGAAATACCACACAGTGCTGAGTATTACGCATGGGTGTGTAGGAGAAGCTGCTGCATGTGTGCAAATAGTGTGTTTCTGGAGACTGTGTATTGTCAGCTGCAAGAGTGATCTGCATGGAGAATTCCACAACTGCATGAAGAGTGCAGACATGTGTATAAGAATACATGTGTGGTAAGGGTTAATTAGACTTTTCAACATGTAGGAACCACCTCAGCCATTGCAAGAATTGATGAAAAATCTACCATGCTATTTTCAAATGTGTTTGCATTTGCCTCACATTTTGAGATACTGATTTCTGCTGAGTGCTAATCAACACATTGGAAGAAAACAAACTGGCCCTTTCCTGAATATGCAAGTTTTACAGAACAACAGCAACACAAATTGGAACGCTGACAACAATTCCTGTGTGCACACAAAGTCAAGGTGTGATTCTAGGCAGAAAGCGATATTTCCTTTGGCAATTTGAAAGCACATTTAGTACTGTGGTAGAGCAAGTGATAATTAATGTGACAGCCTGACACAGTTTTCTTTAGGGGTGGGCGGAATTTGCGCAATCGCGTTACGCAAATCTCCGCGAAACGGTAAAAAATCTCCGCGAACACGCAGAAATTCCGCGAACATGCGGAATTGCTTGTTCGCGATGCTTTTTTCCTGTTCACAATCGCTGTTTGCGTGCTCGGGGAGAAATATCTCGCGAACACGCATTTTGAGAACGCGAACAAGCAAAAATTTCGCGAAGTCGCGGAAAGCGGAATTTTGAGTAATTTCGCGTTCTCCGCATAACGCGAAATTACCCAAATTCCGCAAATTCCGCGAACGGAACGGAATTTGCCGCCCAGGCCTAGTTTTCTTATAGTTTACAGAGACAGAAAGGAGCACATGACCTAACAGCTCCTTGAGACCATGACCATGTGTTACAGGGTGAGTGATTAGACTACAGCAAAGGAAATGAGCCTTGATGATGTTGAATGTGTTTGCGTTACACACTGCTATCTGAAACACCACACAGTGCTGAGTATTACGCATGGGTGTGTAGGAGAAGCTGCTGCATGTGTGCAAATAGTGTGTTTCTGGAGACTGTGTATTGTCAGCTGCAAGAGTGATCTGCATGGAGACTTCCACAACTGCATGAAGAGTGCAGACATGTGTATAAGACTACATGCGTGGTAAGGGTTAATTAGACTTTTCAACATGTAAGAACCACCTCAGCCATTGCAAGAATTGATGAAAAATCTACCATGCTATTTTCAAATGTGTTTGCATTTGCCTCACATTTTTGAGATACTGATTTCTGCTGAGTGCTAATCAACACATTTCAAGAAAACAAGCTGGCCCTTTCCTGAATATGCAAGTTTTACAGAACAACAGCAACACAAATTGGAACGCTGACAACAATTCCTGTGTGCACACAGAGTCAAGGTGTGATTCTAGGCAGAAAGCGATATTTCCTTTGGCAATTTGAAAGCACATTTAGTACTGTGGTAGAGCAAGTGATAATTACTGTGACAGCCTGACACATTTTTCTTATAGTTTACACAGACAAAAAGGAGCACATGTCCTAACAGCTCCTTGAGACCATGACCATGTGTTACAGGGTGAGTGATTAAACTACAGCAAAGGAAATGAGCCTTGATGACGTTGAATGTGTTTGCGTTACACACTGCTATCTGAAACACCACACAGTGCTGAGTATTACGCATGGGTGTGTAGGAGAAGCTGCTGCATGTGTGCAAAGAGTGTGTTTCTGGAGACTGTGTATTGTCAGCTAAAAGAGTGATCTGCATGGAGACTTCCACAACTGCATGAAGAGTGCAGACATGTTTTTAAGACTACATGTGTGGTAAGGGTTAATTAGACTTTTCAACATGTCGGAACCACCTCAGCCATTGCAAGAATTGATGAAAAATCTACCATGCTATTTTCAAATGTGTTTGCATTTGCCTCACATTTTTGAGATACTGATTTCTGCTGAGTGCTAATCAACACATTTCAGGAAAACAAGCTGGCCCTTTCCTGAATATGCAAGTTTTACAGAACAACAGCAACACAAATTGGAATGCTGACAACAATTCCTGTGTGCACACAGAGTCAAGGTGTGATTCTAGGCAGAAAGTGATATTTCCTTTTACAATTTGAAAGCACATTTAGTACTGTGGTAGAGCAAGTGATAATTACTGTGTCAGCCTGACACATTTTTCTTATAGTTTACACAGACAAAAAGGAGCACATGTCCTAACAGCTCCTTGAGACCATGACCATGTGTTACAGGGTGAGTGATTAGACTACAGCAAAGGAAATGAGCCTTGATGACGTTGAATGTGTTTGCGTTACACACTGCTATCTGAAACACCACACAGTGCTGAGTATTACGCATGGGTGTGTAGGAGAAGCTGCTGCATGTGTGCAAATAGTGTGTTTCTGGAGACTGTGTATTGTCAGCTGCAAGAGTGATCTGCATGGAGACTTCCACAACTGCATGAAGAGTGCAGACATGTGTATAAGACTACATGTGTGGTAAGGGTTAATTAGACTTTTCAACATGTAAGAACCACCTCAGCCATTGCAAGAATTGTTGAAAAATCTACCATGCTATTTTCAAATGTGTTTGCATTTGCCTCACATTTTTGAGATACTGATTTCTGCTGAGTGCTAATCAACACATTTCAAGAAAACAAGCTGGCCCTTTCCTGAATATGCAAGTTTTACAGAACAACAGCAACACAAATTGGAACGCTGACAACAATTCCTGTGTGCACACAGAGTCAAGGTGTGATTCTAGGCAGAAAGCGATATTTCCTTTGGCAATTTGAAAGCACATTTAGTACTGTGGTAGAGCAAGTGATAATTACTGTGACAGCCTGACACATTTTTCTTATAGTTTACACAGACAAAAAGGAGCACATGTCCTAACAGCTCCTTGAGACCATGACCATGTGTTACAGGGTGAGTGATTAGAGTACAACAAAGGAAATGAGCCTTGATGACGTTGAATGTGTTTGCGTTACACACTGCTATCTGAAACACCACACAGTGCTGAGTATTACGCATGGGTGTGTAGGAGAAGCTGCTGCATGTGTGCAAAGAGTGTGTTTCTGGAGACTGTGTATTGTCAGCTACAAGAGTGATCTGCATGGAGACTTCCACAACTGCATGAAGAGTGCAGACATGTGTATAAGACTACATGTGTGGTAAGGGTTAATTAGACTTTTCAACATGTAGGAACCACCTCAGCCATTGCAAGAATTGATGAAAAATCTACCATGCTATTTTCAAATGTGTTTGCATTTGCCTCACATTTTTGAGATACTGATTTCTGCTGAGTGCTAATCAACACATTTCAAGAAAACAAGCTGGCCCTTTCCTGAATATGCACGTTTTACAGAACAACAGCAACACAAATTGGAACGCTGACAACAATTCCTGTGTGCACACAGAGTCAAGGTGTGATTCTAGGCAGAAAGCGATATTTCCTTTGGCAATTTGAAAGCACATTTAGTACTGTGGTAGAGCAAGTGATAATTACTGTGACAGCCTGACACATTTTTCTTATAGTTTACACAGACAAAAAGGAGCACATGTCCTAACAGCTCCTTGAGACCATGACCATGTGTTACAGGGTGAGTGATTAAACTACAGCAAAGGAAATGAGCCTTGATGACGTTGAATGTGTTTGCGTTACACACTGCTATCTGGAACACCACACAGTGCTGAGTATTACGCATGGGTGTGTAGGAGAAGCTGCTGCATGTGTGCAAAGAGTGTGTTTCTGGAGACTGTGTATTGTCAGCTACAAGAGTGATCTGCATGGAGACTTCCACAACTGCATGAAGAGTGCAGACATGTGTATAAGACTACATGTGTGGTAAGGGTTAATTAGACTTTCCAACATGTAGGAACCACCTCAGCCATTGCAAGAATTGATGAAAAATCTACCATGCTATTTTGAAATGTGTTTGCATTTGCCTCACATTTTTGAGATACTGATTTCTGCTGAGTGCTAATCAACACATTTCAAGAAAACAAGCTGGCCCTTTCCTGAATATGCAAGTTTTACAGAACAACAGCAACACAAATTGGAATGCTGACAACAATTCCTGTGTGCACACAGAGTCAAGGTGTGATTCTAGGCAGAAAGTGATATTTCCTTTTACAATTTGAAAGCACATTTAGTACTGTGGTAGAGCAAGTGATAATTACTGTGTCAGCCTGACACATTTTTCTTATAGTTTACACAGACAAAAAGGAGCACATGTCCTAACAGCTCCTTGAGACCATGACCATGTGTTACAGGGTGAGTGATTAGACTACAGCAAAGGAAATGAGCCTTGATGACGTTGAATGTGTTTGCGATACACACTGCTATCTGAAACACCACACAGTGCTGAGTATTACGCATGGGTGTGTAGGAGAAGCTGCTGCATGTGTGCAAAGAGTGTGTTTCTGGAGACTGTGTATTGTCAGCTACAAGAGTGATCTGCATGGAGACTTCCACAACTGCATGAAGAGTGCAGACATGTGTATAAGACTACATGTGTGTTAAGGGTTAATTAGACTTTTCAACATGTAGGAACCACCTCAGCCAGTGCAAGAATTGATGAAAAATCTACCATGCTATTTTCAAATGTGTTTGCATTTGCCTCACATTTTTGAGATACTGATTTCTGCTGAGTGCTAATCAACACATTACAAGAAAACAAGCTGTCCCTTTCCTGAATATGCAAGTTTTACAGAACAACAGCAACACAAATTGGAACGCTGACAACAATTCCTGTGTGCACACAGAGTCAAGGTGTGATTCTAGGCAGAAAGCGATATTTCCTTTGACAATTTGAAAGCACATTTAGTACTGTGGTAGAGCAAGTGATAATTACTGTGTCAGCCTGACACATTGTTCTTATAGTTTACACAGACAAAAAGGAGCACATGTCCTAACAGCTCCTTGAGACCATGACCATGTGTTACAGGGTGAGTGATTAGACTACAGCAAAGGAAATGAGCCTTGATGACGTTGAATGTGTTTGCGTTACACACTGCTATCTGAAACACCACACAGTGCTGAGTATTACGCATGGGTGTGTAGGAGAAGCTGCTGCATGTGTGCAAATAGTGTGTTTCTGGAGACTGTGTATTGTCAGCTGCAAGAGTGATCTGCATGGAGAATTCCACAACTGCATGAAGAGTGCAGACATGTGTATAAGAATACATGTGTGGTAAGGGTTAATTAGACTTTTCAACATGTAGGAACCACCTCAGCCATTGCAAGAATTGATGAAAAATCTACCATGCTATTTTCAAATGTGTTTGCATTTGCCTCACATTTTGAGATACTGATTTCTGCTGAGTGCTAATCAACACATTGGAAGAAAACAAACTGGCCCTTTCCTGAATATGCAAGTTTTACAGAACAACAGCAACACAAATTGGAACGCTGACAACAATTCCTGTGTGCACACAAAGTCAAGGTGTGATTCTAGGCAGAAAGCGATATTTCCTTTGGCAATTTGAAAGCACATTTAGTACTGTGGTAGAGCAAGTGATAATTAATGTGACAGCCTGACACAGTTTTCTTATAGTTTACAGAGACAGAAAGGAGCACATGACCTAACAGCTCCTTGAGACCATGACCATGTGTTACAGGGTGAGTGATTAGACTACAGCAAAGGAAATGAGCCTTGATGATGTTGAATGTGTTTGCGTTACACACTGCTATCTGAAACACCACACAGTGCTGAGTATTACGCATGGGTGTGTAGGAGAAGCTGCTGCATGTGTGCAAATAGTGTGTTTCTGGAGACTGTGTATTGTCAGCTGCAAGAGTGATCTGCATGGAGACTTCCACAACTGCATGAAGAGTGCAGACATGTGTATAAGACTACATGCGTGGTAAGGGTTAATTAGACTTTTCAACATGTAAGAACCACCTCAGCCATTGCAAGAATTGATGAAAAATCTACCATGCTATTTTCAAATGTGTTTGCATTTGCCTCACATTTTTGAGATACTGATTTCTGCTGAGTGCTAATCAACACATTTCAAGAAAACAAGCTGGCCCTTTCCTGAATATGCAAGTTTTACAGAACAACAGCAACACAAATTGGAACGCTGACAACAATTCCTGTGTGCACACAGAGTCAAGGTGTGATTCTAGGCAGAAAGCGATATTTCCTTTGGCAATTTGAAAGCACATTTAGTACTGTGGTAGAGCAAGTGATAATTACTGTGACAGCCTGACACATTTTTCTTATAGTTTACACAGACAAAAAGGAGCACATGTCCTAACAGCTCCTTGAGACCATGACCATGTGTTACAGGGTGAGTGATTAAACTACAGCAAAGGAAATGAGCCTTGATGACGTTGAATGTGTTTGCGTTACACACTGCTATCTGAAACACCACACAGTGCTGAGTATTACGCATGGGTGTGTAGGAGAAGCTGCTGCATGTGTGCAAAGAGTGTGTTTCTGGAGACTGTGTATTGTCAGCTAAAAGAGTGATCTGCATGGAGACTTCCACAACTGCATGAAGAGTGCAGACATGTTTTTAAGACTACATGTGTGGTAAGGGTTAATTAGACTTTTCAACATGTCGGAACCACCTCAGCCATTGCAAGAATTGATGAAAAATCTACCATGCTATTTTCAAATGTGTTTGCATTTGCCTCACATTTTTGAGATACTGATTTCTGCTGAGTGCTAATCAACACATTTCAGGAAAACAAGCTGGCCCTTTCCTGAATATGCAAGTTTTACAGAACAACAGCAACACAAATTGGAATGCTGACAACAATTCCTGTGTGCACACAGAGTCAAGGTGTGATTCTAGGCAGAAAGTGATATTTCCTTTTACAATTTGAAAGCACATTTAGTACTGTGGTAGAGCAAGTGATAATTACTGTGTCAGCCTGACACATTTTTCTTATAGTTTACACAGACAAAAAGGAGCACATGTCCTAACAGCTCCTTGAGACCATGACCATGTGTTACAGGGTGAGTGATTAGACTACAGCAAAGGAAATGAGCCTTGATGACGTTGAATGTGTTTGCGTTATACACTGCTATCTGAAACACCACACAGTGCTGAGTATTACGCATGGGTGTGTAGGAGAAGCTGCTGCATGTGTGCAAATAGTGTGTTTCTGGAGACTGTGTATTGTCAGCTGCAAGAGTGATCTGCATGGAGACTTCCACAACTGCATGAAGAGTGCAGACATGTGTATAAGACTACATGTGTGGTAAGGGTTAATTAGACTTTTCAACATGTAAGAACCACCTCAGCCATTGCAAGAATTGTTGAAAAATCTACCATGCTATTTTCAAATGTGTTTGCATTTGCCTCACATTTTTGAGATACTGATTTCTGCTGAGTGCTAATCAACACATTTCAAGAAAACAAGCTGGCCCTTTCCTGAATATGCAAGTTTTACAGAACAACAGCAACACAAATTGGAACGCTGACAACAATTCCTGTGTGCACACAGAGTCAAGGTGTGATTCTAGGCAGAAAGCGATATTTCCTTTGGCAATTTGAAAGCACATTTAGTACTGTGGTAGAGCAAGTGATAATTACTGTGACAGCCTGACACATTTTTCTTATAGTTTACACAGACAAAAAGGAGCACATGTCCTAACAGCTCCTTGAGACCATGACCATGTGTTACAGGGTGAGTGATTAGACTACAACAAAGGAAATGAGCCTTGATGACGTTGAATGTGTTTGCGTTACACACTGCTATCTGAAACACCACACAGTGCTGAGTATTACGCATGGGTGTGTAGGAGAAGCTGCTGCATGTGTGCAAAGAGTGTGTTTCTGGAGACTGTGTATTGTCAGCTACAAGAGTGATCTGCATGGAGACTTCCACAACTGAATGAAGAGTGCAGACATGTGTATAAGACTACATGTGTGGTAAGGGTTAATTAGACTTTTCAACATGTAGGAACCACCTCAGCCATTGCAAGAATTGATGAAAAATCTACCATGCTATTTTCAAATGTGTTTGCATTTGCCTCACATTTTTGAGATACTGATTTCTGCTGAGTGCTAATCAACACATTTCAAGAAAACAAGCTGGCCCTTTCCTGAATATGCAAGCTTTACAGAACAACAGCAACACAAATTGGAATGCTGACAACAATTCCTGTGTGCACACAGAGTCTAGGTGTGATTCTAGGCAGAAAGCGATATTTCCTTTGGCAATTTGAAAGCACATTTAGTACTGTGGTAGAGCAAGTGATAATTACTGTGACAGCCTGACACATTTTTCTTATAGTTTACACAGACAAAAAGGAGCACATGTCCTAACAGCTCCTTGAGACCATGACCATGTGTTACAGGGTGAGTGATTAAACTACAGCAAAGGAAATGAGCCTTGATGACGTTGAATGTGTTTGCGTTACACACTGCTATCTGAAACACCACACAGTGCTGAGTATTACGCATGGGTGTGTAGGAGAAGCTGCTGCATGTGTGCAAATAGTGTGTTTCTGGAGACTGTGTATTGTCAGCTGCAAGAGTGATCTGCATGGAGACTTCCACAACTGCATGAAGAGTGCAGACATGTGTATAAGACTACATGTGTGGTAAGGGTTAATTAGACTTTTCAACATGTAGGACCCACCTCAGCCATTGCAAGAATTGATGAAAAATCTACCATGCTATTTTCAAATGTGTTTGCATTTGCCTCACATTTTTGAGATACTGATTTCTGCTGAGTGCTAATCAACACATTTGAAGAAAACAAGCTGGCCCTTTCCTGAATATGCAAGTTTTACAGAACAACAGCAACACAAATTGGAACGCTGACAACAATTCCTGTGTGCACACAAAGTCAAGGTGTGATTCTAGGCAGAAAGTGATATTTCCTTTGGCAATTTGAAAGCACATTTAGTACTGTGGTAGAGCAAGTGATAATTAATGTGACAGCCTGACACAGTTTTCTTATAGTTTACAGAGACAGAAAGGAGCACATGTCCTAACAGCTCCTTGAGACCATGACCATGTGTTACAGGGTGAGTGATTAGACTACAGCAAAGGAAATGAGCCTTGATGACGTTGAATGTGTTTGCGTTACACACTGCTATCTGAAACACCACACAGTGCTGAGTATTACGCATGGGTGTGTAGGAGAAGCAGCTGCATGTGTGCAAATAGTGTGTTTCTGGAGACTGTGTATTGTCAGCTGCGAGAGTGATCTGCATGGAGACTTCCACAACTGCATGAAGAGTGCAGACATGTGTATAAGACTACATGTGTGGTAAGGGTTAATTAGACTTTTCAACATGTAAGAACCACCTCAGCCATTGCAAGAATTGATGAAAAATCTACCATGCTATTTTCAAATGTGTTTGCATTTGCCTCACATTTTTGAGATACTGATTTCTGCTGAGTGCTAATCAACACATTTCAAGAAAACAAGCTGGCCCTTTCCTGAATATGCAAGCTTTACAGAACAACAGCAACACAAATTGGAATGCTGACAACAATTCCTGTGTGCACACAGAGTCAAGGTGTGATTCTAGGCAGAAAGCGATATTTCCTTTCGCAATTTGAAAGCACATTTAGTACTGTGGTAGAGCAAGTGATAATTACTGTGACAGCCTGACCCATTTTTCTTATAGTTTACACAGACAAAAAGGAGCACATGTCCTAACAGCTCCTTGAGACCATGACCATGTGTTACAGGGTGAGTGATTAGACTACAGCAAAGGAAATGAGCCTTGATGACGTTGAATGTGTTTTCGTTACACACTGCTATCTGAAACACCACACAGTGCTGAGTATTACGCATGGGTGTGTAGGAGAAGCTGCTGCATGTGTGCAAAGAGTGTGTTTCTGGAGACTGTGTATTGTCAGCTACAAGAGTGATCTGCATGGAGACTTCCACAACTGCATGAAGAGTGCAGACATGTGTATAAGACTACATGTGTGGTAAGGGTTAATTAGACTTTTCAACATGTAGGAACCACCTCAGCCATTGCAAGAATTGATGAAAAATCTACCATGCTATTTTCAAATGTGTTTGCATTTGCCTCACATTTTTGAGATACTGATTTCTGCTGAGTGCTAATCAACACATTTCAAGAAAACAAGCTGGCCCTTTCCTGAATATGCAAGTTTTACAGAACAACAGCAACACAAATTGGAACGCTGACAACAATTCCTGTGTGCACACAGAGTCAAGGTGTGATTCTAGGCAGAAAGCGATATATCCTTTGACAATTTGAAAGCACATTTAGTACTGTGGTAGAGCAAGTGATAATTACTGTGTCAGCCTGACACATTGTTCTTATAGTTTACACAGACAAAAAGGAGCACATGTCCTAACAGCTCCTTGAGACCATGACCATGTGTTACAGGGTGAGTGATTAGACTACAGCAAAGGAAATGAGCCTTGATGACGTTGAATGTGTTTGCGTTACACACTGCTATCTGAAACACCACACAGTGCTGAGTATTACGCATGGGTGTGTAGGAGAAGCTGCTGCATGTGTCCAAATAGTGTGTTTCTGGAGACTGTGTATTGTCAGCTGCAAGAGTGATCTGCATGGAGACTTCCACAACTGCATGAAGAGTGCAGACATGAGTATAAGACTACATGTGTGGTAAGGGTTAATTAGACTTTTCAACATGTAGGAACCACCTCAGCCATTGCAAGAATTGATGAAAAATCTACCATGCTATTTTCAAATGTGTTTGCATTTGCCTCACATTTTTGAGATACTGATTTCTGCTGAGTGCTAATCAACACATTTTAAGAAAACAAGCTGGCCCTTTCCTGAATATGCAAATTTTACAGAACAACAGCAACACAAATTGGAACGCTGACAACAATTCCTGTGTGCACACAGAGTCAAGGTGTGATTCTAGGCAGAAAGCGATATTTCCTTTGGCAATTTGAAAGCACATTTAGTACTGTGGTAGAGCA
Organism: Triturus cristatus; assembly: GCF_964204655.1. NCBI lineage: Eukaryota > Metazoa > Chordata > Amphibia > Caudata > Salamandridae > Triturus > Triturus cristatus. The sequence continues at coordinate 1,879,441,489 of NC_140589.1, forward strand.
AGTGATAATTACTGTGACAGCCTGACACATTTTTCTTATAGTTTACACAGACAGAAAGGAGCACATGTCCTAACAGCTCCTTGAGGCCATGACCATGTGTTACAAAAAACAAGGTGCCCCTTTCCTGCAAGTGCAAGGGTAATAGAGCAAGACCAACACAAATCCAATCTCTGATAACATTTCCTGTGTGCTTACTGTCTCATGGTGTAATTGTAGGTAGAAAACAGTATTCCTGGGTAATACCAGTACACCTTAACTTATAGTGAAGACATACTCCATAATATATAACATTTTCAAGCCACTTAAATATCTTCCTTAACATAAAAAGAAAAACACAACTTTTAAAGTAGTAGGAAAATGTACCATACTATTTTCAAATGTGTTTGCATTTGCCTCTCATTTGTGAGTAACTGATTTCTGCTGAATGCTAACCATCACACTTTACGTTAACAAACTACCCCTTTTCTGCGAGTGCAAGGCTAACAGAACAAAAGCAACACAAATTAAATCTCTGACAACAAATCCTGTGTGCAAACAGACTCATGTTGTGATTCTAGGCACAAAACAATATTCCTCACTGATACCACTACACCTTAACTTACAATGAAGACATACTCCATAATATCTTACAAGTTCAAAACAGTTAAATATCTCCTAAACCACAAAATGTAAAACTCAACTTTAAAAGAAAAATGACAATTTTAATATTGATATCAAAAATCACAACATACATCCCCTCTCAAATTCATAACTCACCTTTAAAAGTAATTAGTTCAGAAATAAATGTGGCACTCAAACAGCAGATTATCAGAGCCAGAATCTCAGAGCTGTACACCTCTCTCCTCTCAGCAGAACCAGTAAATGGCAATGTTTCCCTCTCTTTTTTCACACATATACATGTTCATTTCAAATCACAGTCCTTCCCACATTTTTTCAAATGGAATCACACATTTCTATTGGTTGCAACTTTCAACACCTTTTCCAAATCACCCCTTCCCCCAACATGACTTCTGCCTGCTACCATAGCAACATGTCAAGTAACACTGGTGTGAGCAGAGAGGTCAGTAGTTCACCACACAATGTTTCAAATCCAAAGAGCAAGAGTGCTTGACTTTTCGAATCTAACAGCAAATCCAAACTAATGTTCTGTGGGAACACATTTTTCTTCACCAATACAAAACAAGCTTCTAAAAATGTACACATACAGCCTAGTTTTAACTGTAAAATGATTTGAAACAGCCAATGAGTTCTTTTTATTAAAAAAAAATATGTATGCCTCCATTTTACAACTGTCTTTCATTTCATATTGCTATTCTACTGAAAGACACCTCCTGAGTGCATCCAGATCTCCTTGAAAGATGTTCACAGTGTGGATTGTAGGTCACAGCTATGTCTTCTGGAGTGAAAAGTATGCAGAAAAAAGAGGTATGGTGAGAGACCTTGCTTTGCCAAATGTAGACATTAAATGGATTGGTCAGAGAGGGTTAAAGTGGCACCAATTAATGCCTTTGGTGAAAACCTTTCTACATCTCCCACAGCCTAACCTTATTATTGTGCACTGTGGTGGAAATGACCTAGGCACTTTAACTGGGGTAGGTCTGGAAATGCTTATGAAGGACACCTTTGTGCAATTGATGGCGCTTTTTCCACAAACTGCCTTTGTATATTCTAATATATGCCAAAGGCAAAAGTGGAACTGGTCCAACCAATTTTGTCCACAGATTGACAAAGCAAGAAAGCACGTCAACAAATCTATTTCTGCTTTCCTCAGAGACTATGGTATGGGTTCTATATACCACAACAACTTGTGTTACAACATGCAAGACATTTATAGAGGAGACGGTGTACATTTCAATGATGAAGAGAACAGAGTCTTCCTCTTGAACTTTAGACTCTGCATCGGTACTTACTTGTAGGTACCGAAAAACACTAAATAAACACAAGGGCTCTTTTTAGAGCCACCTAATATCTAAACATTTAAACATGTTTTTTATTTCTATTTTTTTTTCAGGTTTTTTTTTTGGGTGCGCGTAGAGTGCGCGCACCTCGCGATGTTTTTTTTAAAAAGTAAAATCTTTTTTTTTGCCCTTCGTGGTCCTACTGTGACCCCCTGACAATGGCTATGGGGTCAAGAACTCCCCACCCTGCCCCCTATTCACGTTCCCCACCTTTGTTTTTCAGTGCGACAGACAAAATGGCAGCAGACACTTCCTGATTTCGACCGATTCGAATGTTTACAGACATGTAACAACCAATCAGAATTACGCTCGCGCACGTTAGGGTGCGCGCACAGGGCTTGCACAGTGCGCGCACGCTGCGCGCGTATAGATATTGATATGCTTTTAAATGCTATGTTCTCAGGAAATACTAAACAGATTTACACCAGACCTGCGAAAGGCACTTCCTTGACCTCATGGCTCAAGTAATTCTGTTCAGCCATTCGGGCTGTAGCTGTGTCTAAAGGTCCTATGGAAAAATGCATGGGGAAAACGCGTTTTGGGACCCCCCTTTTTTCTCAGCCACCGCTTGACGAATCACCCCGAGACTTTCAGGGTAGGAGCTGAGTGGAGCGCCCCATTAGTTTTGAAAATTTCGCGAGGATTCATCAACTGGCGCCAAAGTTATTCAAAATAGAATTTTGAGATTTCCCATGGAAACACGATCACGCAGGGCACAAAAAAATCATAAAAAAACAGAATTAAAAATCAAGTTTAAGTGTTTAGATATTAGGTGGCTCTAAAAAGAGCCGTTGTGTTTATTGAGTGTTTTTTGGTATCTACAAGTAAGTACCAATGCAGAGTCTAATGTTCAAGATGAAGACTCTGTTCCCTTCATCATTAAAATGTACACCATCTCCTCTATAAATGTCTTGCATGTTGTATCGCAAGTTGGTGTGGTATATAGGACCCATACCATAGTCTCTGAGGAAAGCAGAAACAGACTTATTGACGTGCTTTCTTGCTTTGTCAATCTGCGGACAATGTTGGTAGGACCAGTTCCACTTTTGCCTTTGGCATATATTAGAATATACAAAGGCAGTTTGTGGAAAAAGTGACATCAATTGCACAAAGGTGTCCTTAACAAGCATTTCCAGACCTACCCCAGTTAAAGTGCCTAGGTCATTTCCACCAGAGTGCACAATTATAAGGTTAGGCTGTGGGAGATGAAGAAAGGATTTCACCAAAGTCATTACTTGGTGCCACTTTAACCCTCTCTGACCAATCCACGAGAAGACTGTCAGTAAAAAGCTATACAGTTTCAGTTTAAAGATGTTATCGCATCGAGAAATTGGATCATACCAATTTTCAGATAGGTTATCATCTGCAAGTCTGTACTCCAAATCCAGAAGAATAATTTGGGTAAATTTAGGCCTTGCAGGAATGCGAAATCGGGTATTGAAATCTATTCGAGAAATTGAATATTTAGCTGAGTACGAACCAGAAAGTACAGACATTTTAAGAACAAACATGTTGGACACATATTACCAACATATTACCAACAAAGAAGTCATCATCTTGAGAACATGTGTCTCTATGAAGTGCTGCAGAACTACATTTTTAAACGGAATGCCACAGAAGACATCAACAATGGAAAATATAAAGTCACTGGTGAGGAAGGATGTTTGGTGAAGCAAACAAAAGCAAGTTTGATTAATAATCGGAAGCTGAGTTGCGACACTACTGACAAAAAGGAATTTTACTACTTGGCACTTTTACAGCTGTTTAAACCATGGCGTTCAGACGACGAACTACTGGGAGAATTTCAGAGCTATGAAGATTCCTTTAATGCTTGCAAAGATAGCATAGAATGCAGTACTTTCACAACTTATGTTCAAATGTTAAATGAAGAAATTGAACAAGAAGCAACAATTGCAGCTGAAGTAGCTAGAGACAGTTCTCAAGACAGTCAAAGTTCTGGGACGTTCAGTCAAGATCCTCTAGGAAACCAATCGTAGAAAATGAAGCTGCAATAGCCATGACTGAAGTGGAAACAGCTATGAATCAAGCTCAGGAAGATTTAATAAACTTACCAAATTTGGAACAACAACTGAATGATGAACAACAAAAAATTTATGAGGAAGTCAGAAAAGAAATTGATCACGGATTACTACATGAAAATAAAGAGTGCTCATGCACATCTTTTAAACCAATCAGAATGTATGTGAGTGGACAAGCAGGAACTGGAAAAAGTTTCTTAATTAATGTAATTAGAAGCTACCTACAGAATAAAACGGATTCAACTTTGTCTTGTGTTGTTACTGCTCCAACTGGGTTAGCAGCGTATAACATAAAAGGAGTTACCTTACATCGTTTGCTAATGTTACCAGTAGAGCATGAGAACAAAATACAATACCACAAGCTATCAGGAAAAGCATGTTTTGAAGTTTCAAGAGTATTGAAGAAAATGAAAGTGCTCATTATTGATGAGGTAAGCATGGTATCAAACTTAATACTTGCCTTTGTGCATTTAAGTATGCAGCAAATTCTAAAGACAGACTATGATGTTTTATTTGGAGGAAAACACGTCATAGTTTTTGGGGATCATTTGCAGCTAACTCCAGTTAAAGGACAACCAGTATTCCATACACTTACACATGAAGACACGAAAAAGTCGTTAGGAAGTATAGGTAATGTGAATATTTGGACATACTTTGAGTATAAAGAACTCATTACCAATATGAGGCAAGCCAATGATGAGGATTATGCAAGTATTCTCAAAGATATCAGAATTGGACTACTCACAGAACATGGCAGAAAAACTTTACATAGTCGATTGCTGTGTAATTTGTTTCCAACAGAACAAATAGTTCCAGAGAAAATATACCAGAAAAATGCTGAAAAAAAAACTATAATCTGCTTAATGCCAACACTACATGAATGCTCTATATTCAATCAAGAACTTTTGAAATTGGAAAATGAAGAGATTATGAAACTGGAAGCTGTGGATAAAATACAACATGAAGGAATAACTATTATATTGACAGGCAAATTGGCAACTAAATTGGATTCTCTAGAGAAAAATATTTCGAAAACAGCTGGTTTGGAAAAGAATCTTTATGTATGTATGAACTGTAGAGTAATTTTAAGACGTAATTTGGATGTAGAAAAAGGTTTAGTGAATGGAGCTATGTGTAAAGTTGTGGGTTTTGTAAAGTACCAGAAAAAAGATGGAATTGAATTTTTAAAAATAAAATTTGATCAGATTGAAGAGGTAAAAGACATTAGTTCGTTTTTTGCTAGTGAAAGGCTTATATGTACGTAGGAAGCAGTTTCCGTTTTCTCTAGCATATGCTGTAACTATTCACAAGTCTCAAGGATTAACTGTAGATAGTGCTTTTGTAAACATTGGTTCAAGTGTGTTTAAAGAAGGTATGGCATATTTTGCTTTGTTACGTGTGAAAAAATTATCTGGTTTATTCATGATAGACTTTGATGACTCAAAAGTTAGTGCTGATGCAAACTGTGTATAGAGTATAATAGATTAAGAAGAAGCTATGCTCCTCATTTAGGTCAGTATCCTGTGTTTGAAAAATGTGTTGTTTGTCGGAAAAGGAGGATTGAGAATATCTGTAATGAGGATGTAGAGAAGAGAAAACAAAAAGAGAGTGATGTGATTGCAAGCAAAAAGAAAAAGCACAGTGTTGAAGAGGGTGTTTGTTGTCATTTTGAAAATAGCTCTGGTGTCAACTGCTACGCAAATGTAGTGCTGAATGTTGTATTTTATCTTAAAATGTTGCATTTGTCTGAGTGTGACATCCGTAAGGATTATCTGCCTTTGCTGATTAATTATGTTTTTTATGTTATTGGCTTGTTTACTATATGCTATAATAAGCCTTACTGAAGTTTCCTTATCAGCTTCTGTACAGATGATGTTAGATTCCCCCCTAGCAATAGTGGCTGTGGGATCAAGCAGAATTGATATATCCTTGGTATTAACTCTGGTTATTGCTTTCTTCAAAGCTTTAACCTTATACCATCTTAGTTGGAACCTGAGTTTAGCTACCTATGATAGTTTGTCTTAACATAAGAAAAAAAAGAATTTAGGAATTAATTTATCTCAGTTTAAAAGTGAATTTTAAGGTAATTGCCTCAATAGGAGTAAAACAAAGTTCATAAAAAGTTATGTAACGCTTCACAGTTATTTATGCCATTTGGTGCCTTGGAATCTATTTCCTATATGAATCTGAATTCAAGTTGGTGGAGCATCTTTTCTCTGTTACCCCCTCTTCTTAATGGTGGTACAGCTCCTATGACAAAATATTTTAAACAGGCAAGATCATTGTTGTGCTCCTGTTTAAAATGTCTGGCCACTGGGTAGGTGTAATCTGAACTGGCTATTGCCCTTATATGTTGGTGTTTTTTCAGATGTACCTGTAGTTTGGTGTTTCAAACATAACGAAGCCCACGGGTGCATTCAAGGACATATATGGCATGATCTGTGCGACAGTTGCACACACCCTAAAGAGCAATGGGTTTGGGGCTGAATGCTGACATGTGATCTACCTTTTGACTCCAAAGCGGCAAGCTCTGCATGAGCTGCACTTATAAAAACCATTCTCCATACTTTCCAGGTTTACACCCCATAAGTATGAATTCCATCAGTCCGTGGGGTTTCATTGGTTGTTCACGATGGACTGTTATGTGTTGATCGGTAAAATATGCTAATTGAAAAGAATTAAGTAATCCTTTTCTCATGTTTTTCTCTTAAGATCATTATATTCCATTTGGTTAATGTACTTTTCCTCATCCATCGTCAGTCCGTTCCCAGGCACATTTCTCTGGGATGTAACAAAATTTGTTGGTACGTCTATAAAATGTGCTACAAGTAAGAAGTGAGTCCATTGAATACTAGAACAGAAGTAGAAATCTACAGAAAGTTCTCATTGGGCTTGTGCAACGGTTTTTAAATGATTTAATTTAGGCTAAGGAAAGAAACCTTTTAAGGCCTAAATGGAAAACAGCTGAATCCCAACAATAGTATTATTATTAAAAAACACACTTATCTAAATGCTTTAGCTTTTCAAGTTATTCAAATGCATTGCTCTCATGTTATGCAAGTCAGTATTAAGCACTACTAAAACTTCTTCCTTTTTCTAGTGGCATATCAGTATTATTTGTGTATGTTGCCATGTCAGTTTATCTCAGCAGGTTATGTTTTATGAATATATTCATTATGCACGTTACAGAAAAACCTCTAAAAATCGATGTCAGTTCTCTGTTAAATGCATTCTCTGCACAATGTTAATGTCAATATGCATGTTCAATTTCAGTTAAATGAGTTACATTTGCTTTAATTCACGTTAAAATATTGTCTAGGTTACAGTTTATTTTTCATCTATTCTCATAAACCGAAATGCTTTTGCATGAAATTGCTATTTTTCAACATTGCTTTCCATTGCCATATAATCATAATTCTAACATTCTGCAGGATTTTACGATAAAGTATCTGAATAGTGACTTTGCAGATGTAATTTCTCTCAGTAGGTAAACATATCATTGTTTTGTCTCATCCATTTAATAATTGTCCTATATCGGTTACTTAAGTAGGAATTGGTAGAGATGGATGCATGATAACACCCACGCTCCATCAGCATTAAGGGAGATTGTGTGACTGATGGGCTACCTCGTACTTAAGGAAGATTCTTAACTTTTTAGATTGACTTTTTAAATTGAATATAGAAGGCAAATTCAGTATGAAACAAAATGTTATGCATACTGTTGCTTTCTTAATAGCCCCTGGACGTCCTCAAATTAAATGGGAACAATTAAAAGAGCATATATGGAGGCAATTGAAGGGGAGGTACCTACACAAAAAATAAAAAGATGCTTTGTTGTGTCATTCATTAGGTTCAGAAGGGAGGAATGTTTTGAAACATGTGCTGAGCACACATTATATGGGTAAAAAACACGTTGTGCATGAATATGCTTCAGTTATTAAAATGATTGATGACTTTTTCCTAAAAACAAAAAATCATTATGGATCAACATAAAATGTTATATGCAGCACCAAGTCCAGAGGTAATCAATTGAATCCTACATAACTGTATTGAGAGTTCTTGCAGTGTCATGTGATTATAACACTTTTGAAGATGAGATGATTAGGGATCAATTTGTGGAAAGGACTAATACTAAAAATATGCAAGAAAAATGATTTAACCCTTGAAAACGCAGTTGAAATTGCAAGCAATATAGAGGCTGACACTCTTTTATATAGGGTAAATATTGATAAAGCTAGAAGTGCATGTTTTTATTGATAAATTGAAAGTAAAAGAGAAAAAAGATGGGTATATATACCTAAAGGAGTGGAGTATTACCAGTGATGCTCACAAATGACCAACTGTTGACAAAACGTGTGCCAAGTTACGAAAGTAGGGGCATTTTGCCAAAGTGTGTAGGTCTCAACCTAGAAATGTGTCAGCAAAAAAGAAATACATTAGTAGAGTGCAGTTTGGAATGTGTTGAGTGGTCTGATTCTGAGGGAGACAGTGTTGTGTGTGCATGGACAATGCTCTCACTGAACATAAGGCAAGGAATGTGAGATTTCTCATGTTTCTCAAGTAGGGTCTGTGGTTATTAAAATACCCTATTGTATAGTTAATGATATGGAAATGCCCATCAATATAGTGGCTGACTCTAGGTTGTTTTCCATGTTAATTGGGGGAGTTTAATCCTACATTGAATTTCAAAGGACATTTTGCTCATGGTACTGTACATGTGGCGAGGGATGGTTCTTGTTTGTTGGGGTGTTTGGAAAAAACAGATTCGGGAATATTTATAGATCTCCACAGCCCTGATCAAGTGATGTTGAGGAAAGAGTGTAGTTTGATCATGACTGTAAGTGAGAGTACATGGATGAAGATGTTTGCAGTGGTATTTGTAGAGAAACTGGGCAAAATGAAGGGATTTACTCATCAAAAAATTCCAAAGTCATATGTAGATTTGTGTACCTTTATCAATGCGTGAGGAACTACAAAGAAAACTGGAAAGTTTGTATGAACAGTAGATTATAGAACCGATTGAGAGCTCAAAATGGTTATCCTTGGTTGTTTTTGCTAGGAAACGGGTCTTTGAGAACATGCATTGATCCGAGGGACCGTCATGAAATAATTTGTCTCAATAGGAATCCGTTGCCTAATATTTCTGAAATACTTACCTCATCGAGGGTATCCAAGGTTTTTTATTCCTTGGACATGACGCCACTGTACCATCAGATAAGTTTGTATCGATAATCAAGCAAATTGGTATCCTTTGTTATTCCAGAAGGGGCATAAACATTTAAATGGATGACTTTCGGTTTGGCTTCAGAGTCGTCTGTGTTTTAATGGGCTGTAAAGACGTTATTAAAGGGTGTGTCGAATGTCAGGTGTTTTCAAGATGACATTCTGGGGTTTAGAAAGGCTACAGATGCCCTTGATAGATCTGTGATTATGGCGTTGTCCATTTTGTAAAAGAGGGGTGTCACCTTGAAGGCTAGCAAGTATAAATTTGCAATGGTTCACAGCAATTATTTATGATACAAATTGTTAGCACAAGGGGTTGAACTCAAGGAAAGTTTGGTGTAGCCACTGTGGTGTTTTCCATACTTGTGGATACAGATAGACTGAGATAGCTTTTTGGGATGTTTGAATTTTTATTCACGGTGTATTCCAAAGTGTACAGAGAAGACTCTTAATCTATGGGAGGTGCTCAAAAAGAATGCTAGGTTTAAGTGATCGACCTGGTAAATAAAAGGTTGTCAACTGCATTCCATTTAAGCTGTTTCAAACACATGATCACTGTGTGGTGGTGACTAATGCCAGCCAATATGGTTTAGGGGCAGATTTGCTCCAAATTTGTGGTGGTAAAAATTAAGTGGTTGTGTTTGCTCTTTCCGTCTGATGGTACATATTCTGTAATTGAGCAAGATGTTTTGGTATGTCCCTGTGGTGTGGATCAATTCAGGAACTACATTTGGGGTATAGAGTTTCCCACCCATATGGCTCGCAAGCCATTGGACAAACTATTTCCTACAAAAGGGGCTGGAAGTAGGGGTGGGCGGAATTTGCGAAATCCACTTTTGCAAATTGTCGCGAAAATGTTTAAAATGCAAAGATGCGGTATTTTTTTTCCCGCATGTTCGAAAGATTTTCTGCATGGTTACGGGTCGCCAACTTACCTATGTGGTTGCTCGCGGGCGCGGCCATCTTGTTTTGAGTTGTCTCGCGGTGCATGATCCCGAGAAGAAAGACGTGATCGCGCGACGCATGACGTCACTGCGGGCGCGAACTGTCGCGAGACAGCTCAAATGGCTAAAAACAATCCAACATCTCACGGAGAACGCGACCGGATCAAGAAAACTTGTCGGCGAACGCAGGGATTCAGGTAAGGCGATCGCGCGCGCACGAGAATGTATTATTTTACAGAGTGAGCAAGAAACAAATTATCGGCAAGCTGCGGAAAGCGGAAATTTTGACATTTTTGCGCTCTCCGCGAAACGCGAAAATGTCAAATTATCGCAATTTCCGCGAACGGAACAACATTTTCGCCCAGGCCTAGCTGGAAGGGCCACCCCTTTGATTGCCAAATGGCGGTATAGATTTCACGAATTATAACATTGCATGAAATATATACCGGGCTGTGAACAATGTTTTCATGGACTGCAGGTCCAGGTAGGCCTTGAATAGAGTGAGACAGGAGCAAGAGGTGTGGAATGAGGAATGTAACGTGATTGTGTTCATGGTTAAACTAGAGGAGTGTGGAGTCACAGAATAAGAATGGAAGTCGGAAATGTTAGGTGATGTATTATTTCAAAAGCTTATGAACCTTAAAGCAAAATATGTTCTATTGGTAGCAAGAATGTTCAGCTAAACATGTTTAGATGGGTTTTCAATTAGCTGAATGGGGTTGATGGCATTCTAATGAGGTCTATTTTGTTGGTGGTCAGTTATGTGTTAAATGAAAGGATTTTAGAATCGTGGCATGAAGGACACATTGACATGAGAGTATTGAAAAGGAGATTGAGAGATATCTTTTGGTGTCAGATAAGGATTTTGCACATTATGTGAGAGACTGTGTGGCCAATGACATCAGTGACACGTCTCAAGTCACAGTTCACAGCCATGTTGAACATCTTCCTGTGCCATAGAAACCTTGGAGGAAGTTAGGTTTGAATGTTATTCATCATATGAATGTTTAGGAGAGAATTGTAGGGTTGGCATTGTAATAGTGGATTACTATTTGAGATGGCTGGAAGATGATTTTATGAGAAAATCTGTAGCAGAATAAATAATTGAGTTTTTTCCGCATACATTTTGGAGAGAAGGTGCTCTGGAACAATTGGTGACAGATAATGAGGTAAAATGTACTTTCTGTGATTCTGGTAACTTTGTGGGCATCAAACATATACCCATGTTGTTGTACTATCCAAGCAGTAATGGTTTGGTGGAGAGATGCAATCAAGTGATCTAGGATAATGTGCAATAGTCTATTGGTTTGGATTGGGGAGAAGAATTGAATGCGTTGTTATGCCTATTCGTGGTACCCTGAATGCTGTCACAGATTTGTCTCCATTTTATTTTCTTTCAAGGGCGTGTGTGCTCCACCAAATTGGTTAGAACATGGATGGGTGCGAAAAGTAATTTGAAGGAAATGGCACAAAATAAATATGTGAGTATGGATGAAAGGAATAATTTGTGTCTGCTGAATGCAAATGCCGGAGATTAGGACAGGATCAAAATACCACGTTTTGTTGCCAAGGGGTATTCTAACTTTTCTGTTCCCAAAAGAGTGGTGCAAGCCAAAGGGCATGTGGTGAAGTCAAAAGACTGGATGTTTTAGAAGAAGGAAACATTTTCAGTTAAAAGTCATGCCACCCATTCCAAGGAGCAAATCTTATGGAAAATCCGTGGGGAGTAAATGTCTGAGACCCCCTACTAAAAGGAAACCTCCTAAGAGTCTGAGGGATTATGTATGTAAGTGTGTTATGCCTGCTTCTTTATTCCCTGCTATGGTGCTGTGGTCATTGGTTGTATGTGTCTCTGTTTGTGTGCTATGATCTTTAGTTTTATATTTGGAGTTGTATGTGAAAGGGAAAATATGTTGGGACTTAGTTCTAGATTGCTGGGGAGATGCAAGGAAGGTTGGAATGTTATGTTTTAAATGTAGAGCCAGTCGTAGATACCCTGACAGTCATGTTATTGCATGCTCAAATTCATTTCTCTTAAATGCATTTGTTTTGAGTATGAGGATTGTTGTTGCAATCTCCAACAACTCCCCTTCCTGAACAGAGTTAGAAACAATACCCCTCCCAAACCTACGTAGGAAAGAAACCACAAATGAAAACGCAATATCCTGCAAGGAGGAAGCGGAACAGAAGTGACACAAAGAGGCAAGAAGATAGAGGAATACAGGGCTATAGACAGGCTGGTATAGCTGATGAGCGATAAGAAGAGAGAAAAAAGGAACAGAGTTAAAAAACTCAAGTCTCTCGGGGGTAAGCATCCCTGTGGTTACTGTCCTATGGAAGTAGGGCCCAAATCCAGTCATATTCATTGATGGACCAGTCAAATATGCAATGGTGACCATCCAATGCAATATAAATACAATAACAGAACCCCTGTCCAACTCAGCAGAATCATCTTGTTGTGCTGCTACGTTTGCCCTACAAGGCCAAGGGTATGCCCAGACATGGGTCCCTTGCTTGCTGTGCAATTGGATTCTAACTAGCCTGGCTGATGAGGGGTCATACCCTGAAACTGGTCCCAGGATACTTCTGGACTGTTCTAATGAGGAGCAGGTCAAGAGTGATTTGCATATGATTTAATACAGATCTATTGACTGAGGGTGAGTGTGTATGCAGTTTCAGTACTCCGTCCATCATCTTGTTGTATTTACTCTGACCATCATAGCCTGTATCTGGCTAGAGGTCAAGTTCTTGTGAATGTCTGGCCCACAATGTCTCCATTGGGTCTGTAAAGCAGAGAGGCTTGCCCTCATAGGTGATCACGACCATGGCCAGGAACAGAAGAGCATATTTCAGTACCATACCTCAAAGTCTGCATTTAACGCTGATGAATGAAGCTCTGTGTTTCTGAATTGCATGGGTATAGTCTGGGGATATTAGGACTTTGCTATTATCTACCATGAAATGACCCACCGACCTAAGCTGCTGGAACAATGGCATCTCTGTGGTGAAATGTAGGAGCTTTATTACCATATATATGCATAGGATACCCAGGGGAGTCATCCTGTCGGAAATGCCATGCCTCACTCTGAGGAACAAACAGGGTAGGTCCTGAGGAGCCACCATCCAGGCCAGCCAGTCCTCCAGGTAGGCCACCATGTAATGCTTCTCTGTGTCCTATTCCAGGTCCAGCAGGCATATGTTACTGCAGTTTGCTGAGTCCTTCTTATCGTCCTCCCTGTCCTCCAGAAAGTGGAAGCAGTCTGTAAGCTCCTGCCCTGGTGCTGGTGATCCATCAACTGGGCTTCCAGCTGTTGTAGGGATCATTTAGCTTGGACCACCCACTCTCATAGCTTTTTTTGATAATCCCAGAGTAGGCCCACCTCCACAGCCACAATATCTATATTTGACTCCATAGATGGTCTTGAGGACCTGTGCAATCTTGTCAGGGCAAGGTTTACTAGGGGCCATTATCAATGACAACCAGTCTGCAGCTGTTCATATGGTCATTGCTCATGCACCTGTGTGCAGTATTGAAGTTGGATGTATTCTGGTAGATTTCTTCTTCTCTATGGTGAGCTCAACCAGGAGGTAGATTCCAAAGGTGTTGGAGCCAAGGGCAGGAGGTCCAGTTAAGACAAACACCTGTAAGTCTTCAGGCAGGCAGCCCATCTATCCACCAAAGAAAAAAGCCAGCATGTGTAGCTGTGTTCTTTGCAGTCTGGGCAGGGCCTCTCCCACTGTCAAATAAGGCCCCCAAAATGAGAGAGATTGGAGGATAAATAATCATGAAGAGCAGACAGCCGGACAGCAAGCAGGACTTTTATGTCAGAAGTGGGCATTCATCTGCTGAGCCTCAAAGGGGGTCGGCTAAACTCTCCCAATCATGTACCATGTGGGCAGCAGCCTGAGTCTTGGCCCCAAGGGTGGGACCTAAGTGCCTTGAATTGAGGGGTGTGCACCAGGCAATGGTGCAGTCTCCTCAGGAGGGCCCAAGTGCTCAGTGAATCAGTCAGTAGAGGTAGTAGTGCCTCAGGTTAGGAGCAGGCCGAGGTCCTCCAACACTCACCTCCTTCGCGAGAACCCACAATGCAGCATGAAGAGTGGACCCTCCTTGGCATGCGGGTTCCCTCTCCAGCACCAGCACAGCCTCAGTAAAATTAGTGACCTACTGCGGGCTCTGGGTCAAGTGGCCACCATGCGGCCGGGAGCAAACCACTGCCGATGGGCCATGCTGACCGCCACTCCACTGCCCAAGTGCAGCAGCAAAGGAGCCAAATCGGCAACACAGCACCTCTTCAGGGATGGTAGGGGAGCTTAGCCGTTTAGTTTGGGCCCCAACCTGGCATGGATTACATAGGGTAGTCCCGGCGGCCTAGTAGAAGTCACTAAGCTACAGCTTCCATCTTGTTCATTGTAGCAATGCCCCTGCCCTGTTGGAAGTTACGAGTTTCTGAGTTACATCAGGATGAAGGACATACTGTTTTGGGGAGAGGGTGGCCCAGAATTAGCAGAAAATGACCACGTTCTTGTTCTTGTATATAGTTTCCAATTTAAAGCTGTAGGTGGAGATGACCACCCACGGAATAAAGGTCTCTGTCCTGCATAGAAAGCACTCTGACTTTACTCTGCATGTAGAGGTCACTGCCCTACATCTGGAAAACACAAAAAACATTGGGGGGAAAGGATAAATAGTAAAAGGAGAGGATTGTGACATGATGTTCCTGAAAATGTAAGGTGTTAAGATGCAAATATACATTCTTGTTTATAATATGTGAATGATTTAATTCAGTGTCCACCAGTAAACATAAGAAAATGAGTGTCAAAGGAAAATGTAAATGTATTCATAAATACAGCTAAGCCTCTTTGATTGTAAAACTATGGTATTGGAACTGATTTCTCAGAATAGTGTATGTGAACAGTGGAATAATCCACCACTTATCATTGAATCAACATTGTACAAATACATGAATGCAACAAACAAAGTGAGCAAGTGAAACATGGGTCAATAATTTATTCCCACACCTTTGTTCTGTGCCCCACCCTGCAAACCTGGACATAGCCGTAGATCAGGTATTATGTCTACATGTAAGTCTTGTCACATGGTGATGTTGTGAAAATTATAATGGGCTATCTTGCACACAACTTTGGGGGAGTATATCAGCATTGTCCCACATTCAGTCAAGGCATCTGAAGGTTACTTGAAGATACCAAAAGTGCTTTCAATGATGGCTCATGTATGTATATTTATATATAGTGCAACTACTACCCTAAGGCATCAAGGCGCTGGGCAACTAAACACATGAATATACCAATGGTTTGACTGAAGGTTCTAGGACTGGGTGTGAGGCATGTAAGGGCATGTTTGGCTGATGAGTATTTGTATATGCCAAGGAGTAACCAAGCTGCAGAGTTTTAAATAACCTACAGTTTCACCAGTAATGCCTTATTTACCCTAACCAGAAGCCTGTTATAATAATCATAATGGACCAGTGTTGCCACCACTGTTTTCTATAATTCTGGTGGTATAAATGGAAAGATTTTCCTCAAACTTTTCAGAGTGAAGAAAGTGGATGAAGTGAGGTTCTTCACATGATGGGAGAAAGACAGAGTAGTGTCAAAAATGAGGTTTTTGGCCTTGGTGGATGGAATGGGAAGAGTGTCCTGCCGGCCACCATTCTGTGGACCAGAAGGATGTATCCCTGCCAAAAAGTAGGACTTCGGTTATGTTTGAGACAGTTCTCTGTCATCCAAGTGCTCACATGTCTCATGCTTCATTGAAGTTGTGGGCCATGTCGTGATTTTTACTTGAGATAGAGACAATGATCCAAGTATCACCTGCGGATTACACCAGCTCAAAGCCATAGGATTTAATCAATCTGGCCAGAGGAGTAACATATAGTTTAAATAGTGTTGGGCTCAGGGGCGAACCGTCTGGCACCCCGCCTGGGAGCCTTAGGCAGTGTGTCTTGAGACCCTCCACTTCAAAAAGTTGTTCCCGATTTGACAGGAAGGATTTGAGGAGTGAGAGGGCTGTGCCTGCTATCCCTATTTCCTGAAGGTGATTTGTCAGGATACCATGGTCTACAGTATCGAAGGCAGCCGACAGATCCAGCAAAATCAGGGCAGCCGAGCCTCATTTATCAACTTTGCATCTGATTTCTTCTGTGGCTGTGATCAAGGCCAGTTCAGTACTATGCTTGCTTCTGGAGCCATACTGAGTTGAGTCCAGGATGTGATTGTTAGCAATAAAATTGGCCAACTCTTGGTTCATATGTTTTTCAAGGACTTTTGCTGAAACAGGTAGACGAGGGATAGGGTGATAGTTGCCCAGGTCCCTTTTGTCTAAGTTTGACTTCTTTCAAACTGGTAGTATGGATTTTTGTTTCCACATTTTGGAAATATCCGTTTTGATGGCAGTGTTGAGTAGCTTCATGAGTGGACGGGCAACTGCCTTCACTACAGTGTGGATTACCTTGGGGGGGCAGGGATCTAATGGTGATCCAGATTTAGTGACCAAGAGAAGTTTTGTGATTTGCTCATAGGATACCGCTGTGAAATTTATGAATTGGGCCTGACCTGGTTCCTGGTGTTGGTTGGAAACTGTAGGGTTTGTACTTACTGCATCAGTTACTGAGACCTGGCTGCTCTGATTTTTTGCAGGGTATGAGGCAAAAGTATCATAAATGATAGAGACATTTTTGCCTAAAGAAGATGCTAAACTGTTGTAGAATGTAAATGTAAATGTCCAGTATTTGTAAAGCACGAACAATTACCCGAAGGTGTCAAGGCGCTGGGGGCCGTCGGGAAGATTAAGTGAGCTATTACCCAGAGTCACATGGTGCTGGGCAGACCCCTGCCGCCAGAGCCGGGGATCGAACCGTGATCCCCAGCGTCAGTCGCCCTAGCCACTGCGCCACACCTCTCCCCAGAAGGCTTGGTCTATCGGGTTATGTTTAGTCTCCTGTAATTGGCTAAGTTTCTGAACCGTCGTAATAGTTCTTTGGAATTATTCTTCGTTCCTTCTATTTTCTCCGAGAAGTAAATGATTTTAGTTTTATGGATTAGTTCTTTCTATTGTGCCTGTTTTTTCTTATATGACTCTTTCTCCCTGGGATCATATCGCTGTTGCCAGTGTCTTTCTTGTCTGCGACAGTGCCTCTTCCGAAGCTTTAGTTCCTCAGAGAACCAGGGTTCAGTGGGTGCTATCCTACTCATTTCCCTGCTATCTGGGGGATAGTGGCTTGTACCTCTGTGGCAATCTAATTGTGGTATTCTAGTGATGCTGCCAGAGGGTCTTGGGAAAGACAGGGTCTGTTCTGACCCAAATTGGTGATGAAATGTATTCTATCTATGCAATGCCACAGATATCTCTTTTGGCTTCCAACTAGACAGAGCTTAATGCCTGTTGAGGAAGACAGAGTTAGAGTTAGCATCACTGCTAAGTGGTCAGACCAGTGGAGTTGTAGGTTGTTAAAACATTTCAGTAAAGGACAGTCTGTGAAGACAGCATCCAAAAGATGTCCAGCTCTATGGGTGGGCCCTTCCACAATCTGCTCTAAGCCTGCACTTGTCACCAGGTCCATAAGGGCAGAGGAGTATGTATCTGAAAGGTTATCCAGGTGAAAATTAAAATCCCCTAGGATAGTGCAGTCTTGTAGGTTAACTTTGTGTTCAAGTAGCTGACCCATAGTGTGAATAAAATTGGTTCTGGGTCCTGTTGGATGATACACTAGTAGCCTGTTAAAGGAGCACACATGACTAACGGCTAATTTGAAGGAGAGCACCTCACATTCCGTATCTGTGGGGATAACTTTGCAAGATGCTTCCAGGTGATTGATTAAAAATGACCAGCCCTCCTCTTTTTTCCCCATTCTGTCTTTCGTGGCCATTGAAAACCCAGGTAAGATGGCTACCACTAAAACATGGACTGAGGTCTCATCGGCCGACATTTCCATGACAAAGATTAAGTAGAGGGCATGTGAATCTATGAAGTTCTCAAATTTGTGTTTGTGTTTAATCGGTGAGCGTGTGTTTAACAGTGCACAAGCCATCAATTGTGTAGGTCTGTTTCTCAGGGGACCGGATTGATCCTTCCTTGTTCCTATGGAGTACTCTCTGGGGACATTGTTTATATGCAGCTTGCTTTTGAAGTCTGTGAGCCTAAGTTTACAGATAGGACATGCCTGTCTCCTGGTGTCATTGCTGCAGGTTTATATTGAACAAGGGAAATTTGGATTTACGACAGATGCCTCCAAAAGCTTACTTCTTGAATATGTGATCATGATTACAAATATGTATCCTAAAACCAGCAGCGTGTCTGATGCTGAGCGTGATCCGAGAGTGGACAGGCACAGACGCGCTTGCCTTAGGCATGCATCCGCGTCACGGGTGCTTTATGCACCCCTATCCCTTGTGGAGTCTGTCGACTAGAACGTTTACCGCTCAAAATGGCGGCCGTCAAATGTTCTAATCAGCCCAGACCTAGCCTGACTCTATCCACTCAATCAGCACTGCTAAATGCCGTGGTGGACAGGAGAGCAGCATACCTGAATGAGGGAGGTCTGCATGTGAAGTGAAGACCATCCGGCAACCAGGCAAGGTATTTAAAAGATTGAAATATTACAGACTGTAGTGAGCATTAAGTGCAAACATGCGCTGTGGAAATAACTGGAACAACCATACAAAATGCTGTAAAATCAAACAGTAAACCTCACAGCATTCTGTGGATGTTGATGCCTTGTGGCTGTGTGTCCACGTCAGGGGTGCTTTATGTAGCTCTTTCCCTCGTGGAGTCTGTCGACTAGAATGTTAGCCGCTCACAATGGTGGCCGTCAAACTTTCTAATAAGCCCAGACCTAGCCTGACTCTCTCCACTCAAACAGCACTGCTAAATGTCATGGTGGACCGGAAAGCAGCGTACCTGAAGGAGGGAGGTCTTCGTGTGGAGTGCAGACCACCCGGCAATCAGGCAAGATATTTAAAAGATTAAAATATCAGAGACAGTAGTGAGCATTAAGTGAAAATGCACGCTGTGCAAATAACTAGAACAACCATAAAAAATGCTTTAAAGTCAAACAGTAAACCTCAGAGCATTCTGTGGATGTCAATGCCTTGTGAACACTGTTTTGTACCTCTGATGTGGTAGTGTGGTCAGACTTTTGAAGTTTGTGATGGGAAGGGGAACATACCTAGCAACATATGTAAAAATATGTGATATTTCCTAAAATGTGCTTCTATTCTAAACGTACTGCGTCATACACTGACTTTGTGTTCTAGTTAATATAATAAAATGCATATTTTTGTATGATTACCTCCATTATTTAGACTGATGCTTGGTCCTTCGAACCAGCCCACAGGGCAAGCATACTCTGACTCTTAAACACTTATCAAATTTGTTAAACATTCTAATTGGCACATTTATTTTACCTCTACGTGTCTAGTATATGGTACATAGTATACTTAGGGCTTCTAAGTTAAATGTCACTAGTGGACTGCAACACTTATTGTGCTACAATTCAAGTGACAAGGCAAAGCATGCCTTCAGGCCTGCATTTACAACCTAAGTGCCTCATTTACACATGTTTGGCATAGGGCAGGCTTGCCTCTGACATTTACCAATGAGCCTGAGTGACACAAACCACAGTTGGGTGAAAACCTTTTCCAGAACTAGTTTGCAGGGGGATTACCTTATTTTCCAGCACACAACTTAGTTGTATGACAACAACCCTGCTCAAGGGGAGAATGGTGTTCCCATATTAGTTTTAGCTAGAGAGGAATATTGTGATATATATTACGTAAAATACACAGGAAGTACTGTAAACGTGGCTAAGGGCACCACTAGGAATTTTCACCCCATTGGTTATGGTGTGAGCTAGAGCTTCTGCCATGACACACTGGCACTAGACTTAAAAGTGGCTCCCTGAGTACCCTCTGCACCACACCTTTGGAACTGTCCCTGCTCATAGTACTTCACCAGAACTAATATCAAACAGCTCCTCACTGCCTCCACCACCGACACCATCCTGGAGCTAGAGTTCACCCACTGTTGATGTGAGAGCCTTAAACTTCTCACTAGAGCCAACGATCCACACCAAAGTCCTGAGCTTCACCTGGCCACCATTAAAGAGTCCTTCTTCCAATCCAGCGGATACCCTGACACATCATCAAGCTTGTGGCAAGGACTTTGTCCAAAAAAAGAAAGAGTCAAAAATGTAACTTTCAATTGGGAACAACCTGGGACCTCTATCCGACCTGCACTCCATCGGCCTTAACGTTTGACTTTTACCCTGTCTAGCATGATGTGTTGCCCAGGGTTGGTGATGTGCACATGTTGACTCCAGAATCAACGAATATTTTTAACAATCGTATCCCCAGTTCACTACATGCAAAGTTTGTCATTTTGGTGTCTATCTGCTCATTAACATTTTCTCTATTTCATAATTTGTATTGGGGGTTTATTGCATTGGCTCTTCCATTTTTTAATTGTATTGGTAATGATATATGCTTTATCAATTTCACAGTAAAGCCTTCCTCAGGTTTTAATTATTAAGATCTAGTAACTAACAGTTCCATTTTTACCTGAGGAGGGCTTTTTATCCACTTTAACTAGTTATCCAATTTTTACAGTAACAGATAAGTATTTTCCAGATGCCATCCCTCAGATGAATATGCAGCCCCAATGTGAGATGTTCTAACTTACCAATGAGCCATATGCAAAGAGAAAGTATGGCTGACAGAGGGCTTGAATGTTGATGTGGTGTCAGGGGTGTCTGTTTCAGAAACAGTGATCCCTGTGGTGAGGTAGGTAAAGTACCACTCGAGTCCAATCAACGGCACTCTAGACACGAGACAAGTAGCAAGCACACAGAATTCCCTTGCCATTCTGTGTCTTTCCTCCAGTGACTACGGAATGATGGTACACTGCTCTATAAAAGCATCTTAGTTGCCGACACAAGCATTGTAACCGGCTTGCATGGGAGATTCATATGTTGGCAGAACTGACCCTCTAGAAAGGCAAGTAGCCAGGAAATGGACTGCAGCTTATATATGAAACTGAAGAGGATTATAGGTAAATAGAGCTCCGTTCACACTCTGCAACAAGGAACACTACATGTGAACAGCAGTATCTGGCAGTGCATGCTTCCCTGTGCATGGCAGCAATATTGATCTTTTCCCTGTAAACCCTATTGTACGTCTACAAATATTTGTTATTCAAACTGTTGGGCAAAGCTACAAAAACATTTACCAACATAGTAAAGGCATAAAAAGTGTGCAGTGAGTCATTTCATTTCTTATGTGGTTGGCCTGCATGTGAATGACTGGTGTTATGTTTTTGAGCAGTAGGTGATGGATCCTTGAGTCATCACTTCCTAACCCTGGAGTCCTGACTCATCACTACCTATCCTTGCATTAGCATGTGCGTTCCATGTGTTTTACGCCTTGTTGTAATATGTGTATTTTTTTCAAATTGTACTTTTTTGTCATGAAAATAAATCCCATAATTTCCCTTGCTTTTCTTATTGTTAAATAGCTTTATATGGAATTGTGTGGCAATACCTATGAGTGGCCATGTATTTTGCTTTACATTTGAACATGTGTTGCCTATTTTAGCGCTGTAGTAGAATTAGAAGTGTGGGGACGCGTTTTAAAATCATTCTCTCAACCTCTGCTTTTATTTCCCTACATTCTTCCCATTCAGTAGTAAGTATTCCCCATTTTTGTAGCCACTCCCCCTTGGCACTCACATTTATGCTACAAAAAAGCCTTGCTATTTCATTCTGGGAGCGCTTCCATGGATGGAGCATGTGTGTTTCCATGAATCCACCCATGGATTTCAGGCAATCCCGGATCACTACGCCTCCAAAAGGACAGCTTAACAATGAGAAAAATCTATTTCCCCTTTTCGGTATTTCCTATCTCTTTGTGTGCTGCCGTCACACAAGCAATGTTCCTTGTAATGCAGACAGCCTTGCCCTACGTTGCAAGAGTGCCTGTGTTGGGACTAGGCTGTCTGAAGTGTATCAGAGATATGAGAGAGCAGAAGGGCATCATATCTTCATAGGTATGGCACTTTCCTGTTCTCCCTCTTTCATGCAAGGCAGTTCAGCAAGTTGCTTTGCTCCATTGTGTTACATGAAAGGGTAGTAAATCTGACCCTCAATATCTAAACATTATTGATCCTGTCACAAATTAAAAGATAAGGTAGAGCTATTTTACAGGCAGAAATGCTGTTGGTAGTATTGGTGGTTTGCATGTGTGAGACAAAAACAATAATATTTCAACATGCGCACCACATGCGTACATTTTGAATGTAGAGCTTCGCCAAATCCATAGAGCGTGGATTAATACAATTAGAAATATTTGATATCAAAATGCTAAAGCTGTTTATAGCTGGACTTGAAATTAATTACCAGATGGAACACATTTTTTTATTCAGTCAATCAAATTACTTAGGGGCATATTTACAAGGGCTTTATCTCCAGTTTTTTGGCTTACAAAGCCAAAAAAGCGGAGATAAAACCAGCGCCCTATTGCATAATCGCATGTTAGCACCCTTTTTTCCCAACGCCTCCCTTTGCATCTCCAATGAGATGCAAAGTGGGCGTTAATGGGTGTACCTCAGATGGACTACCTTGCAAATATTGCTGATTTTTACATCACAATATTTACAAGGCAGCCCACATGATTTTAGCACAAATTAGATTTTGGCAAAAACAGTAGTTTTCGCCAAATCTAACGTCTGTTAAAATCGTGACTTAGCCATCCCTAACATAGGGGGTGGATTATGCTGATACAACCCTGTGGGTCGTATCAGCAAGGTTATTGCCGTTTTGCAGGGAACATCGCTGGAAAACCAGCGATGTTCCCTGAAAAAGGAAGATCACCTCGCTGTCGCTGGAATTGTTATTGCCCTGGAGTAACATGTTGTTAATTACGTGATAGCAGGGCGATAAATACCAGAGATAGCCTGCGATAATATAATTACCGCTCTGCACGGCCAGCAATGATTATCGCTGCCCGTTATTAATATGCCACTTAGATGTCTGTTTCTCCTAAACAGTTGTAAGTGGAATCTGTGCAGAAAAGAGAATCCAATGTATGGGTTAAGGTTTTGGTGACATTTTCAAAATATTTCATATACAGATTTGGTTATGTCAGTTTGAAGGTTGAATAAATATGCCATATAACATTTAAGGAAACTTTTAGGCTTCTTTTTTACAAATCAGATTGGTGTTTACTCAAAGTTATGTGCTTCCTTTATACCTCCTTCCTTTCTTTTCTCAAATACCTATCTTTTTCTATACAATGTACTCCTGTGCCAATGTGTGTGTATGTTTACATGCATGCAGGAGCAGTTTTGTTTCTGCTGATGTGCTCTATTTGTGTAGTCTATTCTCTGATCTATGGAGTTTGCTGGACAGTGCCTACCCATGGACGTTCATGTGCCATAAATTATGTACGTTGTTCACTGTTAAACACCACTTCTTACAAACCCAGCACACTGATGGGAAAGACCAATCAACTGATGAAGAGGTAGTTATTTAGAAAAACCTTGAATAAGTTCATCACTTCTATTCTATACCACTGGAAGAGTATGTTGGTTGTGGAAATTAGTAATATGTGAAGGATCCATGTTTTTTGTCTTTTTGTATGTGTAAAACACATGCATGAATGTGGCTTGATATATAAAAGTATGCTGTGCTCTGTGGCAGGCCCAACATCCTCCAAAGGAAGTCACCAGGAATTGTCATCACTCTTTTGTCAACAAGAGTGGGGCACACCATTGTGGGATGGGTATGAGACTAGTTCATAAGACAATCATAACTTGATAGTCCAAACTCTGCATTGTTTGCCATGCGTAATTATAACATGGTAAATAGCCCTCAGTAGTCTGCAATGTTGGGTACGTGCACTGCATTGGCTCACACAATACATGCACGCACAGTGCATTTAATGTATACTTGTCTTATTTTTCCTACAGCAAAGTTGAAAATGGACACAATGAAGATGAAAAATGGCAGCTCAATGGCAGAGTTCGTCATAATGGGCCTGTCCAATGACCCAAATGTTGCACGCATTCTCTTTGTATTATTTCTGGTGCTGTACATATTGACTCTCATTGGGAATGTGACCCTGATCACAGTCTGTGTTTGTGAGCCTCGCCTACATACTCCTATGTACTTCTTCCTAGGGCACCTCTCCATGTTGGACATCTGTTTCTCCACGGTGATAGTTCCTTACCTATTATCACAGCTTCTTGCTAGACAGCGAATCAGCTTCATTGGTTGTGCAGCTCAGATGTACACAGGCCTGCTCCTGGGAAGTACAGAGTGTGTCCTCCTAGCAGTCATGGCATATGATCGTTATGTAGCCATTGTATTGCCCTTGCGATATACAGTAATCATGAGTATGTCGGTTTGTAATACACTGGTGTCCTGCTGCTTGTTAAGTGGCAGTGTGATGGCATTCCTGGATACCTTTTTCACAATGCGATTGCCAGTATGTGGCCCCAGAATAATCAATCATTAGCAGCAGCAGTATTTGTTAGCGCGGGGACACACTATGTTAGTGTAACCAGGCGCTTTAAAAATGGTTTTATTATTATTAATATTAGGGCCATAATTATGGCCAGGTCACAAAGTGCAGCACAGAAAGTCGCCTTGCTGCGCTGCACTGCATGACAGGAAAAGGGCAGGAATGCGGTGCATTTAAGTAATGAAAATGCCTTCCTGGCACCGAGTAATGCAACTTAGTGATTTGCACAGCGTTGCATTACTCAACATTTATGAAGCCCCTCAGGGCAAGGCAAGGTGGTCTTTCATGACTTCTGAAATTGCATTTTTAATTTGCATCTGTGTGTGGTCCAAGAGAGATGCAAAGGGACTCGTAAATATGCCCCTGAGCGACTTCATAGACTTGCATACAAAGACATTTTTTAGTTTAGTCCCAAATAAAGTAAGGTTGGCTTTATATCAGAATTTGTCTGGTGAAGAGTTGAAGATGCAAAGCTCTGTCTGCCCAGTCTGTTTTTATTATACTTTGGGGGCAAGGTTATGTTGGAATTTGTGGATTTCTTGGACACAGGAGTGCTGGCCTTCCCAACCTTTTAAAAACAACACAGCAAGTATCAAACTGTATGCTTCACTGGTAGAAGTGGAACTTTATTGAGCAACAGGGTGGCATGTGTGTGTCTGTGCAATTGAAAGATACATCTAGCTACTTCATTTATTAAGCAGACGTAGATAGACGAAGTTGGTGAAGTCAAATCTAGAGATGATGTTCCCTTTTTTGAAGAGGTGATGCCCACCAGAGTGGTTATTCTGAATTTCAAAAGCTCATTGGAAGAGCAGACCACTATAACAATGCAAATGGTATCATAAATCCATTTGGATTTCTTAATGACAGCCCTATAGATGTTGAAAGGGCTAAGAGGCTGCAGCATGTCTCTTAAAGATGTCATCCCATATACCTTGTTGTAGGTCTTTTAAGAGTGCATCTGCCCTGGGTTGGATGAACAAACTGAAGCACACAGTGAAGCAAACATTCACAAAAGATATTACAGTTGATTGACAAGTAATGACAAGAAATGCCATCTGGTGCAAAACATGCCATTCACACCAGTCAGGAAGAGGTTCTTGCATGCTTGTGTAAAAATGTTAGCACTAAGGGTGGGCGTAGTTCGCGAAGTAGCACTTCGCGAAGCTACGCAAAGTGAAGTTCGCACTACGCGAGCTACGCGTAGCACTTCGCGAACTGCGTAGTAACATGTTCGCACTGTGCAAGATGTTGTTTTCAATGATTGCACAGTGCGGACAAGCAACCGGCACTGTGCAATCATTGAAAATAGCATCTTGCACAGTGCGAGCTGTAGTTTTCTGCTGCTCAAGTAGATTTTTACTCGAGCGGCAGCTTTCTCAACGCAAACTGGTAGTTTCTCATCGCGAGCGGTCGCGAGCATACGCGACCCCTCGCAATGAGAAACCTGACCTCCTCGCGTTGGGAATCTCGCCGGGAGGTTTATTTTCCATGCTCGCGATCGCGAACAAGGAAAAAGTCTCGCCAGGATGTCATTCTGCTTGCTCGTGGTCGCCAACTTGACGTTGAGGACCGCGAGCAAGCAAAAAATGACCGCAGCACTACGCAACACTACGCTACGCGTGTTCGCACTGTGCTACGTGCAGTTCGCGTAGTGCGAAGTAGTGCGAACTTCGCAAACTACGCGAGCGTAGCGTAGTGCTTCGCCCAGGCCTAGTTAGCACTATGCTTCAGTGGTGGTTTTAGATTCCCAGGATTAGATTTTCTCCCTCTGACTTTGGCCACCAAAAAGTCATCAAAGGAGTATCATTCATGGCATGTCTCTATGGGCCAAATATATGTCGGTATCGAATAGCCCAATTCACAGAATCACAATTTGTGATCCCAAAAGGGACTTTTGGTGTATACAAACAACAAATTGTGTTCTGTGACATGCTACAGAATCACAATTTTAGTTTGTGATCAAAGTCTGCATCCGTATTTGAAAGATGCATTTTTAAGGTATCCCTTTTGTATAGCAATTCACAGAGGTATGTTTTAATACTCTGCAACCAAATTCTGGTTGCAAAACATTAATCTTTTAGTGACTACAAACATTTGAGAATGTTGAAAAAAATCTTTTTTTTTTTTGGTAGGCATTGACCCTATGGCAAATTGCGATCAGTATTTCCAACCAGTGCTTTATACATCTCACCCTTAGTGTCAAATGTACAAAGAATTGAGCTGGTAAAAGTCACCTGACATTGTGCACCAACTTATAACAAATCCATTCAGTTTTTGCAAACCAATCGATATACTAATAAGCCGATTGGCAAAAACCCAATAAATAAGGTGGGTCGGAAAATGTAACACACTATGAATCACTGGTATGACAGGGATTGTGGCCTGCTGGGGTCAGCAGACCACAATATCTGTGACTTAAAAGAAAAAATGATGCTTTTTTAAAAAAAGTAAAAGGTTTAGCTTTTTTAAGGCTAGACAGTGGTCCCTGGGACCACTGCCCAGTCCAAAAAATTGTTCTCTCAACATTGACAAGTGGGAAGGGGTCCCTTTGGAACCCCTTCCAGTTTGCAACTGGCTTTCCACGGTATGTCTGTAGCCGTTAAATTATTAATGTATTGCAACCAGATTTCTCTTGCAAAATATTAATACATAGCAATCCAATTTAGTATTTGTGAGGAACTTCCTAAACATGCTCCATCCAAAAACCAATTCCGTCGCTGGTCACAATATGTGTTTCATACATACAAAAAGGCTTTTTTGTGGGCACAAATGGCCCAATTCTGCAAATCTGACCTTTTGCGAAGGCAAAAATGCTTCTTACATCTGGCTCCAAGTTTCTTGTTATGTTTTTTTTTGCTACTAGTCACAGTCTTAATTGTAATTCCTTAACTGTTCTTCAGACAATATATGTTATGCTAAGTATGCTTATAAAATACACTGAGGCCCATCAAGATGTCCTTATGTCGGGGGCATTATGACTAACATCGTTGGTTTCAATTTTGAATTGAAACCGGACGTTTATTCCGGCTGTCTTCTGACGGGTTAATGGAGCCCTTTGGCCAGTCGCAAAGGTCATGTAATCCAAATGTACTGCTGTTTACGCTGTCTGGATTATGATGCATGGTTTCAGGCAGGGTTTACATGCTGCCCTTTCTGACATGGAAACCCTGTCATAAAGCATGGTTGGGGGCCCCTAGCAGGTCCCTCTTTCCCTTATGGCCTCTTGTTCGGGGCCCAGGGGGCACCTATGGGGCCCTCGGTTAATCCCTGCACTCCCTGGCAGGTACCTTGAGATGCCTACCACGGGTGCAGGGATTAACACCACCTCACATTTCCCTATGGGAGCATGTACCACAGTCGGTTGAAGGCCATAATACATGCTTCCATACCCAAATGCCAGAATGCGTCCGAACAATGTTTATTTGCATCCTAATCGGGCGGTCGGAACCCACCGACCAAAGGTCGGTTGGTCCTCTTCCCGAGATGGTATCGGGCAGACGCAAGCCCGACTAACATCATAATTGGCCCCACTGTTGCCCAATAAGGGAAACTAAGGCGCTAGGCTAAAGTGTTAGTGCATGATAAAGCTGAAATTATGATCTTGAAAATAGCCAAATCTTATTTTTTTTTTTAAACTGTTGAAAGTCTGACGTAAATTGGTGAGGAAAGAGAAAGCAAGCTCTCTACACCAGCGTTGTTAAAAGCACGGAAAGGAAAGTGGTCCTGTGTTTCATGTGCATAGCAATCTCTTGGGATCCTGACTCCTGATTTTGATTTGTCTTCTGCTATCATGTGCTTCTCTTGTTTTGTCTTGGGGAGTGACAGAAACGTGTTTCTAAGGAAGAAAGATGTCTCTATTAGTTACTTTTTTGCCTAAGTGTGAGGAGATTATCCATAGAAAGCAAGGCAGGTTTGGTGAAAAGCACTCCACTATAGACCATTGTTTAGTTCATTGCAACAACAGGAAAACGGTGCTGCTGTTCAACTGATTTTCGAGCAGTCTTTGACCAAGTAGGCCTAAATGTGTTATGTGGAAAGGTCTCAAAGCAAACAAATCTCTCTGTCCTTCTTAGAATTCTGCAGGTCCTTCATAGCAATAATGGGGTAAAGGTAGATATCAATGGGACCAGGAAAGTTAGGGAAAATAATAGATTCCGGTTGCAAAGGGTCTTATTCAGGGGTCCGTACTTTTTGCATTAATGCTTAATTCATTTTTATCTGACTTCCCAAGTGATATTCCAAAGACTAATGCATGTAGGGGATTTGGTCCTTATGGACTACACATTAGTCAGTCTGAAAATAAAGATTTTAGCTGCTAGCACAGTTCAATTTTTACAAATTTAAAGTTACTCAAAAATATTGTACTGCATGTCTCCACCATGTGAAACAGGGTGTGGAGCCAGATTTGGGAAGGTTATTGTTGTGTGTTTCCTGCATGGACCCTTATCATTTTCCCTATGTTAGCCTGATTGTGCACTTTGTAGGCCACAATTCATTTTGCACATTTTGCTATATGAACACACTTGATTTTGTGCCCTAATGTATTTTCACACAGAACCTGCATATGTTTTCCTGGGAGTTAGTCTGGACATAATAGACAAGGAAATACAACAACACCCCTTGTTATTCTCTCTGGTCAGGCACTAGCACCTTGATATAACACAATATTGCAGTGGTTGTTTTTAAACAATTATGTCTTGTCATATAACTGAGGACCTGAGGCAAGATTACAGCATCAGCTGAGATATAGAACGTCCATCTATGTATGCTAAGGTACAGGGTCAACCTCTAATTCTGGAAATCTTTGATATATAATCATTTAGCTTCAGTAGGAGGAGGAGGGGTTAGTCTAACTTGTCTCATAACATGACAGGGCTTTTTATGGTATATGGTTTATTATCCATGCTAACAATACTATTGGTATGCATTTGTTGTACAATTGTGGCACAAACACTGTATCTTAGAGTACGATAGCTTAACTAAATATTCTAAACTTTCTTCATGTCTTTTGTTTATCTTATTGTGGACAGGGACAAGTGAGAGAGTGAAAGGGTGTGTCCTGTTAAGGTGATCCATGAGAGGGTCAAAAGTGTTGTGTTCTGGGGTGCCAACTAACTTGTTTCTCTGCAAAGGTTAGTAGTGCAATTGAGGCAATATTGCTAGTCGGACTCGGGCTCATTGATACTGAGATGGTATGGTGACTCAGTCCCTACATGCTGATGTTCTATGGTCCAAGCATTGTTCTATTACTGATAAGAATCCCTTGAACATGGCATCACTAACGTTTTGGTCAGGAACTTATTTGTGGCACCCCACACTAGTGCTTGTGCTTGCCCCAGTTCCCTTTCACCTTTTACAGAAGACTTCTGTTGTGTTAGGAACACCTAGCTTGGTTGGTTTTTCAAGTTTGAATATTAAATGATTTCACCCTGTTTGTGCTATGCTTTGAATCTGTTATAAATTACATATGGCCCAACCTATTGCCATTGCGGCCAAATGCGGACCAATATGTACGTTTAACACAACATGGAATCCGTAATGCAGGAGCTCCTGTAATCTTTGTAGTAAAAGCAGATGCTGGCTTCAGCTTTGAAGTTTTTTTTATTATTTCATCACATTTCCAGCTGTGGATTCTAACACCAACACTTTTCATGAATACACTGTCCAACAGGCACCTTCTGTATATAGACCTTATGCACATGCTGAAATTACTCTTACAGTCTGGGAGCACCAGACTTGGTTTAATGATGTCCTTCCCCATGTGCCTGGGCCAGTTCGAATGGGTCCTCTCAGTAATGAGGGGGCTACTTGGCAGGTATTATCTGGTTACACACCCTACCCTGCTTTAGGTGCCCTGAATCTAGTTCAGACCTATGTTTTCTGATACAGTCGGCTCATACAATTAATTTTGTGTACGTTATTAGCTGATCCAGCTAAACGTGGCCTGCAAGGACAAATTAAATTGCCTGCAGCTCCTGTAAATAGTGCTCTAATTGTTCTTTCAGTTATGGGCAAATGACCTACCAATCATGAAGAAATACTCTTTTTGATTGCTCAAAAAACTTTAACTATGTGCTTGCCAACTGGACTGGTTCAAACTCTAGCTGACTTGGGGACTATTTTTGCCACAGTCTACACTCCTTGCCAAGGCACTCTCTTGATGGCCATTCTACAGAATGTCCTTAAAACAAATAAAAAATTAGCATGGAGCAGGTGCTGCCCCCGATTTGAGGATAAAAACATAGATAATTTTCCCATCATCTCCGAAATGATTCTTTTTAATGTTAAGGTCGAAGCAGCATCTTTGGCTATACACCAGTGACTTGTCACTTTGGCAGTAGCTGACCATGACCATGAGTTGTCTGTCATTATTGCTAATCTGTATACCTCTTTAGGAAACAATTGTATGGATACCAGGTCTTCAACACCATCACTTGGCAAAACTAGCTCTGATAGGGATGCCTGACCAGCCCATTAGTTTGCTAAAAACCCTCGCATAAATCTAAATAGCAACATAAATGTAAACCTTGCGGAGGTTCTCCACCCTGGAATACTCTGAAAGACAGTATGATATTCATGATCGCACTAAAATGAAGCTTATCCTCATTCCTTTCAGGAATCATCTGACCATTAATATAACAGAGGAGGGTGATCTGAATGCAGACAAGAGGAGTACGTACAACCAAAAATTAAAACAAAATGCTTGTCTGACATGAAGATAAAGAAGGATACATACCTCCTCCATTGAGCTTCCTCCAGCGGTGCCCCTGCTACTTCCCTTGTGCCATGGGTGAGCACCAGGGCACCCATGAGACATGGTTGGGCCCCAGAAGATAAGGTCCCCCAGGAACAAAATTGACCACAGGAGGAGAGAAAAACAAGCAAAAAAGGCAAAAGTTAGAGGAGAAAAATGAACAGAAAGGGCACGACAGAAGGTAGAAACATGAGCAGGAAAGGCAAAACAAAGAACATGCACACACTCACACACCCATGCACAGACCCACTCAGAGAATCACATACCCACTCTCTGACACACAGGGACACTTACACACTAACTCACAGACCCACCCAGTTGCTCCTGCACCCACTCATAGATCTTCTCAGAAACACACGCTCCCACTCAGAGACCCACTCAGATACTCATGCACCTACTCACAGACCCACAAAGAGAATCGCAAACCCACTCAGACCTGCTCAGAGATTCACACGTCCACTCACCGACCCACCCAGACTCTCACACCCACTTACAGATCTAGTCAGAGACACATACACCCACAAACAGACCCACTCACAGACTCACACACCCACTCACAGACACAATAAGACACTCATGCAGCTAATCACAAACCAACTCAGAAACTCATGCACCCCTCAAAGACCCACTCAGACACTTTCGGACCCACTTAGACATTCACACACTCACTCACAGACCCACTAAGTGACTCATGCACCCATTCCCAGACCCACTCAAACTCTTACACCCTCTCACAGACCCACTCAGAGACTCACACACTCACTCACAGACCCACTCACAGATTATGCACTCATTCATGGAACCACTGAGAGATTCCTGCAATCACTCACAGACTTACTCACTGACTCATGGACCCACTCATAGACCCACTTAGACACTCACACAACCACCACAGACCCACAGAGAAACTCACAAACTCATTCACCAACCAACTTAGAGATGAATGCACTAACATACCTACTCAGAGACTCATGCACACACTCAAAGCTCTACTCAAAGACTCATGTACTCATTCACACACCTACTAAGGCACTCATGCACTCACGCACATACTGACTCTCAAAGGTTACAGGTTACAGTTCAGAAATCATTTTTTTAAAACCTTAGAAATTCACTACTCTCACTATTTACTGGAGCTAATAAACAGGTGCTCAAAAGATTACAAGTAGTAAAGCATGCTGCTGCTTGTTTAGTGCTAAAACTACCATGTAGATCTTCCGCCTCAGCAGCCCTTAAAACCCTTCACTGGCTGCCCTTGCACAAGAGAATCCTCTTCAAGGTACTTCTAATTACCTTTAGAGCATCCAATAATCTAGGACCTACACATCTCTCGGCCAGATTCACCCCTATACCACTGCCAGGACACTCACATCCTCATCTGCAAATCTGCTCATGCCCCTCTGCTTCAGGTACAAAACCAAGGGAGGAAAATCTGTAGCAGTTTTGGAGACCAGAGCCTGGAATCTTATGCCCATGCACTTAAGGCTGCTCAAAACGGAAACCCAGTTCAGAAAAGCCGTGAAGACCTTGATCTTTGGATCCTCAGATGAACTATGTTCTTCACTCATATAGTGGCCGCCCGTGTCTACCTTGACTATCTCCTGCTTAGCGCCAGGATGCTCCTTTCAGAGTGATAGTCACGCTTTACAGATGCCCTTTAAAATTCAAATTCGAATTAACAAACAAAGGTTACAAGGATGTTAGACTTAGGAAATACCACTAAAAACAAACAAATTCACTTAAAAGTTAGGGAACAGAATTTAGAAAAATTTTAGAAATTCACTGAAAAACAACAAAGGTTGCAGGAACACTATAGTTTGGCTCTGATTTCACTAATACAAAACCACAGAAAATCAGCAGTTAGAGTTAACTGAGCTAACTATAACTTGCACCCTGCAATTCACTGCTTATGGCCTCACATATTACATCACTCATGAAATGATCAGTGACTGATGATATCACTGATGATATCTCAAATACCATCACTGATGACATCATCCACAGAACCACTCACACACCCACTCACATCACTACACAACAAACTCATTCACAGACCCATACATGTACTCACATAAGCACTCACTGATCCATAAAGTCACACACACCCACTCCCTCATTCATTTAGCCACTCAGCCAGTCACTCACCTATACTGCAACTCATATAACCAGTTACTCACCCATACAGACAGTCATATAGCCACACACAAACCCATACAGCAAATCAGACACTCATATGACTCTGCACACACCCACATAAGTACCTATACAAGTATTCACACACTCACTCACACACCTACACAACCACTTACATAGCCATTCACACGTCATAAAAGCACTCACATATCCGCTCACTCAACCATATAGCCATTCGCATAAACACTCACTCTAAATATAACCACTCATACAGAAACTCACTTAACCAAACAACCGCTCAAATAGCCACTCACACATCTACATCCATACAGCAGTGCCGTGAGACCCTCTGGGGTGAGTAGCACGCTTTATAAACCCCTGATTGATTGATTGATTAAGCTACTTACATACCCTGTCACTCACTCATACAGCCATTCAGACTCCAACTCACTCACCCATACAGTCACTGTCATACCCACTTACCCACCCATAGAGCCACTCACACAGTCACTCACTCACCCATACAGCCACTGACACACCCACTCACCCACCAATGTTGCCACTCACACAGTAACTCGCTCTCCCACATAGATCCTCAAACACCCACTTATACACCCATACAGCCACTCAGACACCCACTCACACACAGATACATACAAACATACAGCCACTCACATAATATGTTAGAATTAGTATCACTCATAAGTAGTACACCTAGTATACTGGAGTACGTTAACATATAAGTTTAAGAATCATGAACTCTTATAAAATATTTACACTAACTTGATGATGTCATCAATGATGTCATTTGAGATGTCAACAGTGATATCATTTGGGATGTCAACAAAGATGTATTCAGTGATGTAACTGACCATGTAATAAATAATGTATTATATGAGGTCATAATCAGTGTTTTGTGGGGGTGTAGGAGGGGGAGAGCAAGATTTCTGACCGTCTGGTCAGATACCTGCTCTCTCCCCCATGTTGTGCCGCTGCTTCAGCCCTGTGCAGTACCCTGTGCAAGTAGGTGTTTGAGGCCCTCCTCCACCTGCAGGCTCCTGCCTGCACCTCATACCTGGTGGTCCAGTGGGAGAGCCTTGCTCTGTTGCTAGTCCGCTGCTGTCTGTCTTGTGTATGTGCCCATTTTCTCTCTTTTGTCTTAATTTGTCTTTTCTGTTATTGTGTCTTTTCTATTATTGTGGCGTTTCAGTTATTTTTCCCGTTTTCTGTCCTATTTGTTTTTACTGCGTGATTCTCTTCCCATTTCCTTCCTGCCACTGCTGCCCCCAAGGCCCCTACCCCCTGCCAATTCTTGCTCCCACCTCCCAGCTGCACTTCCCTCCCCGTTCCCTATTTAATGGCACCTGCTGCGCAGCCGCGTAGCAAAAGCCCCGCTTGCATACCAAAGGCAAGTCAGTCTGCACCCGTCCATGACCTGACTGCAACCAGTGCTAGGGACCATGGCTCATTGACCTCCCACCACTGCAACTTAGATGACCTCCTGGCACTCAACCCCCGGAAGGAACAATAACTTCCAGCTGTCTTCACCAAACACCGCCCATGGCCTGTTCTCCAGCCGGCTGTTATGTGTCCGGGACCAACTGCTCCTCACTCACTGAGTCGGAAGGAGCAGAAGATGTTTTGGGAGCAGGGCGCCTCTGTGTATCAGGCACTGCAGGCGGCTTGTGCGCAGATGGAAGCAGGGAACCCAGTGTCCCCACGTAAACTTCGCCCGGCAGTCTCCAGGAACTACAACCCCCATGAGCCTGTGGGGCCGTCGCGCGCGTACAGGATGTGATGAGAGTGGACTTCCCAGAAGGCTAGAAAAGCCCGCTCTGGAGGTGAAAACGCCGCAGATTATTCCGGTTGGAGTTTTGAAGGTGCCTAGACCGTGATTCTACAGTATCCGGTGGGGCAAGGGTTTCGTTGGCACCACCGCTCCTGTTCTATTGCAATCACGATCTATTTCTGGTATTTCCGCAATTTGCCTTGCTGTTGAACTTAGTGCCCTGAAAGTAGTTTGAGGGTAAGAACCTTGTCAAACAGAATCTCTTGACTACGCAGTACCTAATACAGAGGTCTTGTGATTACTGTGCATACCGAGTCACATCAATATACCAGGTGGTATATTATGTACCAGACATTTTCTTTGGGTTTCAAAAAAGAAATTACAGTGACTATACTCCCTATGTACAGGGTGTGGTTTATACTCACATTTCCATTTGGGATGAAGTTCAGTGTGCTTGAATAACACGGCCTTATGTATATTGAATCACGAGTGAATTTTGTTCATTTTATAGCAAGGGGAAAAAGAGAGAGGTTGCTGCCTAAGCCTATCCTTCTTCCCTTGTGAAGTACAAATCCACATCGCTATTGGTGGGTAGTAAAGTCCTCACAAAAAGCTGTGTTTAGGGATTTGTGTGTTTTGGATCTGGCATAAATGTATGTTTCCATTGTTGCAGTATCTTACATCGAAAACCTTGGGGTTAAGCCAACCGTACATCACACAAATTGTGGTATCCCTTGGAAGGTTCTTGATGAAACCCTAATGAACCATTACAAGATCTTGTTATTTTATTTCACAGGTATATAAGGAGGTAGTAATGCCATTTCTATAATTAGTGTTTTTTCTTTACAGGTCTCCCTCCCTGCTGTTCCCATCCTTTCCTTCCCCCGATTGACCCCCTTAATCTTCCGTGCCATAACGGCACTTTGGAATTGAGGTTGTCAATAGGTAGACCTATTTGAGCAACGAGCCGATCCTCAGAGGCCTCCGAGGGACACGTGACACTGACATTGCTGACAATTCTTCACTCGCTGCACAGACATGCAATAGACATCTGGGACCTCCTCAACACCTTCTCGCCAGACGTCATCTTCTTCACATAAACTTGGACCAACGCCTCCTCCACCCCCGACATTGCCACCAACCATTCCTGATGGATACAAGATCCAGAGGAAGGACTGCCCAAACCACTCAGGAGGAGGTCTCGCCATATCACACAAGAGATCCCTCTGACTGTCCACCTCCAGCACCTGCATCTCCCCTTCCACCACCGAACACCTTCACTTCCAGATACTGACCAGCCCCAGAGCAACGCTTTGTGGCACCTTTACCTACAGACCCCCAGGCCGCACGCTCCATTCACCACTACCATCGCCCCAAGCCATCGCCTCCATGGAATAAATACTCATCGGAGACCTGAATTTCCACCTCGACAACCTCAGCGGCCCCAACTCCACTGCCCTCCTGGACAACCTCACCAACATCAGACAGAAACAGCTCATCACCAGCCCCACACCCAGGGCAGGACACACCCTCGACCCCATCTTCAGAGGAGGGCACAACATCCAATTCAGCCACACCACCCAGCCCCTCTGGACAGACCACCAATGTGCACACTTTTAATTCAACACTGCCACTGCTCACAAACCCACTCCACACCCACCTCGAATGAACTGGAGCAATGTCACAGAGGAGCACCTCAACTCCACCCTCACCCATGTCCCCCCACCTCGACTGATGCTAACTGTGCTGCCAAGTAACTACACCGATGGATTACCACCTGTGCAGACAAGCTCGTACACCTCCACAACTCCGACAGACAACGCACCCTCGATGGACACCTGGTTCACCACTGATCTCCAAGAATCCAGATGCATTTGCAGAACAGCAACAGCATAGAAGATCAGTCCCCCTACAAGAACACCATGACAGAATACCACCAACTCATAAGATCCATGAAAAAGGCCTTCTTCCAGAACAAAAACCTCACCGACTCCAGTAACTGAAAGAAACTCTTCATCATCATCCAACATTCACCAAACCCCCAGCAAATCCAAGGACATCACACCCTCCCAGGACCTCGGCAACACACTCAGTTCCTACTTCCAACTAAAGATCAAGGCCCTCTACAACAACTTCAGTGCATGGACTCCAGAAACTACCCTTTCCACCATCACCACCTGGACCCCGGTCACCACCGAAGATACCATCTCAACCATGAACAGCACAAACTTAGGAGCCCCCACGGACTGCTGCCTGCCGCAT
This sequence comes from Triturus cristatus, assembly GCF_964204655.1. Classification (NCBI taxonomy): domain Eukaryota; kingdom Metazoa; phylum Chordata; class Amphibia; order Caudata; family Salamandridae; genus Triturus; species Triturus cristatus. Next base: position 1,879,479,129 of record NC_140589.1, read on the forward strand.
ATCTTCTACAGAGCCGCTGCAGCTACTTCGCACTATCAATGCCATCCTTTGAATCCTGCACTTTCCCTGACGACTGGAAACGTGCAGCAGTCAAGTCCCTCCTCAAGAAGGCCTCTGCAGACCCGACGGACCTGAAAAACTAACGACCCATCTCTCCTTCCCTTTGCAGTCAAAGTCACTGATCACCAATCGTCAATGCCCAGCTGACTAACTTTATCAAAGAGAACATCATCCTCGACTCCTCCCAATCCAGATTCTGCAGTAAACACAGCACCAAGACCCCCCACCTTGCTGCCACAGACGACATCCGCACACTCCTCAACCAAGGACACACTGCTGCCCTCAACCTTCTAGACCTCCCTGCATCCTTTAACACCATCTCCCACCTCACTCTCACTGCCAGACTCCATGATGCAGGAATACAGGGAACCGCCCTCGACTGGCTCCGCTCTTTCCTCCCTGGAGGAACCTAGAGGACCAGACTCCTGCCTTTTTTCTCTGAACACACGGAGATCAACTGCGGAGTTTCAAAAGGATCGCCACTCAGTCCCTTGCTCTTTAACATGTACATGGCCCCCTTCTCTGACATCGTCAGACAGCATGGACTCAGCATAGTTTCCAATGCCAATGACACACAGCTCACCTTCTACCTAACGAAGAACACTGAAGGCACCAGACTTGGCTTTCAGTAAGGAATAAAAGACGGCCCAGCTTGGATGAACAGCAGCTGTCTGAAGCTCAACTCGAAGAAGACAGAAGTCCTCATCCTTGCAACCACCCCCTTAGCCTAGGACAACACTTGGTGGCCCACCACACTCAGGAACCCCTTCACCCCCATGGACCATGCCAGGAACCTCTGCATCATACTCGACTCCTCCGTCACCATGTCCCACCAGATCAACGCAGTCACCTCCACCTGTTTCCATATCCTACGCATCCTTCGCAAGACTTTCAAGTGGATCACCCCGAAGCCTAAAAAACTGTCACCCATGCACTCATAAATAGTAGACTGGACTACAGCAGTGCCCGCTATGCTGGAATCAACAAATCCATCCAGAACACCACAGCCAGACTTGTCCTCTGCATCCCACAACATGAGCACATCACCAGACATCTGCAAGACCTCCACTGGCTTCCCATCGAGAGGAGTAAGCTTCAAGCTACTCACCCACGCCTACAAATCTCTCCACAATACTGGACCCAAATACCTCAACGAAAGAGTCTCCTTCCACCTTGCCCTAACTGAAACCCCGGAAATCCACAGAACCAGAGCGGATGGAAGAGCCTTCTCCTACTTCACAGCCAAGGCCTGGGGCGAGCTCCTGGTCAACATTAGACGCTCCCCTACTCTGCACATATTCAGGAAGAGCATCAAGACCGTGCTTTTTGGCTAGCTGGGAGCTGCACCACCTACATCCAGTGCCTTGAGGCCCTCAAGTGTGAGTAGCGAGCTTCTCAATTCCCTGATTGATTGATTCATTGATTGATAATTAGTTCAGGTAACTATAGCAGCTGACTTTTGATGGTTTTGTACAAGTAAAATCTGAACCTAACTATAAATTTCCTGTAACTATTGGTCGCCAGTAGGTAGTTATAGTTAGGATCTCATTTCTATAGGAAAAGTGTTTTTCTTTTATCAATACGTTTAATATCAATATCAACAAAATATTAGTTTTCAAGCAGTTGAGCTTCCTTAATGTGTTTAGGCTTTAGGCATAGTTTTAGCTGTAGAAGCTCACTTTGTTGGCATTGTATTACATTGCTGTCATGTACAGTATCTCCAAAATTGCAGTGCCTCCTTGCAATATAAGCAGGGCCACTGGAATTATGCAATTGTGTGGCTGCAGATCTTTTTGCATATAGATTTGCCACATGTGCCATTCATCGCCATCTGCAGTATAATCTGGAGATTTTAACCAAAAAATAGTTTCTAGCTCAAACGCTTCAAGGGTTACTTAAAGCACAGTGAAGGGACCTTGGCAAAGCTTTACTAGTCACCTTTCTGTTGCTTTTTGCTACATTTGAGTGTTAAGCTGGAACAAATGATGTGCCACCAATGCCTTGGCAGTTTTAGCAAGTGTAAACTCGACAAAATAATGAGGTAATAATATCATAAAATGTTCCACATTATGCCACATAATTTGCCTTTTTTGTTGCATAATTTACTCAACCCTGCCACATAATTTGTCTCTCCCCTGCCTGCTGCATATCTCCAGTGGCCCTGAATATACGGTGTGAGATTCCTATTCCACAAACCACTGCAGTCTGTAAGAGTTTGGAAGGAGATGTAACTTGAGAACTATAAAACATTATTGCCTTGATGTAGTTAGATTTCTTTTAAAGGGCACACTACTCACTTTTAAAGCAAGACAACGTATAAGTTAACTTTGACATGTATGTCATAAACAGTGCTAGATATGTGAGATCTGGAAAGTTGTGCTATGTCCTTAGGTTTGCTGTAGTAAATGGGTTTCCTATCAGGGTTTTTTGTCATCTTTGACTTTTAGCTGAGAGTGATAAGACAGTTTTCTGATAAAATGCAAGTGATGCATTTGTCCACACTTATGAAAAAAACTGACTTACAGGTTTTGTTAATGCTTTCTATTCTTTGTTATACATTTCAAAACAAATACATAACATTAACGATGTAAGAAATAGCATTCATTTTTCCCAACATTTAGTGAAATTTCATGAAAATGTTGCAAAACCACCATTTTAGCACAGAAAATGGGGTTGATTGGTATTTTTCTATGACCTGTTATCATCCAGTGAACTTCTTATGATTCTTTTCTGCTCTCTTGAATCTATCTAGACCCTTTGCATCTGGACATCTTTCAAGTAACCGTTTTCTTTATTGTGAGCTTTCTGGTGTATTATATGGTATGGTTGCATGGCCTTACCTTATAATACACTTACAAAACTTTGGGTCTAATCAGGCTCGTTTGCAAATATCCTTTAGCTCAATCCTGGGTAGCTGTGACTATGAGTAGTAATGCTAAAACAAAGGAACTAGTGTAAAGCACATCATCAGTCACTGACCATTTCATGAGTGATGTAATATGTGAGGCCATGTGAAGCACCAAACAACAAAATACAAAAAGTAACAGAAATCAAAAGAAATTCAACAAAAAATTGTATTAATAGATTTTATTTTCTAATTAATTTTTAAACACTAAGATGAGCAAAATCCACCACAAGGTTCTGGAGATGGTTTTTAGAGCAAAACGTAATCTCAGCTTTGTAGTACAAAGTAAAAGCAAGCATTGGTCACCGAATAGTTGAGAAACATTTGAAAAGCTTGAAACAGTTGTTTTACTTCTCCGACCTGAGTGTGGCAACCAAATTCAGCAGGGAACAGGTCTGGAGGGCCACTAAGCAGTATTTGGACTTTTACCGGGTCACCATAATCTTAACTTCAGTTTGACGCTTTGCATTAAAACTAGTGTAGACATTAATGGAGTGGTCTTGATGCCGGGGGTGCCCTTACGGTTATTCCTCAGTCCACCGATGGGGTTGGGGCTACTTTAGCCATAGAGGTTGGAGTCCCTCAAAGTACTCTTTAAGCAGGTAGAAAGCCAGCCGCTGTTGTGTTACTGGTATTTGCATATAGCAGGTCCGGCATTATCCTTTGTTGGAGGCTTGTGTTCCCTAGGGATTCATATAACACATCTGAGCCAGTGGATATCTCAGGGTGCCCAGCGGTGGTTAGTTATGATTCCAGCAATGTGGCTACCAACTTGCCATATGTGGCTTCTCCAGCTTTGATGGCCCTGGTGCATGTTCCAACAGGTGAGCTGACCCACTGTTGGAGTCACTACTATGGTCTGGGGATCAGGAGGGACTTTCTCTCATGCCAGGATCCACAGGTACAGACCTCTCTTTAGAAGTGTTGCTGTCAGGATATATTAAAAACATTTGTCCTATTTAATATTATACAGCTCCCTGTCTCAGCGTTCTGTAGGCCTTCTTTAGGGGAGACTTACAGACATTTAAGGGAAGTGGGGGATTTGCCATTGGTTTAAATAGCAACATCAATATAGCAGTTCAAAACTGCCCTTCCAGGCTGAAGTGGCAGGCTGGAAGACACTTAGTACTTGGTCACACATAGGGTGGCACAATCGGTGCTGCAGCCCTAGGGGACACTCAGTCTTACATCCCCTGGGTACCCATGGTGCCATATACTGGGGACTTATAAGTTAGCCAGCTTATGCTGATTAGGGGTAGCCAATTCAACATACTCTTTGAAAGGTGTTAGAACACTGGCACTGAGGACTGGTTAACAAACCTTACTGGACTCTCAGGGGCTTATTTACAAGTCCAATGCACCGCCGGTGTGTCACTTTTATTGACACACCGGCAGTGCAATGGGGGAGCCCATATTTACAAGGCCATGTAAAATCACCCTGCATGACTATTCATTGCCTTGTAATATTTGTTTCCCTTTCACGTATTACTCTGCGTGAAAGGGGTGTTCCATGTGTGTTGCTGTGGGTGTTCCCACACAACATCCATGGAACTTGAGGTATTTCCAGATTTACATTTTGCTGACCTAATGCTTCAGAATCCTATGCCTCCCCAGGGGAGGCGTAAAAGGCGCAGCAAGGAGATTTACTTTTATTTCTCCTTGTTTCTTCCTCTTTATATGTGTACTGCAAGGTGTCCCTTTCAGCACCCAAAAAATCATACCATCATTACAGTCACCCTTACAAAATTACACATGGATGTCTGTGCTGGTGCGGTATTCAGAAAACATATTGAATCTGAAATATTGTCATACCAAAATACTGTGTCCAAAATATTGTGATATGGAAATATCGTCAGCTAGAATACCTTCGTCAAAAATATAAATTTTTAGGTAAGTATTATTGATTTTTAAAATATTAAAGTCATTAAATTCGTGTGGAAAAATATAGTTAATTATCATATTGTTTACTGTAATTATTGTTCTGTGTTTTAGTATATTTTTTAAATGTATATGATATATTTTTTTTGTATAACTATTGTTTATATGTTTTAATCTATTTGTTCATTTTTAGTAGTTAACCAATTTAAATTACTTATTTTTGATGATTTTTAGTGGGTTGTGGGTTTATAGAAGTAAAGGGTAATTTAATTATAAGATATTAATGATTACTTTTTAATTATTATTATTTATTTAAGTGCTAATTAATTATGTTCATTGTGCTATACTTTTTTTATGTACATTCTATGTGTGGGTTGAGGGGTTTATATGTATACAGAATGGTAAGTACTTTATTTACAATTAATTATTAATTAGTTGTTTATTGAAATTAATTAATTATATGACAATTAAATATGATAATTGTGTAATTGTTTTCTTTTATGTGTAGGTTGTGGGGTTTATAGGGGTAAACTTGTGGAGTACATTTATTTAAATTAATTAATAAGTTGTCAAATATTATTAGTTATATAATAGGCATTTAATTATTTTAATTGTGTAAATTGTTTTTAAGTTTAATTTACCCGCAATACAACTACAGCTGTTGTAAGGTATAAGGAGGGTGACAGTTTGACAGACTCATGGAGGGTCAAGTGAGGGGTACAGCAGGGGTGCATTTTGGCCCCTCTGCTGTTTACACTCTACATTAATAAGCTAGGGGACCTCCTTTCAGCCAGCACTTAAGACATCTCAAGAGCAGGGGCTAAACTGATCACCACACTATTGTACTCAGATGAGGCAGTACAATTTACCAGGACCACTGTAGGCCTTCTAAATCTTTTAAACATTTGTATTGATTTTGTGGGTTCACTTGATTTAGCCACTAACTTCACACTATGATGATGGGCACTAAAAAGGCTGCTAAGTGCAAGTTTTTCTGTAGGGTGTATAATTAATGAAAGTGTCTATCTTCCCTTATCTGGGGGTGTTGGTTGATGACCGTGGGACCTGAGTTGGCAGAGACAGGTCAAACAGAATGTTGTGGCAAGAGCAGTTGGGACCGTGTTGGACTTTGCCAAAAGGCTGGGGTCCAAAGCAGTACCATCCTTGCTCAAGGTGATGTATGGGGCTACAAGGATGTGAGGGACATTCATGGGAACAAGAATACATTTATGTGTGGTTTTCTTGCTGTCCCCCTAGCACCCCTGTCTTTATTTTGCATGAAGAGCTTGGTCTGGGGTACATCTCTGACCTTATCAATGCTGCACCCCTGATACGTTGGTTGAGAATATAGCTGACTGTATTGTCCATGAGGGGGCGCTATGTATTCCGTGGCTAAAATACATCAATGAGAAAATGAAGTGGCTGGGCTGCCCTGACATGTATAAGTTTATTAGACTCCATGCAGAAGGTGGCAGGAAAGGTGGTCCTGGGGAGAGTTTTGCAGTGGGCAGAGGAGAAGGGTTTTTGGTCCGATTTTCAGGCAGGCTTCAGAACAGGTACTGGGACCATTGAACAAACATTCCGGTTGATGATGCTCTACTGGAAAGTGGTTGTACTGGGCAAAGGCAGTCTGTACCTTGCATTTATAGACTTGCGGACTGCCTTTGACGTGGTCCCCCGTAGCACTCTCTGGAGGGTGTTATCTGGGCTGGGTTTGCCCCCATATTTATTGTCCCTGTTAATCAAGTTGCACGCTGAAAATTTTGCGCAGATCAGGTGGGGAAACCAGGGTCAAAAGACATCACGAATACCTGTACACAGAGGTGTTCGTCAGGGATGCGTTTTAGCCCCCACTCTGTTTTCATTGTATGTTAACGGAGTAGTGGACCACCTTTTACAAACCCCTTCAGATGCCCCATCGTTGGCAGGCAGGAGGGTACCCACCCTTCTGTTTGCAGACAATACCCTCCTGATTTCCAAGACCCCGGCAGGGCTACAGAGCCTTTTAACTAGCTTCCAGTCTTTCTGTGATTCGAGGGGATTGGAAATGAATACTGGAAAGACCAAGTATTTGGTCCTGAATCCCCCAAACAAGATTGGTAGGCCACCCACATTAAAATCAGTCCCCCTAGAAAGGGTCAAAGAATTTGACTATCTAGGAATTCACCTCTGTGATACCATGAGATGGAATTGCCACCTCCACAAGATGCTGTTGAGCCATGTAATGTAAGGTAATGTAATGTAATGTAAGTGCCAATTTGTATCGCGCGGCAATCGCTCCAAGGAGCATCTAGGCGCCCAGAAAGGACCACCAGATGTTAGGTAGTCCCTATGCTTACTTGACCGAGAACCCGAATTACACTAGGCTTCTGGCAGTTATATCTTGGAGATTAAAGATCCAGGTTTTTAGATGTTTACGGAAGTCTATTTCTTTATCCAGTAATCTCAACTGGGGGGGAAGAGTATTCCATGCTTTTGCTCCCAGTACCGCCAGGGATTTGCCCCCTCGAGTTTTGAGTCTGAAACTCGGGACGGTAAGCAGGTTGGCCGTTGAAGAACGCAGTGCTCTGGTTGGACAGTATCTTCTGAATTTTTTCCTCAGATAGGACGGGCCTAGGTTGTGAACAGCTCTAAAAGTAATTAACAGTACTTTAAACAAAACCCTTTTTGTAATGGGCAGCCAATGTAATGCCTTAAGGGCTTTGGTTGCAGATGATCTTTTCGGCCATTTTAGAACCAGCCTCGCTGCTGCATGTTGCACCATCTGAAGTTTGTGTGTGACAACTTTATTTGTACCAGCATAGAGGCTGCTGCAGTAATCGATGCGCGATGTTACAAGTGCAACCGTAACTGTCTTCCTTGCTTCAAGGGGCAAAAGATCAAAGAACTTTCTCAGTCCCTTTATTACCCCAAAGCACAGGCCTGCCACTCTAGCTGCTTGTTGTCTAAAAGACAGGTCAGAGTCAAAATGCACCCCCAGATTACGGGCCGAGTTGGTTGTATGAGGTGGTATTTCAGCTTTTTCTGGCCACCATAATCGTGGGGTGAACTCATTTTTTGGGCCTATAGGCATGATCTCTGTTTTATCTGTGTTGCATTTCAGGTGATTTAGGTGCATCCATTCAAAGGTGGCCGTTAGGCAACCTTTGAGCTTATCCTCCCAGGCTTGGTTATCCTTATCCATTACCAGGATAAGTTGTGTGTCATCGGCATAGGCTATAGCGTCTATGCCAAATGACGATATCAGTTTTATCAGGGGTGCAGTATAAACATTAAACAGGGTCGGGCTCAGGCTCGAACCCTGCGGAACTCCCGTCAACAGCGCTTTTTCACTGGAGCAGAATTCCCCCAGGGTCACCACTTGCCTCCTGTCACTTAAAAAGTTTCTTATCCACTCAAGCACTGTCCCTGTGACACCAGATGTTATTAACCGGTCTAATAGGATGGCATGTGAGACCGTGTCGAAGGCCGCCGATAGGTCTAATAAAATCAGGACGGCCTTCTTGCCTTGGTCTAGGGCTGAGCGGATAGTTTCTGTAGTGAACAGGAGGGCCGATTCGGTGGAATGTTGGGCCCTGAAACCTGCCTGGTTGGGGTGCCATATATCACTATCTTCCAAGAAACGAGTAAGTTGTTTATTTACAATTGACTCTGTGACTTTGCACAGAGCCGGAAGTAGTGAGATGGGTCGTAGGTTCGACAATGTGGTGGGGTCAGGGAGTTGTTTTTTTTGCAGTGGTTTCACCGCTGCCAGTTTCCACTCTGGGGGGACTTTGGCTGTGGACAGTGAGGTGTTGACAATGGCATTTATTATTGGATTGGCAATGTCCACAATGAGGTGTAAAAGTCTAACTGGGCATGGATCAAAGGGGGATCCGGATTTTGTTGCCAGAATTCCTCTTTTGGTATCCTCCAGGCTAACTGGAAGGAAAGTTGTCAACTGCGTGGCTCCTTGCCTCACTATATCATCCTCTGTTCTTGGCTCTAATATAGGGACATCGAAGTCCTTCGTCAGCCCCTGTACTTTTCCCTCAAAGAAATCTGCGATCTTGTCACAGAGTGCCTGCGAGGGCGGGATATCCTGCGCTAAACATTTAGGCTTATTAAAGCCGTTTACAATTTTAAATATTTCCTTTTGTTTGCTGCTGGTTGTTTCTATTGCCAACGAGAAGTACCTTTTTTTAGCCTGTTTAATTAGCGCATGATAGGCATTTTTTATCCTTTTGTATTTGCTACGTTCTAGGCTAGAGTAGTATTTCCGCCAGCTTCGTTCAGCTCTTCTAAGCTCCCCTTGTTTATCTTTGAGATCTCGATCGAACCAGGGTGCAGATGTTTTCTTTCTACCCTGCCTCGTTCTGTTTTTTCCCTGCCCAACTGTACCTTTCAGATCATTCATCCATGTTCTGAAACTGATGGGATTTACAGGTACTACCAGCTGGGGTCTACAGTTCCTGGCTATAGTTATAAGTTCTGGGTGGGACAGTATCGTTTTCCATTCATCCCTTGTGACCTTGCTGTGTTCCTTTTTATGATCGTTTTCTCGGTAGGACACAAGGGGAAGCATAAAAGGAATCAGCATATGGTCAGTCCAAATTTGGGGTCTAAGGGGGTTAGTTGTTAAAGTGTCTAGGTTAGTGGCAATGCAGTCTATTGTATGCCCTGCCTCATGGGTGGCTAGGGTGTCTTGAATAGTGAGGCCCAAAACCTCCATGGTTTCCCGATAGGAGGCAGCAGGTGCATCGGTTGTGGACTCTAGGTGGATGTTTATGTCACCCATGAGAGTGAAATTAGAATATCTAAGTATCAATGGGCTGAGCACCTCTCCGATGTTACCCAGGAAGCCAGCACAGGGTCCTGGTGGGCGATAGATCAAAGCCCCCGAGAAGGAGAAGTTATCATTAATTTTAATTATGAAACCCATCCCTTCTGCATCTGTTAGCTCTTGCAGTGGTATCGTCGAGCAGCTGAGGGAGTCCCTATATATAATGGCCACTCCTCCCCCGCATTGTTCATTCTCTCTATCTACTCTTTGTATTTCATATCCAGGAGGCAGGGTGTGAACCACATCAGGGGTGCACCAGGGTTTAAGCCATGTCTCCGTAATGAAGAGACAATCTAAATTGTCATCTATCAATAAGTCCTGGATATACTGGGCATGCTTCGGTACAGATCTGGCATTTATTAGGGCTGCTTTAAAGCTATCCTGGGGTGTTGAGAAGGCCGAAACTTGGGACCACAGAAAAGTGTGGCGACAGGCCTGGCAGCTCACTGGGCCTGCCCAGTATGAGGGATCGAGTTTATTTGAGCCACAGCAGGGCTTTGTTTGTAAGGCAAGCAGATCTTGTCTATCATAGCACCTGGGTATGACATTTTTCACAGGGTCCCTGGCCCTGTGTCCGGCCTGTGCGCGGACGGGCGCAGACGGGCTGGACTCTGGCTTGACTCCGGCATGAATGCGGCGTGCCCGCTGAGCGCGTCCGCTGCGCGGAGTCATAGCCGTCTATTTTTATACTATCTAGCCCTACCCAAAATGGCCGCCGCCGTATTCCTTCCGTGTCCCGGCAAGACCATCCTGAACTGGCCGGTTGCTCTGGGGGGAGGCTGAGGTGCTGTCCGTGCAGCGCGGAATTCGGGGGGGTGCAGGAGGTAATTTTTAAAATATTAAACAAATCTATGCCTCCACCCTCAATTGGTGGAGACACGCGCTGCGATAAATCCGCGCGCTGTGCAGGGGGGGGTAGGACACAGAGGGAGTAATATCACACACGAATATTTAAGAATCAAGTAAAAGCATCTGCCCGGCTCAAGCCTCAGGCATCAAGTGGCATGGTATCATGGTATCGCCATAAGAGGGTGGCGCTTCATGGGGGGGAACTCTGGGGTGCACAAAATGTGGACCAGCTGTCTTGTTCAGAAAATAAATTTCTCAAGGACTTAATGGGGCTCCCATATAGCACACCAACCTTACCACTACTGCTTGACATGGGTAGCTGTCCCATTAGTGATCAGGCAAGGTTGTGTCCTCTCCTTCTTTGGGCTCGCATTTGGAGAGTCCCCGAACTGGCCAGCTATGCAGACGGTTTGAAAGAGGTCCTATCGATGCCTGATTGGCCCAAAATTAGCTGGTTGAGGGAAGTTAAGCGACTACTGGTAGAATTGGGTCTAGAAGAAGCTTGGCAGTTAAGAACTGCTCCCCCCAAGTCTGTCTTGAAAAAACTGTACTGGAGATGGGTGTTAGACAGGTGAAACACTAATCCCAAACAATGTAGGTCCACTGCTGAATTCCTTTTAGTGAAGGAGGTCCCATTTTGCGAGCCCTACCTTGATATTATATCAAAACCCAGAGACAAGACATTGTATTTTAAATTTAGAGTAGGAACACTTCCCGTGGGTGATCTAACTGCTAGGTGGAAGGCCCCGGCCCAGACGATTCCTTTTTGTCCGCATTGTATGACTAGGATAGAGTTAGTTCCCCACTTCCTATTCGAATGCCCTGCTTATGAAGCTCCACGTCGCAGGTGGTTGAAACCTCTTTGTAGAGAGTTAAGCACCAGACACCATAGGGAGGCCTTGCGAATTTTGAAAACGGATTCACGGCCCCTTTTTGCCTGTGGCTTGGCAAAGTTTTTAAGCTGGGCATGGCTGATCAGATCAAATAGGCTTTTGTATCTTGTTTAATCCTGGTTTTACAATGTACCTTTTTATGTAATTTATTGGCGCCTTCGTACTATGAATTGTATGCATTTTTTGCTATGAACTGGCTCCTTTTATTAAATGTGTGTATATGTATTGCTTTTTAAGACATGCTCTTTGTCGAAATAAAGCCTCTTTGGTTTGGTATAACAATCCTAGAAAGCTAGGTCCGGCAGCTATCAGGGATATAAATCAGAAGGTGCTGGCTAAACAGCAGGCGATTAGGGAGGGCATGGAATTAGCCAAGCCTTCAGTGAGAAGGAAAGTCACCTTGAGTTTGTGCCCACAGACACAGCCTTATTTGTTACTGGTCTCTATTGAGAAACAATGCTTTGTTTTATCCAGATTTCAGCTGAACGAGGTACCCTGGTTATTAGCCTTCCCCAAGGGTAACTCACTGCCTGGTGCCCTAAAGCCTTTCCCCTGTGACAATTTTTCGTATCAGGACACCCTGCATTTGATCTTTTTTTGTGAATTATAGGCTCACTTGAGCAAACAATTAATACTTCCATTACTCAGAAATGCTAACTTTGACCAAGTAAGGCCCACATTAATATTTTTTCCTCCCCCATGGTGTGCTTCAGGGTTGAGAGTTTCCTGCTAGGGGCCTTAGGACTTGGGAAGAAGATGTCCCAGCAGTAGTTATGTGATATGTATTTAAACATGGTCACGGTATTATATGTATTACTCGTTACTGCTATATTTTATTTATTGTTTTTTCATATCCATTCTGGTAATTGGCGCCTGATTCCCTGGAATCAGATTCAATTTGATTTTTAAGTGATTAATTTTAGTATAGACAATATGTGTGCGATGGGGCCACTTTTAATGCACAATGGTACAATTCTCTTCGCCTTATGTATTGACTGTTTTTAAATGTTTTAAAAGGTTTTTAACTGTCTGCATTTATGGCTTTTATTGGCCGAATAAAGCATTTTCTAAATCTAAATCTTTTTAATTTTAGGTGTAGGTTGTGGGGTATATAGGGATAAAGAATGGGAATGTAATATATTTTAAGTAATAAATAGTTAGGTTTTAATTAATACTATTTATTTAATTGATAACAAATGATGTTATTTGTGCAACTTTTTTATGTTTTAGATTTTCAATGTGGGTTGTGGGTTTTATAGGGGTATAGGGTGGGAAGTAGATTAATTTTAACAAATTAATAATTCATTTTGTAATTGATATTAATTATTAAATTGCTAATTAATGCGTAATATAATTTTCATTAAAGTTTGTTGTTTTGTGTTGGTATCCATTGGGAACAAAATTTAATATAATTGATTAATGATAAATACTCAATTAATGATAATTAATTTCTTGATAAATGTTTATATTAAATGTGTAAATAATTTGCCTCTTGACGTTAGGTTTTAGGTGCAGGTGATAAGTTTTGTGAGGTTATGGGGTGGGAGGTAACTGCATTTAAATTATTTAATACATATTTTTTGTTGCTATATAATTTCTAAAGACAAAACATTATTTGTACGAAAATTATTTTTGTATTTAATTTATAATATTTATAATTATTTGTGATATGTATTTAACATTGTAATTTTTTTGATATTAAATATATTTGAATTTTTGTTGTATATATTTAAATTGTTTTTTATTTACTTTGTTTTTAAATTATTTTATTGTTTTAAAGACAATTTTTTTAAAGTTGCACAGTAGAACAATTTGTACATACTTAGTATATTAGTTTGTGTTCTTTTGTATAAATTGTAGGGGGCATAGTATATGTATTAATTTTAATAATTTCTTATTTATTTTATATTGTTTCAATTTACATTATTATGTTTTTAATGTGTACAATATATTTATGAAATTCTAAAAATTGTATGATGCCTACTTTTTATTGCAGTTAAAATGGTTATGTTCGCCAGTAGATAGGTATAGTTAGGACCAAGTTTCCATAGGAAAAGTGTTTTTTGTTTTCCTAATAACTTTTTGGGAAAAAACGTGAAATTTTCAAAAATTGTGGCCCGCTCCCATTAGCTTCTATCCTGAAAGCTTCGGGGTGATTCGCCAAGTGGGGGCTGAGAAAAAAGGGGGTGCAGTGCAGTGATGTTCGGGCAGTGTAGGGGGTTGTGCTGTGGTAGTGTTATATGGTTTAGGGCAGTGCAGTGGTGTTTGTGTAGTGTGCAGAGCATGGGCTGCATCGCTAGGCAAGACCTAAAAAGCATTGCACCAAAATGGCTGCCAACACTTCCTGGATTGAAGTGTTGGCGGCAAATTAGAGCCAAGCTCGTGCTTGTGTAGTTAGGTCCCGCTCAGATATATAAAGGTATTTTTCCTTTAATATCTCGAAAACTACTGAATGGATTTACACCATTTTAAAAAAAGGGCGCTTTCTGAACAAAGCTCTACCTTTTTGCCAAATTTGGTGTAATTCTGTTCAGCAGTTTTGCCTGTAATCGTGTCTAAATTTTCCTATGGGAAAAATGATTTTCCGACATCTATTTTTTTAATTTCTCAGAAACTACTGAATGGGTGTCATGCTGGGTCTGGTGTTTCAGTGTTTAGGGCAGTGCAGTGGTGTTCCGGCAGTGTAGGGGTCGTGCTGTAGCTGGTGTTTCAGAGTTTTGGGCAGAGCAGTGGTATTCGGGCAGTGTAGGGGATCGTGCTAGGGGTGGTGTTTCAGGGTTCAGGGCAGTGCAGTGGTGTTCGTGCAGTGTAGGGGGTCATGCTGGGGGTGGTGTTTTAGGGTTTAGGGCAGTGCAGTGGTGTTCGGGCAGTGTAGGGGTCGTGCTGGGGGTGGTGTTTCAGGGTTTAGGGCAGTGCAGTGGTGCTCTGGCAGTGTAGGGGGTCGTGCTGGGGGTGGTGTTTCAGGGTTTAGGGCAGTGCAGGTGTGTTCGGGGTGTATAGAGGGTCTTGCAGGGGGGTGGTGTTTCAGGATTTAGGGCCGTGCAGTGGTGTTTGGGCTGTTTAAGGGGTCGTACTGGGGGTGGTATTTCAGGGTTTAGGGCAGTGCAGTGGTGTTCGGGCAGTGTAATTGGTTTTGCAGGGGGTGGTGTTTCAGGGTATAGTGCATGGCAGTGGTGTTCGGGCTGTGTAGGGGGTTATGCAGCAGGTGGCGTTTCAGGGTTTAGGGCAGTGTAGTGGTGTTCGGGCTGTGTAGGGAGACGTGCAGGGGGTGGTGTTTCAGGGTTTAGGGTAGTGCAGTGGTGTTCGGGCACTGTAGGGGGCTGTGCTGGTGTGGTGTTTTAGGGTTTAGGGCAGTGCAGTTGTGTTCTTGCAGTGTAGGGGGTCGTGCAGGGGGTGGTGGTTAAGGGTTGAGGGCAGGGCAGTGGTGTTCGAGCAGTGTAGGGGGTCTTGCTGGGGCTGGAGTTTCAGGGTTTAGGACAGTGCAGTGGTGTTCGGGTAGTGTAGGTAATCATGCTGGGGCTGGTGTATCAGGGTTTAGGGCAGTGCAGTGGTGTTTGGGCAGTGTAGGGGGTCATGCTAGGGGTGGTGTTTCAGGGTTTAGGGCAGTGCAGTGGTGTTCGGGCAGTGTAGGTGGTTGTGCAGGGGGTGGTGTTTCAGGGTTTAGAGCAGTGCAGTTGTGTTCGGGCTGTGTAGGGGGTTATGCAGGGGGTGGTGTATCAGGGTTTAGGGCAGTGCAGTGGTGTTTGGGCAGTGTAGGGGGTCATGCTAGGGGTGGTGTTTCAGGGTTTAGGGCAGTGCAGTGGTGTTCGGGCAGTGTAGGTGGTTGTGCAGGGGGTGGTGTTTCAGGGTTTAGGGCAGTGCAGTGGTGTTCGGGCTATATAGGGGGTCGTGCAGGGGGGTGGTGTTTCAGGGTTTAGGGTAGTGCAGTGGTGTTCGGGCAGTGTAGGGGGCCATGCTGGGGTGGTGTTTCAGGGTTTAGAGCAGTGCAGTGGTGTTCGTGCAGTGTAGGGGGTCGTGGTGGGGTAGTGTTTCAGGGTTTAGGGCAGTGCAGTGGTCTTCGTGCACTGTAGAGGGTCATGCTGGGGTAGTGTTTTAGGGTTTAGGGCACTGCAGTGGTGTTCGTGCAGTATAGGGGGCCATGGTGGGGTAGTGTTTTAGGGTTTAGGGCAGTGCAGTGATGTTTGTGTAGTGTGCAGCGCATGCACTGCGTTGTTAGGCGAGACCTAAAAAGCATTGCACCAAGATGGCTGCCATCACTTCCTGGATTGAAGTGTTGGCAGCCAATTAGAGCCAAGCTCGTGCTTATGAGGTTAGGTCCCACCCAGATATATAATGACATTTTTCCTTTAATATCTCAAAAACTACTGAACGGATTTACACCATTTTAAAATAAGGGCGCTTTCTAAACCAAGCTCTACATTTTGCCAAATTTGGTGTAATTCCGTTCATCAGTTTTGCCTGTAACCGTGTCTAAAATTTCCTTTGGGAAATTGATTTTTTGACCTTCATGAATTTCTCAGTGAACTACTGAATGATTTGAAACCATTTTAAGTAAAGGGCACTTTTTGAACCAAGGGCTACCTTTTTGCCAAATTTGGTGTAGTTCTGTTCACCAGTTCGGGCTGTAGCCATGTCTAAAGTTTCCTATGGGAAATACCATGGGGAAAACGCTTTATGGGTCCCCCCTTTTTTCTCGGCCCCCTCTTGGGACCAATATACATGATAGCATCTCATTAAAACGCATTGCAGTTATTAGAAGGTTTTAAGACTTAACTTATTTTATAAATCATTTGTTGATGGTACCATACTCATTTTAGGAATTGTGGTGTGTTCTAAGGTGATTTTACCATGTGAAAAAGCCTTCTGCTGGGATATCACAAATCATGTTTGAGAGAAAACTATTTTCTCATGCTTTTCCCACTGATGTTTCGAATGTGATCTATAAGCTAAACTGAGAGCACATTTTCTGTAAATTCCCGTTACCTTTTTCATTCATGTGAGAATGAAGTCTGACATTCTCAGTAAAACATGTACATCCAAAAAGGGCAGAGACAGTCAGTTGATTCCTTTGTGTTCTACTGCAGCTTCCCTGAAGTCATCTTGATTGGAATAAAGTGGTAACTCTTAAAACATTTAATTTAAAATGAGGGGGTTCATTTTGCCATAGAAATTATGATTATTGGTGCAGAAAAAATAAAATTAGGGCACATTTTGACTTCTCAAATCCTCTTCTATTTCATTAAAATAAAATAAAATATTCTGACATGCAGACTGAAACCTGCACTTTGAATACCAGCAGCAGACTTCCCTGGTGAGCAGTAGCTTTACTACATTGATATAATGAACAAGTAGAGTGCTAACATTCAGAATTTATTGCAAATTTGTGAAACATCTGAATGTCTTCTTGATGGAGCCAAAGTAAAAAACTGAAAGTATTTCCTACTGAGGAGACTGCAGTAAATGAGGAAGACAAAAGAGCCCAAATGTAGCACAAATATCCCCCAGATGTAGACCACATGTAGCCCAATGACAGAAGTGTGCAAAACTCTTTTTATTTTTTGTGTTTTTGCAGTTTTATATAGTGCAGTCTTGTCAGGTATTGGAGTGCTTTACATGAGCATTGGTTACATCACACAAGAACAAATTTTGGTTGTAGACATGGGGAGATTAAGTGATTTGACTAGAATCACAGAATGTCGAGCTGAAGCAGAAACTCCAACCTGGTTTCCCAGTTGCAAAGTCTGCAGCTCTGGAAGTAACACCACATCCTCTCCCCTAGGTGCAACATTTAATCAAGTGGTCAACTGGATAAAAATCATAAAGATAACAAATAATTTAAAAGTGCTTTGTCGCTATTTGAAAACTCAGAAAATATGTCCTCATGTTTGTTTGTTAGAGCACTAACCATAATTTTGATGCAAATAAGACCCTCTCATATATTTAATTTCTAAAGGAAATGGTCTAGGTATTACAGTTTTGATTATATAAAGATGATGTCAGGCGTTCCACACTTTTGCAGAAATATAGAATGTTAGCAATCTAGTTTTTCATTAGGATACTGTTGAAAGGCAGAGGCCAGGGACATGGACTCTGAAAATTGAAGGCAGGTAGGAAGGTGCAGAGGCAACAATTTGACCACACTGGGTAGGCAGGAAGGGCAGTGGCAGCACAACAGACTATGGAGGGCAGTGGAAAGGGGGGCAGGGGCAACAAACCAACAATACAGGACTGGCAAGAGAGGCTGTGGCAATATAATAGACCATTGTGGGCAGAAGGAAGAGGCAGTGGTAGTACAACCATACATGCCAACAGACCCGATTCAGCCAGGAAACATCCAATGTTTTTAAGCTCAAATGGGCTCTATTTGATCTGTCTCCTCTCTACAATCTCCTCTTTTTCAATGTAACTCAAAGGGGAAAATCAATACCCCAGTTTTTTTCAAAATCTCCATCTTACCAAGTTCAAAATGTTCGCAAGTATGGTACTTTGGATCATGGAAGGCAGGAGGAATTGGGGTAGGGACATGGACTCGGATAACAGAGGACAGGAGGGACATGGAGAGGTGCACCAAACTGACCCTACAGGGCAGGCATCAGGGTTTGCAGCAGCACAATACACCACACAGGGCATGTGGGATGGGAGTGCAGCACAACAATCCATAGAAAGCAATAGGGAGGGGACAGGACCATGCACATGGACAACAGAGAACAGAGGGGAAAGAGGCAATGGTAGCTAGCTGACCATACTGGAGAGACAGGAGAGAAAGCTGCAGCATAACAGACCATAAAAGGCAGGAGGGATGGATCAGGGGCATTACAATGGAACAGACAAGCCAGGAGGCAGGGAATAGAGGTCTGCACATGGAAACAGAGGGCTGGGGGCAAGAGGGCAGGGCAGGAGCAGCAAGATGACCATGGAGGTCAGGCAGGATCGGCACTAGAAGCAAAACACACCATGGAGAGCAACAGTGAGACTATGATGGCATACACACAGACCATGGAGGGAAGGTGGGAGGGGGTCAGGGGCAGCTAGCTGACCACATAGGGAAGGTGGGAGGGGCTGTGGCAGCACAGAAGACCATGCATGGCAAGCAGGAGGGTTAGTGGCAGCACAATGGCTATGACGGGCAAGAAGGAGGGTTCAGGGGCATACACAAATGACCATGGAGGATAGAAGGGAGGGTCAGGACCTGGGCACAGACAAGAGAGTTCAGGGGAGGGGGCCTCACAACAGACCACGCGGGGCAGGCAGGAGGAGCAGTTGCAGCACAACATACCAGGGAGGGCAGAAGGGCGTGGCAGTAAAATGGACCATGGAGGACAGAAGGAAGGGGATAGGGGCATCGAATGTGGACAGGCAGAGTGGAGGTGGCAGGGACAGGTTACAGTCATCTGATAATGCTTGGCAGGTGGGAGGGGAGTGGCAGCTCAACAGAACACTCAGAGTAGATAGGAGTGGCAGGTCCATGGAACATGGTGGGCAAAAGGGATGCAACAGGGGCATGCACAAAGACATCGGAGGGCAGGGGCAAGGAGAATAGGGGCAGCAAGCTAAGCACAGAGGCTAAGCAGGAGGTCAATAATGGGGCATAGAATTGGGGAATGGAGGGCAGGAGGAGTGGACTGGTACATCATGCTAAATGGAGGGCAGTGGTAGCACATCAGACCATGCATGACTGGAGGGAGGAGGCTAGTCCATGGATTCAGACAACAGAGGATAGGGAGGAGGTGGATGGGGCAGCAAGCTAACTGCTCAGAGAAGGCGGGTATTAGGAACTTTTTTTTGTGTTGAAATTTTTTATTAGCATTTCAGAATCATTAAACAAAAACAAGAAAACTCAAATACAAGTAATAAGGGTAAGGATCATATGATAGAAATTTAAAAGTAAATCCAGATATAAAACAATATTTAATATTATGCTATCTAGGACAATAAATATATATAACAATATATAAAGGAAAGAGTGAAAAAGCATATCAAGTTTTAAAAACTAAATGATAACAAATGCAAACATGTTAAGAAAGTAAAAGAGGATTCCATATCTGTGAAAATAACTCATGTTGATCTTGAATATTATATATAAGCCTTTCATGTGAAGCATTTTGAATCATAACAGATAACCCGGTCTCTTGAGATGGTGGAGTGGAAGAGTACCATAGCATAGGTAGGTACCCTCCATGGGGGCCCCCAAGCATACTCTGCAATGTGTGCATGCCTTTCCATGGCGGACGGCAATGCCGCCACGCAAAGGCATTCCAAAATGCAGATTATATGGCTGGCGGTGTGGTGAGAGAGACACCACCGCCATATTGAACCCTTTTCCGCCTGGACATGTCTGAATATTGTCTACAGGGATGGCGGGAGGTTTGCCCCTGCGGTGACGGCAGTGAATTCCAGCCGGCCCGGCGGGGGCAATACGCCCACCATCCTAATGGGGCCCTAAGTCACAAGTGTACAGTATACATATACATACAGTACACCCTTGCAGTGAGTGTGCTGTCAAGTTCAACAATAGTTAAGGATTATGAATCTAACTTACCACCGCCTGCCACTGGTGCTGCCACTCCCCCTACCGCTCCGTTGCTATCTGCAACTGCCGCATCCTCGCCCTCCGCGTCGCCTTCGCTGGCCCCGGCAATGGTGGCCGGTAGTGCGCCTAGAAAACATTACACATTTATTAGGCGTCATATACACCTCCCCCCTATTGATCAGTAGCAAGGTTGAAAAATGAGTTAATACTAACATACATCACTAGTACAAATCAGGTAGTAGTAGAGTAGACACTAATAGTTATATGATCATTGTAGCCTTTGCTTGATTAGCCCTAGCCATGCACATGTGACGTTACCTTTACCTTGCAGCTTCTTAAGACACCTTTGAGCCCACATGACCTGCCTCACACTGCTACTGTCTAGTCTATGCGCTGCGTACAAGCGGTCAACAAACATTAACAAGCCACTTTTTTAGGAAGAACTGGTGTACTACTGTTACTGTTAGTCCATATTGCTTATCCATAGATGCTACACTTTTTGGCACGGCTGAGAAATGCTTGCAAGTTGCAATATACTAACGCACACCATTTCTTTTTTCGCATTACAGACGCAAGATTCCCTTCTACGAACCAGAGCTTCTGAACGATGCACCAACTACCAGTACTAGGTTCTTCTGAGGTGAGGGGTCCCTTCACTCACATCTTCATTTATAAATTTATATAAACTAAATTGCTATGGGATGGTGATGCTGCCTTCCACCACTGTTCAGTTATCATGATTTAATTCCCAACTGTATAAGTGTAACAATGTATATTGTTTTAATGTTATTGATTTGCCGGTTGGTGCTGCTAAGAAAACAGTGTACAGACCTTCTCAAATTGAAATAAACATTTTAAACTAACATAGACTTGGTGGTATTTGGTGTGGACTAACTTACACGAGTGAGCAAATTAAAGTAAGGGTGTGCATGTGAATTGCTTCCACGACAGAGGTTGGGTGTGTTATGTTCTGGGTTGTGTACTTGTTGGGTATTTTGGGGGGAGGGTTCCGAGACCTAATAGGTATGACAAGACAGTACTATAGTCAAGCAGTGGAATTGTGGTGGGTGCGGAATTTCTGATTGAGGTGTGCAAGGAAGGTCCAACCTACCATCACCAACATCCTATTTTCTGGTGCAAATGTATGTGCAAGATCCCTTTAACAGTGGTATGTCCTATAGGGTATCATATCAAAATATTAAGAAATCTGGGAGTGCTGTTGTTGCTGTGAATTTTCAAAGCCTCAACATAAATAAGAGTAAAAGTAGCACAAGACAACGACCCAACGGATTGTACGAGCTACTGGTGAATATGAGTTTTATATTACAACCTTTCACAAAGAGTGGCACTGGCCAACTGGGCAAGACTAGCTACTACAGTACAGACAGACTGATAGTATGTAGTAGTAGTAGTAGTACTCAGAGTCATCATAGCGGAGGCAGGGATAAGATTTTTGAAACCGTACAGATCGAAGGATAATTGGTGGTAAAAAAATAGCATTTGGAAACACACTATAGTTCGGGAAAAATGGGGCAGTAAAAGTTATGGAATAAGAAATATTATTAAAAACAAGAAGACTTACTGGGGCCAGCAGAGGAGCCCTCAGTGGTGTCCTCCTGGAGGTGTTCCTGTCCCGCCGACAGCCCAGTCGCTGTCGGTCTGCCCCTGGGTGCTGATGAACAGGAAAGATATAAGAAAGAGACAAACATTGATGGATGGTGTCAAACAAATACAATATTTTTCAACTACGGTCGAAAAACACTTATGTAAACAACAATTGCAATAACTACATTGACCGATCTCATCTGGTCAACATGTAATATCGGGCGATTCGCAGTTCGACTACTTAAGTTACTATTTATCAACAGTAATCCAGACTTCCATTCTGATTCCAGAAAACTAAGTTACAACTAAGCCTAAGTAGTAGTACAATGTACCACCCAACCTAGCCCACCTATTCTAGGCATGCCAATTGTACATTAAGTATGCATTTCCACTGTATTCTTCAACAATGCGTATGGTCCAATCATGGAGGACATATGAACATGACTACATTTTTTGTATACACCAAATTTTGGTTTGATTGATGCTGATCTGCTACTGCTAAGTAACTGCTAAGCCTACCTCCACTCATTGAACAAACTAGAAAAGGTTCTAAAGACTGCCGTACTAGCAGCACGTTGTGTAACTGAGTGAGCATTACGCATACCACTAACCAATTAGAAGCTCATACAAAGTACCAAACCTAAGTATCAATCCTCCCCTATCTATTAGTGACAGGACAAAGTAAGGAGTGGACGTGAGTCACTGTAGCATTACGTAACTTAATTTCTCTAAAATAAACTCGTAAAGAATCACGCTAAGCAAGCGCAAACGCAAAGCTGCAAACAAGTAAGATTAGTAGTAGCGCAGAAGAGCACCTGTGTCATAATCACAGAAGACTTAAACGTTATTAACCTGGAATGTATTGGAAGCAGCAACATTCTAGCTGGTTGGAAGGAAAAAAAGATATTCGCAATATATAACATAGAGTAGAAGAACAGACACAAAGTTGTAATAATTAAATAGGTACTCACCAAGCCCCGGGACCTCCACTCCTAGCAGGTCCAGCAGGTCCTGCTCACGGTCCAGGATGTCGGACCACCGGTGCGTCAGCTGTGCCTGGGTGCGCCGGACCCCAGAGATGCGCGACACTGCCCGGCGCACCTTCCCCCACCGCTGCCGACATTCCCGGAGGCCGTACCCGGACCCAGGCCTGCCACCTACTGCCAGGGTTGACGGGAGGTGGTGCTGCACAAAGAAAATGAGTGCAGCTAACTCCACCTCCCCAAATAAGGCCCGTGCCTGCACCCCTTGTGGGCGCCGCCTTCCGCAAGGAAGGCGGTCGCGGCTCTGGCTGCGCCGGCGAACAGCCCGACCCTTGGACATGGTTCTGGGGACGGGGCGGGAAAGAAAAGTTAAAATAAATAAAGAAGTAAAGGAAATAAATAGCAGGCAATAGAGATTGAAAAAGTAGCTGAAAAACAAACAAAAAGTAGACAAAAACCAAAAATATAGAAGCAGGAAAATAGTTAGAGAAATAATAAGTAATAAAGATCCAAAAAAAGTGGCTATAAACAAAGGATTGAAAAGATTTAGGGAGGATTGAAAATTAGGCCCCAGAACCATGCAATAGAGTGAAAAACAAGATGGCCGCGCCCATTGCGACCACGTGCGCAAGTTTGCGCGATATTTTCTCCCCGAGCAAGCAAAAAGCAACGCGATCAAGTAAAAGCGGTCGCGAACAGGAAATATCGACCGCGAACAGGCGCGAAAATGCATTGCGCGACCCGGAACAGGAAGTAAGCATCGCGAGAGGGCGGGACAAGTGAAAACAAGATGGCCGCGCCCGTGAGCAACCGCATGGGTAAGTTGGCGACCCGCGATCATGCAAAAAATACCGCGAACAGGCGGCAAAAAAACTTCCGCGTCTTCGCGATATTTCCGGCGTGTTTGCGGAGATTTTCTGCATTTTCGCTATAATTTGCGAAAGTTAATTTCGCAAATTCCGCCCACCCCTAGTTGGTACCATCAGCCTATTGGCAATGTGGCAGTGTGCACCAACTTGAGAATGGGGCAATAATTCTTTTGCCACTTTTGCTGCACTAAACTGCTGATAACTTGATGATGAGTCCCAACTGTTGGGTTATAGGATGACTCTAAAACGTGCCCTTGTGTTTATTAGGACTTTGTTGTAGCTAGATGCGCATCACAAGAAAAAAGATGAAAAAACAAGAAAAGTGGCAGGGTACAAACACCCTGACCCCCTATGCCTGCTCAGGAGATCCCCCAAAAAGCCCCAGGGCCAAAAAATTATTACTATATTTTTTTTAAAAGCGGCTGGCAGCTGGGTGCTCGAATCCAGACGAAAAAATACAAAAAAATGATGGGGTGTATTCTCAAGAATTTATCGCTGAGTTATCTGCACTTTACCACAGCAAAAGAATTATCATCCCATTCTCAACCCGGTGAAAACTGCCGATTTTTGCCAGTTTCCCAGTGATAGCTTCCTCAAAAAAACATTTCTACCAATGAGAGCGACAACTAACGCAAATGATATGCAGAATTGGCCTTCCCGTGCAAAGTGAAACACTTTCTGATATTTTCAACAACCACCGTAATCTGCGATGTGTTTCAAAAACAGGTGATGAGCCGCGTTAGCAGTAGGAATTTAACATCTGCCTTTTTCTGGTGTAAAGCAAGACGACTACCTACAGTATGAAAGGGAGCCCAGCCCAGAACAACATCTGGAAACCCAACACATGTCATAGAGCTACTGATCATGCAGCTCCGACACCCAAGAAGGCCACAACACCCACTGCCATCACCCCAGGACCTCCCCCTCAAACCAACCTTCTACTACCACCGAGGCAGCGCAGAACAGAACAGCGGACCCTCCCAAAATGGCATGACCCCTCAGCGACACAATAGCTGAATGTTGGGAGACGTGGGAACCAAGTATGTGTGAAGGAGGCAAGTTACCCATCAATAACAATGCACACAATGGAAAGTGTAGCGGTAATGTGCTGGACAGACCTCATTATGCAAAGCACAGACCTCTCCATGTGTACATATACTGCTGGTGCTTGTACAGTTGTGGACAGTGGACGCAACCATGTTACCTCAGGCAGTGGGGAAGATCTCGGTCATGTAGGTGTGTCCCTCCCTGTAAGAAGAACAGGAAGCGGAGTTGGCTGGTCCAACGTCTGCCACTCCAGCATAGAAGTGTGAATAAATAGGCCGGGGCTCTGGGCGTGATTCACTTCTGGGAAGGCCAACGCGTCTGCCAGATCGGTGGCCCTCACCCTGCCACAAGGGCACCGCCGTGACTGCCAGCCTCCTCGACACAGGCTCCCTGCGAACCCAGTGGCTCAGCACCTCAGAGTAATGTCTGTACAGAATACTGCCTTCGATATACACTGCGGATAGCAGGGGTCACAATTCAGATCGAGTCGCGATTGCAGATGACGCAGTCCAGTAGGCAAGAGACATTGCTCCCAGTGCGGCACGCCCGGACCACGTATCATCGCAGGCTGCGCACATGCTTCAAGAACCACTATCTCGCTGCACCACAAGTCATGGCCATGTAGCCTTATTAAGGCAGAATTAATTAGGCAAAAGACATTGTAACCTGTGTTGCCTGACCAGATCACACATCATCGCCGGCTGCGCACACGCTGAGTGATTCAGGTGCCACTATCTCAGTGCACCACAAGTCATCACCATATAGCCTTACTAAGGCAGAATTATTTAGGCAAAAGACATTGCTACTATTGCGGCCCGCCCAGACCACGCATTATCAGATTCTTTGCACACACTGAATGCTTCACGTGCCACTAACTAAGTGCACCATAAGTAATTGCCACGTAGCCTTATTAAGGCATAATTCATTAGGCAAAAGACATTGCTACCAGTGTGGCCCGCCTGGACCACGCCTCATTGCTGGCTGCGCATAAGCTGAGTGCTTAAGGTACCACTAACTCTGTGCAGCTCAAGTCAACACCACGTGGCTGTGGGCCCTTGCTGACTGCTGCCTCCAGCCTACACTGCGATCATCACAGCTCACAATTAAAATTGAGTCTTGAGTCATTAATTTCAGAGTCCAGTAGACAATTAACTATAACATCCCTCAAACCTACACATTTGGACAATGTATTCCATACATAATTCATCTTTTGTTCCGTACGCCTACACTGCAGTCAGCAGGGCTTACAATTTCAATTGAGTCTTGATTTATTAAATGCAGAGAGAATTGTTCTCTATGTCCTCGGATTTTGTCAAGAGGAAGTGACAAAAAGCTTTCCTCTATGTCTTCGCTGACTACTGCCTTCCATCTACACTGCGGACAGCAGGGCTCACAATTCAGATTGAGTCGCGATTGGTGATGACGCTGTCCAGTAGGCAACATACATTGCTCCCAGTGTGGCCCCTCCGCACCATGCATCATCTCTGGCTGTGCACACACTGAATGCTTCTGATGCCACTAACTCAGTGCACCACAAGTCACCGCCACGTGGCCTTATTGACACAAAATTCATTAGGCAAAAGCCATTGCTCCAAGTGCGTCCCGCCCAAACTACGTATCATCGCTGACTGCGCACACTATTGCCACTAACTCAGTGTGCCACAAGTCAACACCACGTGGTTGTAGGCCTTTACTGACCGCTGCCTCTGTACTACACTGCGGTCAGCAGGTCTCACACATATCCAATCCAATCCTGTCCTGTAAGGACACGCCATCATCACTGGCTGTGCACACGCTGAGCTCTTCAGGTGCCACTAACTCTGTGCATCACAACTCACGGAACCTTTATGATTGACTTTCGTGCAGTAGACACCGGTCGCAACAATGTCACTTCATGCAGCAGCAATATCCCGAAGGGACATTAGCAATTTCCTCACATCAACACACTCATCTCTGGTGCCCTACCTCAGTGCACCACAAGTCATGGACCCTTTACGATACAATCTTCTGTGTGTGATTTAAGATCTGGTACCCCTACCTTAGTGCACCACAAGTCATGGACCCTTTATGATTGAATCTCTGTGTGTGAGTTGTAGTTGTTGCCAGCACCAACCATTCCCTGAGGGCTGGCTTCCACTCACCCCACAAAAATGTAATTTTGAGAATCAATGCTTTAAATATCATATGTTGAGTCTTCTATGATTTACGGTATTGCGACTCATTAACTTGTCAACCCTACTAATATTAGAATCATGAATGTAAGGGTCACTAGACTTTGTTTCAATCATGTTTTTTTCTGACTACTATAGTCTTTATCTTATGAAAGACACCGAGGACTTTTGTAAACAATCTTTTTGTTTGTGACCAAGTCTGTTTTCACTTTTCATTAGTGCACGCTACGACGTGCCGGAATTGAAACCTGTATTTATACTTCCTGGTTCACAGGCGAGGTCATGTGACCAAGGCTGCTTGTCAGCCGAAACGCGTCTTCTGCCGTTGGTGTGAATAAACTTTACACTGTTTCCTGCAAGACCGGTGTGGCTCGTCTTCTTTCCCTATGGATGTGCGGAGAGAACTTCTGTGCAATATATATATATATAGCCATCCCTGCGCAGCATCCTTCCCGGTAAGGTGGTTTCTGGGAGTCCCAGTGTATCCACACTGCTTCAGATGTGCGATCATGTGACAGGGGCTGGCTGGTACTCTCACCAATCAGAGAGCGCGGGACTATTCTAAAATGCGGGTGTGGCAGTATCCTGATCACTACAGTGGCATCCGAAGAAGGCTTCATTAGCCGAAATGCATCATGCCTTTAAGCTGTGCGAAATAAACGCTCCTGAATCTTTTCCTCGTGTGGCCTCCTCCTTTTCCTGACTGAAGGGGCTTTGTGCATTTCTCACGCCGTCCAGTGGCATTTTGGGAGGCTCCGTCCTACAAAGAGGCTGAAGTACTGCTGGAGTCTGCTGTGGCAGTTTGTTCACTTTTCCGAGGATTCGGATTACTTCAGCCCACCTTCAAAGTGAGATTTTTTAAGGCTGCTGTGCACTACAGTTCGTGATTTCACGTAGAGCAGGTCACATTGCTTTCCTGTTCACGGCCTGCTGGATTCCCATTTCATAAGGCTTGGACGTTTGGGAAGAGAAAAGGAAGCGTTTTGGGACATTCTTACACTCAGGATAATTTTATTTCGGACACCTTGCGCTAGTCCTGCCCAGCACTTTACTTCATCTGGACAGAATCCATCATGTCCATCCTTGCGCAGCATCCTTCCCGGTAAGGTGGTTTCTGGGAGTCGCAGTGTATCCACACTGCTTCAGATGTGCGATCATGTGACAGGGGCTGGCTGGTACTCTCACCAATCAGAGAGCGCGGGACTATTCTAAAATGCGGGTGTGGCAGTATCCTGATCACTACAGTGGCATCCGAAGAAGGCTTCATTAGCCGAAATGCATCATGCCTCAAGCTGTGAGAAATAAACGCTCCTGAATCTTTTCCTCGTGTGGCCTCCTCCTTTTCCTGACTGAAGGGGCTTTGTGCATATATATATATATATATATACATTCACCGAAAAACACATAGGTTTCAGGGGTGTTACAGTTAGCTGGACTTTCACTCGTACAAAACCATAGAAATTCGCCTGTTATGGTTAGTTCTGCTAACTATAACTTGCGCTCCCGCAATGCACTGCTGATGGTATCACATATAACATCATTTATGACATGGTCAGTGACATCACTGATGACATCACTGATGACATCTCAAATGACATCGCTGATGACACAACGTGAAAACCTGAGCACCTCCTTACACTCTAATATGAACCTTTGATACACCCACTGTAAAATACAGACTACCATTTTCAAAAACAGCAACACACCACTCACTGATTCCTAGGTCTACACACACATCCACTCATTCACCCATACAATTACTCATACATGCAGTCACTCATCAATACAACACTATTATATGCACTCATACACCTATACAGACAGTCACACACCACCACTCATCCATGGACTTATTCACACACCTAGTCAGTTATGACAAAAATCAATCACACTCCCATTTCTTCACCTAAACAGTTATACACACACCACCTCACTTATTCAAACATATACTAATACATACTTACTCTCTTATACAATCACTGATACAAGTACACACTCACAATCACGGACTCTCACGTACAATCATTTATATACTCCAATTCTCACATACACTGCCTTTTACATATGTAGTTACTTGGACATGTACCACTGAGACATCCAATCTCTCACTCACATACCCATGCACACACTCACCCTCCCATACAACTGTTTCCACATGCACTCTTGAACCCATACACCCAGTAAATCAACCACTCAAAAAAATTTGATATTTTGTAACTTTAATATCCTAAAAATTGTTTTTGTATTTTTTTTATTTATTATTTAATGTCTTCTTGTTTTTTTAAAATATTAAACAACTACATACAGTATGAAAGGGAGCCCAGACCAGAGCCAATATCTGAAGACCAACACATGTCATAGACCTACTGATCAAGCAGCTCAGACACCCAAGAATGCCACAACACCCACCGCCACCCCCAGGACACCCCACTCTACCACTGAGGCAGCACAGAACAAGACAGCGAACTTTTCGAAAATGGCATGGCCCCTCAGCCACACAATAGCTGAATATTGGAACAGGTGACAAACTATATGTGAAGGAAGCAATTCCCCCATGAATAACAATGCACACAATGCAAAGTGTAGCGGTGATGTGCTGGACACATCTAGTATGCAGAACATACACCTCTCCATGTGCACAAATACTACTGGTGCTTGTAGTGTTGTGGACAGTGGACCCAACCATGGTACGTCAAACACTAGGGACGATCTGAGTCATGTAGCTGTATCGTCCCCCCTGTAAGCATAAGCATAACCAGAGTGGGCTGGTCCAAAGTATGCCACTTCAGCATAGGAGTGTGAATAAATAGGCAGGGGCTCTGGGTGTGGTTCACTTGTGAACTGTGAAGACCAACGACTGTGCCAGAGCGGTGGGCCTCACACTGCCACAAGGCTGCCGCCATGACCGCAGGTCTCCTCAACACAGGCCCCCTGCGAACCCAACAGCACAGCACCGCAGACTTATGTCTTTACAGACTACTGCCTTCAATCTACACTGCGGACAGCAGGCATCACAATTCACATGGAGTAGCGATTGCACATGACGCAGTCCAGTACGCAAGATACATTGCTCCCAATGCGGCCCTCTCGGACCCCGCATCATGGCAGGGTGCGCACACGCTGAGCGCCAAAGGTACCACTAACTCAGTGCACCACAAGTCATCGACACGTGGCCTTACTGAGGCAGAATTCAATAGACAAAAGACATTGCTCCGAGTGCGGCGCCACCGGACCACGCATCATCGCAGGGTACATACACGCTGAGCACCAAAGGTACTACTAACTCAGTGCACCATAAGTCATCGCCACGTGTCCTTATTGAGGCAGAATTCAATAGACAAAAGACATTGATCCGAGTGCGGCCCTCCCAGACCACGCATCATCGCAGGATACGTACACGCTGAGCACCAAAGTCACTACTAACTCAGTGCACCATAAGTCATCGCAAGGAAGAGTGAACAGATTTATGTCAGCATTGAGGCATACTATCACTCGAAAATCACCCAAAAATATTTATAATATAAAAGGAAATTGAAGTACATTAATGATTACAATCCAGTAACTTTGAAGATGTGGAATGCAAATATGGCCATACAATATGTTGCAGATAACTCAATTACTGTTCCTCGCATACTATCCAAATAGACATCCATACCTGGAAAACTTATGTCTATATGAAATACTGCAACATTATAGTTTTAGAAAAAATGTTACAGAAAAAATAAATGAAGGAAAATATGCTGTAATTGGATCTGATGGATGTTTCTTAAAGAATGCCAAAGGAAATTTGATTAACCACAGGAAATTAAGTTGTGATACTCCAGATAAAAGAAAGTTTTTCTATTTACCTCTTCTGCAACTCTTCAAACCTTGGAGGACTAAAATTGAATTACTTGGAGATTTTGACTGCTTTGAAGATTCTTTCAAGCATGTAAAGACATTGCTACCAGTGAGACCCGCCTGGACCACTCATCATCGCAGGGTGCGCACACGCTGAGTGCTTCAGGTGCCACTAACTCAGTGCACCAAAAGTCAATATCACCTGGCCTTATTGAGGCAGAATTCAATAGACAAAAGACATTGGTCCGAGTGCGACCCTCCCGGACCATGCATCATCATAGGGTACGTACACGCTCAGTGCCAAAGGTACTACTAACTCACTGCACCACAAGTCATCGCCAGGTGGTCTTATTGAGGCAGAATTCAGTGCAAGCCACAACACATGGTGCCACTAACCCTGTTCAACAAAAGCTGGCGACATGTGGTGCCACTAACCCTGTTCAACACAAGCCGATCCCACATGTGGAACTGTGCCTGAGTCCTAAATGGCAGTGACCCCAACTTCGTGGCAGCGACCACAGCACCAGACTCCCTTTGATCAGTCAGGCATATTTCCATATGCAAGGCCGGCGACATGTGGTGCCACTAACCCTGTACAACACAAGGCGCGACACGTGGTGCCACTAACCCTGTTCAATACACGCCGATCCCACATGTGGAACTGTGTCCTGAGTCCTGAATGACAGTAACCCCAACTTCGTGGCAGCGACCACAGCACCAGACTCCCTTCAGTTTTATTTGTAGCTGTTTTGTTTAAATAAAATGTTTTATATGTAAATCTATACATGACTAAGATTCTTGTTTGTCCTACCGCACAGGGACAATTCTGGGCCCAAGAAGGTTGTTGGAGGTATTTTGGTAATGTGGGAAGAGGGTGTGTTCCCTGCTGATGTGGGGAGAGGCAGCATGAAAGGGGTATCTCACACAGAAAGAACTCTGGTATGTTTTCAGAAATGCCTCGGACAGATTTCAGCTGACGGAATGAATCACAAAATGTCTTTTCAATGCTTATATAGTGTGTCTTATGAACAGTTCACACACAGGCTTGCAGAGGGATAACTGCGGCCCGTCTGGTCGACTCACACACACAGTACTATGAGCCATCTGCTCCCAAAGGAACAGCAGCGTAGTAGCTCACAAAGGTAGAGAGCTGCAAGCCGACGGACTGGCTTCTAACGCTATAGCTTCAAAGTGGTGATGTTGGGAAGAGGGAGTGTGAAAGGGTTATCTCGCACAGACAGAGCTCCGGTATAATAAATTGCCCCCGGGACATTTCTTTTATATTTTCACTCGATGCAAGAAGGAACGCTTTCTGGACCATGACCTTTCTCCCCACCAAATTTGGCGTAATTCCATTCAGCAGTTTGACCTGTAGCCTTGTCTAAAGTTTCCTATGGAAAATCCATTGAGAAAACACGTTTTCACCCCCCCACATAGCTACCTGTCTCAGGCCTGCTCGCTGTTGCTGTGCAGGTCAGTGGTCTAGCTGTCAACATGTCACGTCCACTCCCTGAGGGCAGGTTTGCACACACACCACACCCATCCGGCACATGCTTCACAGGCCATGTGACCACGCAAATATAATGCATCGCCAACATCACATTTTTCATTGCCGGTGGTGACTGGATGGCGGACGCTCCACGGGTCTCAATCATAAGGAGTCCATGAAAAGTTGTACAGAGGGTTAGTCGCACCCTGAACTGTATGGCCGTCAGTGGCCTACAACTACGTGGCGCGAACTTGACTTGCACAGGGTTAGTTCTACCCAAAGCTGATGTGGCCGTCAGGGGCCTACCACCATGTGGCGTGGACTTGAGTTGCACAGGGTTAGTCGCACCCTAAGTTGTATGGCTGTCAGCGGCCTAGCACCACGTGGTGCTGACTTGCATTACACAGGGTTAAAGGCACCAGAAGCTGATGTGGTTTCCGCCATTGATGACTCGGGACTCAGCGACATGTGTGAGATCTGCCGGGCCGCGGAGAAGCTGATATGGTCTCCGCCATTCATGACTCAGGACTCAGCGACATCTGTGAGATTTGCCGTGCCGCAGAGCTTTGACGGGCACGTGGAGTTGCCACTGGTAGACACTCCGGTGGCGGCAGGTAATTATTTGGTCATGGATGCGCAGGAGCGGCAGTATCTCCCTCTCTCTCTCTCACTTCCCTCTCTTTACTCTCTCTCTCACTCTATTCCTTCCTTTCCTTCTCTTTCTCTATCTCCCTTCTCCCTTTCTCACTCCCTTTCTTTCCTTCCCTCTCTTTTATCTATGGCTTTTTTCTTCTTCTCCGTGTCTCACTCCTTTGATATGCGCATTACACACGTCCTTATTTTGTGCTTTATTTTCCAGGCTGTGTCGTCGACATTCATAGTCCCGACAGGAGTCTTCCGCCTTGTTGTTTTGTGTTCATTTTGTTACATTTAGTTTATCCTTTATATATACGTTTATGAAAAAGTAAAGTTTGAAAACAAAAAAAAAAATCAATAAAGTTTTAGGTTGTTACTTAGGTGTTGTGTGACTCCTTCTCGTTCTTATTACTGTTATTTGGTGGTGTCCACCATGGTGTTACATTTTGGGGCAGTTATCACGGGAATAATGGTGATGTCTGCAGTTTGCACCAGCTTCTGAATAGTGTGTTAGATTTATCTCAACTGTAGTTGCATTAAAGTGCTGATAATGAGATGCAGAGTAGGCATTCCCGTGCAAAAACACACGAGGTGCACCTTTGCGATTTATTCTAAATACTAAAATCCTGCATTGAATTGCACTGTGGTAGTGGGTGCATTTACAGTGTACACACAAAATCAATGAAGAAATCTCATTGTATTTATATTAATTGGGAATAGTGGGTCAGGTGCTGGACCTTGATGAGATACACTGCCCAGTCAATTTATTTTTCTGTACACGAAAAAACCACATCACAACTTTCACAACAAAAGGCAAAAACTGCGATGCGAAACAAATTCCGGCGATAAGCCACGTTAGCACCAGAGTTTTTACACCTGCTTTCTGCTGGTGCTAAGCAGCACGACTACCTGCAGCATGAAAGGGAACACAGCCAAGAGCCACACCTGAACACCCACAGGTGCCATAGAGGCAATGAGCATGATACACGGATATCCATGAAGGCCATAACACTCATCGCAACAACCCCACGACCGCCAATGCCTCCCGAACCTGCATCTGAGCAAGCATGTCTGTGTGGTCATTGTGTTAGCATGATAGGCACGGGCCTTGCAACATCACAATGTGCTGTCTTCAGTGGACATTACCATGTCACCTCAGCATTGGCAGTGAGCCAGGAGATGAAGCTATGCATGCATCCTCCTGCATGCACAAGCGGTAAAGGGAACGGGGTGTCTCACACATGTCCATGTGCAAGAAGTGTGGTAACTGTTTCTCTTTGTTCTGATGTATTGGTATTGGTATTGGTAGGGGTTTTTTATAGAGCGCACAACTCACCCTGGGGCATCTAGGCGCTTAACTGGGAGAATGCGGGAGAAAAAGTAACCACAATGACCGGGAACCAATTTAGAACAGGAAAGTTTTTAATGTGGCCGCCATAAGCACCGCAGCAGTAGATGTTGTAAAGTGGCATGCACCACCTCCAAACGGTAGTGTCACGGTGTGTTTGGAATGCCGCTGGACATGCGCAAATAGGCATTACAATGGTGTGCCGTAGGAGTGCACGGGATACAACAGCGCAGCGCACAAAAGTGTGGGGGCTTGTGGGAGGGAGGAGCAGCTGTTTGGCAATGTAACAAACAGTGAACCCACCCATGTGCCACGTGCTGGGCATCTCATCCATGATGACCAGGGTCGCAGACATCCCAAAACACCCACAACCGACCTTTGTACACATCCTGTATGAATGCAGCTGGAGAAGTTACTGTAAGAATGAAAAGTTCTTTGTCTGAGCTATCTTGCGCTAACACATCTGCTGCCCCAAGAAGGAACTTGCAAGTGGCCAGCCCCCTCTGACAGATACGATAATATTTGTCTCCCACACAACGCACTGCCCGATTTGAGAACAACAAATGCACTTCCCACACTCAAAAGTCCTTTGTCGTAGTTAGCGTGCATGAAATGGCCTTCACAAGTACTCCCACCACAACCTTGCCCTGCACCCATTGCACACAGACCCGGCTCATTGCACCAAGCTGTGCCATTTCATCCACAAGACTGGCACGCGGCAAGCCAGTGCAGCTATAAACAGAGCCACTGACGCATAGCAGGGCATCCCGAACACATGGTCGACTCCATTGACGTCCACCTATACCTTGAACGTCTGCTGCATGTCCTGGGTGCACTGCCTTTGGCAGTGCTGCGGATCACTTACCGGCTGAGCTTCCGCATTGCGGACGTCACCAGCGTTCAACCTGTATTGCAATGTCGCACGTGCTTATCCGAGTGGTACATGGATGAGTGCCTCTCCAACATGTGGGTAGCTGACATGGATTACGATGGGTGTGTGCGCCCCCTGTTGGCCCATGACCAGGAGTGTCATGGTGTTGCCCATTTATGGCATGCATGGATGTTTGGCATGCATGTTGGGAACTAGGCCTGGGAGATTGCACGTTTTGTAGTATGCAGTGATCAATTTGACCCACTTCCCGATTCTGCTTTGGTGCACATTGGGTACAGTGGTTAGAGTCAGCACATCTGTCACGGTCAGCTGATGAATTACGTTGACGACATGTCAAATATTGTGGCCAACCCTCACTCATTAGAGATAGTGGCTTACGCAGCTGCACTCGCGTTCATGGACGAGTGACAAGGTACCTGCAACCATAACTCGATGTGCCACATTGCACGTGTCCCGCCGCTTCATTGCACATTGTGCATCTGGTCACATGTCTCAAGACAACAACGGATATGGCTGCATTGGCGTCGACTCATGTCCAAGGGCCGGACAACCAATGCTGCTTGACACTGACGTGTGTGGGTGATGGACTACCCCAAGGTGAACGTGGACGTTTTCCTAAGTTCCTTATTCAGGCATGCTGCTGCATTTTTCTACATATCGTGGTACTACTCTTGGCTGTACTGACACGTGCTTTTTTAATAAAGTTTCCACATTTTCACTTGTCTCCAAATGTGTTGTGTCTTCATTTGTATGCCAATGTGTGTGTCACGGATTCTGGCTGCCTGCCATATGTGAATTGCTACCCCATCCGGACTGTGGGTTTGTACTTATGCGTTCTCATGTGCTTGTTTTGTACTGACGCTTTTGGATGTTTCTCCGCCGCAGGTGAGTGCATTTGTGTCCTGTGTTCGATTGTGCGATTGTTTGTGTTTGGACAACATTGTGTTGGATGTTCGTGTGCTCTGCTTCCTATGTGTGTGTGCTGCATTGTGTTTGAGATGTCCCTTCATTTGACGTTTTGTTCACACTTCTCCCTTTCAGGCAGTGTGGTTTTCTCTTCTGAGCTTGTTCAGTTGTGTGATATTGGCGGGTTGTGTGACTTGTGCTCCTTGTTGGTGTGTTGTATTTTGGCCATGGTTTTTCTGTAGTTGTGCTGTACTTAATTGTGCATGTGTGCCATTGTGCCCATCTCCTCCAGTCCCCCCACTCCCTGTTTGTTCCTCATCCTGGTGCTGTTGTATCTGTAATTTTGTTACTCCACACATAAATACATGTAAAGAACAAATTAGAATAGTTCCTTGAATATTTTAGAATGCAAAACTTGTCTCTATTGGTTATTTTTTAATTTTCCATATAAACTGTTTTTTTAATATTCAAGGACACATAGAAGTCAGAAGTGCAATGTATTCTCTCCACACACTTTCTAGAACATTCTACAACACGTGCAGGTTAAAAGTTCATCAATTTTTTTAAACCTAACAATATATTTTTGCAACATTTTCTCGAACATTTAACGGCACGTGCAGGTTAAAAGTTCATAATTGTTTTAAGTTCGAACAGTGCCTTCCAAATCCAAACAAATGTTCCTCCGAGTAGGTATAACTACATGCTGACACTGCTTGGACAGATGTGGCACAGCGGCCAGAGTACATGACTACACAGCATATGACACACAGTTTGGACCCACGCTTTCATCCCTGAGACTGGCAGCAGCTCAGCTTAGCAGCATGAGACTCTAGACAATACCTCACATATTTTCCGTACCCCAGCACTTTCAGACCAGTAGGGGTCAGTAGTTCGACCTAGTAGGTATAAACACATGCTGGCACTACTTCCACAGGTGTGGTGCAACGGAGAGGGCACATGACTTCACAGCATAAGACACACAGTTTGGGATCACGCTTTAATCCCGAGTCCAGCAGCAGCTCACATTAGCAGCATCAGACTCTAGGCAATACCTCACTTAATTTCCGTAGCCCAGCACTCTCAGACCGGTAGGGATGAGTAGCTCGCTTTGCACCCCGAAATAGCACACCCTAAACACCCCACAGAGGTTACGATGCTCCTACCCTCTTGTTTCCTGTTCTTTTCCCCTTTTTCCCTTTTTTCCCCTTACTCGCTTCAACAGAATCGCAAAATGGCTGCCAACACTTCCTAGTTGCAACCGCTCACACCGCTCGCAGCCAATAAGCAGCAAGCTCATGCTCGTAACACCTCAGCCAATCAGATGACAGAATTCCCAAATATCGATATCTGTAAATTTTGATATTTCTCCAAAACTACTGAACGGATTTACACTAAATAAACAAAAGCGTGCTTTCTAGACCAATACCCTTCTCCCTGCCAAATTTGGTGTAATTCCGTTCACCCGTTTGACCTGTAGACTTGTCTAAAGTTTCCAATGGCAATTTCATGGAGAAAACACGTTTTAGGACCCCCGTTTTTCTCGGCCCCCCCTTGACGAATCACCCCCAAACTTTCAATATAGGAGTTGATATGAACAAGAAATTAGTTTGGAATTTCATGAAGATTCATCAAACGACGCCAAAGTTATAAGCAAAACAAAAAATGCTCTTCCTATGGAAACATGGTCCTAACTATAACTACCTCCTGGCGACCGCCAGTAGGTAATTTATATATATATATATATTCACTGAAAAAAACCATAGGTTTCAGAAACGTTATAGTTAGAAATTAGCATTTAAAAAAGCATTGAAATTCACTGAAAAAACCATAGGTTTCAGAGACGTTATAGTAAGAAATTAGCATTTAAAAAACTTTGGAAATTCACAGAAAAAAACATAGGTTTCAGGGATGTTATAGTTAGCTGGCCATTTCACTCGTACGAAACCATAGAAATTCCTCCGTTATAGTTAGTTCTGCTAACTATAACTTGCGCGCCCGCAATGCACTGCTGATGATGTCATATATTGCATCATTCATGACATGGTCAGTGATTTCACTGATGACATCACTGATGACATCTCAAAGGACATCACTGATGATATCACTGATGACATCTTCCAGTGAATGTGGTTTAGTTTGAAATTTAAATATGTATTATATATATACCAATCTGTATTGAAGATTGAGTGGATATATAACTGTCTGGATGGAGGATTTAGTAGCTGTCTGACTGTCTGTTTAAGTGAGTAATTAAAAGTGTCTCACTTAATACATGGATTAGTAACTAAACTATGTGAATGTGTGCATCACTGTATCTGTTGTTGTATAACATGCTGCAACAGTTGGTCACTAACTACATGAGTGTTATATTAGTTATTGATTAGTTGGCTGAGTATTTATATGGGACACTGAGTTTGTGTGTGGTTGGATGGGGTGTGTGTAACTCTATGCAAAAGTGTGAATGGTTGATTGACTAGGTGTATAGGTTTAAGAGTGCATGTGGAAACAGTTGTTTGGGTGACTGAGTGTATTTATTTGTGTGTTGGTGAGCGAATATATGTTTTAGTTGTACATCTTCAACAAAGTAAAAACATAAAAGGCATTGTATGTGAGAGTTGGTGTATATACATAAGTATGTGTACGAGTCAGTGATTGTGAGAGTAACTATATGAATGAGTGTATAATTGTAATGGTGATTTTTTAACATATTAACTATGAGTTACTAAGTGTTTGAATAAATGAGGTGTCGTTGGATAATTGTGTAAGTGAGTAAATGTAAGTGTGATTAATTTTTTTCATGAGTGAGTAGGATGACTGAATAACCGACTAAGATGACAGCTGATGTGTCAATGTCTATATATGTGTATAAGTGCATTTGATAGTGTTCTATTACACACAAAGCAAAAAGAAGAATTTTTCAAGTAATGTGAAGCAGAGTTCAATTTCAAATACGAGGAAACGGAAAGATGATTAAGAAATATTATCTGATACTCAGAGACAAAAACAATTTCAAGAAATTAATTTTCGATCTAGAGTGATTCAGAATTTATTGAAAACATGCTGCAAATATAAAAGAAGAATGTTCCAATTCAAAGAGAAGCAGCGTATTGAAAGTATAGTGGATACTGCTTTCAATTTGAAACAGAAGTTGTTGATTTTGATTTTAAAGAGATTGAAGGTATTGGATAAAATAGCCAAAGTATTGAAAGACGAAAGTAGAAAAAAAAGACTTGTGAACAGAACCAACTTTTCTAAAATCTTTATTGCACATTGGAGACATACTTCTGGTACTGAGCCTTTTTTTAATGAGGAAAGTTACTTCCAGGAAAATAGTTTATCATTTGCAGTTGATACTGGAGGTCGTTGCTGCGAAGTTCAGGATGGTGTTCCTCTTCCAAAGAGGAGCACACACCAACAACTGCACCCATCCACCTTAACATATACACCTTCACACAACCTCCTTCACACAAAGCCCCCTCTTCACATTCAGACACACAACTTCACTTTCAGACCCACACACCCACAACCATCCACACCCTCACCCCACACCATGCCCACAGACAAGAATCACGCCTGTGGCAGAGGATCGTCGATAGGGTGAATGCTGTTGCACCCATCAGAAGGACCAGGACTGAATGCACGCAACTACCTCCAAACACTCACTGGCCAGAACCATAGTCAAAAACAACACCAATGCAACTAACATGTGTATGCCCCATTGAGAAAGCAAAGCCATGCTATGTCCCATGCTACACGAAGCACTATCCCAAGAATGGATGTCCGGTACGCTGGGACAGTGGGTGTCACAAAACGCATTGTTGAACTCCAAATTAGACACAATTGCCCATATCCCATATGGCCCAGGTACATACCCATGCACCATGCTCAATGCAGAGGGACTGTGAAAGTACTGACAAGATAGCTGACACTGGGCCCTGGTGTAGGCAGCACAAGGCCCTCCTGTGACCAGTGCAAAAAGAAACACCAAGACAACAAGGTCAGATATCTAGGACAGGAACTCACACTCGCTGTCATGGCAGCATGCTCCATGGGGGGACAGCTACATCACCTGGGAGCCCCAGTGCAAAATCACACTACACCCACCAGCAGGCCCTGTCACACACACCCGTTACACAAGCAGACACCCCCGGGACAGGCAATGGATTTACCCACTGTCACAATGGACATGTAACACAACAAGACCAATACATAGCCAACGAAGCATCCAAGCCAAAAATCAACAAGCCAAAGACTCAGGAACACATATAAATCTGTCCCATGCAACAAACCCAGGCACATACAACTACCTGGAGGAACAGTGCCAACTAGAATGTGTATGAAACATGGATGTTGCATGAAACAGCATTAACATTGACTGTCTCTCACACACAGGGCAACGTGAGGAATCTCCCCCCAACAATGGGGGTGAAGAATCACAGTCCCAGGCTCGGGAGGAACCTGATCCCACTGGCAGCGACGCCTCTCAACACTACACGGATGACCCTGACTGACCTGGACCCTCTGCTGTCCAAGCCCCTGCAGCACCTGGTTCAGGAACATCTGTGCCAACCACCACCCCCATTCCTGCCACATCCCAGGAGACACCGAGGAGCCCTGCCCGCAGTGAACAACTGAGCCAGTCTTTCCAGGAGGGACATGGTTCGCCGGGCACCCAGGAGGAGGCAGACAACACCACCCCTGCCATCCCTCAGGGGTCCCGTGGACCCGATGTGCCCACAACGGCAGGCCAGGCTCGTGTGGGCAGGGGTGGTGAGAGTGGAGGCAGGCAAAGGCGAGAACCTGACCAGCCAGCTGAAGAGACCGGTATGTCACACATACACAACATCATGGAGGCATACCGGTGTGACACCAGGGAGATCAACAAGGTAGTTGGGACACTCACAGAGATGAAGGGGACCATCACAGAGATGAAGAACCAGCAGGCCGAGCAACACGCCATTCAACAAGAACACCAAGGACGGATGGAGGCAAGACTGGCTGAGCTCCTGGCGGTGCAAAGGGACATAAGCCATTCACTCCGTCAGATCGCAGACAACATGGGCAACCCTCGCTGTGCCACCAGGCGAAGACCACCACCAGCCACAGGGAGGGAGGAGGAGGAGGATTTGTCCGACGGAGCGTCCCAAGCATCGTCAAGGCCTGCCTCTGAGGGTCCCCTGAGGAAGGTGGGTCATCCACGGAAAAGACCGTGAGAGGCAGCGGCCCATCCACATCTCCCAGGTCACCTGGCCTGGCACCTGGCCTTCATATGCAACAGCATCCCCTCATTGCCAAACATTCTCTGCCACAAGGACTTGCTGGTCACAGTCTGACCAATGATGCCAAACACTGTGGTCTGGACTCTGCTGCTTTCAAATGTCAAGGATCCCACCTCCCCCTGGGAACTTTGGATTCTATGGTCCCTGTATTGCACCTTTTTCTTGCACAAATCACGGCCCAGACCTATAATAAAAACAAAAAAAATAATTTGATGTTGCAGTCATTTCGCATGAGTCCACAACATAAGTGTGGGGATATGTCAAGTATGCCTGAGTGTGGAACTAACTCCAGCCATCCATACACTGGTATCTGAGTCCGGTCGAGGACACACATGGGTCACAATGTATCATCAAATACAGACATGGAGCCCAATACTCACCTGTGATG
Source organism: Triturus cristatus (assembly GCF_964204655.1). Taxonomy (NCBI): domain Eukaryota; kingdom Metazoa; phylum Chordata; class Amphibia; order Caudata; family Salamandridae; genus Triturus; species Triturus cristatus. The sequence goes on from NC_140589.1 coordinate 1,879,520,519, forward strand.
GCCTTAAGCTGCTGAGGGGGGGGCTTGCAATACTGCTCGGACAGACCAATTTGGAAGAGTATCATGAAGGTTTAGAGGTCATGGGTCATGTTGAGGTGCCTGGGGAGGGAGTCCCAGGTCTGTTTGGGTAGGTGGGAGAACTATCACCTGCATGCAGTTGTTCTGTGGATGTGATGAATGGTGACCAGGGCAAGGTTGTCTGCACGGGGTTGGGCCAACGGGGTGTTGGATGACAGACGCCCAAGGTCGGTTTTGGTTCTGGGGTTGTGGACTGCCTCCTGAGTGTGGGTGAGGAGTCTGAAGGTGATCCTGCAGCAGACAGTGAGCCATTGTAGCTATCTCAGGTGGACGGTGATGTTGCTGGGGCGGGGGATGTTATAGATGAGGTGTGTGGATGCACCCTGGATGTGGACAAGTTCTCCTGCAGTTTTGCTGTTGTCCCTCCATACAGGGCGGTGCTGTAGTTGACCCGGCTGGTGTCGTGGACCTGGGGGACGGTCTGTCTTGCCTTGGAGTGGATCTATCTGTGGATCATTTGCAGCATGCGGAGGGTGTTGCAGCATGAGGTACAGATGGTGTTGAGTTGCATGGTAATTGTGAGCGATGAGTCCATGATGAACGCCAGCTTGCTTGGGTGCTGGTGCAGTGCAAGGGCCGGTGGGACACAAGGAGTTGACCCAGCCGTAAGGGGACAATCCTCACATGATGAACTCAGTCCTGTCCAAGTCCAGCCTCAGGTGGCTGATGTTCAGCCATTCGTCAACGGATCTCATGCTTTCTTGAAGGTTGGATCTGCCAATGGCTGGGTCTTTGGTGAGGGTGAGGAGCAGCTGTGTGTCAATGGCATACGAGATGATGATGAGGACGTGTGCGCATGTGATGGTGGAGAGGGGGGTCATGGAGACATTGAAGATCGTCACGCTGAGAGATGAGCCCTGGGGCATGGGCCAGATAACCCCAGTCTACCACATGCGGAAGGGTGGAGGCCGAATCCCTGGGCCTTGCTGGTGAGCTACTTGTTGATTTAATCCTGGGCCCTCCTCTGAATACCAGTGTTGGAGATGTGTGAGCTAACAGTGTGGTAGCACATGGTGTACAATGCCGTTGAGAGGTCAAAGGGGGTGGTCTCACCATTGTTGAGCAGGGCAAAGTTGTCGTTGGTGGTGGCAATTATGACGGTTGGAGTGGTGTGATTACTGTGGAAGATGGTCTGATGCCGGTTGCCTGGAGCTGTTTGCGTGGAGGAAGTTTGTCAGTTGCTCGTTGAGTGTCTTCCTGATGACATTTGCTGGGTAGGGAAGCAGGGTGATGTTCCAGGAGTTCCGGCGGTACTGCCGTCCGTTGTTTAACCCCTTCGGCGCTCATGACGGAACGGTTCCGTCATGAGCGTCGGTTGAGCTGTGCTCATGACGGAACCGTTCCGTCATAACCCCGCCCGCGCAAGAAACGGTCAGCGCTGAGCGGGAATCGGCGCCGCATCGAAGGGGTTAACAAGGAACTGGGTCTCTGCATGCCTCCAGCTCCCATAGAATGTTGCAAACTCAAAGGAGACATTCATGACGTGCTGGATGTGGGCTTCAAGGATGGGGAATGATGTGGTTGAGATGTTGTGTGGGAAGGGGCCTGATGTAGAGCCAGAGTGGAGGGTGCACATGAGCCAGGTGGTGTATTTGCTGCTGACGGGAGTCCAGAACCTGAGGGTTTTTTTTCCTGTGGATAATAGTGATGTCTGCCTCTGAGTGCCAAGGCTGTCGTGTACGTCCATGAGCTTGTAGTGGTAGAAATGTGCAAGGGATTTGATCTGCCTTGCAAGGGTGGGGTGTCTTTCAGGTGGAGAGCTGCTGTCAGTGCACTCACAATGCTGATGAGCTCCTTTATGTCGTGTGTTGTGGTGCCTCTGCCCTATCTGAAGCATCTCCACTTGTCCTTGCTGATGATATGGTGATGGCTGTGTGTGGCATTTTCCAGGGCTGTAAGGTAACTGATGGTTCTTTGTGTTGCAAGGTTTGCACAAGAGTCCAGCTAGATCTGTATGAGTCCAGTAGGTCTGCCTTGTCCCAGGTGGCCTAACTGTTGTTGTGCTTCATAGGAAAGTCCGTCAATGTGGCAAGATTGTTGGATCAGTTGCTGATCCAGTGAGTGAGGTTGCAGGGTGTAGTGGGTGTGTTGATTCGAGTGTCCCACACAGCTTGTCTGTGGTGACTTACATCAAGCATCTTTGGGGGATCGGTAGTGGGGTGTGGGGCAGTGTGTTGCTTGTCGGAGATGTGGATGCAAATGTTGATGGACCAATGATGGATGGTGGTGTGGTTCTCCTCTAGCAAGAAGTTACTGGCCCCCTGCCACATGTAGCCTGTGGAGGTGAGGGTGTGCGTGCAGATGTACGTGTTGATGGCTTTGGGGATTTGTGGATGTAGGCCTGGAGATCTGTAGCTGAGAGTTACTCTGAGGGTTGCCAGGGGGTTGGTGCAAAATCAGATTTGTGACTCTGAGGGTGTACTTGTGAATAAATTGCAAGTCATCCGCCGGGATTGTTGGGGCCATCCCTGCGGGTGATCTTGTATCCGTCAGAGATGGCAATGAAGAAGTTGTGTGCTGAGAATGCTTTTATCCAGGTTACTGTCATGAAGGTGATGTGTGGGGCTGTTGTGTTGAGGAGGTAACAGAGTCCAATGGCGTGCTGGTGGACGGAGCGGGTGTGGAGGAGGAGGGACATGACCTGGATGTTCTGACACGGTCTGGTAGGTGGGGCAGTGCTGTGTAGGCAGTTGGAGTTGCACACTCTGCATGCAAAGGTGTCGTGCGTGCGCTTAGGGGTTGCCTGATAGCAGGCGGTTGCTTGTCTGGTGGACATTGCTTTGAGGGATGGCTTCAGCATGAGCCTGTTGTGTGACATGGGTCATGCAAGGACCAGAGGGTCGTGCACTGTGCACGTTGCAGACGCAGACGGTCCTGCCTTTGGCACGGCGTTGGCGCAACAGTGGCACAGACAAGCTGCTGGCTGCATTAAGAATGGGTAGAGGGGGGAAGGGAGGAGCATTTTGGAGGCATGTGGGTTGCAGAATCAGGGCACTCGGTGGGGCGGTGCCGCAGGTGAGGCAGCAGCAGGCGGAAGGGGTGAAAAACTAGGCAAAAAGTAGCACACGAAGATAAGGAGGTCAGAAAGGCACAGTCCAACAGGTGTATGTAAAGGAAGGAGAGTCAGGTTACTCATGGGTCACTCCGAGAAAATGGATGAAGAATCAACAAAAATGACGGCCACAGGATCAGGCAACAAAATGCGGAGCTGCGCACAGGAGACACACCGTCAGCAGGCGTTGACGTCCCGTTGTGGGGAGCAACCTGCACAAATACATACACAACCAGGTACTTCTTACACTATAGAGATTATTAGCCATGAAGAAATTCATGCATGTTGCCTAAGTAGTAAGTACACATACACTCATATGCTCAATCTTTGACAATTATGCCATAGATGACGCATGCAAACTGGCAAGAGATCTGCAGTGACAGAGATGAGGCACTTTGGATTGTGCTGAACAGAACACCTTTATTGCACAAACTCACTCAAAGGCAAATGCATCCATATGAACAGACTCACAGGTCAGTTGACAGAATATGTGGGACATACGCTGGACCCCCCCTTCACGACACGGATGTTGTAAATCCCAATGAACTGGCACACAAGTTAAGGGGATGAGCCAAACACATCCTGCTGCACACGGAGAGGCTGCAAATCACCATAGAGCCTGTTGTTGTGATGTCCCACACTATGTCCACCCGTAGCATCTGCAATGTTTCAGAGGCAAGGTTTACGCACATTGATGCCTTCATCAGACTCCACACTCCACTACAGATGACTGTCAAGAAGGGTGACTATCATGTCATGGGAGTGATGCTACATGTTATCTGCTTCATGGTGAGAAGACATGTATGCATGGTACCACAACATGCACAGAAGCAGTCCCCACACATTCCCAAACCGTACCACCAACAAAAAGCCTTGCTGCAATCCTTACCCAAACAGACATTTCCACATGTCCGTGCATGGAATGCTGATTCAGCACACGTTGCAATCCTCATGAGGAATAGCAGGAGGACAAAGATGACACGAGCATGCAACAGGCGCAAAAACCTGGGAATGACAGACACACAAGAAGTCACCTAAAACAAATCTCGCCGCACACATGGCCAGTTACGAAACATGAACAATGTTGGACACCTGCAAATTTCAAAGAAAGTCTCTCCGCAAAACTGTGTGGCATGACATCATCACTCGAGTGACACATCAGTACACACATCAAAGTCACTTTGCATTCAGTCAGCTGGACACACACATTGCAACACATGCCACTCAATGCTCCAAGCTTGCACACTCATACCCAGTGACTCACCATTATGAGAAGAAGTTGCATATGAGCTGACTCCGGATATCATCCCCCTCCTCCTCATCACTTGCCTCATGACCAAGCCCTGGATCCTCCACGGGTGGGTGTTGCTGCTCATCAGGATCAAGGATGAGTGGCACTGCCTTCTCAACGGCCATGTTGTGCAGCATGCAGCACACAATGAAGATTTTGCAGACCTTTTCCGGTGCATATGGGAGGGACCGGCCTGTCTTGTGAAGGCACCGGAATCGGCTCTTCAGGAGGCCAAACGTACTCTCAATCACTCGCCTGGTCTGCCCGTGGTCAATGTTGTACCTGTGATCTGCAGCTGTTCTTGGGTTGCGGAGAGGTGTCATTAGCCATGGCATGTTGGGATATCCAGAGTCCCCTACATGGAAACATCATGTAAATAAACGGGTCAGGAGATGCGGTAAGAGCCAAAGATACCACAACACACAGGACCAACAGAGTATACCCACCAACAAGACATGCTCATTCGTTGTGCGGCCACAGCATCATTTGTGGCACCCTGCTATGCCTCATGATGTAGGCATCGTGTGCTGATCCTGGAAAACGTGCACAGACATGGGAAATCAGCATGTTAGCAAGACACACCACAATGGCATTTATTGAGTGGTAATGTTTACGGTTGCGATAGGCTTGCTCCTGTGCCTGTGGTGTTACCGAAGCCACATGCGTCCCATCAATGGACCCAGGGCATAGAACTCATCCTTCACATCTGTCAACTCCTCAGGAGTAGGAAATTTGATGAATTCATCAAGGTGCTCCAACATGGCTGCCAAAACATCACGCAGGACACGGCTGAACATTGTCTCTGACATCCCACCAACATCAGCTATGATCAATTGAAACGTACCTGTGGCAAAAAAATGTAGGGCTGCCATCACCTTCATCTTTGGGGTCAGCGCAGTAGGATACCTGTGTCGTGGTTGGAGGTGTGGTGCCAGCTTGTCGGTCAAGTCCTCAATCAACTGTTGAGTGAATCTGTAACGTCAGATGCGGGCCCGTTCCCTCATGGCAGCCAAGTCTGGCATTGTTCTTGGGACAGGCGGTGCCCTGCAAGACATCGGTAGGAATAATGAAGATTGAGAGTCTGCCAACATCAATGTCAATGAACATAGCACATGCTAAACTGCTACTAAACATCAGGTAACTATGGAGTCTGGTGTGTGCAATACATCCAGGACACATATGCCAGCTTGCTGGCACTCCTACGAAAAGCCAGATACACCTGTTGATTGTCAAGTCTACATGACATGCCCTGAAATGAGCCGGGGGCAAGTCTGAGTGAACAGCCAGTGATATCACCGGAGTGACACACATCCACATAGCAGCATTGGAAGGATGTCATCTCATCCAGACAGTTGACTGCAAGGCACACGCACAGGTCAAATGGAATGTCATATGTACACATGAAACACATTACGATGAAGGGGTACACGTGATAACAAATAAACACAGCCATTGAGACGACGCGGACATGTATGCCTTCGAAAATATGATGTCCAATGCACACAGACCCTACGGACGTGGGAATCCACATGAGGCATGGTGTGCGTAGATGTGTGCCATGCCCATCTCCACACAGACCCATGTTGAATGCACCAACAGCAGATGCAGTTGACGGAACACTAACAGCAAACTCATGGGAACACATGACACACACCTGACATAGTCACATAGGGACACGATGATCGTGACATGTCAGTTGATAGAGTGTCCCTGTCCCTGGCATCAGGAGACAGGTGCGGGTGGTGATGACTGTGCCATCCCACTGCTGCTGTGCATGACCCAGTTGGACTACAGACACACATGTGGCAAGTATCAAGGTGATGTGTGCCACATAGTGCCCCATCACACATGACATGTGTACACAGGTCATCGCACATCAATTGTGCAACTAGATGAGTGGACCTGTGCAATATCACTGGCTGACACACCTAGGGCCTGCACATGAAAGTATGCAATGACAAGTACTTGATGGACATCCTTGTGCGACTTGTAGACCTCCATTCCTGCTGTGAGCACGCCTCGTATCACTGTTTTACTGGTGCCCTACGGGTATGTGTGAAACGCATCGTACATCCTCATTGCGTGTGTACGGTCCGTATCACTATTGTAGTGGTGCCGTACGGGTACGTGTGAAATGCACCGTACCCACGCATTAATTGCGTGTGTACGGTCCGTATCACTGTTCTACTGGTGCCGTACGGGTACGTGTGAAACGCACCGTACACCTGCATTCATTGCGAGTGTACAGTCCGTATCACTATTGTAGTGGTGCCGTATGGGTACGTGTGAAACGCACCGTACCCACGCATTAATTGCATGTGTACCGTCTGTATCACTGTTCTACTGGTGCCGTATGGGTACGTGTGAAACGCACCGTACCCACGCAATAATTGTGTGTGTACGGTAGGGGTGGGCGGAATTTGCGAAATTAACTTTCGCAAATTATCGCGAAAATGCTAAAAATCTCCGCAAACACGCCGGAAATATCGCGAAGACGCAGACGTTTTTTTCCCGCCTGTTCGCGGTATTTTTTGCGTGATCGCGGGTCGCCAACTTACCCATGCGGTTGCTCAAGGGCGCAGCCATCTTGTTTTCACTTGTCCCGCCCTCTCGCGATGCTTACTTCCTGTTCCGGGTCGCGCAATGCATGTTCGCGCCCGTTCGCGGTCGAAATTTCCTGTTCGCGACCGCTTTTACTCGATCGCGTTGCTTTTTGCTTGCTCAGGGAGAAAATATCGTGCAAACTTGCGCACGTGGTCGCAATGGGCGCGGCCATCTTGTTTTTCACTCTATTGCATGGTTCTGGGGCCTGATTTTCAATCCTCCTAAAATCCTTTCAATCCTTTGTTTATAGCCACTTTTTTTGGATCTTTTTAACTTATTATTTCTCTAACTATTTTCCTGCTTCTATATTTTTGGTTTATGTCTATTTTTTTTTTGTTTTTTAGCTACTTTTGCCTCTTTCTATTCCCTGCTATTTATTTCCTTTACTCCTTTATTTATTTTACCTTTTCTTTCCCGCCCCGTCCCCAGAACCATGTCCAAGGGTAGGGCTGTTCGCCGGCGCAGCCAGAGCCGCGACCGCCTTCCTTGCGGAAGGCGGCGCCCACAAGGGGTGCAGGCACGGGCCTTATTTGGGGAGGAGGAGTTGGCTGCACTAATTTTCTTTGTGCAGTGCCACCTCCCCTCAACACTGGCAGTAGGTGGCAGGCCTGGGTCCGGGTACGGCCTCCGGGATGGTCGGCAGCGGTGGGGGAAGGTGCGCCGGGCAGTGTCGCGCATCTCTGGGGTCCGGCGCACCCAGGCACAGCTGACGCACCGGTGGTCCAACATCCTGGACCGTGAGCAGGACCTGCTGGACCTGCTAGGAGTGGAGGTCCTGGGGCTTGGTGAGTACATATTTAATTACTACAACTTTGTGTCTGTTCTTCTGCTCTGTGTTATATATTGCGAATATTTTTTTCCCTTCCAACCAGCTAGAATGTTCCTGCTTACAAATCAATACATTCCAGGTTAATAACGTTTAAAAGTCTTCTGTGATTATGGTGCTCTTCTGTGCTACTACTAATCTTACTTGTTTGCAGCTTGTGTTTGCGCTTGCTTAGCGTGATTCTTTACGGGTTTATTTTAGAGAAATTAAGTTACGTAATGCTACAGTGACTCTAGTCCACTCCTTACTTTGTCCCGTGACCGTCACTAATAGATAGGGGCGGATTGATGTTTAGGTACACTACTTTGTATGAGCTTCTAATTTGTTAGTGGTATGCATGATGCCCCCTCACTCAGTTATGTGACGTGCTGCTAGTACGGCAGTCTTTAGAACCTTTTCTAGTTTGTTCAATGAGTGGTGGTAGGCTTAGCAGTTACTTAGCAGTAGCAGATCAGCATCAATCAAACCAAAATTTGGTGTATACAAAAAATGTAGTCATGTTCATGTCTCCTCCATGATTTGACCATACGCATTGTTGAGGAATACAGTGGAAATGCATACTTAATGTACAATTGGCATGCCTGGAATAGGTGGGCTAGGTTGGGTGGTACGTTGTACTTAGGCTTAGTTGTAACTTAGTTTTCTGGAATCAGAATGGAAGACTGGATTACTGTTGATAAATAGTAACTTAAGTAGTCGAACTGCGAATCCCCCATTATTACATGTTGACCAGGTGAGATCGGTCAATGTAGTTATTGCAATTGTTGTTTACATAAGTGTTTTTTGACCGTTGTTGAAAAATATTGTATTTGTTTGACACCATCCATCAATGCTTGTCTCTTTCTTATATCTTTCCTGTTCATCAGCACCCAGGGGCAGACCGACAGGGACTGGGCAGTCGGCGGGACAGGAACAACACCACCAGGAGGACACCGCTGAGGGCTCCTCTGCTGGCCCCAGTAAGTCTTCTTGTTTTTAATAATATTTCTTATTCCATAACTTTTACTGCCCCATATTTTTCCTGAACTATTGTTGGTTTCCAAATGCTATGTTTTTTACCACCAATTATCCTTCGATCTGTACGGTTTCAAAAATCTTATCCCTGCCTCCGCTATGATGACTCT